>NW_027640761.1:0-1200000 GCF_949752795.1 Hyperoodon ampullatus
AAGCAAGCGGGCAATGCAAATCTGCACTACAAAGAAGTATCACTTACCACCGGTCAAAAGGGACATCCACAAAATGTGTAAAAACCAGAAAGGCAAGACAGGCCCTGGAGAACAGGGAGCCTTGTTATGCTGATGGGCGGGATGTAAACTGCCAACTGCCTCTCTGGAGGAGTACATTGTTGTCCCTAAAACAAGTAAAGAACAGAGCTACAGAGCCAAGGGCACTTCCAGTGTAGGGAATATACCTGGGAAAAACTGAAAATCAATAAGACAGAGCCACCCCAAAATTTTGGGCTGCACTGCTTACAAGGACCTCAACTTGGGTACAACTTACATATCCCAGGAAATATAAAAATGGTTCAAAAAATTGTGGTACTTACGTACGATGGAATATCCCTCAGCCATGAAATCAATGTCATAAGACCAGTAGCAGCAAAATGGGTGGATTCAGGTATGATGATTCTAAGTGAAATAAGTCACAGAGAAAAAGAAACTTATCATAAGTTATCACTTATGAAGATCCTGTAAACATGGCTACACTTGAACTGAGTTAGGAAAGAGAACAGTGTCTCACATTTAGAAAACACTCTTATGCCTGCTTAAGGGGGAAGGAGAGGTGGGGTGAAGCATAAAACCAGAGTTTGATATAAGCACAGGTACCGTTCCAAAAACCAACTATGGAATAGACAAGACCTACACCTTCCTCAGTGAAAGGGACTCAAAACCCCATATTTCCCGCAGAGGAATATATCTGACTAGTAAGAATCTTAAAACCTATGTATTGATATGTCTCCGTAAGGGAATCAAGTGTGTCTAGACTGGGATAAATATGGGAGCGAGAATCAGCTCAAACCCACTATAAAAAGGAATTTCAAAAACAAAACCAAAAAACTGGGAAATTCTTTACAATTCCTTCAGGGTCTCTGATGAAACATGAAATGACCCTATCTACAATGACAGCTGGATGTGGCATAAGGCTGGACACTTGGGACTGAGAGGATTGGTGAGATTGGGTGAGCAAATGCAGACCCTTTAAAGCAATAATGCATGGCACACATTCCATGGGTCCCAACTCTCCAGGTTGAAGGGAATATTACTACAGATATAGCATGTACGGGAATCCTAGAGAATGGACACACTGTGAATACGAAAGGTTTCTAAAACTCAACGAATAGTCCCTCTCCTGGTGCTCCGGTTTGACTTTCCATCTGCTTTACTATCAACCTCCCAACTTGGAGAGGCAGCCCCTTTAACCTCCTGGTTCGCACATGTTGACAATTTGGCAGAGGATGAAAGGGAAGAGGGAGAGCCAATGAGAGAGTAGCTGCTAGGCATTTGGACGGGCACATATCACTGTAATTTCCCGGCAGGAAGAAGAATTAACCAAAGTCTCAGCCACCCACCGGGAACCAGTATAGGTCCTGAACCAAAATTTTGGACTTGCGGTCAGCTCACCAAAAACGAGTGGAAAAATGGAGCTCAGGGGCACAGCAATTCACAAACTGGCCGAGTAATAAAGGACAACTATCGTCCAAAAATCTGTTGAGGGAAGGGAACGAGGCGGACTTGAAAGCGAGGCAGAATAGCAGGAAACAGATTTCAAGAGGTACGTTGGAATCGCCTTTAAAGCACAGGAAGAGGGGCACAACTTCGACAATGATGCACTTGGCCAAAAAGGGCGTATGCGTTTTCTCCTGAATATATTCAGGAGAAAACGCATACGCCCTTTTTGTCCAAGCAAGCAAGCGGGCAATGCAAATCTGCACTACAAAGAAGTATCACTTCCCACCGGTCAAAAGGGACATCCACAAAATGTGTAAAAACCAGAAAGGCAAGACAGGCCCTGGAGAACAGGGAGCCTTGTTATGCTGATGGGCGGGATGTAAATTGCCAACTGCCTCTCTGGAGGAGTGCATTGTGTTCCCTAAAACAAGTAAACAACAGAGCTACAGAGCCAAGGGCACTTCCAGTCTAGGGAATATACCTGGGGAAAACTGAAAATCAAAAAGACACAGCCACCCCAAAACTTAGGGCTGCACTGCTTACAAGGACCTCAACTTGGGTACACCTTAAATATCCCAGGAAATATAAAAATGGTTCAAAAAATTGTGGTACTTACATACGATGGAATATCCCTCAGCCATGAAATCAATGTCATAAGAACAGTAGCAGCAAAATGGGTGGATTCAGGTACGATGATTCTAAGTGAAATAAGTCACAGAGAAAAAGAAACTTATCATAAGATATCACTTATGAAGATCCTGTAAACATGGCTACACTTGAACTGAGTTAGGAAAGAGAACAGTGTCTCACATTTAGAAAACACTCTTATGCCTGCTTAAGGGGGAAGGAGAGGTGGGGTGATGCATAAAACCAGAGTTTGATATAAGCACAGGTACCGTTCCAAAAACCAACTATGGAATAGACAAGACCTACACCTTCCTCAGTGAAAGGGACTCAAAACCCCATATTTCCCGCAGAGGAATATATCTGACTAGTAAGAATCTTAAAACCTATGTATTGATATGTCTCCGTAAGGGAATCAAGTGTGTCTAGACTGGCATAAACATGGCAGCGAGAATCAGCTCAAACCCACTATAAAAAGGAATTTCAAAAACAAAACAAAAAAACTGGGAAATTCTTTACAATTCCTTCAGGGTCTCTGATGAAACCTGGAATGACCCTATCTACAACGACAGCTGGATGTGGCATAAGGCTGGACACTTTGGACTGAGAGGATTGATGAGATTGGGTGAACAAATGCAGACCATTTAAAGCAATAGTGCTTGGCACACATTCCATGGGTCCCAACTCTCCAGGTTGAAGGGAATATTACTACAGTTATAACATGTACGGGAAACCTAGAGAACGGACACACTGTGAATACGAAAGTTTTCTAAAACTCAATGAATAGTCCCTCTCCTGGTGCTCCGGTTTGACTTTCCACCTGCTTTACTATCAACCTCCAAACTTGGAGAGACAGCCCCTTTAACCTCCTGGTTGGCACAGGTTGCCAATTTGGCAGAGGCTGAAAGGGAAGAGGGAGAACCAATGAGAGAGTAGCTGTTAGGCATTTGGACGGGCACATATCACTGTAATTTCCCGGCAGGAAGAAGAATTAACCAAAGTCTCAGCCCCCCACCGGGAACCAGCATAGGTCCTGAACCAAAATTTTGGACTTTCGGTCAGCTCACCAAAAACGAGTTGAAAAATGGAGCTCAGGGGCACAGCAATTCACAAACTGGCCGAGTAATAAAGGACAACTATCGTCCAAAAATCTGTTGAGGGAAGGCAACGAGGCGGACTTGAAAGCGAGGCAGAATAGCAGGAAACAGATTTCCAGAGGTACGTTGGAATCGCCTTTAAAGCACAGGAAGAGGGGCACAACTTCGACAATGATGCACTTGGCCAAAAAGGGCGTATGCGTTTTCTCCTGAATATATTCAGGAGAAAACGCATACGCCCTTTTTGGCCAACCAAGCAAGCGGGCAATGCAAATCTGCACTACAAAGAAGTATCACTTCCCACCGGTCAAAAGGGACATCCACAAAATGTGTAAAAACCAGAAAGGCAAGACAGGCCCTGGAGAACAGGGAGCCTTGTTATGCTGATGGGCGGGATGTAAATTGCCAACTGCCTCTCTGGAGGAGTACATTGTGTTCCCTAAAACAAGTAAAGAACAGAGCTACAGAGCCAAGGGCACTTTCAGTCTAGGGAATATACCTTGAAAAAACTGAAAATCAATAAGACAGAGCCACCCCAAAATTTAGGGCTGCACTGCTTACAAGGACCTCAACTTGGGTACACCTTAAATATCCCAGGAAATATAAAAATGGTTCAAAAAATTGTGGTACTTACGTACGATGGAATATCCCTCAGCCATGAAATCAATGTCATAAGAACAGTAGCAGCAAAATGGGTGGATTCAGGTACGATGATTCTAAGTGAAATAAGTCACACAGAAAAAGAAACTTATCATAAGATATCACTTATGAAGATCCTGTAAACATGGCTACACTTGAACTGAGTTAGGAAAGAGAACAGTGTCTCACATTTAGAAAACACTCTTATGCCTGCTTAAGGGGGAAGGAGAGGTGGGGTGATGCATAAAACCAGAGTTTGATATAAGCATAGGTACCGTTCCAAAAACCAACTATGGAATAGACAAGACCTACACCTTCCTCAGTGAAAGGGACTCAAAAACCCATATTTCCCGCAGAGGAATATATCTGACTAGTAAGAATCTTAAACCCTATGTATTGATATGTCTCCGTAAGGGAATCAAGTTTGTCTACACAGGCATAAACATGGCAGAGAGAATCAGCTCAAGTCCACTATAAAAAGGAATTTCAAAAACAAAACAAAAAAACTGGGAAATTCTTTAAAATTCCTTCAGGGTCTCTGATGAACCCTGGAATGACCCTATCTACAACGACAGCTGGATGTGGCATAAGATTGAACACTTTGGACTGAGAGGATTGGTGAGATTGGGTGAACAAATGCAGACCATTTAAAGCAATAGTGCATGGCACACATTCCATGGGTCCCAACTCTCCAGGTTGAAGGGAATATTACTACAGATATAACATGTACGGGAAACCTAGAGAACGGACACACTGTGAATACGAAAGGTTTCTAAAACTCAACGAATAGTCCCTCTCCTGGTGCTCCGGTTTGACTTTCCACCTGCTTTACTATCAACCTCCCAACTTGGAGAGACAGCCCCTTTAACCTCCTGGTTCGCACAGGTTGCCAATTTGGCAGAGGATGAAAGGGAAGAGGGAGAACCAATGAGAGAGTAGCTGTTAGGCATTTGGACGGGCACATATCACTGTAATTTCCCGGCAGGAAGAAGAATTAACCAAAGTCTCAGCCCGCCACCGGGAACCAGCAGAAGTCCTGAACCAAAATTTTGGACTTGCGGTCAGCTCACCAAAAACGAGTTGAAAAATGGAGCTCAGGGGCACAGCAATTCACAAACTTGCCGAATAATAAAGGAAAACTATCGTCCAAAAATCTCTTGAGGGAAGGCAATGAGGCGGACTTGAAAGCGAGGCAGAATAGCAGGAAACAGATTTCAAGAGGTACGTTGGAATCGCCTTTAAAGCACAGGAAGAGGGGCACAACTTCGACAATGATGCACTTGGCCAAAAAGGGCATATGCGTTTTCTCCTGAATATATTCAGGAGAAAACGCATATGCCCTTTTTGGCCAAGCAAGCATGCGGGGAATGCAAATCTGCACTACAAAGAAGTATCACTTCCCACCGGTCAAAAAGGACATCCACAATATGTGTAAAAACCAGAAAGGCAAGACAGGCCCTGGAGAACAGGGAGCCTTGTTATGCTGATGGACGGGATGTAAATTGCCAACTGCCTCTCTGGAGGAGTGCATTGTGTTCCCTAAAACAAGTAAACAACAGACCTACAGAGCCAAGGGCACTTCCAGTCTAGGGAATATACCTTGGGAAAACTGAAAATCAATAAGACACAGCCACCCCAAAATTTAGGGCTGCACTGCTTACAAGGACCTCAACTTGGGTACACCTTAAATATCCCAGGAAATATAAAAATGGTTCAAAAAATTGCGGTACTTACGTACGATGGAATATCCCTCAGCCATGAAATCAATGTCATAAGACCAGTAGCAGCAAAATGGGTGGATTCAGGTACGATGATTCTAAGTGAAATAAGTCACACAGAAAAAGAAACTTATCATAAGATATCACTTATGAAGATCCTGTAAACATGGCTACACTTGAACTGAGTTAGGAAAGAGAACAGTGTCTCACATTTAGAAAACACTCTTATGCCTGCTTAAGGGGGAAGGAGAGGTGGGGTGATGCATAAAACCAGAGTTTGATATAAGCACAGGTACCGTTCCAAAAACCAACTATGGAATAGACAAGACCTACACCTTCCTCAGTGAAAGGGACTCAAAACCCCATATTTCCCGCAGAGGAATATATCTGACTAGTAAGAATCTTAAAATCTATGTATTGATATGTCTCCGTAAGGGAATCAAGTGTGTCTAGACTGGCATAAACATGGCAGCGAGAAGCAGCTCAAACCCACTATAAAAAGGAATTTCAAAAACAAAACAAAAAAAACTGGGAAATTCTTTACAATTCCTTCAGGGTCTCTGATGAAACCTGAAATGACCCTATCTACAATGACAGCTGGATGTGGCATAAGGCTGGACACTTGGGACTGAGAGGATTGGTGAGATTGGGTGAGCAAATGCAGACCCTTTAAAGCAATAATGCATGGCACACATTCCATGGGTCCCAACTCTCCAGGTTGAAGGGAATATTACTACAGATATAATATGTACGGGAATCCTAGAGAATGGAGACACTGTGAATACGAAAGGTTTCTAAAACTCAACGAATAGTCCCTCTCCTGGTGCTCCGGTTTGACTTTCCATCTGCTTTATTATCAACCTCCCAACTTGGAGAGACAGCCCCTTTAACCTACTGGTTCGCACAGGTTGCCAATTTGGCAGAGGATGAAAGGGAAGAGGGAGAACCAATGAGAGAGTAGCTGTTAGGCATTTGGACGGGCACATATCACTGTAATTTCCCGGCAGGAAGAAGAATTAACCAAAGTCTCAGCCACCCACCGGGAATCAGTATAGATCCTGAACCAAAATTTTGGACTTGCGGTCAGCTCACCAAAAACGAGTTGAAAAATGGAGCTCAGAGGCACAGCAATTCACAAACTGGCCGAGTAATAAAGGACAGCTATCGTCCAAAAATCTGTTGAGGGAAGGCAACGAGGCGGACTTGAAAGCGAGGCAGAAGAGCAGGAAACAGATTTCAAGAGGTACGTTGGAATTGCCTTTAAAGCACAGGAAGAGGGGCACAACTTCGACAATGATGCACTTGGCCAAAAAGGGCGTATGCGTTTTCTCCTGAATATATTCAGGAGAAAACGCATACGCCCTTTTTGGCCAAGCAAGCAAGCAGGCAATGCAAATCTGCACTACAAAGAAGTATCATTTCCCACCGGTCAAAAGGGACATCCACAAAATGTGTAAAAACCAGAAAGGCAAGACAGGTCCTGGAGAACAGGGAGCCTTGTTATGCTGATGGGCGGGATGTAAATTGCCAACTGCCTCTCTGGAGGAGTGCATTGCGTTCCCTAAAACAAGTAAACAACAGAGCTACAGAGCCAAGGGCACTTCCAGTCTAGGGAATATACCTGGGAAAAACTGAAAATCAATAAGACAGAGCCACCCCAAAATTTAGGGCTGCACTGCTTACAATGACCTCAACTTGGGTACACCTTAAATATCCCCGGAAATATAAAATTGGTTCAAAAAATTGTGGTACTTACGTACGATGGAATATCCCTCAGCCATGAAATCAATGTCATAAGACCAGTAGCAGCAAAATGGGTGGATTCAGGTACGATGATTCTAAGTGAAATAAGTCACAGAGAAAAAGAAACTTATCATAAGTTATCACTTATGAAGATCCTGTAAACATGGCTACACTTGAACTGAGTTAAGAAAGAGAACAGTGTCTCACATTTAGAAAACACTCTTATGCCTGCTTAAGGGGGAAGGAGAGGTGGGGTGATGCATAAAACCAGAGTTTGATATAAGCACAGGTACCGTTCCAAAAACCAACTATGGAATAGACAAGACCTACACCTTCCTCAGTGAAAGGGACTCATATTTCCCGCAGAGGAATATATCTGACTAGTAAGAATCTTAAAACCTATGTATTGATATGTCTCCATAAGGGAATCAAGTGTGTCTAGAATGGCATAAATATGGCAGCGAGAATCAGCTCAAACCCACTATAAAAAGGATTTCAAAAATAAAACAAAAAAACTGGGAAATTCTTTACAATTCCTTCAGGGTCTCTGATGAAACCTGAAATGACCCTATCTACAATGACAGCTGGATGTGGCATAAGGCTGGACACTTGGGACTGAGAGGATTGGTGAGATTGGGTGAGCAAATGCAGACCCTTTAAAGCAATAATGCATGGCACACATTCCATGGGTCCCAACTCTCCAGGTTGAAGGGAATATTACTACAGATATAATATGTACGGGAATCCTAGAGAATGGACACACTGTGAATACGAAAGGTTTCTAAAACTCAACGAATAGTCCCTCTCCTGGTGCTCCGGTTTGACTTTCCATCTGCTTTATTATCAACCTCCCAACTTGGAGAGACAGCCACTTTAACCTCCTGGTTCGCACAGGTTGCCAATTTGGCAGAGGATGAAAGGGAAGAGGGAGAACCAATGAGAGAGTAGCTGTTAGGCATTTGGACGGGCACATATCACTGTAATTTCCCGGCAGGAAGAAGAATTAACCAAAGTCTCAGCCACCCACCGGGAATCAGTATAGATCCTGAACCAAAATTTTGGACTTGCGGTCAGCTCACCAAAAACGAGTTGAAAAATGGAGCTCAGGGGCACAGCAATTCACAAACTGGCCGAGTAATAAAGGACAACTATCGTCCAAAAATCTGTTGAGGGAAGGCAACGAGGCGGACTTGAAAGCGAGGCAGAATAGCAGGAAACAGATTTCAAGAGGTACGTTGGAATCGCCTTTAAAGCACAGGAAGAGGGGCACAACTTCGACAATGATGCACGTGGCCAAAAAGGGCGTATGCGTTTTCTCCTGAATATATTCAGGAGAAAACGCATACGCCCTTTTTGGCCAAGCAAGCAAGCGGGCAATGCAAATCTGCACTACAAAGAAGTATCACTTCCCACCGGTCAAAAGGGACATCCACAAAATGTGTAAAAACCAGAAAGGCAAGACAGGCCCTGGAGAACAGGGAGCCTTGTTATGCTGATGGGCGGGATGTAAATTGCCAACTGCCTCTCTGGAGGAGTGCATTGTGTTCCCTAAAACAAGTAAACAACAGAGCTACAGAGCCAAGGGCACTTCCAGTCTAGGGAATATACCTTGAGTAAACTGAAAATCAATAAGACAGAGCCACCCCAAAATTTAGGGCTGCACTGCTTACAAGGACCTCAACTTGGGTACACCTTAAATATCCCAGGAAATATAAAATTGGTTCAAAAAATTGTGGTACTTACGTACGATGGAATATCCCTCAGCCATGAAATCAATGTCATAAGACCAGTAGCAGCAAAATGGGTGGATTCAGGTACGATGATTCTAAGTGAAATAAGTCACAGAGAAAAAGAAACTTATCATAAGTTATCACTTATGAAGATCCTGTAAACATGGCTACACTTGAACTGAGTTAGGAAAGAGAACAGTGTCTCACATTTAGAAAACACTCTTATGCCTGCTTAAAGGGGAAGGAGAGGTGGGGTGATGCATAAAACCAGAGTTTGATATAAGCACAGGTACCGTTCCAAAAACCAACTATGGAATAGACAAGACCTACACCTTCCTCAGTGAAAGGGACTCAAAACCCCATATTTCCCGCAGAGGAATATATCTGACTAGTAAGAATCTTAAAACCTATGTATTGATATGTCTCCGTAAGGGAATCAAGTGTGTCTAGACTGGGATAAATATGGCAGTGAGAATCACCTCAAACCCACTATAAAAAGGAATTTCAAAAATGAAACAAAAAAACTGGGAAATTCTTTACAATTCCTTCAGGGTCTCTGATGAAACCTGAAATGACCCTATCTACAATGACAGCTGGATGTGGCATAAGGCTGGACACTTGGGACTGAGAGGATTGGTGAGATTGGGTGAGCAAATGCAGACCCTTTAAAGCAATAATGCATGGCACACATTCCATGGGTCCCAACTCTCCAGGTTGAAGGGAATATTACTACAGATATAACATGTACGGGAATCCTAGAGAACGGACACACTGTGAATACGAAAGGTTTCTAAAACTCAACGAATAGTCCCTCTCCTGGTGCTCCGGTTTGACTTTCCATCTGCTTTATTATCAACCTCCCAACTTGGAGAGACAGCCCCTTTAACCTCCTGGTTCGCACAGGTTGCCAATTTGGCAGAGGATGAAAGGGAAGAGGGAGATCCAATGAGAGAGTAGCTGTTAGGCATTTGGACGGGCACATATCACTGTAATTTCCCGGCAGGAAGAAGAATTAACCAAAGTCTCAGCCACCCACCGGGAATCAGTATAGATCCTGAACCAAAATTTTGGACTTGCGGTCAGCTCACCAAAAACGAGTTGAAAAATGGAGCTCAGGGGCACAGCAATTCACAAACTGGCCGAGTAATAAAGGACAACTATCGTCCAAAAATCTGTTGAGGGAAGGCAACGAGGTGGACTTGAAAGCGAGGCAGAATAGCAGGAAACAGATTTCAAGAGGTACGTTGGAATCGCCTTTAAAGCACAGGAAGAGGGGCACAACTTCGACAATGATGCACTTGGCCAAAAAGGGCGTATGTGTTTTCTCTTGAATATATTCAGGAGAAAACGCATACGCCCTTTTTGGCCAAGCAAGCAAGCGGGCAATGCAATTCTGCACTACAAAGAAGTATCACTTCCCACTGGTCCAAAGGGACATCCACAAAATATTTAAAAACCAGAAAGGCAAGACAGGCCCTAGAGAACAGGGAGCCTTGTTATGCTGATGGGCGGGATGTAAATTGCCAACTGCCTCTCTGGAGGAGTGCATTTTGTTCCCTAAAACAAGTAAACAACAGAGCTACAGAGCCAAGGGCACTTCCAGTCTAGGGAATATACCTTGGGAAAACTGAAAATCAAAAAGACACAGCCACCCGAAAATTTAGGGCTGCACTGCTTACAAGGACCTCAACTTGGGTACACCTTAAATATCCCAGGAAATATAAAAATGGTTCAAAAAATTGTGGTACTTACGTACGATGGAATATCCCTCAGCCATGAAATCAATGTCATAAGACCAGTAGCAGCAAAATGGGTGGATTCAGGTACGATGATTCTAAGTGAAATAAGTCACACAGAAAAAGAAACTTATCATAAGATATCACTTATGAAGATCCTGTAAACATGGCTACACTTGAACTGAGTTAGGAAAGAGAACAGTGTCTCACATTTAGAAAACACTCTTATGCCTGCTTAAGGGGGAAGGAGAGGTGGGGTGATGCATAAAACCAGAGTTTGATATAAGCACAGGTACCGTTCCAAAAACCAACTATGGAATAGACAAGACCTACACCTTCCTCAGTGAAAGGGACTCAAAACCCCATATTTCCCGCAGAGGAATATATCTGACTAGTAAGAATCTTAAAACCTATGTATTGATATGTCTCCGTAAGGGAATCAAGTGTGTCTAGACTGGGATAAATATGGCAGCGAGAATCAGCTCAAACCCACTATAAAAAGGAATTTCAAAAATAAAACAAAAAAACTGGGAAATTCTTTACAATTCCTTCAGGGTCTCTGATGAAACCTGAAATGACCCTATCTACAATGACAGCTGGATGTGGCATAAGGCTGGACACTTGGGACTGAGAGGATTGGTGAGATTGGGTGAGCAAATGCAGACCCTTTAAAGCAATAATGCATGGCACACATTCCATGGGTCCCAACTCTCCAAGTTGAAGGGAATATTACTACAGATATAACATGTACGGGAATCCTAGAGAACGGACACACTGTGAATACGAAAGGTTTCTAAAACTCAACGAATAGTCCCTCTCCTGGTGCTCCGGTTTGACTTTCCATCTGCTTTACTATCAACCTCCCAACTTGGAGAGACAGCCACTTTAACCTCCTGGTTCGCACAGGTTGCCAATTTGGCAGAGGATGAAAGGGAAGAGGGAGAACCAATGAGAGAGTAGCTGTTAGGCATTTGGACGGGCACATATCACTCTAATTTCCCGGCAGGAAGAAGAATTAACCAAAGTCTCAGCCCCCCACCGGGAACCAGTATAGGTCCTGAACCAAAATTTTGGACTTGCGGTCAGCTCACCAAAAACGAGTTGAAAAATGGAGCTCAGGGGCACAGCAATTCACAAACTGGCCGAGTAATAAAGGACAACTATCGTCCAAATATCTGTTGAGGGAAGGCCACGAGGCGGACTTGAAAGCGAGGCAGAATAGCAGGAAACAGATTTCAAGAGGTACGTTGGAATCGCCTTTAAAGCACAGAAAGAGGGGCACAACTTCGACAATGATGCACTTGGCCAAAAAGGGCGTATGCGTTTTCTCCTGAATATATTCAGGAGAAAACGCATATGCCCTTTTTGGCCAAGCAAGCAAGCGGGCAATGCAAATCTGCACTACAAAGAAGTATCACTTCCCACCGGTCAAAAGGGACATCCACAAAATGTGTAAAAACCAGAAAGGCAAGACAGGCCCTGGAGAACAGGGAGCCTTGTTATGCTGATGGGCGGGATGTAAATTGCCAACTGCCTCTCTGGAGGAGTGCATTGTGTTCCCTAAAACAAGTAAACAACAGAGCTACAGAGCCAAGGGCACTTCCAGTCTAGGGAATATACCTTGGGAAAACTGAAAATCAAAAAGACACAGCCACCCCAAAATTTAGGGCTGCACTGCTTACAAGGACCTCAACTTGGGTACACCTTAAATATCCCAGGAAATATAAAAATGGTTCAAAAAATTGTGGTACTTACATACGATGGAATATCCCTCAGCCATGAAATCAATGTCATAAGACCAGTAGCAGCAAAATGGGTGGATTCAGGTACGATGATTCTAAGTGAAATAAGTCACAGAGAAAAAGAAACTTATCATAAGATATCACTTATGAAGATCCTGTAAACATGGCTACACTTGAACTGAGTTAGGAAAGAGAACAGTGTCTCACATTTAGAAAACACTCTTATGCCTGCTTAAGGGGGAAGGAGAGGTGGGGTGATGCATAAAACCAGAGTTTGATATAAGCAGAGGTACCGTTCCAAAAACCAACTATGGAATAGGCAAGACCTACACCTTCCTCAGTGAAAGGGACTCAAAACCCCATATTTCCCGCAGAGGAATATATCTGACTAGTAAGAATCTTAAAACCTATGTATTGATATGTCTCCGTAAGGGAACCAAGTGTGTCTAGAGTGGCATAAACATGGCAGCGAGAATCAGCTCAAACCCACTATAAAAAGGAATTTCAAAAACAAAACAAAAACCTTGGAAATTCTTTACAATTCCTTCAGAGTCTCTGATGAAACCTGGACTGACCCTATCTAAAACGACAGCTGGATGTGGCATAAGGCGGGACACTTGGACTGAGAGGATTTGTGAGATTGGGTGAACAAATGCAGAACCTTTAAAGCATTAATGCATGGCACCCATTCCATCGGTCCCAACTCTCCAGGTTGAAGGGAATATTACTACAGTTATAACATGTATGGGAAACCTAGAGAACGGACACACTGTGAATACGAAAGGTTTCTAAAACTCAACGAATAGTCCCTCTCCTGGTGCTCCGGTTTGACTTTCCACCTGCTTTACTATCAACCTCCCAACTTGGAGAGACAGCCCCTTTAACCTCCTGGTTCGCACAGGTTGCCAATTTGGCAGAGGATGAAAGGGAAGAGGGAGAACCAATGAGAGAGTAGCTGTTAGGCATTTCGACGGGCACATATCACTCTAATTTCCCGGCAGGAAGAAGAATTAACCAAAGTCTCAGCCCCCCACCGGGAACCAGCATAGATCCTGAACCAAAATTTTGGACCTGCGGTCAGCTCACCAAAAACGAGTTGAAAAATGGAGCTCAGGGGCACAGCAATTCACAAACTGGCCGAGTAATAAAGGACAACTATCGTCCAAAAATCTGTTGAGGGAAGGCAACGAGGCGGACTTGAAAGCGAAGCAGAATAGCAGGAAACAGATTTCAAGAGGTACGTTGGAATCACATTTAAAGCACCGGATGAGGGGCACAACTTCGGCAATGATGCACTTGGCCAAAAAGGGCGTATGCGTTTTCTCCTGAATATATTCAGGAGAAAACGCATACGCCCTTTTTGGCCAAGCAAGCAATCGGGCAATGCAAATCTGCATTACAAAGAAGTATCACTTACCACCGCTCAAAAGGGACATCCACAAAATGTGTAAAAACCAGAAAGGCAAGACAGGCACTGGAGAACAGGGAGCCTTGTTATGCTGATGGGCGGATGTAAATTGCCAACTGCCTCTCTGGAGGAGTACATTGTGTTCCCTAAAACAAGTAAACAACAGAGCTACAGAGCCAAGGGCACTTCCAGTCTAAGGAATATACCTTTGGAAAACTGAAAATCAAAAAGACACAGCCACCCCAAAATTTAGGGCTGCACTGCTTACAAGGACCTCAACTTGGGTACACCTTAAATATCCCAGGAAATATAAAAATGGTTCAAAAAATTGTGGTACTTACGTACGATGGAATATCCCTCAGCCATGAAATCAATGTCATAAGACCAGTAGCAGCAAAATGGGTGGATTCAGGTACGAATGATTCTAAGTGAAATAAGTCACACAGAAAAAGAAACTTATCATAAGATATCACTTATGAAGATCCTGTAAACATGGCTACACTTGAACTGAGTTAGGAAAGAGAACAGTGTCTCACATTTAGAAAACACTCTTATGCCTGCTTAAAGGGGAAGGAGAGGTGGGGTGATGCATAAAACCAGAGTTTGATATAAGCACAGGTACCGTTCCAAAAACCAACTATGGAATAGACAAGACCTACACCTTCCTCAGTGAAAGGGACTCAAAACCCCATATTTCCCGCAGAGGAATATATCTGACTAGTAAGAATCTTAAAACCTATGTATTGATATGTCTCCGTAAGGGAATCAAGTGTGTCTAGACTGGGATAAATATGGCAACGAGAATCAGCTCAAACCCACTATAAAAAGGAATTTCAAAAATAAAACAAAAAAACTGGGAAATTCTTTACAATTCCTTCAGGGTCTCTGATGAAACCTGAAATGACCCTATCTACAATGACAGCTGGATGTGGCATAAGGCTGGACACTTGGGACTGAGAGGATTGGTGAGGTTGGGTGAGCAAATGCAGACCCTTTAAAGCAATAATGCATGGCACACATTCCATGGGTCCCAACTCTCCAGGTTGAAGGGAATATTACTACAGATATAGCATGTACGGGAATCCTAGAGAACGGACACACTGTGAATACGAAAGGTTTCTAAAACTCAACGAATAGTCCCTCTCCTGGTGCTCTGGTTTGACTTTCCATCTGGTTTATTATCAACCTCCCAACTTGGAGAGACAGCCCCTTTAACCTCCTGGTTCGCACAGGTTGCCTATTTGGCATAGGATGAAAGGGAAGAGGGAGAATCAAAGAGAGAGTAGCTGTTAGGCATTTGGACGGGCACATATCACTGTAATTTCCCGGCAGGAAGAAGAATTAACCGAAGTCTCAGCCAACCACCGGGAATCAGTATAGATCCTGAACCAAAATTTTGGACTTGGGGTCAGCTCACCAAAAACGAGTTGAAAAATGGAGCTCAGGGGCACAGCAATTCACAAACTGGCCGAGTAATAAAGGATAACTATCGTCCAAAAATCTGTTGAGGGAAGGCAACGAGCTGGACTTGAAAGCGAGGCAGAATAGCAGGAAACAGATTTCAAGAGGTACGTTGGAATCGCCTTTAAAGCACAGGAAGAGGGGCACAACTTCGACAATGATGCACTTGGCCAAAAAGGGCGTATGTGTTTTCTCCTGAATATATTCAGGAGAAAACGCATACGCCCTTTTTGGCCAAGCAAGCAATCGGGCAATGCAAATCTCCACTACAAAGAAGTATCACTTCCCACCGGTCAAAAGGGACATCCACAAAATGTATAAAAACCAGAAAGGCAAGACTGGTCCTGGAGAACAGGGAGCCTTGTTATGCTGATGGGCGGGATGTAAATTGCCAACTGCCTCTCTGGAGGAGTGCATTGTGTTCCCTAAAACAAGTAAACAACAGAGCTACAGAGCCAAGGGCACTTCCAGTCTAGGGAATATACCTGGAAAAACTGAAAATCAATAAGACAGAGCCACCCCAAAATTTTGGGCTACACTGCTTACAAGGACCTCAACTTGGGTACACCTTAAATATCCCAGGAAATATAAAAATGGTTCAAAAAATTTTGGTACTTACGTACGATGGATTATCCCTCAGCCATGAAATCAATGTCATAAGACCAGTAGCAGCAAAAGGGGTGGATTCAGGTACGATGATTCTAAGTGAAATAAGTCACACAGAAAAAGAAACTTATCATAAGATATCACTTATGAAGATCCTGTAAACATGGCTACACTTGAACTGAGTTAGGAAAGAGATCAGTGTCTCACATTTAGAAAGCACTCTTATGCCTGCTTAAGGGGGAAGGAGAGGTGGGGTGATGCATAAAAACAGAGTTTGATATAAGCACAGGTACCATTCCAAAAACCAACTATGGAATAGACAAGACCTACACCTTCCTCAGTGAAAGGGACTCAAAACCCCATATTTCCCGCAGAGGAATATATCTGACTAGTAAGAATCTTAAAACCTATGTATTGATATGTCTCCGTAAGGGAATCAAGTGTGTCTAGACTGGCATAAACATGGCAGCGAGAATCAGCTCAAACCCACTATAAAAAGGAATTTAAAAAACAAAACAAAAAGACTGGGAAATTCTTTACAATTCCTTCAGGGTCTCTGATGAAACCTGGAATGACCCAATCTACAACGGCAGCTGGATGTGGCATAAGGCTGGACACTTGGGACTGAGAGGATTGGTGAGATTGGGTGAACAAATGCAGACCCTTTAAAGCAATAATGCATGGCACACATTCCATGGGTCCCAACTCTCCAGGTTGAAGGGAATATTACTACAGTTATAACATGTACGGGAAACCTAGAGAACGGACACACTGTGAATACGAAAGGTTTCTAAAACTCAACGAATAGTCCCTCTCCTGGTGCTCCGGTTTGACTTTCCATCTGCTTTACTATCAACCTCCCAACTTGGAGAGACAGACCCTTTAACCTCCTGGTTCGCACAGGTTGCCAATTTGGCAGAGGATGAAAGGGAAGAGTGAGAACCAATGAGAGAGTACCTGATAGGCATTTGGACGGGCACATTTCACTGTAATTTCCCGGCAGGAAGAAGAATTAACCAAAGTCTCAGCCACCTACCGGGAACCAGTATAGGTCCTGAACCAAAATTTTGGACCTGCGGTCAGCTCACCAAAAACGAGTGGAAAAATGGAGCTCAGGGGCACAGCAATTCACAAACTGGCCGAGTAATAAAGGACAACTATCGTCCAAAAATCTGTTGAGGGAAGGCAACGAGGCGGACTTGGAAGCGAGGCAGAATAGCAGGAAACAGATTTCAAGAGGTACGTTGGAATCGCCTTTAAAGCACAGGAAGAGGGGCACAACTTCGACAATGATGCACGTGGACATAAAGGGCGTATGCGTTTTCTCCTGCATATATTCAGGAGAAAACGCATACGCCCTTTTTGGCCAAGCAAGCAAGCGGGCAATGCAAATCTCCACTACAAAGAAGTATCACTTCCCACCGGTCAAAAGGGACATCCACAAAATGTGTAAAAACCAGAAAGGCAAGACTGGCCCTGGAGAACAGGGAGCCTTGTTATGCTGATGGATGGGATGTAAATTGCCAACTGCCTCTCTGGAGGAGTGCATTGTGTTCCCTAAAACCAGTAAACAACAGAGCTACAGAGCCAAGGGCACTTCCAGTCTAGGGAATATACCTGGGAAAAACTGAAAATCAATAAGACAGAGCCACCCCAAAATTTTGGGCTGCACTGCTTACAAGGACCTCAACTTGGGTACACCTTAAATATCCCAGGAAATATAAAAATGGTTCAAAAAATTGTGGTACTTACGTACGATGGAATATCCCTCAGCCATGAAATCAATGTCATAAGACCAGTAGCAGCAAAATGGGTGGATTCAGGTACGATGATTCTAAGTGAAATAAGTCACACAGAAAAAGAAACTTATCATAAGTTATCACTTATGAAGATCCTTTAAACATGGCTACACTTGAACTGAGTTAGGAAAGAGAACAGTGTCTCACATTTAGAAAATACTCTTATGCCTGCTTAAGTGGGAAGGAGAGGTGGGGTGATGCATAAAACCAGAGTTTGATATAAGCACAGGTACCGTTCCAAAAACCAACTATGGAATAGACAAGACCTACACCTTCCTCAGTGAAAGGGACTCAAAACCCCATATTTCCCGCAGAGGAATATATCTGACTAGTAAGAATCTTAAAACCTATGTATTGATATGTCTCCGTAAGGGAATCAAGTGTGTCTAGACTGGCATAAACATGGCAGCGAGAAGCAGCTCAAACCCACTATAAAACGGAATTTCAAAAACAAAACAAAAAAAAAACTGGGAAATTCTTTACAATTCCTTCAGGGTCTCTGATGAATCCTGAAATGACCCTATCTACAATGACAGCTGGATGTGGCATAAGGCTGGACACTTGGGGCTGAGAAGATTGGTGAGATTGGGTGAGCAAATGCAGACCCTTTAAAGCAATAATGCATGGCACACATTCCATGGGTCCCAAATCTCCAAGTTGAAGGGAATATTACTACAGATATAACATGTATGGGAATCCTAGAGAACGGACACACTGTGAATACGAAAGGTTTCTAAAACTCAACGAATAGTCCCTCTCCTGGTGCTCCGGTTTGACTTTCCATCTGCTTTATTATCAACCTCCCAACTTGGAGAGACAGCCCCTTTAACCTCCTGGTTCGCACAGGTTGCCAATTTGGCAGAGGATGAAAGGGAAGAGGGAGAACCAATGAGAGAGTAGCTGTTAGGCATTTGGACGGGCACATATCACTGTAATTTCCCGGCAGGAAGAAGAATTAACCAAAGTCTCAGCCACCCACCGGGAATCAGTATAGATCCTGAAACAAAATTTTGGACTTGCGGTCAGCTCACCAAAAACGAGTTGAATAATGGAGCTCAGGGGCACAGCAATTCACAAACTGGCCGAGTAATAAAGGACAACTATCGTCCAAAAATCTGTTGAGGGAAGGCAATGAGGAGGACTTGAAAGCGTGGCAGAATAGCAGGAAACAGATTTCACGAGGTACGTTGGAATCACCTTTAAAGCACAGGAAGAGGGGCACAACTTCGACAATGATGCACTTGGCCAAAAAGGGCGTATGCGTTTTCTCCTGAATATATTCAGGAGAAAACGCATACGCCCTTTTTGGCCAAGCAAGCAAGCGGGCAATGCAAATCTGCACTACAAAGAAGTATCACTTCCCACCAGTCAAAAGGGACATCCACAAAATGTGTAAAAACCAGAAAGGCAAGACAGGCCCTGGAGAACAGGGTGCCTTGTTATGCTGATGGGCGGGATGTAAATTGCCAACTGCCTCTCTGGAGGAGTGCATTGTGTTCCCTAAAACAAGTAAACAACAGAGCTACAGAGCCAAGGGCACTTCCAGTCTAGGGAATATACCTTGGGAAAACTGAAAATCAAAAAGACACAGCCACCCCAAAATTTAGGGCTGCACTGCTTACAAGGACCTCAACTTGGGTACACCTTAAATATCCCAGGAAATATAAAAATGGTTCAAAAAATTGTGGTACTTACGTACGATGGAATATCCCTCAGCCATGAAATCAATGTCATAAGACCAGTAGCAGCAAAATGGGTGGATTCAGGTACGATGATTCTAAGTGAAATAAGTCACACAGAAAAAGAAACTTATCATAAGATATCACTTATGAAGATCCTGTAAACATGGCTACACTTGAACTGAGTTAGGAAAGAGAACAGTGTCTCACATTTAGAAAACACTCTTATGCCTGCTTAAGGGGGAAGGAGAGGTGGGGTGATGCATAAAACCAGAGTTTGATATAAGCACAGGTACCGTTCCAAAAACCAACTATGGAATAGACAAGACCTACACCTTCCTCAGTGAAAGGGACTCAAAACCCCATATTTCCCGCAGAGGAATATATCTGACTAGTAAGAATCTTAAAACCTATGTATTGATATGTCTCCGTAAGGGAATCAAGTGTGTCTAGACTGGCATAAACATGGCAGCGAGAAGCAGCTCAAACCCACTATAAAAAGGAATTTCAAAAACAAAACAAAAAAAACTGGGAAATTCTTTACAATTCCTTCAGGGTCTCTGATGAAACCTGAAATGACCCTATCTACAATGACAGCTGGATGTGGCATAAGGCTGGACACTTGGGACTGAGAGGATTGGTGAGATTGGGTGAGCAAATGCAGACCCTTTAAAGCAATAATGCATGGCACACATTCCATGGGTCCCAACTCTCCAGGTTGAAGGGAATATTACTACAGATATAACATGTACGGGAATCCTAGAGAACGGACACACTGTGAATACGAAAGGTTTCTAAAACTCAACGAATAGTCCCTCTCCTGGTGCTCCGGTTTGACTTTCCATCTGCTTTATTATCAACCTCCCAAATTGGAGAGACAGCCCCTTTAACCTCCTGGTTCGCACAGGGTGCCAATTTGGCAGAGGATGAAAGGGAAGAGGGAGAACCAATGAGAGAGTAGCTGTTAGGCATTTGGACGGGCACATATCACTATAATTTCCCGGCAGGAAGAAGAATTAACCAAAGTCTCAGCCACCCACTGGGAATCAGTATAGATCCTGAAACAAAATTTTGGACTTGCGGTCAGCTCACCAAAAACGAGTTGAATAATGGAGCTCAGGGGCACAGCAATTCACAAACTGGCCGAGTAATAAAGGACAACTATCGTCCAAAAATCTGTTGAGGGAAGGCAATGAGGAGGACTTGAAAGCGTGGCAGAATAGCAGGAAACAGATTTCCAGAGGTACGTTGGAATCACCTTTAAAGCACAGGAAGAGGGGCACAACTTCGACAATGATGCACTTGGCCAAAAAGGGCGTATGCGTTTTCTCCTGAATATATTCAGGAGAAAACGCATACGCCCTTTTTGGCCAAGCAAGCAAGCGGGCAATGCAAATCTGTACTACAAAGAAGTATCACTTCCCACCAGTCAAAAGGGACATCCACAAAATGTGTAAAAACCAGAAAGGCAAGACAGGCCCTGGAGAACAGGGTGCCTTGTTATGCTGATGGGAGGGATGTAAATTGCCAACTGCCTCTCTGGAGGAGTGCATTGTGTTCCCTAAAACAAGTAAACAACAGAGCTACAGAGCCAAGGGCACTTCCAGTCTAGGGAATATACCTTGGGAAAACTGAAAATCAAAAAGACACAGCCACCCCAAAATTTAGGGCTGCACTGCTTACAAGGACCTCAACTTGGGTACACCTTAAATATCCCAGGAAATATAAAAATGGTTCAAAAAATTGTGGTACTTACGTACGATGGAATATCCCTCAGCCATGAAATCAATGTCATAAGACCAGTAGCAGCAAAATGGGTGGATTCAGGTACGATGATTCTAAGTGAAATAAGTCACACAGAAAAAGAAACTTATCATAAGATATCACTTATGAAGATCCTGTAAACATGGCTACACTTGAACTGAGTTAGGAAAGAGAACAGTGTCTCACATTTAGAAAACACTCTTATGCCTGCTTAAGGGGGAAGGAGAGGTGGGGTGATGCATAAAACCAGAGTTTGATATAAGCACAGGTACCGTTCCAAAAACCAACTATGGAATAGACAAGACCTACACCTTCCTCAGTGAAAGGGACTCAAAACCCCATATTTCCCGCAGAGGAATATATCTGACTAGTAAGAATCTTAAAACCTATGTATTGATATGTCTCCGTAAGGGAATCAAGTGTGTCTAGACTGGCATAAACATGGCAGCGAGAAGCAGCTCAAACCCACTATAAAAAGGAATTTCAAAAACAAAACAAAAAAAACTGGGAAATTCTTTACAATTCCTTCAGGGTCTCTGATGAAACCTGAAATGACCCTATCTACAATGACAGCTGGATGTGGCATAAGGCTGGACACTTGGGACTGAGAGGATTGGTGAGATTGGGTGAGCAAATGCAGACCCTTTAAAGCAATAATGCATGGCACACATTCCATGGGTCCCAAATCTCCAGGTTGAAGGGAATATTACTACAGATATAACATGTACGGGAATCCTAGAGAACGGACACACTGTGAATACGAAAGGTTTCTAAAACTCAACGAATAGTCCCTCTCCTGGTGCTCCGGTTTGACTTTCCATCTGCTTTATTATCAACCTCCCAACTTGGAGAGACAGACCCTTTAACCTCCTGGTTCGCACAGGGTGCCAATTTGGCAGAGGATGAAAGGGAAGAGGGAGAACCAATGAGAGAGTAGCTGTTAGGCATTTGGACGGGCACATATCACTGTAATTTCCCGGCAGGAAGAAGAATTAACCAAAGTCTCAGCCACCCACCGGGAATCAGTATAGATCCTGAAACAAAATTTTGGACTTGCGGTCAGCTCACCAAAAACGAGTTGAATAATGGAGCTCAGGGGCACAGCAATTCACAAACTGGCCGAGTAATAAAGGACAACTATCGTCCAAAAATCTGTTGAGGGAAGGCAATGAGGAGGACTTGAAAGCGTGGCAGAATAGCAGGAAACAGATTTCAAGAGGTACGTTGGAATCACCTTTAAAGCACAGGAAGAGGGGCACAACTTCGACAATGATGCACTTGGCCAAAAAGCGCGTATGTGTTTTCTCCTGAATATATTCAGGAGAAAACGCATACGCCCTTTTTGGCCAAGCAAGCAAGCGGGCAATGCAAATCTGCACTACAAAGAAGTATCACTTCCCACCAGTCAAAAGGGACATCCACAAAATGTGTAAAAACCAGAAAGGCAAGACAGGCCCTGGAGAACAGGGTGCCTTGTTATGCTGATGGGCGGGATGTAAATTGCCAACTGCCTCTCTGGAGGAGTGCATTGTGTTCCCTAAAACAAGTAAACAACAGAGCTACAGAGCCAAGGGCACTTCCAGTCTAGGGAATATACCTTGGGAAAACTGAAAATCAAAAAGACACAGCCACCCCAAAATTTAGGGCTGCACTGCTTACAAGGACCTCAACTTGGGTACACCTTAAATATCCCAGGAAATATAAAAATGGTTCAAAAAATTGTGGTACTTACGTACGATGGAATATCCCTCAGCCATGAAATCAATGTCATAAGACCAGTAGCAGCAAAATGGGTGGATTCAGGTACGATGATTCTAAGTGAAATAAGTCACACAGAAAAAGAAACTTATCATAAGATATCACTTATGAAGATCCTGTAAACATGGCTACACTTGAACTGAGTTAGGAAAGAGAACAGTGTCTCACATTTAGAAAACACTCTTATGCCTGCTTAAGGGGGAAGGAGAGGTGGGGTGATGCATAAAACCAGAGTTTGATATAAGCACAGGTACCGTTCCAAAAACCAACTATGGAATAGACAAGACCTACACCTTCCTCAGTGAAAGGGACTCAAAACCCCATATTTCCCGCAGAGGAATATATCTGACTAGTAAGAATCTTAAAACCTATGTATTGATATGTCTCCGTAAGGGAATCAAGTGTGTCTAGACTGGCATAAACATGGCAGCGAGAAGCAGCTCAAACCCACTATAAAAAGGAATTTCAAAAACAAAACAAAAAAAACTGGGAAATTCTTTACAATTCCTTCAGGGTCTCTGATGAATCCTGAAATGACCCTATCTACAATGACAGCTGGATGTGGCATAAGGCTGGACACTTGGGACTGAGAGGATTGGTGAGATTGGGTGAGCAAATGCAGACCCTTTAAAGCAATAATGCATGGCACACATTCCATGGGTCCCAAATCTCCAGGTTGAAGGGAATATTACTACAGATATAACATGTACGGGAATCCTAGAGAACAGACACACTGTGAATACGAAAGGTTTCTAAAACTCAACGAATAGTCCCTCTCCTGGTGCTCCGGTTTGACTTTCCATCTGCTTTATTATCAACCTCCCAACTTGGAGAGACAGCCCCTTTAACCTCCTGGTTCGCACAGGTTGCCAATTTGGCAGAGGATGAAAGGGAAGAGGGAGAACCAATGAGAGAGTAGCTGTTAGGCATTTGGACGGGCACATATCACTGTAATTTCCCGGCAGGAAGAAGAATTAACCAAAGTCTCAGCCACCCACCGGGAATCAGTATAGATCCTGAAACAAAATTTTGGACTTGCGGTCAGCTCACCAAAAACGAGTTGAATAATGGAGCTCATTGGCACAGCAATTCACAAACTGGCCGAGTAATAAAGGACAACTATCGTCCAAAAATCTGTTGAGGGAAGGCAATGAGGAGGACTTGAAAGCGTGGCAGAATAGCAGGAAACAGATTTCAAGAGGTACGTTGGAATCACCTTTAAAGCACAGGAAGAGGGGCACAACTTCGACAATGATGCACTTGGCCAAAAAGGGCGTATGTGTTTTCTCCTGAATATATTCAGGAGAAAACACATACGCCCTTTTTGGCCAAGCAAGCAAGCGGGCAATGCAAATCTGCACTACAAAGAAGTATCACTTCCCACCAGTCAAAAGGGACATCCACAAAATGTGTAAATACCAGAAAGGCAAGACAGGCCCTGGAGAACAGGGTGCCTTGTTATGCTGATGGGCGGGATGTAAATTGCCAACTGCCTCTCTGGAGGAGTGCATTGTGTTCCCTAAAACAAGTAAACAACAGAGCTACAGAGCCAAGGGCACTTCCAGTCTAGGGAATATACCTTGGGAAAACTGAAAATCAAAAAGACACAGCCACCCCAAAATTTAGGGCTGCACTGCTTACAAGGACCTCAACTTGGGTACACCTTAAATATCCCAGGAAATATAAAAATGGTTCAAAAAATTGTGGTACTTACGTACGATGGAATATCCCTCAGCCATGAAATCAATGTCATAAGACCAGTAGCAGCAAAATGGGTGGATTCAGGTACGATGATTCTAAGTGAAATAAGTCACACAGAAAAAGAAACTTATCATAAGATATCACTTATGAAGATCCTGTAAACATGGCTACACTTGAACTGAGTTAGGAAAGAGAACAGTGTCTCACATTTAGAAAACACTCTTATGCCTGCTTAAGGGGGAAGGAGAGGTGGGGTGATGCATAAAACCAGAGTTTGATATAAGCACAGGTACCGTTCCAAAAACCAACTATGGAATAGACAAGACCTACACCTTCCTCAGTGAAAGGGACTCAAAACCCCATATTTCCCGCAGAGGAATATATCTGACTAGTAAGAATCTTAAAACCTATGTATTGATATGTCTCCATAAGGGAATCAAGTGTTTCTAGACTGGCATAAACATGGCAGCGAGAAGCAGCTCAAACCCACTATAAAAAGGAATTTCAAAAACAAAACAAAAAAAACTGGGAAATTCTTTACAATTCCTTCAGGGTCTCTGATGAAACCTGAAATGACCCTATCTACAATGACAGCTGGATGTGGCATAAGGCTGGACACTTGGGACTGAGAGGATTGGTGAGATTGGGTGAGCAAATGCAGACCCTTTAAAGCAATAATGCATGGCACACATTCCATGGGTCCCAAATCTCCAGGTTGAAGGGAATATTACTACAGATATAACATGTACGGGAATCCTAGAGAACGGACACACTGTGAATACGAAAGGTTTCTAAAACTCAACGAATAGTCCCTCTCCTGGTGCTCCGGTTTGACTTTCCATCTGCTTTATTATCAACCTCCCAACTTGGAGAGACAGCCCCTTTAACCTCCTGGTTCGCACAGGGTGCCAATTTGGCAGAGGATGAAAGGGAAGAGGGAGAACCAATGAGAGAGTAGCTGTTAGGCATTTGGACGGGCACATATCACTGTAATTTCCCGGCAGGAAGAAGAATTAACCAAAGTCTCAGCCACCCACCGGGAATCAGTATAGATCCTGAAACAAAATTTTGGACTTGCGGTCAGCTCACCAAAAACGAGTTGAATAATGGAGCTCAGGGGCACAGCAATTCACAAACTGGCCGAGTAATAAAGGACAACTATCGTCCAAAAATCTGTTGAGGGAAGGCAATGAGGAGGACTTGAAAGCGTGGCAGAATAGCAGGAAACAGATTTCAAGAGGTACGTTGGAATCACCTTTAAAGCACAGGAAGAGGGGCACAACTTCGACAATGATGCACTTGGCCAAAAAGGGCGTATGTGTTTTCTCCTGAATATATTCAGGAGAAAACGCATACGCCCTTTTTGGCCAAGCAAGCAAGCGGGCAATGCAAATCTGCACTACAAAGAAGTATCACTTCCCACCAGTCAAAAGGGACATCCACAAAATGTGTAAAAACCAGAAAGGCAAGACAGGCCCTGGAGAACAGGGTGCCTTGTTATGCTGATGGGCGGGATGTAAATTGCCAACTGCCTCTCTGGAGGAGTGCATTGTGTTCCCTAAAACAAGTAAACAACAGAGCTACAGAGCCAAGGGCACTTCCAGTCTAGGGAATATACCTTGGGAAAACTGAAAATCAAAAAGACACAGCCACCCCAAAATTTAGGGCTGCACTGCTTACAAGGACCTCAACTTGGGTACACCTTAAATATCCCAGGAAATATAAAAATGGTTCAAAAAATTGTGGTACTTACGTACGATGGAATATCCCTCAGCCATGAAATCAATGTCATAAGACCAGTAGCAGCAAAATGGGTGGATTCAGGTACGATGATTCTAAGTGAAATAAGTCACACAGAAAAAGAAACTTATCATAAGATATCACTTATGAAGATCCTGTAAACATGGCTACACTTGAACTGAGTTAGGAAAGAGAACAGTGTCTCACATTTAGAAAACACTCTTATGCCTGCTTAAGGGGGAAGGAGAGGTGGGGTGATGCATAAAACCAGAGTTTGATATAAGCACAGGTACCGTTCCAAAAACCAACTATGGAATAGACAAGACCTACACCTTCCTCAGTGAAAGGGACTCAAAACCCCATATTTCCCGCAGAGGAATATATCTGACTAGTAAGAATCTTAAAACCTATGTATTGATATGTCTCCGTAAGGGAATCAAGTGTGTCTAGACTGGCATAAACATGGCAGCGAGAAGCAGCTCAAACCCACTATAAAAAGGAATTTCAAAAACAAAACAAAAAAAACTGGGAAATTCTTTACAATTCCTTCAGGGTCTCTGATGAAACCTGAAATGACCCTATCTACAATGACAGCTGGATGTGGCATAAGGCTGGACACTTGGGACTGAGAGGATTGGTGAGATTGGGTGAGCAAATGCAGACCCTTTAAAGCAATAATGCATGGCACACATTCCATGGGTCCCAAATCTCCAGGTTGAAGGGAATATTACTACAGATATAACATGTACGGGAATCCTAGAGAACGGACACACTGTGAATACGAAAGGTTTCTAAAACTCAACGAATAGTCCCTCTCCTGGTGCTCCGGTTTGACTTTCCATCTGCTTTATTATCAACCTCCCAACTTGGAGAGACAGCCCCTTTAACCTCCTGGTTCGCACAGGGTGCCAATTTGGCAGAGGATGAAAGGGAAGAGGGAGAACCAATGAGAGAGTAGCTGTTAGGCATTTGGACGGGCACATATCACTGTAATTTCCCGGCAGGAAGAAGAATTAACCAAAGTCTCAGCCACCCACCGGGAATCAGTATAGATCCTGAAACAAAATTTTGGACTTGCGGTCAGCTCACCAAAAACGAGTTGAATAATGGAGCTCAGGGGCACAGCAATTCAAAAACTGGCCGAGTAATAAAGGACAACTATCGTCCAAAAATCTGTTGAGGGAAGGCAATGAGGAGGACTTGAAAGCGTGGCAGAATAGCAGGAAACAGATTTCAAGAGGTACGTTGGAATCACCTTTAAAGCACAGGAAGAGGGGCACAACTTCGACAATGATGCACTTGGCCAAAAAGGGCGTATGTGTTTTCTCCTGAATATATTCAGGAGAAAACGCATACGCCCTTTTTGGCCAAGCAAGCAAGCGGGCAATGCAAATCTGCACTACAAAGAAGTATCACTTCCCACCAGTCAAAAGGGACATCCACAAAATGTGTAAAAACCAGAAAGGCAAGACAGGCCCTGGAGAACAGGGTGCCTTGTTATGCTGATGGGCGGGATGTAAATTGCCAACTGCCTCTCTGGAGGAGTGCATTGTGTTCCCTAAAACAAGTAAACAACAGAGCTACAGAGCCAAGGGCACTTCCAGTCTAGGGAATATACCTTGGGAAAACTGAAAATCAAAAAGACACAGCCACCCCAAAATTTAGGGCTGCACTGCTTACAAGGACCTCAACTTGGGTACACCTTAAATATCCCAGGAAATATAAAAATGGTTCAAAAAATTGTGGTACTTACGTACGATGGAATATCCCTTAGCCATGAAATCAATGTCATAAGACCAGTAGCAGCAAAATGGGTGGATTCAGGTACGATGATTCTAAGTGAAATAAGTCACACAGAAAAAGAAACTTATCATAAGATATCACTTATGAAGATCCTGTAAACATGGCTACACTTGAACTGAGTTAGGAAAGAGAACAGTGTCTCACATTTAGAAAACACTCTTATGCCTGCTTAAGGGGGAAGGAGAGGTGGGGTGATGCATAAAACCAGAGTTTGATATAAGCACAGGCACCGTTCCAAAAACCAACTATGGAATAGACAAGACCTACACCTTCCTCAGTGAAAGGGACTCAAAACCCCATATTTCCCGCAGAGGAATATATCTGACTAGTAAGAATCTTAAAACCTATGTATTGATATGTCTCCGTAAGGGAATCAAGTGTGTCTAGACTGGCATAAACATGGCAGCGAGAAGCAGCTCAAACCCACTATAAAAAGGAATTTCAAAAACAAAACAAAAAAACTGGGAAATTCTTTACAATTCCTTCAGGGTCTCTGATGAAACCTGAAATGACCCTATCTACAATGACAGCTGGATGTGGCATAAGGCTCGACACTTGGGACTGAGAGGATTGGTGAGATTGGGTGAGCAAATGCAGACCCTTTAAAGCAATAATGCATGGCACACATTCCATGGGTCCCAAATCTCCAGGTTGAAGGGAATATTACTACAGATATAACATGTACGGGAATCCTAGAGAACGGACACACTGTGAATACGAAAGGTTTCTAAAACTCAACGAATAGTCCCTCTCCTGGTGCTCCGGTTTGACTTTCCATCTGCTTTATTATCAACCTCCCAACTTGGAGAGACAGCCCCTTTAACCTCCTGGTTCGCACAGGGTGCCAATTTGGCAGAGGATGAAAGGGAAGAGGGAGAACCAATGAGAGAGTAGCTGTTAGGCATTTGGACGGGCACATATCACTGTAATTTCCCGGCAGGAAGAAGAATTAACCAAAGTCTCAGCCACCCACCGGGAATCAGTATAGATCCTGAAACAAAATTTTGGACTTGCGGTCGGCTCACCAAAAACGAGTTGAATAATGGAGCTCAGGGGCACAGCAATTCACAAACTGGCCGAGTAATAAAGGACAACTATCGTCCAAAAATCTGTTGAGGGAAGGCAATGAGGAGGACTTGAAAGCGTGGCAGAATAGCAGGAAACAGATTTCACGAGGTACGTTGGAATCACCTTTAAAGCACAGGAAGAGGGGCACAACTTCGACAATGATGCACTTGGCCAAAAAGGGCGTATGTGTTTTCTCCTGAATATATTCAGGAGAAAACGCATACGCCCTTTTTGGCCAAGCAAGCAAGCGGGCAATGCAAATCTGCACTACAAAGAAGTATCACTTCCCACCAGTCAAAAGGGACATCCACAAAATGTGTAAAAACCAGAAAGGCAAGACAGGCCCTGGAGAACAGGGTGCCTTGTTATGCTGATGGGCGGGATGTAAATTGCCAACTGCCTCTCTGGAGGAGTGCATTGTGTTCCCTAAAACAAGTAAACAACAGAGCTACAGAGCCAAGGGCACTTCCAGTCTAGGGAATATACCTTGGGAAAACAGAAAATCAAAAAGACACAGCCACCCCAAAATTTAGGGCTGCACTGCTTACAAGGACCTCAACTTGGGTACACCTTAAATATCCCAGGAAATATAAAAATGGTTCAAAAAATTGTGGTACTTACGTACGATGGAATATCCCTCAGCCATGAAATCAATGTCATAAGACCAGTAGCAGCAAAATGGGTGGATTCAGGTACGATGATTCTAAGTGAAATAAGTCACACAGAAAAAGAAACTTATCATAAGATATCACTTATGAAGATCCTGTAAACATGGCTACACTTGAACTGAGTTAGGAAAGAGAACAGTGTCTCACATTTAGAAAACACTCTTATGCCTGCTTAAGGGGGAAGGAGAGGTGGGGTGATGCATAAAACCAGAGTTTGATATAAGCACAGGTACCGTTCCAAAAACCAACTATGGAATAGACAAGACCTACACCTTCCTCAGTGAAAGGGACTCAAAACCCCATATTTCCCGCAGAGGAATATATCTGACTAGTAAGAATCTTAAAACCTATGTATTGATATGTCTCCGTAAGGGAATCAAGTGTGTCTAGACTGGCATAAACATGGCAGCGAGAAGCAGCTCAAACCCACTATAAAAAGGAATTTCAAAAACAAAACAAAAAAAACTGGGAAATTCTTTACAATTCCTTCAGGGTCTCTGATGAAACCTGAAATGACCCTATCTACAATGACAGCTGGATGTGGCATAAGGCTGGACACTTGGGACTGAGAGGATTGGTGAGATTGGGTGAGCAAATGCAGACCCTTTAAAGCAATAATGCATGGCACACATTCCATGGGTCCCAAATCTCCAGGTTGAAGGGAATATTACTACAGATATAACATGTACGGGAATCCTAGAGAACGGACACACTGTGAATACGAAAGGTTTCTAAAACTCAACGAATAGTCCCTCTCCTGGTGCTCCGGTTTGACTTTCCATCTGCTTTATTATCAACCTCCCAACTTGGAGAGACAGCCCCTTTAACCTCCTGGTTCGCACAGGGTGCCAATTTGGCAGAGGATGAAAGGGAAGAGGGAGAACCAATGAGAGAGTAGCTGTTAGGCATTTGGACGGGCACATATCACTGTAATTTCCCGGCAGGAAGAAGAATTAACCAAAGTCTCAGCCACCCACCGGGAATCAGTATAGATCCTGAAACAAAATTTTGGACTTGCGGTCAGCTCACCAAAAACGAGTTGAATAATGGAGCTCAGGGGCACAGCAATTCACAAACTGGCCGAGTAATAAAGGACAACTATCGTCCAAAAATCTGTTGAGGGAAGGCAATGAGGAGGACTTGAAAGCGTGGCAGAATAGCAGGAAACAGATTTCAAGAGGTACGTTGGAATCACCTTTAAAGCACAGGAAGAGGGGCACAACTTCGACAATGATGCACTTGGCCAAAAAGGGCGTATGTGTTTTCTCCTGAATATATTCAGGAGAAAACGCATACGCCCTTTTTGGCCAAGCAAGCAAGTGGGCAATGCAAATCTGCACTACAAAGAAGTATCACTTCCCACCAGTCAAAAGGGACATCCACAAAATGTGTAAAAACCAGAAAGGCAAGACAGGCCCTGGAGAACAGGGTGCCTTGTTATGCTGATGGGCGGGATGTAAATTGCCAACTGCCTCTCTGGAGGAGTGCATTGTGTTCCCTAAAACAAGTAAACAACAGAGCTACAGAGCCAAGGGCACTTCCAGTCTAGGGAATATACCTTGGGAAAACTGAAAATCAAAAAGACACAGCCACCCCAAAATTTAGGGCTGCACTGCTTACAAGGACCTCAACTTGGGTACACCTTAAATATCCCAGGAAATATAAAAATGGTTCAAAAAATTGTGGTACTTACGTACGATGGAATATCCCTCAGCCATGAAATCAATGTCATAAGACCAGTAGCAGCAAAATGGGTGGATTCAGGTACGATGATTCTAAGTGAAATAAGTCACACAGAAAAAGAAACTTATCATAAGATATCACTTATGAAGATCCTGTAAACATGGCTACACTTGAACTGAGTTAGGAAAGAGAACAGTGTCTCACATTTAGAAAACACTCTTATGCCTGCTTAAGGGGGAAGGAGAGGTGGGGTGATGCATAAAACCAGAGTTTGATATAAGCACAGGTACCGTTCCAAAAACCAACTATGGAATAGACAAGACCTACACCTTCCTCAGTGAAAGGGACTCAAAACCCCATATTTCCCGCAGAGGAATATATCTGACTAGTAAGAATCTTAAAACCTATGTATTGATATGTCTCCGTAAGGGAATCAAGTGTGTCTAGACTGGCATAAACATGGCAGCGAGAAGCAGCTCAAACCCACTATAAAAAGGAATTTCAAAAACAAAACAAAAAAAACTGGGAAATTCTTTACAATTCCTTCAGGGTCTCTGATGAAACTTGAAATGACCCTATCTACAATGACAGCTGGATGTGGCATAAGGCTGGACACTTGGGACTGAGAGGATTGGTGAGATTGGGTGAGCAAATGCAGACCCTTTAAAGCAATAATGCATGGCACACATTCCATGGGTCCCAAATCTCCAGGTTGAAGGGAATATTACTACAGATATAACATGTACGGGAATCCTAGAGAACGGACACACTGTGAATACGAAAGGTTTCTAAAACTCAACGAATAGTCCCTCTCCTGGTGCTCCGGTTTGACTTTCCATCTGCTTTATTATCAACCTCCCAACTTGGAGAGACAGCCCCTTTAACCTCCTGGTTCGCACAGGGTGCCAATTTGGCAGAGGATGAAAGGGAAGAGGGAGAACCAATGAGAGAGTAGCTGTTAGGCATTTGGACGGGCACATATCACTGTAATTTCCCGGCAGGAAGAAGAATTAACCAAAGTCTCAGCCACCCACCGGGAATCAGTATAGATCCTGAAACAAAATTTTGGACTTGCGGTCAGCTCACCAAAAACGAGTTGAATAATGGAGCTCAGGGGCACAGCAATTCACAAACTGGCCGAGTAATAAAGGACAACTATCGTCCAAAAATCTGTTGAGGGAAGGCAATGAGGAGGACTTGAAAGCGTGGCAGAATAGCAGGAAACAGATTTCAAGAGGTACGTTGGAATCACCTTTAAAGCACAGGAAGAGGGGCACAACTTCGACAATGATGCACTTGGCCAAAAAGGGCGTATGTGTTTTCTCCTGAATATATTCAGGAGAAAACGCATACGCCCTTTTTGGCCAAGCAAGCAAGCGGGCAATGCAAATCTGCACTACAAAGAAGTATCACTTCCCACCAGTCAAAAGGGACATCCACAAAATGTGTAAAAACCAGAAAGGCAAGACAGGCCCTGGAGAACAGGGAGCCTTGTTATGCTGATGGGCGGGATGTAAATTGCAAACTGCCTCTCTGGAGGAGTGCATTGTGTTCCCTAAAACAAGTAAACAACAGAGCTACAGAGCCAAGGGCACTTCCAGTCTAGGGAATATACCTTGGGAAAACTGAAAATCAAAAAGACACAACCACCCCAAAATTTAGGGCTGCACTGCTTACAAGGACCTCAACTTGGGTACACCTTAAATATCCAGGAAATATAAAAATGGTTCAAAAAATTGTGGTACTTACGTACGATGGAATATCCCTCAGCCATGAAATCAATGTCATAAGACCAGTAGCAGCAAAATGGGTGGATTCAGGTACGATGATTCTAAGTGAAATAAGTCACACAGAAAAAGAAACTTATCATAAGATATCACTTATGAAGATCCTGTAAACATGGCTACACTTGAACTGAGTTAGGAAAGAGAACAGTGTCTCACATTTAGAAAACACTCTTATGCCTGCTTAAGGGGGAAGGAGAGGTGGGGTGATGCATAAAACCAGAGTTTGATATAAGCACAGGTACCGTTCCAAAAACCAACTATGGAATAGACAAGACCTACACCTTCCTCAGTGAAAGGGACTCAAAACCCCATATTTCCCGCAGAGGAATGTATCTGACTAGTAAGAATCTTAAAACCTATGTATTGATATGTGTCCGTAAGGGAATCAAGTGTGTCTAGCCTGGGATAAATATGGCAGCGAGAATCAGCTCAAACCCACTATAAAAAGGAATTTCAAAAATAAAACAAAAAAACTGGGAAATTCTTTACAATTCCTTCAGGGTCTCTGATGAAACCTGAAATGACCCTATCTACAATGACAGCTGGATGTGGCAAAAGGCTGGACACTTGGGACTGAGAGGATTGGTGAGATTGGGTTAGCAAATGCAGACCCTTTAAAGCAATAATGCATGGCACACATTCCATGGGTCCCAACTCTCCAGGTTGAAGGGAATATTACTACAGATATAACATGTACGGGAATCCTAGAGAACGGACACACTGTGAATACGAAAGGTTTCTAAAACTCAACGAATAGTCCCTCTCCTGGTGCTCCGGTTTGACTTTCCATCTGCTTTATTATCAACCTCCCAACTTGGAGAGACAGCCCCTTTAACCTCCTGGTTCGCACAGGTTGCCAATTTGGCAGAGGATGAAAGGGAAGAGGGAGAACCAATGAGAGAGTAGCTGTTAGGCATTTGGAAGGGCACATATCACTGTAATTTCCCGGCAGGAAGAAGAATTAACCAAAGTCTCAGCCACCCACCGGGAATCAGTATAGATCCTGAACCAAAATTTTGGACTTGCGGTCAGCTCACCAAAAACGAATTGAAAAATGGAGCTCAGGGGCACAGCAATTCACAAACTGGCCGAGTAATAAAGGACAACTATCGTCCAAAAATCTGTTGAGGGAAGGCAATGAGGCGGACTTGAAAGCGAGGCAGAATAGCAGGAAACAGATTTCAAGAGGTACGTTGGAATCGCCTTTAAAGCACAGGAAGAGGGGCACAACTTCGACAATGATGCACTTGGCCAAAAAGGGCGTATGCGTTTTCTCCTGAATATATTCAGGAGAAAACGCATACGCCCTTTTTGGCCAAGCAAGCAAGCGGGCAATGCAAATCTGCACTACAAAGAAGTATCACTTCCCACCGGTCAAAAGGGACATCCACAAAATGTGTAAAAACCAGAAAGGCAAGACAGGCCCTGGAGAACAGGGAGCCTTGTTATGCTGATGGGCGGGATGTAAATTGACAACTGCCTCTCTGGAGGAGTGCATTGTGTTCCCTAAAACAAGTAAACAACAGAGCTACAGAGCCAAGGGCACTTCCAGTCTAGGGAATATACCTTGGGAAAACTGAAAATCAAAAAGACACAGCCACCCCAAAATTTAGGGCTGCACTGCTTACAAGGACCTCAACTTGGGTACACCTTAAATATCCCAGGAAATATAAAAATGGTTCAAAAAATTGTGGTACTTACGTACGATGGAATATCCCTCAGCCATGAAATCAATGTCATAAGACCAGTAGCAGCAAAATGGGTGGATTCAGGTACGATGATTCTAAGTGAAATAAGTCACAGAGAAAAAGAAACTTATCATAAGATATCACTTATGAAGATCCTGTAAACATGGCTACACTTGAACTGAGTTAGGAAAGAGAACAGTGTCTCACATTTAGAAAACACTCTTATTCCTGCTTAAGGGGGAAGGAGAGGTGGGGTGATGCATAAAACCAGAGTTTGATATAAGCACAGGTACCGTTCCAAAAACCAACTATGGAATAGACAAGACCTACACCTTCCTCAGTGAAGGGGACTCAAAACCCCATATTTCCCGCAGAGGAATATATCTGACTAGTAAGAATCTTAAAACCTATATATTGATAAGTCTCCGTAAGGGAATCAAGTGTGTCTAGACTGGGATAAATATGGCAGTGAGAATCAGCTCAAACCCACTATAAAAAGGAATTTCAAAAATAAAACAAAAAAACTGGGAAATTCTTTACAATTCCTTCAGGGTCTCTGATGAAACCTGAAATGACCCTATCTACAATGACAGCTGGATGTGGTATAAGGCTGGACACTTGGGACTGAGAGGATTGGTGAGATTGGGTGAGCAAATGCAGACCCTTTAAAGCAATAATGCATGGCACACATTCCATGGGTCCCAACTCTCCAGGTTGAAGGGAATATTACTACAGATATAACATGTACGGGAATCCTAGAGAACGGACACACTGTGAATACGAAAGGTTTCTAAAACTCAACGAATAGTCCCTCTCCTGGTGCTCCGGTTTGACTTTCCATCTGCTTTATTATCAACCTCCCAACTTGGAGAGACAGCCCCTTTAACCTCCTGGTTCGCACAGGTTGCCAATTTGGCAGAGGATGAAAGGGAAGAGGGAGAACCAATGAGAGAGTAGCTGTTAGGCATTTGGACGGGCATATATCACTGTAATTTCCCGGCAGGAAGAAGAATTAACCAAAGTCTCAGCCACCCACCGGGAATCAGTATAGATCCTGAACCAAAATTTTGGACTTGCGGTCAGCTCACCAAAAACGAGTTGAAAAATGGAGCTCAGGGGCACAGCAATTCACAAACTGGCCGAGTAATAAAGGACAACTATCGTCCAAAAATCTGTTGAGGGAAGGGAACGAGGCGGACTTGAAAGCGAGGCAGAATAGCAGGAAACAGATTTCAAGAGGTACGTTGGAATCGCCTTTAAAGCACAGGAAGAGGGGCACAACTTCGACAATGATGCACTTGGCCAAAAAGGGCGTATGCGTTTTCTCCTGAATATATTCAGGAGAAAACGCATACGCCCTTTTTGGCCAAGCAAGCAAGTGGGCAATGCAACTCTGCACTACAAAGAAGTATCACTTCCCACCGGTCAAAAGGGACATCCACAAAATGTGTAAAAACCAGAAAGGCAAGAAAGGCCCTGGAGAACAGGGAGCCTTGTTATGCTGATGGGCGGGATGTAAATTGCCAACTGCCTCTCTGGAGGAGTGCATTGTGTTCCCTAAAACAAGTAAACAACAGAGCTACAGAGCCAAGGGCACTTCCAGTCTAGGGAATATACCTTGGGAAAACTGAAAATCAAAAAGACACAGCCACCCCAAAATTTAGGGCTGCACTGCTTACAAGGACCTCAACTTGGGTACACCTTAAATATCCCAGGAAATATAAAAATGGTTCAAAAATTTGTGGTACTTACGTACGATGGAATATCCCTCAGCCATGAAATCAATGTCATAAGACCAGTAGCAGCAAAATGGGTGGATTCAGGTACGATGATTCTAAGTGAAATAAGTCACACAGAAAAAGAAACTTATCATAAGATATCACTTATGAAGATCCTGTAAACATGGCTACACTTGAACTGAGTTAGGAAAGAGAACAGTGTCTCACATTTAGAAAACACTCTTATGCCTGCTTAAGGGGGAAGGAGAGGTGGGGTGATGCATAAAACCAGAGTTTGATATAAGCTCAGGTACCGTTCCAAAAACCAACTATGGAATAGACAAGACCTACACCTTCCTCAGTGAAAGGGACTCAAAACCCCATATTTGCCGCAGAGGAATATATCTGACTAGTAAGAATCTTAAAACCTATGTATTGATATGTCTCCGTAAGGGAATCAAGTGTGTCTAGACTGGCATAAACATGGCAGCGAGAATCAGCTCAAACCCACTATAAAAAGGAATTTCAAAAATACAACAAAAAAACTGGGAAATTCTTCACAATTCCTTCAGGGCCTCTGATGAAACCTGAAGTGACCCTATCTACAATGACAGCTGGATGTGGCATAAGGCTGGACACTTGGGACTGAGAGAATTTGTGAGATTGGGTGAGCAAATGCAGACCCTTTAAAGCAATAATGCATGGCACACATTCCATGGGTCCCAACTCTTCAGGTTGAAGGGAATATTACTACAGATATAACATGTACGGGAATCCTAGAGAACGGACACACTGTGAATACGAAAGGTTTCTAAAACTCAACGAATAGTCCCTCTCCTGGTGCTCCGGTTTGACTTTCCATCGGCTTTACTATCAAGCTCCCAACTTGGAGAGACAGCCCCTTTAAACTCCTGGTTCGCACAGGTTGCCAATTTGGCAGAGGATGAAAGGGAAGAGGGAGAACCAATGAGAGAGTAGCTGTTAGGCATTTGGACGGGCACATGTCACTGTAATTTCCTGGCAGGAAGAAGAATTAACCAAAGTCTCAGCCCCCCACCGGGAACCAGTATAGGTCCTGAACCAAAATTTTGGACTTGCGGTCAGCTCAACTAAAACGCGTTGAAAAATGGAGCTCAGGGGCACAGCAATTCACAAACTGGCCGAGTAATAAAGGACAACTATCGTCCAAATATCTGTTGAGGGAAGGCAACGCAGCGGACTTGAAAGCGAGGCAGAATAGCAGGAAACAGATTTCAAGAGGTACGTTGGAATCACCTTTAAAGCACAGGAAGAGGGGCACAACTTCGACAATGATGCACTTGGCCAAAAAGGGCGTATGCGTTTTCTCCTGAATATATTCAGGAGAAAACGCATATGCCCTTTTTGGCAAAGCAAGCAAGCGGGCAATGCAAATCTGCACTACAAAGAAGTATCACTTCCCACCGGTCAAAAGGGACATCCACAAAATGTGTAAAAACCGGAAAGGCAAGACAGGCCCTGGAGAACAGGGAGCCTTGTTATGCTGATGGGCGGGATGTAAATTGCCAACTGCCTCTCTGGAGGAGTGCATTGTGTTCCCTAAAACAAGTAAAGAACAGAGCTACAGAGCCAAGGGCACTTCCAGTCTAGGGAATATACCTTGGGAAAACTGAAAATCAAAAAGACACAGCCACCCCAAAATTTAGGGCTGCACTGCTTACAAGGACCTCAACTTGGGTACACCTTAAATATCCCAGGAAATATAAAAATGGTTCAAAAAATTGTGGTACTTACGTATGATGGAATATCACTCAGCCATGAAATCAATGTCATAAGACCAGTAACAGCAAAATGGGTGGATTCAGGTACGATGATTCTAAGGGAAATAAGTCACAGAGAAAAAGAAACTTATCATAAGATATCACTTATGAAGATCCTGTAAACATGGCTACACTTGAACTGAGTTAGGAAAGAGAACAGTGTCTCACATTTAGAAAACACTCTTATGCCTGCTTAAGGGGGAAGGAGAGGTGGGGTGATGCATAAAACCAGAGTTTGATATAAGCAGAGGTACCGTTCCAAAAACCAACTATGGAATAGGCAAGACCTACACCTTCCTCAGTGAAAGGGACTCAAAACCCCATATTTCCCGCAGAGGAATATATCTGACTAGTAAGAATCTTAAAACCTATGTATTGATATGTCTCCGTAAGGGAATCAAGTGTGTCTAGACTGGCATAAACATGGCAGCGAGAATCAGCTCAAACCCACTATAAAAAGGAATTTCAAAAACAAAACAAAAAAACTGGGAAATTCTTTACAATTCCTTCAGAGTCTCTGATGAAACCTGGAATGACCCTATCTACAACGACAGCTGGATGTGGCATAAGGCGGGACACTTGGGACTCAGAGGATTGGTGAGATTGGGTGAACAAATGCAGAACCTTTAAAGCATTAATGCATGGCACCCATTCCATGGGTCCCAACTCTCCAGGTTGAAGGGAATATTACTACAGTTATAACATGAACGGGAAACCTAGAGAATGGACACACTGTGAATACGAAAGGTTTCTAAACTCAACGAATAGTCCCTCTCCTGGTGCTCCGGTTTGACTTTCCACCTGCTTTACTATCAACCTCCCAAATTGGAGAGACAGCCCCTTTAACCTCCTGGGTCGCACAGGTTGCCAATTTGGGAGAGGATGAAAGGCAAGAGGGAGAACCAATGAGAGAGTAGCTGTTAGGCATTTGGACGGGCACATATCACTCTAATTTCCCGGCAGGAAGAAGAATTAACCAAAGTCTCAGCCCCACAGCGGGAACCAGCATAGGTCCTGAACCAAAATTTTGGACATGCAGTCAGCTCACCAAAAACGAGTTGAAAAATGGAGCTCAGGGGTGTAGCAATTCAAAAACTGGCCGATTAATAAAGGACAACTATCATCCAAAAATCTGTTGAGGGAAGGCAACGAGGCGGACTTGAAAGCGAGGCAGAAGAGCAGGAAACAGATTTCAAGAGGTACGTTGGAATCGCCTTTAAAGCACAGGAAGATGGGCACAACTTCGACAATGATGCACTTGGCCAAAAAGGGCATATGAGTTTTCTCCTGAATATATTCAGGAGAAAATGCATACGCCCTTTTTGGCCAAGCAAGCAAGCAGGCAATGCAAATCGGCACTACAAAGAAGTATCACTTCCCACCGGTCAAAAGGGACATCCACAAAATGTGTAAAAACCAGAAAGGCAAGACAGGCCCTGGAGAACAGGGAGCCTTGTTATGCTGATGGGTGGGATGTAAATTGCCAACTGCCTCTCTGGAGGAGTGCATTGTGTTCCCTAAAACAAGTAAACAACAGAGCTACAGAGCCAAGGGCACTTCCAGTCTAGGGAATATACCTTGGGAAAACTGAAAATCAAAAAGGCACAGCCACCCCAAAATTTAGGGCTGCACTGCTTACAAGGACCTCAACTTGGGTACACCTTAAATATCCCAAGAAATATAAAAATCGTTCAAAAAATTGTGGTACTTACGTACGATGGAATATCCCTCAGCCATGAAATCAATGTCATAAGAACAGTAGCAGCAAAATGGGTGGATTCAGCTACGATGATTCTAAGTGAAATAAGTCACAGAGAAAAAGAAACTTATCATAAGATATCACTTATGAAGATCCTGTAAACATGGCTACACTTGAACTGAGTTAGGAAAGAGAACAGTGTCTCACATTTAGAAAACACTCTTATGCCTGCTTAAGGGGGAAGGAGAGGTGGGGTGATGCATAAAACCAGAGTTTGATATAAGCACAGGTACCGTTCCAAAAACCAACTATGGAATAGACAAGACCTACACCTTCCTCAGTGAAAGGGACTCAAAACCCCATATTTCCCTCAGAGGAATATATCTGACTAGTAAGAATCTTAAAACCTATGTATTGATATGTCTCTGTAAGGGAATCAAGTGTGTCTAGACTGGGATAAATATGGCAGCGAGAATCAGCTCAAACCCACTATAAAAAGGAATTTCAAAAATAAAACAAAAAAACTGGGAAATTCTTCACAATTCCTTCAGGGTCTCTGATGAAGGCTGGAATGACCCTATCTACAATGACAGCTGGATGTGGCATAAGGCGGGACACTTGGGACTGAGACGATTGGTGAGATTGGGTGAGCAAATGCAGACCATTTAAAGCAATAATGCATGGCACCCATTCCATGGGTCCGAACTCTCCAGGTTGAAGGGAATATTACTATAGCTATAACATGTGCGGGAAACCTAGAGAATGGACACACTGTGAATACGAAAGGTTTCTAAAACTCAACGCATAGTCCCTCTCCTGGTGCTCCGGTTTACCTTTACACCTGCTTTACTATCAACCTCCCAACTTGGAGAGACAGCCCCTTTAACCTCCTGGTTCGCACAGGTTGCCAATTTGGCAGAGGATGAAAGGGAAGAGGGAGAACCAATGAGAGAGTAGCTGTTAGGCATTTGGACGGGCACATATCACTGTAATTTCCCGGCAGGAAGAAGAATTAACCAAAGTCTCAGCCCCCCACCGGGAACCAGCATAGGTCCTGAACCAAAATTTTGGACCTGCGGTCAGCTCACCAAAAACGAGTTGAAAAATGGAGCTCAGGGGCACAGCAATTCACAAACTGGCCGAGTAATAAAGGACAACTATCGTCCAAAAATCTGTTGAGGGAAGGCAACGAGGCGGACTTGAAAGCGAGGCAGAATAGCAGGAAACAGATTTCAAGAGGTACGTTGGAATCGCCTTTAAAGCACCGGATGCGGGGCACAACTTCGACAATTATGCACGTGGCCAAAAAGGGCGTATGCGTTTTCTCCTGAATATATTCAGGAGAAAACGCATACGCCCTTTTTGGCCAAGCAAGCAATCGGGCAATGCAAATCTGCACTACAAAGAAGTATCACTTTGCACGGTTCAAAAGGGACATCCACAAAATGTGTAAAAACCAGAAAGGCAAGACAGGCCCTGGAGAACAGGGAGCCTTGTTATGCTGAAGGGCGGGATATAAATTGCCAACTGCCTCTCTGCAGGAGTACATTGTGTTCTCTAAAACAAGTAAAGAACAGAGCTACAGAGCCAAGGGCACTTCCAGTCTAGGGAATATACCTTGGGAAAACTGAAAATCAATAAGACAGAGCCACTCCAAAATTTAGGGCTGCACTGCTTATAAGGACCTCAACTTGGGTACACATTAAATATCCCAGGAAATATAAAAATGGTTCAAAAAATTGTGGTACTTACGTACGATGGAATATCCCTCAGCCATGAAATCAATGTCATAAGACCAGTAGCAGTAAAATGGGTGGATTCAGGTACGATGATTCTAAGTGAAATAAGTCACAGAGAAAAAGAAACTTATCATAAGATATCACTTATGAGGATCCTGTAAACATGGCTACACTTGAACTGAGTTAGGAAAGAGAACAGTGTCTCACATTTAGAAAACACTCTTATGCCTGCTTAAGGGGGAAGGAGAGGTGGGGTGATGCATAAAACCAGAGTTTGATATAAGCACAGGTACCATTCCAAAAACCAACTATGGAATAGACAAGACCTACACCTTCCTCAGTGAAAGGGACTCAAAACCCCATATTTCCCGCAGAGGAATATATCTGACTAGTAAGAATCTTAAAACCTATGTATTGATATGTCTCCGTAAGGGAATCAAGTGTGTCTAGACTGGCATAAACATGGCAGCGAGAATCAGCACAAACCCACTATAAAAAGGAATTTCAAAAACAAAACAAAAAAAACTGGGAAATTCTTTACAATTCCTTCAGCGGATCTGATGAAACATGGAATGACCCTATCTACAACGACAGCTGGATGTGGCATAAGGCTGGTCACTTGGGACTGAGAGGATTGGTGAGATTGGGTGAACAAATGCAGACCATTTAAAGCAATAATGCATGGCACACATTCCATGGGTCCCAACTCTCCAGGTTGAAGGGAATATTACTACAGTTATAACATGTACGGGAAACCTAGAGAACGGACACACTGTGAATACGAAAGGTTTCTAAAACTCAACGAATAGTCCCTCTCCTGGTGCTCCAGTTTGACTTTCCATCTGCTTTACTATCAACCTCCCAACTTGGAGAGACAGCCCCTTTAACCTCCTGGTTCGCACAGGTTGCCAATTTGGCAGAGGATGAAAGGGAAGAGGGAGAACCAATGAGAGAGTAGCTGTTAGGCATTTGGACGGGCACATATCACTGTAATTTCCCGGCAGGAAGAAGAATTAACCAAAGTCTCAGCCCCCCACCGGGAACCAGTATAGTTCCTCAACCAAAATTTTGGACTTGCGGTCAGCTCACCTAAAACGAGTTGAAAAATGGAGCACAGGGGCACAGCAATTCACAAACTGGCCGAGTAATAAAGGACAACTATCGTCCAAAAATCTGTTGAGGGAAGGCAACGAGGCAGACTTGAAAGCGAGGCAGAATAGCAGGAAACAGATTTCAAGAGGTACGTTGGAATTGCCTTTAAAGCACAGGAAGAGGGGCACAACTTCGACAATGATGCACTTGGCCTAAAAGGGCATATGAGTTTTCTCCTGAATATATTCAGGAGAAAACGCATACGCCCTTTTTGGCCAAGCAAGGAAGCGGGCAATGCAAATCTGCACTACAAAGAAGTATCACTTCCCACCGGTCAAAAGGGACATCCACAAAATGTGTAAAAACCAGAAAGGCAAGACAGGCCCTGTTGAACAGGGAGCCTTGTTATGCTGAAGGGCGGGATGTAAATTGCCAACTGCCTCTCTGGAGGAGTACATTGTGTTCCCTAAAACAAGTAAACAACAGAGCTACAGAGCCAAGGGCACTTCCAGTCTAGGGAATATACTTTGGGAAAACTGAAAATCAATAAGACAGAGCCACCCCAAAATTTAGGGCTGCACTGCTTACAAGGACCTCAACTTGGGTACACCTTAAATATCACAGGAAATATAAAAATGCTTCAAAAAATTGTGGTACTTACGTACGATGGAATATCCCTCAGCCATGAAATCAATGTCATAAGAACAGTAGCAGCAAAATGGGTGGATTCAGGTACGATGATTCTAAGTGAAATAAGTCACACAGAAAAAGAAACTTATCATAAGATATCACTTATGAAGATCCTGTAAACATGGCTACACTTGAACTGAGTTAGGAAAGAGAACAGTGTCTCACATTTAGAAAACACTCTTATGCCTGCTTAAGGGGGAAGGAGAGGTGGGGTGATGCATAAAACCAGAGTTTGATATAAGCAGAGGTACCGTTCCAAAAACCAACTATGGAATAGACAAGACCTACACCGTCCTCAGTGATAGGGACTCAAAACCCCATATTTCCCGCAGAGGAAAATATCTGACTAGTAAGAATCTTAAAACCTATGTATTGATATGTCTCCGTAAGGGAATCAAGTGTGTCTAGACTGGCATAAACATGGCAGCGAGAATCAGCTCAAACCCACTATAAAAAGGAATTTCAAAAACAAAACAAAAAAACTGGGAAATTCTTTACAATTCCTTCAGTGTCAATGATGAAACCTGGAATGACCCTATCTACAACGACAGCTGGATGTGGCATAAGGCTGGACACTTGGGACTGAGGGGATTGGTGAGATTGGGTGAGCAAATGCAGACCCTTTAAAGCAATAATGCATGGCACCCATTCCATGGGTCCCAACTCTCCAGGTTGAAGGGAATATTACTACAGTTATAACATGTACGGGAAACCTAGAGAACGGACACACTGTGAATACAAAAGGTTTCTAAAACTCAACGAATAGTCCCTCTCCTGGTGCTAAGGTTTGACTTTCCATCTGCTTTACTATCAACCTCCCAACTTGGAGAGACAGCCCCTTTAACCTCCTGGTTCGCACAGGTTGCCAATTTGGCAGAGGATGAAAGGGAAGAGGGAGAACCAATGAGAGAGTAGCTGTTAGGCATTTGGACGGGCACATATCACTGTAATTTCCCGGCAGGAAGAAGAATTAACCAAAGTCTCAGCCCCCCACCGGGAACCAGCATAGGTCCTGAACCAAAATTTTGGACCTGCGGTCAGCTCACCCAAAACGAGTTGAAAAATGGAGCTCAGGGGCACAGCAATTCACAAACTGGCCGAGTAATAAAGGACAACTATCGTCCAAAAATCTGTTGAGGGAAGACAACGAGGCGGACTTGAAAGCAAGGCAGAATAGCAGGAAACAGATTTCAAGAGGTACGTTGGAATCGCCTTTAAAGCACCGGATGAGGGGCACAACTTCGACAATTATGCTCGTGGCCAAAAAGGGCGTATGCGTTTTCTCCTGAATATATTCAGGAGAAAACGCATACGCCCTTTTTGGCCAAGCAAGCAATCGGGCAATGCAAATCTGCACTACAAAGAAGTATCACTTCGCACCGGTCAAAAGGGACATCCACAAAATGTGTAAAAACCAGAAAGGCAAGACAGGCCCTGGAGAACAAGGAGCCTTGTTATGCTGATGGGCGGGATGTAAATTGCTAACTGCCTCTCTGCAGGAGTACATTGTGTTCTCTAAAACAAGTAAAGAACAGAGCTACAGAGCCAAGGGCACTTCCAGTCTAGGGAATATACCTTGGGAAAACTGAAAATCAATAAGACAGAGCCACTCCAAAATTTAGGGCTGCACTGCTTATAAGGACCTCAACTTGGGTACACCTTAAATATCCCAGGAAATATAAAAATGCTTCAAAAAATGGTGGTACTTACGTATGATGGAATATCCCTCAGCCATGAAATCAATGTCATAAGACCAGTAGTAGTAAAATGGGTGGATTCAGGTACGATGATTCTAAGTGAAATAAGTCACAGAGAAAAAGAAACTTATCATAAGATATCACTTATGAGGATCCTGTAAACATGGCTACACTTGAACTGAGTTAGGAAAGAGAACAGGGTCTCACATTTAGAAAACACTCTTATGCCTGCTTAAGGGGGAAGGAGAGGTGGGGTGATGCATAAAACCAGAGTTTGATATAAGCACAGGTACCATTCCAAAAACCAACTATGGAATAGACAAGACCTACACCTTCCTCAGTGAAAGGGACTCAAAACCCCATATTTCCCACAGAGGAATATATCTGACTAGTAAGAATCTTAAAACCTATGTATTGATATGTCTCCGTAAGGGAATCAAGTGTGTCTAGACTGGCATAAACATGGCAGCGAGAATCAGCTCAAACCCACTATAAAAAGGAATTTCAAAAACAAAACAAAAAAACTGGGAAATTCTTTACAATTCCTTCAGCGTCTCTGACGAAACATGGAATGACCCTATCTACAACGACAGCTGGATGTGGCATAAGGCTGGACACTTGGGACTGAGAGGATTGGTGAGATTGGGTGAACAAATACAGACCATTTAAAGCAATAATGCATGGCACACATTCCATGGGTCCCAACTCTCCAGGTTGAAGGGAATATTACTACAGTTATAACATGTACGGGAAACCTAGAGAACGGACACACTGTGAATACGAAAGGTTTCTAAAACTCAACGAATAGTCCCTCTCCTGGTGCTCCGGTTTGACTTTCCATCTGCTTTACTATCAACCTCCCAACTTGGAGAGACAGCCCCTTTAACCTCCTGGTTCGCACAGGTTGCCAATTTGGCAGAGGATGAAAGGGAAGAGGGAGAAACAGTGAGAGAGTAGCTGTTAGGCATTTGGATGGGCACATATCACTGTAATTTCCCGGCAGGAAGAAGAATTAACCAAAGTCTCAGGCCCCCACCCGGAACCAGTATAGTTCCTGAACCAAAATTTTGGACTTGCGTTCAGCTCACCTAAAACGAGTTGAAAAATGGATCTCAGGGGCACAGCAATTCACAAACTGGCCGAGTAATAAAGGACAACTATCGTCCAAAAATCTGTTGAGGGAAGGCAACGAGGCGGACTTGAAAGCGAGGCAGAATAGCAGGAAACAGATTTCAAGAGGTACGTTGGAATCACCTTTAAAGCACAGGAAGAGGGGCACAACTTCGACAATGATGCACTTGGCCAAAAAGGGCGTATGCGTTTTCTCCTGAATATATTCAGGAGAAAACGCATACGCCCTTTTTGGCCAAGCAAGCAAGCGGGCAATGCAAATCTGCACTACAAAGAAGTATCACTTCCCACCGGTCAAAAGGGACATCCACAAAATGTGTAAAAACCAGAAAGGCAAGACAGGCCCTGGAGAACAGGGAGCCTTGTTATGCTGATGGGCGGGATGTAAATTGCCAACTGCCTCTCTGGAGGAGTGCATTGTGTTCCCTAAAACAAGTAAACAACAGAGCTACAGAGCCAAGGGCACATCCAGTCTAGGGAATATACCTTGGGAAAACTGAAAATCAAAAAGACACAGCCACCCCAAAATTTAGGGCTGCAGTGCTTACAAGTACCTCAACTTGGGTACACCTTAAATATCACAGGAAATATAAAAATGCTTCAAAAAATGGTGGTACTTATGTACGATGGAATATTCCTCAGCCATGAAATCAATGTCATAAGACCAGTAGCAGCAAAATGGGTGGATTCAGGTACGATGATTCTAAGTGAAATAAGTCACACAGAAAAAGAAACTTATCATAAGATATCACTTATGAAGATCCTGTAAACATGGCTACACTTGAACTGAGTTAGGAAAGAGAACAGTGTCTCACATTTAGAAAACACTCTTATGCCTCCTTAAGGGGGAAGGAGAGGTGGGGTGATGCATAAAACCAGAGTTTGATATAAGCACAGTTACCATTCCAAAAACCAACTATGGAATAGACAAGACCTACACCTTCCTCAGTGAATGGGACTCAAAACCCCATATTTGCCGCAGAGGAATATATCTGACTAGTAAGAATCTTAAAACCTATGTATTGATATGTCTCCATAAGGGAATCAAGTGTGTCTAGACTGGCATAAACATGTCAGCGAGAATCAGCTCAAACCCACTATAAAAAGGAATTTCAAAAACAAAACAAAAAAACTGGGAAATTCTTTACAATTCCTTCAGTGTCAATGATGAAACCTGGCATGACCCTATCTACAACGACAGCTGGATGTGGCATAAGGCTGGACACTTGGGACTGAGGGGATTGGTGAGATTGGGTGAGCAAATGCAGACCCTTTAAAGCAATAATGCATGGCACGCATTCCATGGGTCCCAACTCTCCAGGTTGAAGGGAATATTACTACAGTTATAACATGTACAGGAAACCTAGAGAACGGACACACTGTGAATACGAAAGGATTCTAAAACTCAACGAATAGTCCCTCTCCTGGTGCTAAGGTTTGACTTTCCATCTGATTTACTATCAACCTCCCAACTTGGAGAGACAGCCCCTTTAACCTGCTGGTTCGCACAGGTTGCCAATTTGGCAGAGGATGAAAGGGAAGAGGGAGAACAAATGAGAGAGTACCTGATAGGCATTTGGACGGGCACATATAACTGTAATTTCCCGGCAGGAAGAAGAATTAACCAAAGTCTCAGCCCCCCACCGGGAACCAGTATAGGTCCTGAACCAAAATTTTGGACTTGCGGTCAGCTCACCAAAAACGAGTTGAAAAATGGAGCTCAGGGGCACAGCAATTCAAAAACTGGCCCAGTAATAAAGGACAACTATCGTCCAAAAATCTGTTGAGGGAAGGCAACGAGGCAGACTTGAAAGCGAGGCAGAATAGCAGGAAACAGATTTCAAGAGGTACGTTGGAATCGCCTTTAAAGCACAGGAAGAGGGGCACAACTTCGACAATGATGCCCTTGGCCAAAAAGGGCGTATGCGTTTTCTCCTGAATATATTCAGGAGAAAACGCATACGCCCTTTTTGGCCAAGCAAGCAAGCGGGCAATGCAAATCTGCACTACAAAGAAGTATCACTTCCCACCGGTCAAAAGGGACATCCACAAAATGTGTAAGAACAAGAAAGGCAAGACAGGCCCTGGAGAACAGGGAGCCTTGTTATGCTGATGGGCGGGATGTAAATTGCCAACTGCCTCTCTGGAGGAGTGCATTGTGTTCCCTAAAACAAGTAAACAACAGAGCTACAGAGCCAAGGGCACTTCCAGTCTAGGGAATATACCTTGGGAAAACTGAAGATCAATAAGACAGAGCCACCCCAAAATTTAGGGTTGCACTGCTTACAAGGACCTCAACTTGGGTACACCTTAAATATCCCAGGAAATATAAAAATGGTTCAAAAAATTGTGGTACTTACGTACGATGGAATATCCCTCAGCCATGAAATCAATGTCATAAGACCAGTAGCAGCAAAATGGGTGGATTCAGGTACGATGATTCTAAGTGAAATAAGTCACAGAGAAAAAGAAACTTATCATAAGATATCACTTATGAAGATCCTGTAAACATGGCTACACTTGAACTGAGTTAGGAAAGAGAACAGTGTTTCACATGTAGAAAACATTCTTATGCCTGCTTAAGGGGGAAGGAGAGGTGGGGTGATGCATAAATCCAGAGTTTGATATAAGCACAGGTACCTTTCCAAAAACCAACTATGGAATAGACAAGACCTACAACTTCCTCAGTGAAAGGGACTCAAAACCCCATATTTCCCGCAGAGGAATATATCTGACTAGTAAGAATCTTAAAACCTATGTATTGATATGTCACCGTAAGGGAATAAAGTGTGTCTAGACTGGCATAAACATGGCAGCGAGAATCAGCTCAAACCCACTATAAAAAGGAATTTCAAAACCAAAACAAAACAACTGGGAAATTCTTTACATTTCCTTCAGGGTCTCTGATGACACCTGGAATGACCCTATCTACAACGACAGCTGGATGTGGCATAAGGCTGGACACTTGGGACTGAGAGGATTGGTGAGATTGGGTGAGCAAATGCAGACCCTTTAAAGCAATAATGCATGGCACACATTCCATGGGTCCCAACTCTCCAGGTTGAAGGGAATATTACTACAGCTATAACATGTACGGGAAACCTAGAGAACGGACACACTGTGAATACGAAAGGTTTCTAAAACTCAACGAATAGTCCCTCTCCTGGTGCTCTGGGTTAACTTTCCATCTGCTTTACTATCAACCTCCCAACTTGGAGAGACAGACCCTTTAACCTCCTGGTTCACACAGGTTGCCAATTTGGCAGAGGATTAAAGGGAAGAGGGAGAACCAATGAGAGAGTAGCTGTTAGGCATTTGGACGGGCACATATCACTGTAATTTCCCGGCAGGAAGAAGAATTAACCAAAGTCTCAGCCACCCACCGGGAACCAGTATAGGTCCTGAACCAAAATTTTGGACTTGCGGTCAGCTCACCAAAAAGGAGTTGAAAAATGGAGCTCAGGGACACAGCAATTCACAAACTGGCCGAGTAATAAAGGACAACTATCGTCCAAAAATCTGTTGAGGGATGGCAACGAGGTGGACTTGAAAGCGAGGCAGAATAGCAGGAAACAGATTTCAAGAGGTACGTTGGATTCGCCTTTAAAGCACAGGAAGAGGGGCACAACTTCGACAATGATGCACTTGGCCAAAAAGGGCGTATGCGTTTTCTCCTGAATATATTCAGGAGAAAACGCATACGCCCTTTTTGGCCAAGCAAGCAAGCGGGCAATGCAAATCTGCACTACAAAGAAGTATCACTTCCCACCGGTCAAAAGGGACATCCACAAAATGTGTAAAAACCAGAAAGGCAAGACAGGCCCTGGAGAACAGGGAGCCTTGTTATGCTGATGGGCGGGATGTAAATTGCCAACTGCCTCTCTGGAGGAGTGCATTGTGTTCCCTAAAACAAGTAAACAACAGAGCTACACAGCCAAGGGCACTTCGAGTCTAGGGAATATATCTTGGCAAACCTGAAAATCAATAAGACAGAGCCACCCCAAAATTTAGGGCTGCACTGCTTACAAGGACCTCAACTTGGGTACACCTTAAATATCCCAGGAAATATAAAAATGGTTCAAAAAATTGTGGTACTTACGTACGATGGAATATCCCTCAGCCATGAAATCAATGACATAAGACCAGTAGCAGCAAAATGGGTGGATTCGGGTACGATGATTCTAAGTGAAATTAGTCACAGAGAAAAAGAAACTTATCATAAGATATCACTTATGAAGATCCTGTAAACATGGCTACACTTGAACTGAGTTAGGAAAGAGATCAGTGTCTCACATTTAGAAAACACTCTTATGCCTGCTTAAGGGAGAAGGAGAGGTGGGGTGATGCATAAAACCAGAGTTTGATATAAGCACAGGTACCGTTCCAAAAACCAACTATGGAATAGACAAGACCTACACCTTCCTCAGTGAAAGGGACTCAAAACCCCATATTTCCCGCAGAGGAATATATCTGACTAGTAATAATCTTAAAACCTATGGATTGATATGTCTCCGTAAGGGAATCAAGTGTGTCTAGACTGGCATAAACATGGAAGCGAGAATCAGCTCAAACCCACTATAAAAATGAATTTCAAAAACAAAACGAAAAAACTGGGATATTCTTTACAATTCCTTCAGGGTCTCTGATGAAACCTGGAATGACCCTATCTACAACGACAGCTGGATGTGGCATAAGGCTGGACACTTGGGACTGAGAGGATTGGTGAGATTGGGTGAACAAATGCAGACCCTTTAAAGCAATAATGCATGGCAACCATTCCATGGGTCACAACTCTCCAGGTTGAAGGGAATATTACTACAGTTATAACATGTACGGGAAACCTAGAGAACGGACACACTGTGAATACGAAAGGTTTCTAAAACTCAACGAATAATCCCTCTCCTGGTGCTCCGGTTTGACTTTCCATCTGCTTTACTATCAACCTCCCAACTTGGGGAGACAGACCCTTTAACCTCCTGGTTCGCACAGGTTGCCAATTTGGCAGAGGATGAAAGGGAAGAGGGAGAACCAATGAGAGAGTACCTGATAGGCATTTGGACGGGCACATATCACTGTAATTTCCCAGCAGGAAGAAGAATTAACCAAAGTCTCAGCCACCTACCGGAAACCAGTATAGGTCCTGACCCAAAATTTTGGACTTCCGGTCAGCTCACGAAAAACGAGTTGAAAAATGGAGCTCAGGGGCACAGCAATTCAAAAACTGGCTCAGTAATAAAGGACAACTATCGTCCAAAAATCTGTTGAGGGAAGGCAACGAGACAGACTTGAAAGCGAGGCAGAATAGCAGGAAACAGATTTCAAGAGGTACGTTGGAATCGCCTTTAAAGCACAGGAAGAGGGGCACAACTTCGACAATGATGCACTTGGCCAAAAAGGGCGTATGCGTTTTCTCCTGAATATATTCAGGAGAAAACGCATACGCCCTTTTTGGCCAAACAAGCAAGCGGGCAATGCAAATCTGCACTACAAAGAAGTATCACTTCCCACCGGTCAAAAGGGACATCCACAAAATGTGTAAAAACCAGAAAGGCAAGACAGGCCCTGGAGAACAGGGAGCGTTGTTATGCTGATGGGCGGGATGTAAATTGCCAACTGCCTCTCTGGAGGAGTGCATTGTGTTCCCTAAAACAAGTAAACAACAGAGCTACAGAGCCAAGGGCACTTCCAGTCTAGGGAATATACCTTGGGAAAACTGAAAATCAATAAGACAGAGCCACCCCAAAATTTAGGGCTGCACTGCTTACAAGGACCTCAACTTGGGTACACCTTAAATATCCTAGGAAATATAAAAATGGTTCAAAAAACTGTGGTACTTACGTACGATGGAATATCCCTCAGTCATGAAATCAATGTAATAAGACCAGTAGCAGCAAAATGGGTGGATACAGGTACGATGATTCTAAGTGAAATAAGTCACACAGAAAAAGAAACTTATCATAAGATATCACTTATGAAGATGCTGTAAACATGGCTACACTTGAACTGAGTTAGGAAAGAGAACAGTGTCTCACATTTAGAAAACAGTCTTATGCCTGCTTAAGGGGGAAGGAGAGGTGGGGTGATGCATAAAACCAGAGTTTGATATAAGCACAGGTACCATTCCAAAAACCAACTATGGAATAGACAAGAGCTACACCTTCCTCAGTGAATGGGACTCAAAACCCCATATTTGCCGCAGAGGAATATATCTGACTAGTAAGAATCTTAAAACCTATGTATTGATATGTCTCCATAAGGGAATCAAGTGTGTCTAGACTGGCATAAACATGGCAGCGAGAACCAGCTCAAACCCACTATAAAAAGGAATTTCAAAAATAAAAGAAAAAAAACTGGGAAATTCTTTACAATTCCTTCAGGGTCTCTGATGATACCTGGAATGACCCTATCTACAATGACAGCTGGATGTGGCATAAGGCTGGACACTTGGGACTGAGAGGACTGGTGAGATTGGGTGAGCAAATGCAGACCCTTTAAAGCAATAATGCGTGGCACACATTCCATGGGTCCCAACTCTCCAGGTTGAAGGGAATATTACTACAGTTATAACATGTACGGGAAACCTAGAGAACGGACACACTGTGAATACGAAAGGTTTCTAAAACTCAACGAATAGTCCCTCTCCTGGTGCTCGGGTTTGACTTTCCATCTGCTTTACTATCAACCTCCCAACTTGGAGAGACAGCCCCTTTAACCTCCTGGTTCGCACAGGTTGCCAATTTGGCAGAGGATGAAAGGGAAGAGGGAGAACCAATGAGAGAGTAGCTGTTAGGCATTTGGACGGGCACATATCACTGTAATTTCCCGGCAGGAAGAAGAATTAACCAAAGTCTCAGCCCCCCACTGGGAACCAGTATAGGTCCTGAACCAAAATTTTGGACTTGCGGTCAGCTCACCTAAAACGAGTTGAAAAATGTAGCTCAGGGGCACAGCAATTCACAAACTGGCCGAGTAATAAAGGACAACTACCGTCCAAAAATCTGTTGAGGGAAGGCAACGAGGTGGACTTGAAAGCGAGGCAGAATAGCAGGAAACAGATTTCAAGAGGTATGTTGGAATCGCCTTTAAAGCACAGGAAGAGGGGCACAACTTCGACAATGATGCACTTGGCCAAATGGGGCGTATGCGTTTTCTCCTGAATATATTCAGGAGAAAACGCATACGCCCTTTTTGGCCAAGCAAGCAAGCGGGCAATGCAAATCTGCACTACAGAGAAGTATCACTTCCCACCGGTCAAAAGGGACATCCACAAAATGTGTAAAAACCGGAAAGGCAAGACAGGCCCTGGAGAACAGGGAGCCTTGTTATGCTGATGGGCGGGATGTAAATTGCCAACTGCCTCTCTGGAGGAGTGCATTGTGTTCCCTAAAACAAGTAAACAACAGAGCTACAGAGCCAAGGGCACTTCCAGTCTAGGGAATATACCTTGGGAAAACTGAAAATCAAAAAGACACAGCCACCACAAAATTTACGGCTGCACTGCTTACAAGGACCTCAACTTGGGTACACCATAAATATCCCAGGAAATATAAAAATGGTTCAAAAAATTGTGGTACTTACGTACGATGGAATATCCCTCAGCCATGAAATCAATGTCATAAGACCAGTAGCAGCAAAATGGGTGGATTCAGGTACGATGATTCTAAGTGAAATATGTCACAGAGAAAAAGAAACTTATCATTAGATATCACTTATGAAGGTCCTGTAAACATGGCTACACTTGAACTGAGTTAGGAAAGAGAACAGTGTCTCATATTTAGAAAACACTCTTATGCCTGCTTAAGGGGGAAGGAGAGGTGGGGTGATGCATAAAACCAGAGTTTGATATAAGCACAGGTACCGTTCCAAAAACCAACTATGGAATAGACAAGACCTACACCTTCCTCAGTGAAAGGGACTCAAAACCCCATATTTCCCGCAGAGGAATATATCTGACTACTAAGAATCTTAAAACCTATGTATTGATATGTCTCCGTAAGGGAATCAAGTGTGTCTAGACTGGCATAAACATGGCAGCGAGAATCAGCTCAAACCCTCTATAAAAATGAATTTCAAAAACAAAACAAAAAAAACTGGGAAATTCTTTACAATTCCTTCAGGGTCAATGATGAAACCTGGAATGACCCTATCTACAACGACAGCTGGATATGGCATAAGGCTGGACACTTGGGACTGAGGGGATTGGTGAGATTGGGTGAGCAAATGCAGACCCTTTAATGCAATAATGCATGGCACCCATTCCATGGGTCCCAACTTTCGAGGTTGAAGGGAATATTACTACAGTTATAACATGTACGGGAAACCTAGAGAACGGACACACTGTGAATACGAAAGGTTTCTAAAACTCAACGAATAGTCCCTCTCCTGGTGCTCCAGTTTGACTTTCCATCTGCTTTACTATCAACCTCCCAACTTGGAGAGACAGCCCCTTTAACCTCCTGGTTCGCACAGGTTGCCAATTTGGCAGAGGATGAAAGGGAAGAGGGAGAACCAATGAGAGAGTACCTGATAGGCATTTGGACGGGCACATATCACTGTAATTTCCCAGCAGGAAGAAGAATTAACCAAAGTCTCAGCCCCTCACCGGGAAACAGTATATGTCCTGAACCAAAATTTTGGACTTGCGGTCAGCTCACCAAAAACGAGTTGAAAAATGGAGCTCAGGGGCACAGCAATTCAAAAACTGGCCCAGTAATAAAGGACAACTATCGTCCAAAAATCTGTTGAGGGAAGGCAACGAGGCGGACTTGAAAGCGAGGCAGAATAGCAGGAAACAGATTTCAAGAGGTACTTTGGAATCGCCTTTAAAGCACAGGAAGAGGGGCACAACTTCGACAATGATGCACTTGGCCAAAAAGGGCGTATGCGTTTTCTCCTGAATATATTCAGGAGAAAACGCATACGCCCTTTTTGGCCAACCAAGCAAGCGGGCAATGCAAATCTGCACTACAAAGAAGTATCACTTCCCACCGGTCAAAAGGGACATCCACAAAATGTGTAAGAACAAGAAAGGCAAGACAGGCCCTGGAGAACAGGGAGCCTTGTTATGCTGATGGGCGGGATGTAAATTGCCAACTGCCTCTCTGGAGGAGTGCATTGTGTTCCCTAAAACAAGTAAACAACAGAGCTACAGAGCCAAGGGCACTTCCAGTCTAGGGAATATACCTTGGGAAAACTGAAGATCAATAAGACAGAGCCACCCCAAAATTTAGGGCTGCACTGCTTACAAGGACCTCAACTTGGGTACACCTTAAATATCCCAGGAAATATAAAAATGGTTCAAAATTTGTGGTACTTACGTACGATGGAATATCCCTCAGCCATGAAATCAATGTCATAAGACCAGTAGCAGCAAAATGGGTGGATTCAGGTACGATGATTTTAAGTGAAATAAGTCACAGAGAAAAAGAAACTTATCATAAGATATCACTTATGAAGATCCTGAAAACATGGCTACACTTGAACTGAGTTAGGAAAGAGAACAGTGTCTCACATTTAGAAAACACTCTTATGCCTGCTTAAGGGGGAAGGAGAGGTGGTGTGATGCATAAAACCAGAGTTTGATATAAGCACAGGTACCGTTCCAAAAACCAACTATGGAATAGACAAGACCTACACCTTCCTCAGTGAAAGGGACTCAAAACCCCATATTTCCCGCAGAGGAATATATCTGACTAGTAAGAATCTTACAACCGATGTATTGATATGTCTCCGTAAGGGAATCAAGTGTGTCTAGAATGGCATAAATATGGCAGCGAGAATCAGCTCAAACCCACTATAAAAAGAATTTCAAAAATAAAACAAAAAAACTGGGAAATTCTTCACAATTCCTTCAGGGTCTCTGATGAAACCTGAAGTGACCCTATCTACAATGACAGCTGGATGTGGCATAAGGCTGGACACTTGGGACTGAGAGAATTGGTGAGATTGGGTGAGCAAATGCAGACCCTTTAAAGCAATAATGCATGGCACACATTCCATGTGTCCGAACTCTCCAGGTTGAAGGGAATATTACTACAGATATAACATGTACGGGAATCCTAGAGAACGGACAGACTGTGAATACGAAAGGTTTCTAAAACTCAATGAATAGTCCCTCTCCTGGTGCTCCGGTTTGACTTTCCATCTGCTTTACTATCAAGCTCCCAACTTGGAGAGACAGCCCCTTTAACCTCCTGGTTTGCACAGGTTGCCAATTTGGCAGAGGATGAAAGGGAAGAGGGAGAACCAATGAGAGAGTAGCTGTTAGGCATTTGGACAGGCACATATCACTGTAATTTCCCGGCAGGAAGAAGAATTACCCAAAGTCTCAGGCCCCCACCGGGAACCAGTATAGGTCCTGAACCAAAATTTTGGACTTGCGGTCAGCTCACCTAAAACGAGTTGAAAAATGGAGCTCAGGGGCACAGCAATTCACAAACTGGCCGAGTAATAAAGGACAACTATCGTCCAAAAATCTGTTGAGGGAAGGCAACGAGGCGGACTTGAAAGCGAGGCAGAATAGCAGGAAACAGATTTCAAGAGGTACGTTGGAATCGCCTTTAAAGCACAGGAAGATGGGCACAACTTCGACAATGATGCACGTGGCCAAAAAGGGTGTATGCGTTTTCTCCTGAATATATTCAGGAGAAAACGCATACGCCCTTTTTGGCCAAGCAAGCAATCGGGCAATGCAAATCTGCACTACAAAGAAGTATCACTTCGCACCGGTCAAAAGGGACATCCACAAAATGTGTAAAAACCAGAAAGGCAAGACAGGCCATGGAGAACAGGGAGCCTTGTTATGCTGATGGGCGGGATGTAAATTGCCAACTGCCTCTCTGGAGGAGTACATTGTGTTCTCTAAAACAAGTAAAGAACAGAGCTACAGAGCCAAGGGCACTTCCAGTCTAGGGAATATACCTTGGGAAAACTGAAAATCAATAAGACAGAGCCACTCCAAAATTTAGGGCTGCACTGCTTATAAGGACCTCAACTTGGGTACACCTTAAATATCCCAGGAAATATAAAAATGGTTCAAAAAATTGTGGTACTTACGTACGATGGAATATCCCTCAGCCATGAAATCAATGTCATAAGACCAGTAGTAGTAAAATGGGTGGATTCAGGTACGATGATTCTAAGTGAAATAAGTCACAGAGAAAAAGAAACTTATCATAAGATATCACTTATGAAGATCCTGTAAACATGGCTACACTTGAACTGAGTTAGGAAAGTGAACAGTGTCTCACATTTAGAAAACACTCTTATGCCTGCTTAAGGGGGAAGGAGAGGTGGGGTGATGCATAAAACCAGAGTTTGATATAAGCACAGGTACCATTCCAAAAACCAACTATGGAATAGACAAGACCTACACCTTCCTCAGTGAAAGGGACTCAAAACCCCATATTTCCCGCAGAGGAATATATCTGACTAGTAAGAATCTTAAAACCTATGTATTGATATGTCTCCGTAAGGGAATCAAGTGTGTCTAGACTGGCATAAACATGACAGTGAGAATCAGCTCAAACCCACTATAAAAAGGAATTTCAAAAACAAAACAAAAAAACTGCGAAATTCTTTACAATTCCTTCAGGGTCTCTGATGAAACATGGAATGACCCTATCTACAACAACAGCTGGATGTGGCATAAGGCTGGACACTTGGGACTGAGAAGATTGGTGAGATTGGGTGAACAAATGCAGACCATTTAAAGCAATAATGCATGGCACACATTCCATGGGTCCCAACTCTCCAGGTTGAAGTGAATATTACTACAGTTATAACATGTACGGGAAACCTAGAGAACGGACACACTGTGAATACGAAAGGTTTCTAAAACTCAACGAGTAGTCCCTCTCCTGGTGCTCCGGTTTGACTTTCCATCTGCTTTACTATCAACCTCCCAACTTGGAGAGACAGCCCCTTTAACCTCCTGGTTCGCACAGGTTGCCAATTTGGCAGAGGATGAAAGGGAAGAGGGAGAACCAATGAGAGAGTAGCTGTTAGGCATTTGGATGGGCACATATCACTGTAATTTCCCGGCAGGAAGAAGAATTAACCAAAGTCTCAGGCCCCCACCCGGAACCAGTATAGTTCCTGAACCAAAATTTTGGACATGCGGTCAGCTCACCTAAAACGAGTTGAAAAATGGATCTCAGGGGCACAGCAATTCACAAACTGGCCGAGTAATAAAGGACAACTATCGCCCAAAAATCTGTTGAGGGAAGGCAACGAGGCGGACTTGAAAGCGAGGCAGAATAGCAGGAAACAGATTTCAAGAGGTACTTTGGAATCGCCTTTAAAGCACAGGAAGAGGGGCACAACTTCGACAATGATGCACTTGGCCAAAAAGGGCGTATGCGTTTTCTCCTGAATATATTCAGGAGAAAACGCATACGACCTTTTTGACCAAGCAAGCAAGCGGGCAATGCAAATCTGCACTACAAAGAAGTATCACTTCCCACCGGTCAAAAGGGACATCCACAAAATGTGTAAAAACCAGAAAGGCAAGACAGGCCCTGGAGAACAGGGAGCCTTGTTATGCTGATGGGCGGGATGTAAATTGCCACCTGCCTCTCGGGAGGAGTGCATTGTGTTCCCTAAAACAAGTAAACAACAGAGCTACAGAGCCAAGGGCACTTCCAGTCTAGGGAATATACCTTGGGAAAACTGAAAATCAAAAAGGCACAGCCACCCCAAAATTTAGGGCAGCACTGCTTACCAGGACCTCAACTTGGGTACACCTTAAATATCCCAGGAAATATAAAAATGGTTCAAAAAATTGTGGTACTTACAAAAGATGGAATATCCCTCAGCCATGAAATCAATGTCATAAGAACAGTAGCAGCAAAATGGGTGGTTTCAGCTACGATGATTCTAAGTGAAATAAGTCACAGAGAAAAAGAAACTTATCATAAGATATCACTTATGAAGATCCTGTAAACATGGCTACACTTGAACTGAGTTAGGAAAGAGAACAGTGTCTCACATTTAGAAAACACTCTTATGCCAGCTTAAGGGGGAAGGAGAGGTGGGGTGATGCATAAAACCAGAGTTTGATATAAGCACAGGTACCATTCCAAAAACCAACTATGGAATAGACAAGACCTACACCTTCCTCAGTGAAAGGGACTCAAAACCCCATATTTCCCGCAGAGGAATATATCTGACTAGTAAGAATCTTAAAACCTATGTATTGATATGTCTCCGTAAGGGAATCAAGTGTGTCTAGACTGGGATAAATATGGCAGCGAGAATCAGCTCAACCCACTATAAAAAGGAATTTCAAAAATAAAACAAAAAAACTGTGAAATTCTTCACAATTCCTTCAGGGTCTCTGATGAAACCTGAAGCGACCCTATCTACAATGACAGCTGGATGTGGCATAAGGCTGGACACTTGGGACTGAGAGAATTGGTGAGATTGGGTGAGCAAATGCAGACCCTTTAAAGCAATAGTGCATGGCACACATTCCATGGGTCCCAACTCTCCAGGTTGAAGGGAATATTACTACAGTTATAACATGTACGGTAAACCTAGAGAACGGACACACTGTGAATACGAAAGGTTTCTAAAACTCAACGAATAGTCCCTCTCCTGGTGCTCCGGGTTGACTTTACACCTGCTTTACTATCAACCTCCCAACTTGGAGAGACAGCCCCTTTAACCTCCTGGTTCGCACAGGTTGCCAATTTGGCAGAGGATGAAAGGGAAGAGGGAGATCCAATGAGAGAGTAGCTGTTAGGCATTTGGACGGGCACATATCACTGTAATTTCCAGGCAGGAAGAAGAATTAACCAAAGTCTCAGCCCCCCACCGGGAACCAGCATAGGTCCTGAACCAAAATTTTGGACCTGTGGTCAGCTCACCAAAAACGAGTTGAAAAATGGAGCTCTGGGGCACAGCAATTCACAAACTGGCCGAGTAATAAAGGACAACTATTGTCCAAAAATCTGTTGAGGGAAGGCAACGAGGCGGACTTGAAAGCGAGGCAGAATAGCAGGAAACAGATTTCAAGAGGTACGTTGGAATCGCCTTTAAAGCACCGGATGAGGGGCACAACTTCGACAATGATGCACGTGGCCAAAATGGGCGTATGCGTTTTCTCCTGAATATATTCAGGAGAAAACGCATACGCCCTTTTTGGCCAAGCAAGCAATCGGGCAATGCAAATCTGCACTACAAAGAAGTATCACTTCGCACCGGTCAAAAGGGACATCCACAAAATGTGTAAAAACCAGAAAGGCAAGACAGGCCATTGAGAACAGGGAGCCTTGTTATGCTGATGGGCGGGATGTAAATTGCCAACTGCCTCTCTGGAGGAGTACATTGTGTTCTCTAAAACAAGTAAAGAACAGAGCTACAGAGCCAAGGGCACTTCCAGTCTAGGGAATAAACCTTGGGAAAACTGAAAATCAATAAGACAGAGCCACTCCAAAATTTAGGGCTGCACTGCTTATAAGGACCTCAACTTGGGTACACCTTAAATATCCCAGGAAATATAAAAATGGTTCAAAAAATTGTGGTACTTACGTAAGATGGAATATCCCTCAGCCATGAAATCAATGTCATAAGACCAGTAGCAGCAAAATGGGTGGACTCAGGTACGATGATTCTAAGTGAAATATGTCACAGAGAAAAAGAAACTTATCATTAGATATCACTTATGAAGGTCCTGTAAACATGGCTACACTTGAACTGAGTTAGGAAAGAGAACAGTGTCTCATATTTAGAAAACACTCTTATGCCTGCTTAAGGGGGAAGGAGAGGTGGGGTGATGCATAAAACCAGAGTTTGATATAAGCACAGGTACCGTTCCAAAAACCAACTATGGAATAGACAAGACCTACACCTTCCTCAGTGAAAGGGACTCAAAACCCCATATTTCCCGCAGAGGAATATATCTGACTACTAAGAATCTTAAAACCTATGTATTGATATGTCTCTGTAAGGGAATCAAGTGTGTCTAGACTGGCATAAACATGGCAGCGAGAATCAGCTCAAACCCTCTATAAAAATGAATTTCAAAAACAAAACAAAAAAAACTGGGAAATTCTTTACAATTCCTTCAGGGTCAATGATGAAACCTGGAATGACCCTATCTACAACGACAGCTGGATATGGCATAAGGCTGGACACTTGGGACTGAGGGGATTGGTGAGATTGGGTGAGCAAATGCAGACCCTTTAATGCAATAATGCATGGCACCCATTCCATGGGTCCCAACTTTCGAGGTTGAAGGGAATATTACTACAGTTATAACATGTACGGGAAACCTAGAGAACGGACACACTGTGAATACGAAAGGTTTCTAAAACTCAACGAATAGTCCCTCTCCTGGTGCTCCAGTTTGACTTTCCATCTGCTTTACTATCAACCTCCCAACTTGGAGAGACAGCCCCTTTAACCTCCTGGTTCGCACAGGTTGCCAATTTGGCAGAGGATGAAAGGGAAGAGGGAGAACCAATGAGAGAGTACCTGATAGGCATTTGGACGGGCACATATCACTGTAATTTCCCGGCAGGAAGAAGAATTAACCAAAGTCTCAGCCCCTCACCGGGAAACAGTATAGGTCCTGAAACAAAATTTTGGACTTGCGGTCAGCTCACCAAAAACGAGTTGAAAAATGGAGCTCAGGGGCACAACAATTCAAAAACTGTCCCAGTAATAAAGGACAACTATCGTCCAAAAATCTGTTGAGGGAAGGCAACGAGGCGGACCTGAAAGCGAGGCAGAATAGCAGGAAACAGATTTCAAGAGGTACGTTGGAATCGCCTTTAAAGCACAGGAAGAGGGGCACAACTTCGACAATGATGCACTTGGCCAAAAAGGGCGTATGCGTTTTCTCCTGAATATATTCAGGAGAAAACGCATACGCCCTTTTTGGCCAAGCAAGCAAGCGGGCAATGCAAATCTGCACTACAAAGAAGTATCACTTCCCACCGGTCAAAAGGGACATCCACAAAATGTGTAAAAACCAGAAAGGCAAGACAGGCCCTGGAGAACAGGGAGCCTTGTTATGCAGATGGGCGGGATGTAAATTGCCAACTGCCTCTCTGGAGGAGTGCATTGTGTTCCCTAAAACAAGTAAACAACAGAGCTACAGAGCCAAGGGCACTTCCAGTCTAGGGAATATACCTTGGGAAAACTGAAGATCAATAAGACAGAGCCACCCCAAAATTTAGGGCTGCACTGCTTACAAGGACCTCAACTTGGGTACACCTTAAATATCCCAGGAAATATAAAAATGGTTCAAAAAATTGTGGTACTTATGTACGATGGAATATCCCTCAGCCATGAAATCAATGTCATAAGACCAGTAGTAGTAAAATGGGTGGATTCAGGTACGATGATTCTAAGTGAAATAAGTCACAGAGAAAAAGAAACTTATCATAAGATATCACTTATGAAGATCCTGTAAACATGGCTACACTTGAACTGAGTTAGGAAAGAGAACAGTGTCTCACATTTAGAAAACACTCTTATGCCTGCTTAAGGGAGAAGGAGAGGTGGGGTGATGCATAAAACCAGAGTTTGATATAAGCACAGGTACCGTTCAAAAATCCAACTATGGAATAGACAAGAGCTACACCTTCCTCAGTGAAAGGGACTCAAAACCCCATATTTCCCGCAGAGGAATATATCTGACTAGTAAGAATCTTAAAACCTATGTATTGATATGTCTCCGTAAGGGAATCAAGTGTGTCTAGACTGGCATAAACATGGCAGCGAGAATCAGCTCAAACCCACTATAAAAAGGAATTTCAAAAATAAAACAAAACAACTGGGAAATTCTTTACAATTCCTTCAGGGTCTCTGATGAAACCTGGAATGACCCTATCTACAACGACAGCTGGATGTGGCATAAGGCTGGACACTTGGGACTGAGAGAATTGGTGATATTGGGTGAGCAAATGCAGACCTTTAAAGCAATAATGCATGGCACACATTCCATGGGTCCCAACTCTCCAGGTTGAAGGGAATATTACTACAGCTATAACATGTACGGGAAACCTAGAGAACGGACACACTGTGAATACGAAAAGTTTCTAAAACTCAACGTATAGTCCCTCTCCTGGTGCTCCGGTTTGACTTTCCATCTGCTTTACTATCAACCTCCCAACTTGGAGAGACAGCCCCTTTAACCTCCTGGTTCGCACAGGTTGCCAATTTGGCAGAGGATGAAAGGGAAGAGGGAGAACCAATGAGAGAGTAGCTGTTAGGCATTTGGACGGGCACATATCACTGTAATTTCCCGGCAGGAAGAAGAATTAACCAAAGTCTCAGCCACCCACCGGGAACAAGTATAGGTCCTGAACCAAAATTTTGGACCTGCGGTCAGCTCACCAAAAACGAGTGGAAAAATGGAGCTCAGGGGCACAGCAATTCACAAACTGGCCGAGTAATAAAGGACAACTATTGTCCAAAAATCTGTTGAGGGAAGGCAACGAGGCGGACTTGGAAGCGAGGCAGAAAAGGAGGAAACAGATTTCAAGAGGTATGTTGGAATCGCCTTTAAAGCACAGGAAGAGGGGCACAACTTCGACAATGATGCACGTGGCCATAAAGGGCGTATGCGTTTTCTCCTGAATATATTCAAGAGAAAAGGCATACGCCTTTTTTGGCCAAGCAAGCAATCGGGCAATGCAAATCTGCACTACAAAGAAGTATTACTTCCCACCAGTCAAAAGGGACATCCACAAAATGTGTAAAAACCAGAAAGGCAAGACAGGCCCTGGAGAACAGGGAGCCTTGTTATGCTGATGGGCGGGATGTAAATTACCAACTGCCTCTCTGGAGGAGTATATTGTGTTCCCTAAAACAAGTAAAGAACAGAGCTACAGAGCCAAGGGCACTTCCAGTCTAGGGAATATACTTTGGGAAAACTGAAAATCAATAAGACAGAGCCACTCCAAAATTTAGGGCTGCACTGCTTATAAGGATCTCAACTTGGGTACACCTTAAATATCCCAGGAAATATAAAAATGGTTCAAAAAATTGTGGTACTTACGTACGATGGAATATCCCTCAGCCATGAAATCAATGTCATAAGACCAGTAGCAGTAAAATGGGTGGATTCAGGTACGATGATTCTAAGTGAAATAAGTCACAGAGAAAAAGAAACTTATCATAAGATATCACTTATGAAGATCCTGTAAACATGGCTACACTTGAACTGAGTTAGGAAAGAGATCAGTGTCTCACATTTAGAAAGTACTCTTATGCCTGCTTAAGGGGGAAGGAGAGGTGGGTTGATGCATAAAAACAGAGTTTGATATAAGCACAGGTACCATTCCAAAAACCAACTATGGAATAGACAAGACCTACACCTTCCTCAGTGAAAGGGACTCAAAACCCCATATTTCCCGCCGAGCAATATATATGACTAGTAAGAATCTTAAAACCTATGTATTGATATGTCTCCGTAAGGGAATCAAGTGTGTCTAGACTGGCATAAACATGGCAGCGAGAATCAGCTCAAACCCACTATAAAAAGGAATTTCAAAAACAAAACAAAAAAACTGGGAAATTCTTTACAATTCCTTCAGGGTCTCTGATGAAACCTGGAATGACCCTATCTACAACGACAGCTGGATGTGGCATAAGGCTGGACACTTGGGACTGAGAAGATTGGTGAGATTGGGTGAACAAATGCAGACCCTTTAAAGCAATAATGCATGGCACCCATTCCTTGGGTCCCAACTCTCCAGGTTGAAGGGAATATTACTACAGTTATAACATGTACGGGAAACCTAGAGAACGGACACACTGTGAATACGAAAGGTTTCTAAAACTCAACGAATAGTCCCTCTCCTGGTGCTCCGGTTTGACTTTCCATCTGCTTTACTATCAACCTCCCAACTTGGAGAGACAGACACTTTAACCTCCTGGTTCGCACAGGTTGCCAATTTGGCAGAGGATGAAAGGGAAGAGGGAGAACCAATGAGAGAGTACCTGATAGGCATTTGGATGGGCACATATCACTGTAATTTCCCGGCAGGAAGAAGAATTAACCAAAGTCTCAGCCACCTACCGGGAACCAGTATAAGTCCTGAACCAAAATTTTGGACCTGCGGTCAGCTCACCAAAAACGAGTGGAAAAATGGAGCTCAGGGGCACAGCAATTCACAAACTGGCCGAGTAATAAAGGACAACTATCGTCCAAAAATCTGTTGAGGGAAGGCAACGAGGCGGACTTGGAAGCGAGGCAGAATAGCAGGAAACAGATTTCAAGAGGTACGTTGGAATCGCCTTTAAAGCACAGGAAGAGGGGCACAACTTCGACTATGATGCACGTGGCCATAAAGGGCGTATGCGTTTTCTCCTGCATATATTCAAGAGAAAACGCATACGCCCTTTTTGGCCAAGCAAGCAAGCGGGCAATGCAAATCTGCACTACAAAGAAGTATCACTTCCCACCGGTCAAAAGGGACATCCACAAAATGTGTAAAAACCAGAAAGGCAAGACAGGCCCTGGAGAACAGGGAGCCTTGTTATGCTGATGGGCGGGATGTAAATTGCAAACTGCCTCTCTGGAGGAGTGCATTGCGTTCCCTAAAACAAGTAAACAACAGAGCTACAGAGCCAAGGGCACTTCCAGTCTAGGGAATATACCTGGGAAAAACTGAATATCAATAAGACAGAGCCACCCCAAAATTTAGGGCTGCACTGCTTACAATGACCTCAACTTGGGTACACCTTAAATATCCCAGGAAATATAAAATTGGTTCAAAAAATTGTGGTACTTACGTACGATGGAATATCCCTCAGCCATGAAATCAATGTCATAAGACCAGTAGCAGCAAAATGGGTGGATTCAGGTACAATGATTCTAAGTGAAATAAGTCACAGAGAAAAAGAAACTTATCATAAGTTATCACTTATGAAGATCCTGTAAACATGGCTACACTTGAACTGAGTTAAGAAAGAGAACAGTGTCTCACATTTAGAAAACACTCTTATGCCTGCTTAAGGGGGAAGGAGAGGTGGGGTGATGCATAAAACCAGAGTTTGATATAAGCACAGGTACCGTTCCAAAAACCAACTATGGAATAGACAAGACCTACACCTTCCTCAGTGAAAGGGACTCATATTTCCCGCAGAGGAATATATCTGACTAGTAAGAATCTTAAAACCTATGTATTGATATGTCTCCGTAAGGGAATCAAGTGTGTCTAGAATGGCATAAATATGGCAGCGAGAATCAGCTCAAACCCACTATAAAAAGGAATTTCAAAAATAAAACAAAAAAACTGGGAAATTCTTTACAATTCCTTCAGGGTCTCTGATGAAACCTGAAATGACCCTATCTACAATGACAGCTGGATGTGGCATAAGGCTGGACACTTGGGACTGAGAGGATTGGTGAGATTGGGTGAGCAAATGCAGACCCTTTAAAGCAATAATGCATGGCACACATTCCATGGGTCCCAACTCTCCAGGTTGAAGGGAATATTACTACAGGTATAATATGTACGGGAATCCTAGAGAATGGACACACTGTGAATACGAAAGGTTTCTAAAACTCAACGAATAGTCCCTCTCCTGGTGCTCCGGTTTGACTTTCCATCTGCTTTATTATCAACCTCCCAACTTGGAGAGACAGCCCCTTTAACCTACTGGTTCGCACAGGGTGCCAATTTGGCAGAGGATGAAAGGGAAGAGGGTGAACCAATGAGAGAGTAGCTGTTAGGCATTTGGACGGGCACATATCACTGTAATTTCCCGGCAGGAAGAAGAATTAACCAAAGTCTCAGCCACCCACCGGGAATCAGTATAGATCCTGAACCAAAATTTTGGACTTGCGGTCAGCTCACCAAAAACGAGTTGAAAAATGGAGCTCAGGGGCACAGCAATTCACAAACTGGCCGAGTAATAAAGGACAACTATCGTCCAAAAATCTGTTGAGGGAAGGCAACGAGGCGGACTTGAAAGCGAGGCAGAATAGCAGGAAACAGATTTCAAGAAGTACGTTGGAATTGCCTTTAAAGCACAGGAAGAGGGGCACAACTTCGACAATGATGCACTTGGCCAAAAAGGGCGTATGCGTTTTCTCCTGAATATATTCAGGAGAAAACGCATACGCCCTTTTTGGCCAAGCAAGCAAGCGGGCAATGCAAATCTGCACTACAAAGAAGTATCACTTCCCACCGGTCAAAAGGGACATCCACAAAATGTGTAAAAACCAGAAAGGCAAGACAGGCCCTGGAGAACAGGGAGCCTTGTTATGCTGATGGGCGGGATGTAAATTGCCAACTACCTCTCTGGAGGAGTGCATTGTGTTCCCTAAAACAAGTAAACAACAGAGCTACAGAGCCAAGGGCACTTCCAGTCTAGGGAATATACCTGGGAAAAACTGAAAATCAATAAGACAGAGCCACCCCAAAATTTAGGGCTGCACTGCTTACAATGACCTCAACTTGGGTACACCTTAAATATCCCAGGAAATATAAAATTGGTTCAAAAAATTGTGGTACTTACGTACGATGGAATATCCCTCAGCCATGAAATCAATGTCATAAGACCAGTAGCAGCAAAATGGGTGGATTTAGGTACGATGATTCTAAGTGAAATAAATCACAGAGAAAAAGAAACTTATCATAAGTTATCACTTATGAAGATCCTGTAAACATGGCTACACTTGAACTGAGTTAGGAAAGAGAACAGTGTCTCACATTTAGAAAACACTCTTATGCCTGCTTAAGGGGGAAGGAGAGGTGGGGTGATGCATAAAACCAGAGTTTGATATAAGCACAGGTACCGTTCCAAAAACCAACTATGGAATAGACAAGACCTACACCATCCTCAGTGAAAGGGACTCAAAACCCCATATTTCCCGCAGAGGAATATATCTGACTAGTAAGAATGTTAAAACCTATGTATTGATATGTCTCCGTAAGGGAATCAAGTGTGTCTAGACTGGCATAAACATGGCAGCGAGAAGCAGCTCAAACCCACTATAAAAAGGAATTTCAAAAACAAAACAAAAAAAACTGGGAAATTCTTTACAATTCCTTCAGGGTCTCTGATGAAACCTGAAATGACCCTATCTACAATGACAGCTGGATGTGGCATAAGGCTGGACACTTGGGACTGAGAGGATTGGTGAGATTGGGTGAGCAAATGCAGACCCTTTAAAGCAATAATGCATGGCACACATTCCATGGGTCCCAAATCTCCAGGTTGAAGGGAATATTACTACAGATATAACATGTACGGGAATCCTAGAGAACGGACACACTGTGAATACGAAAGGTTTCTAAAACTCAACGAATAGTCCCTCTCCTGGTGCTCCGGTTTGACTTTCCATCTGCTTTATTATCAATCTCCCAACTTGGAGAGACAGCCCCTTTAACCTCCTGGTTCGCACAGGTTGCCAATTTGGCAGAGGATGAAAGGGAAGAGGGAGACCAATGAGAGAGTAGCTGTTAGGCATTTGGACGGGCACATATCACTGTAATTTCCCGGCAGGAAGAAGAATTAACCAAAGTCTCAGCCACCCACCGGGAATCAGTATAGATCCTGAAACAAAATTTTGGACTTGCGGTCAGCTCACCAAAAACGAGTTGAATAATGGAGCTCAGGGGCACAGCAATTCACAAACTGGCCGAGTAATAAAGGACAACTATCGTCCAAAAATCTGTTGAGGGAAGGCAATGAGGAGGACTTGAAAGCGTGGCAGAATAGCAGGAAACAGATTTCAAGAGGTACGTTGGAATTGCCTTTAAAGCACAGGAAGAGGGTCACAACTTCGACAATGATGCACTTGGCCAAAAAGGGCGTATGCGTTTTCTCCTGAATATATTCAGGAGAAAACGCATACGCCCTTTTTGGCCAAGCAAGCAAGCGGCCAATGCAAATCTGCACTACAAAGAAGTATCAATTCCCACCGGTCAAAAGGGACATCCACAAAATGTGTAAAAACCAGAAAGGCAAGACAGGCCCTGGAGAACAGGGAGCCTTGTTATGCTGATGGGCGGGATGTAAATTGCCAACTGCCTCTCTGGAGGAGTGCATTGTGTTCCCTAAAACAAGTAAACAACAGAGCTACAGAGCCAAGGGCACTTCCAGTCTAGGGAATATACCTGGGAAAAACTGAAAATCAATAAGAGAGAGCCACCCCAAAATTTAGGGCTGCACTGCTTACAATGACCTCAACTTGGGTACACCTTAAATATCCCAGGAAATATAAAATTGGTTCAAAAAATTGTGGTACTTACGTACGATGGAATATCCCTCAGCCATGAAATCAATGTCATAAGACCAGTAGCAGCAAAATGGGTGGATTCAGGTACGATGATTCTAAGTGAAATAAGTCACAGAGAAAAAGAAACTTATCATAAGTTATCACTTATGAAGATCCTGTAAACATGGCTACACTTGAACTGAGTTAGGAAAGAGAACAGTGTCTCACATTTAGAAAACACTCTTATGCCTGCTTAAGGGGGAAGGAGAGGTGGGGTGATGCATAAAACCAGAGTTTGATATAAGCACAGGTACCGTTCCAAAAACCAACTATGGAATAGACAAGACCTACACCTTCCTCAGTGAAAGGGACTCAAAACCCCATATTTCCGGCAGAGGAATATATCTGACTAGTAAGAATCTTAAAACCTATGTATTGATATGTCTCCGTAAGGGAATCAAGTGTGTCTAGACTGGCATAAACATGGCAGCGAGAAGCAGCTCAAACCCACTATAAAACGGAATTTCAAAAACAAAACAAAAAAAACTGGGAAATTCTTTACAATTCCTTCAGGGTCTCTGATGAAACCTGAAATGACCCTATCTACAAAGACAGCTGGATGTGGCAGAAGGCTGGACACTTGGGACTGAGAGGATTGGTGAGATTGGGTGAGCAAATGCAGACCCTTTAAAGCAATAATGCATGGCACACATTCCATGGGTCCCAACTCTCCAGGTTGAAGGGAATATTACTACAGATATAACATGTACGGGAATCCTAGAGAACGGACACACTGTGAATACGAAAGGTTTCTAAAACTCAACGAATAGTCCCTCTCCTGGTGCTCCGGTTTGACTTTCCATCTGCTTTATTATCAACCTCCCAACTTGGAGAGACAGCCCCTTTAACCTCCTGGTTCGCACAGGTTGCCAATTTGGCAGAGGATGAAAGGGAAGAGGGAGAACCAATGAGAGAGTAGCTGTTAGGCATTTGGACGGGCACATATCACTGTAATTTCCCGGCAGGAAGAAGAATTAACCAAAGTCTCAGCCACCCACCGGGAATCAGTATAGATCCTGAAACAAAATTTTGGACTTGCGGTCAGCTCACCAAAAACGAGTTGAATAATGGAGCTCAGGGGCACAGCAATTCACAAACTGGCCGAGTAATAAAGGACAACTATCGTCCAAAATCTGTTGAGGGAAGGCAACGAGGCAGACTTGAAAGCGAGGCAGAATAGCAGGAAACAGATTTCAAGAGGTACGTTGGAATCGCCTTTAAAGCACAGGAAGAGTGGCACAACTTCGACAATGATGCACTTGGCCAAAAAGGGCATATGCGTTTTCTCCTGAATATATTCAGGAGAAAACGCATACGCCCTTTTTGGCCAAGCAAGCAAGCGGGCAATGCAAATCTGCACTACAAAGAAGTATCACTTCCCACCGGTCAAAAGGGACATCCACAAAATGTGTAAAAACCAGAAAGGCAAGACAGGCCTTGGAGAACAGGGAGCCTTGTTATGCTGATGGGCGGGATGTAAATTGCCAACTGCCTCTCTGGAGGAGTGCATTGTGTTCCCTAAAACAAGTAAACAACAGAGCTACAGAGCCAAGGGCACTTCCAGTCTAGGGAATATACCTTGGGAAAACTGAAGATCAATAAGACAGAGCCACCCGAAAATTTAGGGCTGCACTGCTTACAAGGACCTCAACTTGGGTACACCTTAAATATCCCAGGAAATATAAAAATGGTTCAAAAAATTGTGGTACTTACGTACGATGGAATATCCCTCAGCCATGAAATCAATGTCATAAGACCAGTAGCAGCAAAATGGGTGGATTCAGGTCCGATGATTTTAAGTGAAATAAGTCACAGAGAAAAAGAAACTTATCATAAGATATCACTTATGAAGATCCTGAAAACATGGCTACACTTGAACTGAGTTAGGAAAGAGAACAGTGTCTCACATTTAGAAAACACTCTTATGCCTGCTTAAGGGGGAAGGAGAGGTGGTGTGATGCATAAAACCAGAGTTTGATATAAGCACAGGTACCGTTCCAAAAACCAACTATGGAATAGACAAGACCTACACCTTCCTCAGTGAAAGGGACTCAAAACCCCATATTTCCCGCAGAGGAATATATCTGACTAGTAAGAATCTTACAACCGATGTATTGATATGTCTCCGTAAGGGAATCAAGTGTGTCTAGAATGGCATAAATATGGCAGCGAGAATCAGCTCAAACCCACTATAAAAAGGAATTTCAAAAATAAAACAAAAAAACTGGGAAATTCTTCACAATTCCTTCAGGGCCTCTGATGAAACCTGAAGTGACCCTATCTACAATGACAGCTGGATGTGGCATAAGGCTGGACACTTGGGACTGAGAGAATTGGTGAGATTGGGTGAGCAAATGCAGACACTTTAAAGCAATAATGTATGGCACACATTCCATGGGTCCCAACTCTCCAGGTTGAAGGGAATATTACTACAGATATAACATGTACGGGAATCCTAGAGAATGGACAGACTGTGAATACGAAAGGTTTCTAAAACTCAACGAATAGTCCCTCTCCTGGTGCTCCGGTTTGACTTTCCATCTGCTTTAATATCAAGCTCCCAACTTGGAGAGACAGCCCCTTTAAACTCCTGGTTCGCACAGGTTGCCAATTTGGCAGAGGATGAAAGGGAAGAGGGAGAACCAATGAGAGAGTAGCTGTTAGGCATTTGGACGGGCACATATCACTGTAATTTCCAGGCTGGAAGAAGAATTAACCAAAGTCTCAGCCCCCCACCGGGAACCAGTATAGGTCCTGAACCAAAATTTTGGACTTGCGGTCAGCTCAACTAAAACGAGTTGAATAATGGAGCTCAGGGGCACAGCAAATCACAAACTGGCCGAGTAATAAAGGACAACTATCGTCCAAATATCTGTTGAGGGAAGGCAACGAGGCGGACTTGAAAGCGAGGCAGAATAGCAGGAAACAGATTTCAAGAGGTACGTTGGAATCGCCTTTAAAGCACAGGAAGAGGGGCACAACTTCGACAATGATGCACTTGGCCAAAAAGGGCGTATGCGTTTTCTCCTGAATATATTCAGGAGAAAACGCATACGCCCTTTTTGGCCAAGCAAGCAAGCGGGCAATGCAAATCTGCACTACAAAGAACTATCACTTCCCACCGGTCAAAAGGAACATCCACAAAATGTGTAAAAACCGGAAAGGCAAGACAGGCCCTGGAGAACAGGGAGCCTTGTTATGCTGATGGGCAGGATGTAAATTGTCAACTGCCTCTCTGGAGGAGTGCATTGTGTTCCCTAAAACAAGTAAAGAACAGAGCTACAGAGCCAAGGGCACTTCCAGTCTAGGGAATATACCTTGGGAAAACTGAAAATCAAAAAGACACAGCCACCCCAAAATTTAGGGCTGCACTGCTTACAAGGACCTCAACTTGGGTACACCTTAAATATCCCAGGAAATATAAAAATGGTTCAAAAAATTGTGGTACTTACGTACGATGGAATATCCCTCAGCCATGAAATCAATGTCATAAGACCAGTAGCAGCAAAATGGGTGGATTCAGCTACGATGATTCTAAGTGAAATAAGTCACAGAGAAAAAGAAACTTATCATAAGATATCACTTATGAAGATCCTGTAAACATCGCTACACTTGAACTGAGTTAGGAAAGAGAACAGTGTCTCACATTTAGAAAACACTCTTATGCCTGCTTAAGGGGGAAGGAGAGGTGGGGTGATGCATAAAACCAGAGTTTGGTATAAGCAGAGGTACCGTTCCAAAAACCAACTATGGAATAGGCAAGACCTACACCTTCCTCAGTGAAAGGGACTCAAAACCCCATATTTCCCGCAGAGGAATATATCTGACTAGTAAGAATCTTAAAACCTATGTATTGATATGTCTCCGTAAGGGAATCAAGTGTGTCTAGACAGGCATAAACATGGCAGCGAGAATCATCTCAAACCCACTATAAAAAGGAATTTCAAAAACAAAACAAAAAAACTGGGAAATTCTTTACAATTCCTTCAGAGTCTCTGATGAAACCTGGAATGACCCTATCTACAACGACAGCTGGATGTGGCATAAGGCGGGACACTTGGGACTGAGAGGATTGGTGAGATTGGGTGAACAAATGCAGAACCTTTAAAGCATTAATGCATGGCACCCATTCCATGGGTCCCAACTCTCCAGGTTGAAGGGAATATTACTACAGTTATAACATGAACGGGAAACCTAGAGAATGGACACACTGGGAATACGAAAGGTTTCTAAACTCAACGAATAGTCCCTCTCCTGGTGCTCCCGTTTGACTTTCCACCTGCTTTACTATCAACCTCCCAAATTGGAGAGACAGCCCCTTTAACCTCCTGGTTCGCACAGGTTGCCAATTTGGGAGAGGATGAAAGGCAAGAGGGAGAACCAATGAGAGAGTAGCTGTTAGGCATTTGGACGGGCACATATCACTGTAATTTCCCGGCAGGAAGAAGAATTAACCAAAGTCTCAGCCCCCCAGCGGGAACCAGCATAGGTCCTGAACCAAAATTTTGGACATGCAGTCAGCTCACCAAAAACGAGTTGAAAAATGGAGCTCAGGGGTATAGCAATTCACAAACTGGCCGATTAATAAAGGACAACTATCATCCAAAAATCTGTTGAGGGAAGGCAACGAGGCGGACTTGAAAGCGAGGCAGAAGAGCAGGAAACAGATTTCAAGAGGTACGTTGGAATAGCCTTTAAAGCACAGGAAGAGGGGCACAACTTCGAAAATGATGCACTTGGCCAAAAAGGGGGTATGCGTTTTCTCCTGAATATATTCAGGAGAAAACGCATACGCCCTTTCTGGCCAAGCAAGCAAGCGGGCAATGCAAATCTGCACTACAAAGAAGTATCACTTCCCACCGGTCAAAAGGGACATCCACAAAATGTGTAAAAACCAGAAAGGCAAGACAGGCCCTGGAGAACAGGGAGCCTTGTTATGTTGATGGGCGGGATGTAAATTGCCAACTGCCTCTCTGGAGGAGTACATTGTGTTCCCTAAAACAAGTAAACAACAGAGCTACAGAGCCAAGGGCACTTCCAGTCTAGGGAATATACCTTGGGAAAACTGAAAATCAATAAGACAGAGCCACCCCAAAATTTAGGGCTGCACTGCTTACAAGGACCTCAACTTGGGTACACGTTAAATATCCCAGGAAATATAAAAATGGTTCAAAAAATTGTGGTACTTACGTACGATGGAATATCCCTCCGCCATGAAATCAATGTCATAAGAACAGTAGCAGCAAAATGGGTGGATTCAGGTACGATGATTCTAAGTGAAATAAGTCACACAGAAAAAGAAACTTATCATAAGATATCACTTATGAAGATCCTGTAAACATGGCTACACTTGAACTGAGTTAGGAAAGAGAACAGTGTTTCACATGTAGAAAACATTCTTATGCCTGCTTAAGGGGGAAGGAGAGGTGGGGTGATGCATAAATCCAGAGTTTGATATAAGCACAGGTACCTTTCGAAAAACCAACTATGGAATAGACAAGACCTACAACTTCCTCAGTGAAAGGGACTCAAAACCCCATATTTCCCGCAGAGGAATATATCTGACTAGTAAGTATCTTAAAACCTATGTATTGATATGTCTCCGTAAGGGAATCAAGTGTGTCTAGACTGGCATAAACATGGCAGCGAGTATCAGCTCAAACCCTCTATAAAAAGGAATTTCAAAAACAAAACAAAAAAACTGGGAAATTCTTTACAATTACTTCAGGGTCTCTGATGAAACCTGGAATGACCCTATCTACAACGACAGCTGGATGTGGCATAAGGCTGGACACTTGGGACTGAGAGGATTGGTGAGATTCGGTGAACAAATGCAGACCATTTAAAGCAATAGTGCATGGCACACATTCCATGGGTCCCAGCTCTCCAGGTTGAATGGAATATTACTACAGTTATAACATGTACGGGAAACATAGAGAACGGACACACTGTGAATACGAAAGGTTTCTAAAACTCAACGAATAGTCCCTCTCCTGGTGCTCCGGTTTGACTTTCCATCTGCTTTACTATCAACCTCCCAACTTGGAGAGACAGCACCTTTAACCTCCTGGTTCGCACAGGTTGCCAATTTGGCAGAGGATGAAAGGGAAGAGGGAGAACCGATGAGAGAGTAGCTGTTAGGCATTTGGACAGGCACATATCACTGTAATTTCCCGGCAGGAAGAAGAATTACCCAAAGTCTCAAGCCCCCACTGGGAACCAGTATAGGTCCTGAACCAAAATTTTGGACTTGCGGTCAGCTCACCTAAAACGAGTTGAAAAATGGAGCTCAGGGGCACAGCAATTCACAAACTGGCCGAGTAATAAAGGACAACTATCGTCCAAAAATCTGTTGAGGGAAGGCAACGAGGCGGACTTGAAAGCGAGGCAGAATAGCAGGAAACAGATTTCAAGAGGTACGTTGGAATCGCCTTTAAAGCACAGGAAGATGGGCACAACTTCGACAATGATGCACTTGGCCAAAAAGGGCGTATGAGTTTTCTCCTGAATATATTCAGGAGAAAACGCATACGCCGTTTTTGGCCAAGCAAGCAAGCAGGCAATGCAAATCTGCACTACAAAGAAGTATCACTTCCCACCGGTCAAAAGGGACATCCACAAAATGTGTAAAAACCAGAAAGGCAAGACAGGCCCTGGAGAACAGGGAGCCTTGTTATGCTGATGGGCGGGATGTAAATTGCCAACTGCCTCTCTGGAGGAGTGCATTGTGTTCCCTAAAACAAGTAAACAACAGAGCTACAGAGCCAAGGGCACTTCCAGTCTAGGGAATATACCTTGGGAAAACTGAAAATCAAAAAGGCACAGCCACCCCAAAATTTAGGGCTGTACTGCTTACAAGGACCTCAACTTGGGTACACCTTAAATATCCCAAGAAATATAAAAATCGTTCAAAAAATTGTGGTACTTACGTACGATGGAATATCCCTCAGCCATGAAATCAATGTCATAAGAACAGTAGCAGCAAAATGGGTGGATTCAGGTACGATGATTCTAAGTGAAATAAGACACAGAAAAAAAGAAACTTATCATAAGATATCACTTATGAAGATCCTGTAAACATGGCTACACTTGAACTGAGTTAGGAAAGAGAACAGTGTCTCACATTTAGAAAACACTCTTATGCCTGCTTAAGGGGGAAGGAGAGGTGGGGTGATGCATAAAACCAGAGGTTGATATAAGCACAGGTACCGTTCCAAAAACCAACTATGGAATAGACAAGACCTACACCTTCCTCAGTGAAAGGGACTCAAAACCCCATATTTCCCGCAGAGGAATATATCTGACTAGTAAGAATCTTAAAACCTATGTATTGATATGTCTCCTTAAGGGAATCAAGTGTGTCTAGACTGGGATAAATATGGCAGCGAGAATCAGCTCAAACCCACTATAAAAAGGAATTTCAAAAATAAAACAAAAAAACTGGGAAATTCTTCACAATTCCTTCAGGGTCTCTGATGAAACCTGAAGTGACCCTATCTACAATGACAGCTGGATGTGGCATAAGGCTGGACACTTGGGACTGAGAGAATTGGTGAGATTGGGTGAGCAAATGCAGACCCTTTAAAGCAATAGTGCATGGCACACATTCCATGGGTCCCAACTCTCCAGGTTGAAGGGAATATTACTACAGATATAACATGTACGGGAAACCTAGAGAACGGACACACTGTGAATACGAAAGGTTTCTAAAACTCAACGAATAGTCCCTCTCCTGGTGCTCCGGTTTGCCTTTACACCTGCTTTACTATCAACCTCCCAACTTGGAGAGACAGCCCCTTTAACCTCCTGGTTCGCACAGGTTGCCAATTTGGCAGAGGATGAAAGGGAAGAGGGAGAACCAATGAGAGAGTAGCTGTTAGGCATTTGGACGGGCACATATCACTGTAATTTCCCGGCAGGAAGAAGAATTAACCAAAGTCTCAGCCCACCACCGGGAACCAGCATAGGTCCTGAACCAAAATTTTGGACCTGCGGTCAGCTCACCAAAAACGAGTTGAAAAATGGAGCTCAGGGGCACAGCATTTCACAAACTGGCCGAGTAATAAAGGACAACTATCGTCCAAAAATCTGTTGAGGGAAGGCAACGAGGCGGACTTGAAAGCGAGGCAGAATAGCAGGAAACAGATTTCAAGAGGTACGTTGGAATCGCCTTTAAAGCACCGGATAAGGGGCACAACTTCGACAATTATGCACGTGGCCAAAAAGGGCGTATGCGTTTTCTCCTGAATATATTCAGGAGAAAACGCATACGCCCTTTTTGGCCAAGCAAGCAAGCGGGCAATGCAAATCTGCACTACAAAGAAGTATCACTTCGCACCGGTCAAAAGGGACATCCACAAAATGTGTAAAAACCAGAAAGGCAAGACAGGCCCTGGAGAACAGGGAGCCTTGTTATGCTGAAGGGCGGGATGTAAATTGCCAACTGCCTCTCTGCAGGAGTACATTGTGTTCTCTAAAACAAGTAAAGAACAGAGCTACAGAGCCAAGTGCACTTCCAGTCTAGGGAATATACCTTGGGAAAACTGAAAATCAATAAGACACAGCCACTCCAAAATTTAGGGCTGCACTGCTTATAAGGACCTCAACTTGGGTACACCTTAAATATCCAAGGAAATATAAAAATGGTTCAAAAAATTGTGGTACTTACGTACGATGGAATATCCCTCAGCCATGAAATCAATGTCATAAGACCAGTAGTAGTAAAATGGGTGGATTCAGGTACGATGATTCTAAGTGAAATAAGTCACAGAGAAAAAGAAACTTATCATAAGATATCACTTATGAGGATCCTGTAAATATGGCTACACTTGAACTGAGTTAGGAAAGAGAACAGTGTCTCACATTTAGAAAACACTCTTATGCCTGCTTAAGGGGGAAGGAGAGGTGGGGTGATGCATAAAACCAGAGTTTGATATAAGCACAGGTACCATTCCAAAACCAACTATGGAATAGACAAGACCTACACCTTCCTCAGTGAAAGGGACTCAAAACCCCATATTTCCCGCAGAGGAATATATCTGACTAGTAAGAATCTTAAAACCTATGTATTGATATGTCTCCGTAAGGGAATCAAGTGTGTCTAGACTGGGATAAACATGGCAGCGAGAATCAGCTCAAACCCACTATAAAAAGGAATTTCAAAAACAAAACAAAAATACTGGGAAATTCTTTACAATTCCTTCAGCGTCTCTGATGAAACATGGAATGACCCTATCTACAACGACAGCTGGATGTGGCATAAGGCTGGACACTTGGGACTGAGAGGATTGGTGAGATTGGGTGAACAAATGCAGACCATTTAAAGCAATAATGCATGGCACACATTCCATGGGTCCCAACTCTCCAGGTTGAAGGGAATATTACTACAGTTATAACATGTACGGGAAACCTAGAGAATGGACACACTGTGAATACGAAAGGTTTCTAAAACTCAACGAATAGTCCCTCTCCTGGTGCTCCGGTTTGACTTTCCATCTGCTTTACTATCAACCTCCCAACTTGGAGAGACAGCCCCTTTAACCTCCTGGTTCGCACAGGTTGCCAATTTGGCAGAGGATGAAAGGGAAGAGGGAGAACCAATGAGAGAGTAGCTGTTAGGCATTTGGATGGGCACATATCACTGTAATTTCCCGGCAGGAAGAAGAATTAACCAAAGTCTCAGGCCCCCACCCGGAACCAGTATAGTTCCTGAACCAAAATTTTGGACTTGCGGTCAGCTCACCTAAAACGAGTTGAAAAATGGATCTCAGGGGCACAGCAATTCACAAACTGGCCGAGTAATAAAGGACAACTATCGTCCAAAAATCTGTTGAGGGAAGGCAATTAGGCGGACTTGAATGCGAGGCAGAATAGCAGGAAACAGATTTCAAGAGGTACGTTGGAATCGCCTTTAAAGCACAGGAAGAGGGGCACAACTTCGACAATGATGCACTTGGCCAAAAAGGGCGTATGCGTTTTCTCCTGAATATATTCAGGAGAAAACGCATACGCCCTTTTTGGCCAAGCAAGCAAGCGGGCAATGCAAATCTGCACTACAAAGAAGTATCACTTCCCACCGGTCAAAAGGGACATCCACAAAATGTGTAAAAACCAGAAAGGCAAGACAGGCCCTGGAGAACAGGGAGCCTTGTTATGCTGATGGGCGGGATGTAAATTGCCAACTGCCTCTCTGGAGGAGTGCATTGTGTTCCCTAAAACAAGTAAACAACAGAGCTACAGAGCCAAGGGCACATCCAGTCTAGGAAATATACCTTGGGAAAACTGAAAATCAAAAAGACACAGCCACCCCAAAATTTAGGGCTGCACTGCTTACAAGGACCTCAACTTGGGTACACCTTAAATATCCCAGGAAATATAAAAATGCTTCAAAAAATGGTGGTACTTATGTACGATGGAATATCCCTCAGCCATGAAATCAATGTCATAAGACCAGTAGCAGCAAAATGGGTGGATTCAGGTACGATGATTCTAAGTGAAATAAGTCACACAGAAAAAGAAACTTATCATAAGATATCACTTATGAAGATCCTGTAAACATGGCTACACTTGAACTGAGTTAGGAAAGAGAACTGTGTCTCACATTTAGAAAACACTCTTATGCCTGCTTAAGGGGGAAGGAGAGGTGGTGTGATGCATAAAACCAGAGTTTGATATAAGCACAGGTACCGTTCCAAAAACCAACTATAGAATAGACAAGACCTACACCTTCCTCAGTGAAAGGGACTCAAAACACCATATTTCCCGCAGAGGAATATATCTGACTAGTAAGAATCTTAAAACCTATGTATTGATATGTCTCCGTAAGGGAATCAAGTGTGTCTAGACTGGCATAAACATGGCAGCGAGAATCAGCTCAAACCCACTATAAAAAGGAATTTCAAAACCAAAACAAAACTACTGGGAAATTCTTTACATTTCCTTCAGGGTCTCTGATGACACCTGGAATGACCCTATCTACAACGACAGCTGGATGTGGCATAAGGCTGGACACTTGGGACTGAGAGGATTGGTGAGATTGGGTGAGCAAATGCAGACCCTTTAAAGCAATAATGCATGGCAACCATTCCATGGGTCCCAACTCTCCAGGTTGAAGGGAATATTACTACAGTTATAACATGTACGGGAAACATAGAGAACGGACACACTGTGAATACGAAAGGTTTCTAAAACTCAACGAATAGTCCCTCTCCTGGTGCTCGGGTTTGACTTTCCATCTGCTTTACTATCAACCTCCCAACTTGGAGAGACAGCCCCTTTAACCTCCTGGTTCGCACAGGTTGCCAATTTGGCAGAGGATGAAAGGGAAGAGGGAGAACCAATGAGAGAGTAGCTGTTAGGCATTTGGACGGGCACATATCACTGTAATTTCCCGGCAGGAAGAAGAATTAACCAAAGTCTCAGCCCCCCACCGGGAACCAGTATATGTCCTGAACCAAAATTTTGGACTTGCGGTCAGCTCACCAAAAACGAGTTGAAAAATGGAGCTCTGGGGCACAGCAATTCACAAACTGGCCGAGTAATAAAGGACAACTATTGTCCAAAAATCTGTTGAGGGAAGGCAACGAGGCGGACTTGAAAGCGAGGCAGAATAGCAGGAAACAGATTTCCAGAGGTATGTTGGAATCGCCTTTAAAGCACAGGAAGAGGGGCACAACTTCGACAATGATGCACTTGGCCAAAAAGGGCATATGCGTTTTCTCCTGAATATATTCAGGAGAAAACGCATACGCCCTTTTTGGCCAAGCAAGCAAGCGGGCAATGCAAATCTGCACTACAAAGAAGTATCACTTCCCACCGGTCAAAAGGGACATCCACAAAATGTGTAAAAACCAGAAAGGCAAGACAGGCCCTGGAGAACAGGGAGCCTTGTTATGCTGATGGGCGGGATGTAAATTGCCAACTGCCTCTCTGGAGGAGTGCATTGTGTTCCCTAAAACAAGTAAACAACAGAGCTACAGAGCCAAGGGCACTTCCAGTCTAGGGAATATACCTTGGGAAAACTGAAAATCAAAAAGACACAGCCACCCCAAAATTTAGGGCTGCACTGCTTACAAGGACCTCAACTTGGGTACACCTTAAATATCCCAGGAAATATAAAAATGGTTCAAAAAATTGTGGTACTTATGTACGATGGAATATCCCTCAGCCATGAAATCAATGTCATAAGACCAGTAGCAGCAAAATGGGTGGATTCAGGTACGATGATTCTAAGTGAAATAAGTCACACAGAAAAAGAAACTTATCATAAGATATCACTTATGAAGACCCTGTAAACATGGCTACACTTGAACTGAGTTAGGAAAGAGAACAGTGTCTCACATTTAGAAAACACTCTTATGCCTGCTTAAGGGGGAAGGAGAGGTGGGGTGATGCATAAAACCAGAGCTTGATATAAGCACAGGTACCGTTCCAAAAACCAACTATGGAATAGACAAGACCTACACCTTCCTCAGTGAAAGGGACTCAAAACCCCATATTTCCCGCAGAGGAATATATCTGACTAGTAAGAATCTTAAAACCTATGTATTGATATGTCTCCGTAAGGGAATCAAGTGTGTCTAGACTGGGATAAATATGGCAGCGAGAATCAGCTCAAACCCACTATAAAAAGAAATTTCAAAAATAAAACAAAAAAACTGGGAAATTCTTTACAATTCCTTCAGGGTCTCTGATGAAACCTGAAATGACCCTATCTACAATGACAGCTGGATGTGGCATAAGGCTGGACACTTGGGACTGAGAGGATTGGTGAGATTGGGTGAGCAAATGCAGACCCTTTAAAGCAATAATGCATGGCACACATTCCATGGGTCCCAAATCTCCAGGTTGAAGGGAATATTACTACAGATATAACATGTATGGGAATCCTAGAGAACGGACACACTGTGAATACGAAAGGTTTCTAAAACTCAACGAATAGTCCCTCTCCTGGTGCTCCGGTTTGACTTTCCATCTGCTTTATTATCAACCTCCCAACTTGGAGAGACAGCCCCTTTAACCTCCTGGTTCGCACAGGTTGCCAATTTGGCAGAGGATGAAAGGGAAGAGGGAGAACCAATGAGAGAGTAGCTGTTAGGCATTTGGACGGGCACATATCACTGTAATTTCCCGGCAGGAAGAAGAATTAACCAAAGTCTCAGCCACCCACCGGGAATCAGTATAGATCCTGAACCAAAATTTTGGACTTGCGGTCAGCTCACCAAAAACGAGTTGAAAAATGGAGCTCAGGGGCACAGCAATTCACAAACTGGCCGAGTAATAAAGGACAACTATCGTCCAAAAATCTGTTGAGGGAAGGAAACGAGGCGGACTTGAAAGCGAGGCAGAATAGCAGGAAACAGATTTCCAGAGGTACGTTGGAATCGCCTTTAAAGCACAGGAAGAGGGGCACAACTTCGACAATGATGCACTTGGCCAAAAAGGGCGTATGTGTTTTCTCCTGAATATATTCAGGAGAAAACGCATACGCCCGTTTTGACCAAGCAAGCAAGCGGGCAATGCAAATCTGCACTACAAAGAAGTATCACTTCCCACCGGTCAAAAGGGACACCCACAAAATGTGTAAAAACCAGAAAGGCAAGACAGGCCCTGGAGAACAGGGAGCCTTGTTATGCTGATGGGCGGGATGTAAATTTCCAACTGCCTCTCTGGAGGAGTGCATTGTGTTCCCTAAAACAAGTAAACAACAGAGCTACAGAGCCAAGGGCACTTCCAGTCTAGGGAATATACCTTGGGAAAACTGAAAATCAAAAAGACACAGCCACCCCAAAATTTAGGGCTGCACTGCTTACAAGGACCTCAACTTGGGTACACCTTAAATATCCCAGGAAATATAAAAATGGTTCAAAAAATTGTGGTACTTACATATGATGGAATATCCCTCAGCCATGAAATCAATGTCATAAGACCAGTAGCAGCAAAATGGGTGGATTCAGGTACGATGATTCTAAGTGAAATAAGTCACACAGAAAAAGAAACTTATCATAAGATATCACTTATGAAGATCCTGTAAACATGGCTACACTTGAACTGAGTTAGGAAAGAGAACAGTGTCTCACATTTAGAAAACACTCTTATGCCTGCTTAAGGGGGAAGGAGAGGTGGGGTGATGCATAAAACCAGAGTTTGATATAAGCACAGGTACCGTTCCAAAAACCAACTATGGAATAGACAAGACCTACACCTTCCTCAGTGAAAGGGACTCAAAACCCCATATTTCCCGCAGAGGAATATATCTGACTAGTAAGAATCTTAAAACCTATGTATTGATATGTCTCCGTAAGGGAATCAAGTGTGTCTAGACTGGGATAAATATGGCAGCGAGAATCAGCTCAAACCCACTATAAAAAGAAATTTCAAAAATAAAACAAAAAAACTGGGAAATTCTTTACAATTCCTTCAGGGTCTCTGATGAAACCTGAAATGACCCTATCTACAATGACAGCTGGATGTGGCATAAGGCTGGACACTTGGGACTGAGAGGATTGGTGAGATTGGGTGAGCAAATGCAGACCCTTTAAAGCAATAATGCATGGCACACATTCCATGGGTCCCAACTCTCCAGGTTGAAGGGAATATTACTACAGATATAACATGTACGGGAATCCTAGAGAACGGACACACTGTGAATACGAAAGGTTTCTAAAACTCAACGAATAGTCCCTCTCCTGGTGCTCCGGTTTGACTTTCCATCTGCTTTATTATCAACCTCCCAACTTGGAGAGACAGCCCCTTTAACCTCCTGGTTCGCACAGGTTGCCAATTTGGCAGAGGATGAAAGGGAAGAGGGAGAACCAATGAGAGAGTAGCTGTTAGGCATTTGGACGGGCACATATCACTGTAATTTCCCGGCAGGAAGAAGAATTAACCAAAGTCTCAGCCACCCACCGGGAATCAGTATAGATCCTGAACCAAAATTTTGGACTTGCGGTCAGCTCACCAAAAACGAGTTGAAAAATGGAGCTCAGGGGCACAGCAATTCACAAACTGGCCGAGTAATAAAGGACAACTATCGTCCAAAAATCTGTTGAGGGAAGGCAACGAGGCGGACTTGAAAGCGAGGCAGAATAGCAGGAAACAGATTTCAAGAGGTACGTTGGAATCGCCTTTAAATCACAGGAAGAGGGGCACAACTTCGACAATGATGCACTTGGCCAAAAAGGGCGTATGCGTTTTCTCCTGAATATATTCAGGAGAAAACGCATACGCCCTTTTTGGCCAAGCAAGCAAGCGGGCAATGCAAATCTGCACTACAAAGAAGTATCACTTCCCACCGGTCAAAAGGGACATCCACAAAATGTGTAAAAACCAGAAAGGCAAGACAGGCCCTGGAGAACAGGGAGCCTTGTTATGCTGATGGGCGGGATGTAAATTGCCAACTGCCTCTCTGGAGGAGTGCATTGTGTTCCCTAAAACAAGTAAACAACAGAGCTACAGAGCCAAGGGCACTTCCAGTCTAGGGAATATACCTGGGAAAAACTGAAAATCAATAAGACACAGCCACCCCAAAATTTAGGGCTGCACTGCTTACAATGACCTCAACTTGGGTACACCTTAAATATCCCAGGAAATATAAAATTGGTTCAAAAAATTGTGGTACTTACGTACGATGGAATATCCCTCAGCCATGAAATCAATGTCATAAGACCAGTAGCAGCAAAATGGGTGGATTCAGGTACGATGATTCTAAGTGAAATAAGTCACAGAGAAAAAGAAACTTATCATAAGATATCACTTATGAAGATCCTGTAAACATGGCTACACTTGAACTGAGTTAGGAAAGAGAACAGTGTCTCACATTTAGAAAACACTCTTATGTCTGCTTAAGGGGGAAGGAGAGGTGGGGTGATGCATAAAACCAGAGTTTGATATAAGCACAGGTACCGTTCCAAAAACCAACTATGGAATAGACAAGACCTACACCTTCCTCAGTGAAAGGGACTCAAAACCCCATATTTCCCGCAGAGGAATATATCTGACTAGTAAGAATCTTAAAACCTATGTATTGATATGTCTCCGTAAGGGAATCAAGTGTGTCTAGACTGGGATAAATATGGCAGCGAGAATCAGCTCAAACCCACTATAAAAAGGAATTTCAAAAATAAAACAAAAAAACTGGGAAATTCTTTACAATTCCTTCAGGGTCTCTGATGAAACCTGAAATGACCCTATCTACAATGACAGCTGGATGTGGCATAAGGCTGGACACTTGGGACTGAGAGGATTGGTGAGATTGGGTGAGCAAATGCAGACCCTTTAAAGCAATAATGCATGGCACACATTCCATGGGTCCCAACTCTCCAGGTTGAAGGGAATATTACTACAGATATAACATGTACGGGAATCCTAGAGAACGGACACACTGTGAATACGAAAGGTTTCTAAAACTCAACGAATAGTCCCTCTCCTGGTGCTCCGGTTTGACTTTCCATCTGCTTTATTATCAACCTCCCAACTTGGAGAGACAGCCCCTTTAACCTCCTGGTTCGCACAGGTTGCCAATTTGGCAGAGGATGAAAGGGAAGAGGGAGAACCAATGAGAGAGTAGCTGTTAGGCATTTGGACGGGCACATATCACTGTAATTTCCCGGCAGGAAGAAGAATTAACCAAAGTCTCAGCCACCCACCGGGAATCAGTATAGATCCTGAACCAAAATTTTGGACTTGCGGTCAGCTCACCAAAAACGAGTTGAAAAATGGAGCTCAGGGGCACAGCAATTCACAAACTGGCCGAGTAATAAAGGACAACTATCGTCCAAAAATCTGTTGAGGGAAGGCAACGAGGCGGACTTGAAAGCGAGGCAGAATAGCAGGAAACAGATTTCAAGAGGTACGTTGGAATCGCCTTTAAATCACAGGAAGAGGGGCACAACTTCGACAATGATGCACTTGGCCAAAAAGGGCGTATGCGTTTTCTCCTGAATATATTCAGGAGAAAACGCATACGCCCTTTTTGGCCAAGCAAGCAAGCGGGCAATGCAAATCTGCACTACAAAGAAGTATCACTTCCCACCGGTCAAAAGGGACATCCACAAAATGTGTAAAAACCAGAAAGGCAAGACAGGCCCTGGAGAACAGGGAGCCTTGTTATGCTGATGGGCGGGATGTAAATTGCCAACTGCCTCTCTGGAGGAGTGCATTGTGTTCCCTAAAACAAGTAAACAACAGAGCTACAGAGCCAAGGGCACTTCCAGTCTAGGGAATATACCTTGGGAAAACTGAAAATCAAAAAGACACAGCCACCCCAAAATTTAGGGCTGCACTGCTTACAAGGACCTCAACTTGGGTACACCTTAAATATCCCAGGAAATATAAAAATGGTTCAAAAAATTGTGGTACTTACGTACGATGGAATATCCCTCAGCCATGAAATCAATGTCATAAGACCAGTAGCAGCAAAATGGGTGGATTCAGGTACGATGATTCTAAGTGAAATAAGTCACACAGAAAAAGAAACTTATCATAAGATATCACTTATGAAGATCCTGTAAACATGGCTACACTTGAACTGAGTTAGGAAAGAGAACAGTGTCTCACATTTAGAAAACACTCTTATGCCTGCTTAAGGGGGAAGGAGAGGTGGGGTGATGCATAAAACCAGAGCTTGATATAAGCACAGGTACCGTTCCAAAAACCAACTATGGAATAGACAAGACCTACACCTTCCTCAGTGAAAGGGACTCAAAACCCCATATTTCCCGCAGAGGAATATATCTGACTAGTAAGAATCTTAAAACCTATGTATTGATATGTCTCCATAAGGGAATCAAGTGTGTCTAGACTGGGATAAATATGGCAGCGAGAATCAGCTCAAACCCACTATAAAAAGGAATTTCAAAAATAAAACAAAAAAACTGGGAAATTCTTTACAATTCCTTCAGGGTCTCTGATGAAACCTGAAATGACCCTATCTACAATGACAGCTGGATGTGGCATAAGGCTGGACACTTGGGACTGAGAGGATTGGTGAGATTGGGTGAGCAAATGCAGACCCTTTAAAGCAATAATGCATGGCACACATTCCATGGGTCCCAACTCTCCAGGTTGAAGGGAATATTACTACAGATATAACATGTACGGGAATCCTAGAGAACGGACACACTGTGAATACGAAAGGTTTCTAAAACGCAACGAATAGTCCCTCTCCTGGTGCTCCGGTTTGACTTTCCATCTGCTTTATTATCAACCTCCCAACTTGGAGAGACAGCCCCTTTAACCTCCTGGTTCGCACAGGTTGCCAATTTGGCAGAGGATGAAAGGGAAGAGGGAGAACCAATGAGAGAGTAGCTGTTAGGCATTTGGACGGGCACATATCACTGTAATTTCCCGGCAGGAAGAAGAATTAACCAAAGTCTCAGCCACCCACCGGGAATCAGTATAGATCCTGAACCAAAATTTTGGACTTGCGGTCAGCTCACCAAAAACGAGTTGAAAAATGGAGCTCAGGGGCACAGCAATTCACAAACTGGCCGAGTAATAAAGGACAACTATCGTCCAAAAATCTGTTGAGGGAAGGCAACGAGGCGGACTTGAAAGCGAGGCAGAATAGCAGGAAACAGATTTCAAGAGGTATGTTGGAATCGCCTTTAAAGCACAGGAAGAGGGGCACAACTTCGACAATGATGCACTTGGCCAAAAAGGGCGTATGCGTTTTCTCCTGAATATATTCAGGAGAAAACGCATACGCCCTTTTTGGCCAAGCAAGCAAGCGGGCAATGCAAATCTGCACTACAAAGAAGTATCACTTCCCACCGGTCAAAAGGGACATCCACAAAATGTGTAAAAACCAGAAAGGCAAGACAGGCCCTGGAGAACAGGGAGCCTTGTTATGCTGATGGGCAGGATGTAAATTGCCAACTGCCTCTCTGGAGGAGTGCATTGTGTTCCCTAAAACAAGTAAACAACAGAGCTACAGAGCCAAGGGCACTTCCAGTCTAGGGAATATACCTGGGAAAAACTGAAAATCAATAAGACAGAGCCACCCCAAAATTTAGGGCTGCACTGCTTACAAGGACCTCAACTTGGGTACACCTTAAATATCCCAGGAAATATAAAATTGGTCCAAAAAATTGTGGTACTTACGTACGATGGAATATCCCTCAGCCATGAAATCAATGTCATAAGACCAGTAGCAGCAAAATGGGTGGATTCAGGTACGATGATTCTAAGTGAAATAAGTCACACAGAAAAAGAAACTTATCATAAGATATCACTTATGAAGATCCTGTAAACATGGCTACACTTGAACTGAGTTAGGAAAGAGAACAGTGTCTCACATTTAGAAAACACTCTTATGCCTGCTTAAGGGGGAAGGAGAGGTGGGGTGATGCATAAAACCAGAGTTTGATATAAGCACAGGTACCGTTCCAAAAACCAACTATGGAATAGACAAGACCTACACCTTCCTCAGTGAAAGGGACTCAAAACCCCATATTTCCCGCAGAGGAATATATCTGACTAGTAAGAATCTTAAAACCTATGTATTGATATGTCTCCGTAAGGGAATCAAGTGTGTCTAGACTGGGATAAATATGGCAGCGAGAATCAGCTCAAACCCACTATAAAAAGGAATTTCAAAAATAAAACAAAAAAACTGGGAAATTATTTACAATTCCTTCAGGGTCTCTTATGAAACCTGAAATGACCCTACCTACAATGACAGCTGGATGTGGCATAAGGCTGGACACTTGGGACTGAGAGGATTGGTGAGATTGGGTGAGCAAATGCAGACCCTTTAAAGCAATAATGCATGGCACACATTCCATGGGTCCCAACTCTCCAGGTTGAAGGGAATATTACTTCAGATATAACATGTACGGGAATCCTAGAGAACGGACACACTGTGAATACGAAAGGTTTCTAAAACTCAACGAATAGTCCCTCTCCTGGTGCTCCGGTTTGACTTTCCATCTGCTTTATTATCAACCTCCCAACTTGGAGAGACAGCCCCTTTAACCTCCTGGTTCGCACAGGTTGCCAATTTGGCAGAGGATGAAAGGGAAGAGGGAGAACCAATGAGAGAGTAGCTGTTAGGCATTTGGACGGGCACATATCACTGTAATTTCCCGGCAGGAAGAAGAATTAACCAAAGTCTCAGCCACCCACCGGGAATCAGTATAGATCCTGAACCAAAATTTTGGACTTGCGGTCAGCTCACCAAAAACGAGTTGAAAAATGGAGCTCAGGGGCACAGCAATTCACAAACTGGCCGAGTAATAAAGGACAACTATCGTCCAAAAATCTGTTGAGGGAAGGCAACGAGGCGGACTTGAAAGCGAGGCAGAATAGCAGGAAACAGATTTCAAGAGGTACGTTGGAATCGCCTTTAAAGCACAGGAAGAGGGGCACAACTTCGACAATGATGCACTTGGCCAAAAAGGGCGTATGCGTTTTCTCCTGAATATATTCAGGAGAAAACGCATACGCCCTTTTTGGCCAAGCAAGCAAGCGGGCAATGCAAATCTGCACTACAAAGAAGTATCACTTCCCACCGGTCAAAAGGGACATCCACAAAATGTGTAAAAACCAGAAAGGCAAGACAGGCCCTGGAGAACAGGGAGCCTTGTTATGCTGATGGGCGGGATGTAAATTGCCAACTGCCTCTCTGGAGGAGTGCATTGTGTTCCCTAAAACAAGTAAACAACAGAGCTACAGAGCCAAGGGCACTTCCAGTCTAGGGAATATACCTTGGGAAAACTGAAAATCAAAAAGACACAGCCACCCCAAAATTTAGGGCTGCACTGCTTACAAGGACCTCAACTTGGGTACACCTTAAATATCCCAGGAAATATAAAAATGGTTCAAAAAATTGTGGTACTTACGTACGATGGAATATCCCTCAGCCATGAAATCAATGTCATAAGACCAGTAGCAGCAAAATGGGTGGATTCAGGTACGATGATTCTAAGTGAAATAAGTCACACAGAAAAAGAAACTTATCATAAGATATCACTTATGAAGATCCTGTAAACATGGCTACACTTGAACTGAGTTAGGAAAGAGAACAGTGTCTCACATTTAGAAAACACTCTTATGCCTGCTTAAGGGGGAAGGAGAGGTGGGGTGATGCATAAAACCAGAGCTTGATATAAGCACAGGTACCGTTCCAAAAACCAACTATGGAATAGACAAGACCTACACCTTCCTCAGTGAAAGGGACTCAAAACCCCATATTTCCCGCAGAGGAATATATCTGACTAGTAAGAATCTTAAAACCTATGTATTGATATGTCTCCGTAAGGGAATCAAGTGTGTCTAGACTGGGATAAATATGGCAGCGAGAATCAGCTCAAACCCACTATAAAAAGAAATTTCAAAAATAAAACAAAAAAACTGGGAAATTATTTACAATTCCTTCAGGGTCTCTGATGAAACCTGAAATGACCCTATCTACAATGACAGCTGGATGTGGCATAAGGCTGGACACTTGGGACTGAGAGGATTGGTGAGATTGGGTGAGCAAATGCAGACCCTTTAAAGCAATAATGCATGGCACACATTCCATGGGTCCCAACTCTCCAGGTTGAAGGGAATATTACTACAGATATAACATGTACGGGAATCCTAGAGAACGGACACACTGTGAATACGAAAGGTTTCTAAAACTCAACGAATAGTCCCTCTCCTGGTGCTCCGGTTTGACTTTCCATCTGCTTTATTATCAACCTCCCAACTTGGAGAGACAGCCCCTTTAACCTCCTGGTTCGCACAGGTTGCCAATTTGGCAGAGGATGAAAGGGAAGAGGGAGAACCAATGAGAGAGTAGCTGTTAGGCATTTGGACGGGCACATATCACTGTAATTTCCCGGCAGGAAGAAGAATTAACCAAAGTCTCAGCCACCCACCGGGAATCAGTATAGATCCTGAACCAAAATTTTGGACTTGCGGTCAGCTCACCAAAAACGAGTTGAAAAATGGAGCTCAGGGGCACATCAATTCACAAACTGGCCGAGTAATAAAGGACAACTATCGTCCAAAAATCTGTTGAGGGAAGGCAACGAGGCGGACTTGAAAGCGAGGCAGAATAGCAGGAAACAGATTTCAAGAGGTACGTTGGAATCGCCTTTAAAGCACAGGAAGAGGGGCACAACTTCGACAATGATGCACTTGGCCAAAAAGGGCGTATGCGTTTTCTCCTGAATATATTCAGGAGAAAACGCATACGCCCTTTTTGGCCAAGCAAGCAAGCGGGCAATGCAAATCTGCACTACAAAGAAGTATCACTTCCCACCGGTCAAAAGGGACATCCACAAAATGTGTAAAAACCAGAAAGGCAAGACAGGCCCTGGAGAACAGGGAGCCTTGTTATGCTGATGGGCGGGATGTAAATTGCCAACTGCCTCTCTGGAGGAGTGCATTGTGTTCCCTAAAACAAGTAAACAACAGAGCTACAGAGCCAAGGGCACTTCCAGTCTAGGGAATATACCTTGGGAAAACTGAAAATCAAAAAGACACAGCCACCCCAAAATTTAGGGCTGCACTGCTTACAAGGACCTCAACTTGGGTACACCTTAAATATCCCAGGAAATATAAAAATGGTTCAAAAAATTGTGGTACTTACGTACGATGGAATATCCCTCAGCCATGAAATCAATGTCATAAGACCAGTAGCAGCAAAATGGGTGGATTCAGGTACGATGATTCTAAGTGAAATAAGTCACACAGAAAAAGAAACTTATCATAAGATATCACTTATGAAGATCCTGTAAACATGGCTACACTTGAACTGAGTTAGGAAAGAGAACAGTGTCTCACATTTAGAAAACACTCTTATGCCTGCTTAAGGGGGAAGGAGAGGTGGGGTGATGCATAAAACCAGAGTTTGATATAAGCACAGGTACCGTTCCAAAAACCAACTATGGAATAGACAAGACCTACACCTTCCTCAGTGAAAGGGACTCAAAACCCCATATTTCCCACAGAGGAATATATCTGACTAGTAAGAATTTTAAAACCTATGTATTGATATGTCTCCATAAGGGAATCAAGTGTGTCTAGACTGGGATAAATATGGCAGCGAGAATCAGCTCAAACCCACTATAAAAAGGAATTTCAAAAATAAAACAAAAAAACTGGGAAATTCTTTACAATTCCTTCAGGGTCTCTGATGAAACCTGAAATGACCCTATCTACAATGACAGCTGGATGTGGCATAAGGCTGGACACTTGGGACTGAGAGGATTGGTGAGATTGGGTGAGCAAATGCAGACCCTTTAAAGCAATAATTCATGGCACACATTCCATGGGTCCCAACTCTCCAGGTTGAAGGGAATATTACTACAGATATAACATGTACGGGAATCCTAGAGAACGGACACACTGTGAATACGAAAGGTTTCTAAAACTCAACGAATAGTCCCTCTCCTGGTGCTCCGGTTTGACTTTCCATCTGCTTTATTATCAACCTCCCAACTTGGAGAGACAGCCCCTTTAACCTCCTGGTTCGCACAGGTTGCCAATTTGGCAGAGGATGAAAGGGAAGAGGGAGAACCAATGAAAGAGTAGCTGTTAGGCATTTGGACGGGCACATATCACTGTAATTTCCCAGCAGGAAGAAGAATTAACCAAAGTCTCAGCCACCCACCGGGAATCAGTATAGATACTGAACCAAAATTTTGGACTTGCGGTCAGCTCACCAAAAACGAGTTGAAAAATGGAGCTCAGGGGCACAGCAATTCACAAACTGGCCGAGTAATAAAGAACAACTATCGTCCAAAAATCTGTTGAGGGAAGGCAACGAGGCCGACTTGAAAGCGAGGCAGAATAGCAGGAAACAGATTTCAAGAGGTATGTTGGAATCGCCTTTAAAGCACAGGAAGAGGGGCACAACTTCGACAATGATGCACTTGGCCAAAAAGGGCGTATGCGTTTTCTCCTGAATATATTCAGGAGAAAACGCATACGCCCTTTTTGGCCAAGCAAGCAAGCGGGCAATGCAAATCTGCACTACAAAGAAGTATCACTTCCCACCGGTCAAAAGGGACATCCACAAAATGTGTAAAAACCAGAAAGGCAAGACAGGCCCTGGAGAACAGGGAGCCTTGTTATGCTGATGGGCGGGATGTAAATTGCCAACTGCCTCTCTGGAGGAGTGCATTGTGTTCCCTAAAACAAGTAAACAACAGAGCTACAGAGCCAAGGGCACTTCCAGTCTAGGGAATATACCTGGGAAAAACTGAAAATCAATAAGACAGAGCCACCCCAAAATTTAGGGCTGCACTGCTTACAAGGACCTCAACTTGGGTACACCTTAAATATCCCAGGAAATATAAAATTGGTCCAAAAAATTGTGGTACTTACGTACGATGGAATATCCCTCAGCCATGAAATCAATGTCATAAGACCAGTAGCAGCAAAATGGGTGGATTCAGGTACGATGATTCTAAGTGAAATAAGTCACACAGAAAAAGAAACTTATCATAAGATATCACTTATGAAGATCCTGTAAACATGGCTACACTTGAACTGAGTTAGGAAAGAGAACAGTGTCTCACATTTAGAAAACACTCTTATGCCTGCTTAAGGGGGAAGGAGAGGTGGGGTGATGCATAAAACCAGAGTTTGATATAAGCACAGGTACCGTTCCAAAAACCAACTATGGAATAGACAAGACCTACACCTTCCTCAGTGAAAGGGACTCAAAACCCCATATTTCCCGCAGAGGAATATATCTGACTAGTAAGAATCTTAAAACCTATGTATTGATATGTCTCCGTAAGGGAATCAAGTGTGTCTAGACTGGGATAAATATGGCAGCGAGAATCAGCTCAAACCCACTATAAAAAGGAATTTCAAAAATAAAACAAAAAAACTGGGAAATTCTTTACAATTCCTTCAGGGTCTCTTATGAAACCTGAAATGACCCTATCTACAATGACAGCTGGATGTGGCATAAGGCTGGACACTTGGGACTGAGAGGATTGGTGAGATTGGGTGAGCAAATGCAGACCCTTTAAAGCAATAATGCATGGCACACATTCCATGGGTCCCAACTCTCCAGGTTGAAGGGAATATTACTACAGATATAACATGTACGGGAATCCTAGAGAACGGACACACTGTGAATACGAAAGGTTTCTAAAACTCAACGAATAGTCCCTCTCCTGGTGCTCCGGTTTGACTTTCCATCTGCTTTATTATCAACCTCCCAACTTGGAGAGACAGCCCCTTTAACCTCCTGGTTCGCACAGGTTGCCAATTTGGCAGAGGATGAAAGGGAAGAGGGAGAACCAATGAGAGAGTAGCTGTTAGGCATTTGGACGGGCACATATCACTGTAATTTCCCGGCAGGAAGAAGAATTAACCAAAGTCTCAGCCACCCACCGGGAATCAGTATAGATCCTGAACCAAAATTTTGGACTTGCGGTCAGCTCACCAAAAACGAGTTGAAAAATGGAGCTCAGGGGCACAGCAATTCACAAACTGGCCGAGTAATAAAGGACAACTATCGTCCAAAAATCTGTTGAGGGAAGGCAACGAGGCGGACTTGAAAGCGAGGCAGAATAGCAGGAAACAGATTTCAAGAGGTACGTTGGAATCGCCTTTAAAGCACAGGAAGAGGGGCACAACTTCGACAATGATGCACTTGGCCAAAAAGGGCGTATGCGTTTTCTCCTGAATATATTCAGGAGAAAACGCATACGCCCTTTTTGGCCAAGCAAGCAAGCGGGCAATGCAAATCTGCACTACAAAGAAGTATCACTTCCCACCGGTCAAAAGGGACATCCACAAAATGTGTAAAAACCAGAAAGGCAAGACAGGCCCTGGAGAACAGGGAGCCTTGTTATGCTGATGGGCGGGATGTAAATTGCCAACTGCCTCTCTGGAGGAGTGCATTGTGTTCCCTAAAACAAGTAAACAACAGAGCTACAGAGCCAAGGGCACTTCCAGTCTAGGGAATATACCTTGGGAAAACTGAAAATCAAAAAGACACAGCCACCCCAAAATTTAGGGCTGCACTGCTTACAAGGACCTCAACTTGGGTACACCTTAAATATCCCAGGAAATATAAAAATGGTTCAAAAAATTGTGGTACTTACGTACGATGGAATATCCCTCAGCCATGAAATCAATGTCATAAGACCAGTAGCAGCAAAATGGGTGGATTCAGGTACGATGATTCTAAGTGAAATAAGTCACACAGAAAAAGAAACTTATCATAAGATATCACTTATGAAGATCCTGTAAACATGGCTACACTTGAACTGAGTTAGGAAAGAGAACAGTGTCTCACATTTAGAAAACACTCTTATGCCTGCTTAAGGGGGAAGGAGAGGTGGGGTGATGCATAAAACCAGAGTTTGATATAAGCACAGGTACCGTTCCAAAAACCAACTATGGAATAGACAAGACCTACACCTTCCTCAGTGAAAGGGACTCAAAACCCCATATTTCCCGCAGAGGAATATATCTGACTAGTAAGAATCTTAAAACCTATGTATTGATATGTCTCCATAAGGGAATCAAGTGTGTCTATACTGGGATAAATATGGCAGCGAGAATCAGCTCAAACCCACTATAAAAAGGAATTTCAAAAATATAACAAAAAAACTGGGAAATTCTTTACAATTCCTTCAGGGTCTCTGATGAAACCTGAAATGACCCTATCTACAATGACAGCTGGATGTGGCATAAGGCTGGACACTTGGGACTGAGAGGATTGGTGAGATTGGGTGAGCAAATGCAGACCCTTTAAAGCAATAATGCATGGCACACATTCCATGGGTCCCAACTCTCCAGGTTGAAGGGAATATTACTACAGATATAACATGTACGGGAATCCTAGAGAACGGACACACTGTGAATACGAAAGGTTTCTAAAACTCAACGAATAGTCCCTCTCCTGGTGCTCCGGTTTGACTTTCCATCTGCTTTATTATCAACCTCCCAACTTGGAGAGACAGCCCCTTTAACCTCCTGGTTCGCACAGGTTGCCAATTTGGCAGAGGATGAAAGGGAAGAGGGAGAACCAATGAAAGAGTAGCTGTTAGGCATTTGGACGGGCACATATCACTGTAATTTCCCGGCAGGAAGAAGAATTAACCAAAGTCTCAGCCACCCACCGGGAATCAGTATAGATCCTGAACCAAAATTTTGGACTTGCGGTCAGCTCACCAAAAACGAGTTGAAAAATGGAGCTCAGGGGCACAGCAATTCACAAACTGGCCGAGTAATAAAGAACAACTATCGTCCAAAAATCTGTTGAGGGAAGGCAATGAGGCGGACTTGAAAGCGAGGCAGAATAGCAGGAAACAGATTTCAAGAGGTATGTTGGAATCGCCTTTAAAGCACAGGAAGAGGGGCACAACTTCGACAATGATGCACTTGGCCAAAAAGGGCGTATGCGTTTTCTCCTGAATATATTCAGGAGAAAACGCATACGCCCTTTTTGGCCAAGCAAGCAAGCGGGCAATGCAAATCTGCACTACAAAGAAGTATCACTTCCCACCGGTCAAAAGGGACATCCACAAAATGTGTAAAAACCAGAAAGGCAAGACAGGCCCTGGAGAACAGGGAGCCTTGTTATGCTGATGGGCGGGATGTAAATTGCCAACTGCCTCTCTGGAGGAGTGCATTGTGTTCCCTAAAACAAGTAAACAACAGAGCTACAGAGCCAAGGGCACTTCCAGTCTAGGGAATATACCTGGGAAAAATTGAAAATCAATAAGACAGAGCCACCCCAAAATTTAGGGCTGCACTGCTTACAAGGAACTCAACTTGGGTACACCTTAAATATCCCAGGAAATATAAAATTGGTCCAAAAAATTGTGGTACTTACGTACGATGGAATATCCCTCAGCCATGAAATCAATGTCATAAGACCAGTAGCAGCAAAATGGGTGGATTCAGGTACGATGATTCTAAGTGAAATAAGTCACACAGAAAAAGAAACTTATCATAAGATATCACTTATGAAGATCCTGTAAACATGGCTACACTTGAACTGAGTTAGGAAAGAGAACAGTGTCTCACATTTAGAAAACACTCTTATGCCTGCTTAAGGGGGAAGGAGAGGTGGGGTGATGCATAAAACCAGAGTTTGATATAAGCACAGGTACCGTTCCAAAAACCAACTATGGAATAGACAAGACCTACACCTTCCTCAGTGAAAGGGACTCAAAACCCCATATTTCCCGCAGAGGAATATATCTGACTAGTAAGAATCTTAAAACCTATGTATTGATATGTCTCCGTAAGGGAATCAAGTGTGTCTAGACTGGGATAAATATGGCAGCGAGAATCAGCTCAAACCCACTATAAAAAGAAATTTCAAAAATAAAACAAAAAAACTGGGAAATTCTTTACAATTCCTTCAGGGTCTCTGATGAAACCTGAAATGACCCTATCTACAATGACAGCTGGATGTGGCATAAGGCTGGACACTTGGGACTGAGAGGATTGGTGAGATTGGGTGAGCAAATGCAGACCCTTTAAAGCAATAATGCATGGCACACATTCCATGGGTCCCAACTCTCCAGGTTGAAGGGAATATTACTACAGATATAACATGTACGGGAATCCTAGAGAACGGACACACTGTGAATACGAAAGGTTTCTAAAACTCAACGAATAGTCCCTCTCCTGGTGCTCCGGTTTGACTTTCCATCTGCTTTATTATCAACCTCCCAACTTGGAGAGACAGCCCCTTTAACCTCCTGGTTCGCACAGGTTGCCAATTTGGCAGAGGATGAAAGGGAAGAGGGAGAACCAATGAGAGAGTAGCTGTTAGGCATTTGGACGGGCACATATCACTGTAATTTCCCGGCAGGAAGAAGAATTAACCAAAGTCTCAGCCACCCACCGGGAATCAGTATAGATCCTGAACCAAAATTTTGGACTTGCGGTCAGCTCACCAAAAACGAGTTGAAAAATGGAGCTCAGGGGCACAGCAATTCACAAACTGGCCGAGTAATAAAGGACAACTATCGTCCAAAAATCTGTTGAGGGAAGGCAACGAGGCGGACTTGAAAGCGAGGCAGAATAGCAGGAAACAGATTTCAAGAGGTACGTTGGAATCGCCTTTAAAGCACAGGAAGAGGGGCACAACTTCGACAATGATGCACTTGGCCAAAAAGGGCGTATGCGTTTTCTCCTGAATATATTCAGGAGAAAACGCATACGCCCTTTTTGGCCAAGCAAGCAAGCGGGCAATGCAAATCTGCACTACAAAGAAGTATCACTTCCCACCGGTCAAAAGGGACATCCACAAAATGTGTAAAAACCAGAAAGGCAAGACAGGCCCTGGAGAACAGGGAGCCTTGTTATGCTGATGGGCGGGATGTAAATTGCCAACTGCCTCTCTGGAGGAGTGCATTGTGTTCCCTAAAACAAGTAAACAACAGAGCTACAGAGCCAAGGGCACTTCCAGTCTAGGGAATATACCTTGGGAAAACTGAAAATCAAAAAGACACAGCCACCCCAAAATTTAGGGCTGCACTGCTTACAAGGACCTCAACTTGGGTACACCTTAAATATCCCAGGAAATATAAAAATGGTTCAAAAAATTGTGGTACTTACGTACGATGGAATATCCCTCAGCCATGAAATCAATGTCATAAGACCAGTAGCAGCAAAATGGGTGGATTCAGGTACGATGATTCTAAGTGAAATAAGTCACACAGAAAAAGAAACTTATCATAAGATATCACTTATGAAGATCCTGTAAACATGGCTACACTTGAACTGAGTTAGGAAAGAGAACAGTGTCTCACATTTAGAAAACACTCTTATGCCTGCTTAAGGGGGAAGGAGAGGTGGGGTGATGCATAAAACCAGAGTTTGATATAAGCACAGGTACCGTTCCAAAAACCAACTATGGAATAGACAAGACCTACACCTTCCTCAGTGAAAGGGACTCAAAACCCCATATTTCCCGCAGAGGAATATATCTGACTAGTAAGAATCTTAAAACCTATGTATTGATATGTCTCCGTAAGGGAATCAAGTGTGTCTAGACTGGCATAAACATGGCAGCGAGAATCAGCTCAAACCCACTATAAAAAGAAATTTCAAAAATAAAACAAAAAAACTGGGAAATTCTTTACAATTCCTTCAGGGTCTCTGATGAAACCTGAAATGACCCTATCTACAATGACAGCTGGATGTGGCATAAGGCTGGACACTTGGGACTGAGAGGATTGGTGAGACTGGGTGAGCAAATGCAGACCCTTTAAAGCAATAATGCATGGCACACATTCCATGGGTCCCAACTCTCCAGGTTGAAGGGGATATTACTACAGATATAACATGTACGGGAATCCTAGAGAACGGACACACTGTGAATACGAAAGGTTTCTAAAACTCAACGAATAGTCCCTCTCCTGGTGCTCTGGTTTGACTTTCCATCTGCTTTATTATCAACCTCCCAACTTGGAGAGACAGCCCCTTTAACCTCCTGGTTCGCACAGGTTGCCAATTTGGCAGAGGATGAAAGGGAAGAGGGAGAACCAATGAGAGAGTAGCTGTTAGGCATTTGGACGGGCACATATCACTGTAATTTCCCGGCAGGAAGAAGAATTAACCAAAGTCTCAGCCACCCACCGGGAATCAGTATAGATCCTGAACCAAAATTTTGGACTTGCGGTCAGCTCACCAAAAACGAGTTGAAAAATGGAGCTCAGGGGCACAGCAATTCACAAACTGGCCGAGTAATAAAGGACAACTATCGTCCAAAAATCTGTTGAGGGAAGGCAACGAGGCTTACTTGAAAGCGAGGCAGAATAGCAGGAAACAGATTTCAAGAGGTACGTTGGAATCGCCTTTAAAGCACAGGAAGAGGGGCACAACTTCGACAATGATGCACTTGGCCAAAAAGGGCGTATGCGTTTTCTCCTGAATATATTCAGGAGAAAACGCATACGCCCTTTTTGGCCAAGCAAGCAAGCGGGCAATGCAAATCTGCACTACAAAGAAGTATCACTTCCCACCGGTCAAAAGGGACATCCACAAAATGTGTAAAAACCAGAAAGGCAAGACAGGCCCTGGAGAACAGGGAGCCTTGTTATGTTGATGGGCGGGATGTAAATTGCCAACTGCCTCTCTGGAGGAGTGCATTGTGTTCCCTAAAACAAGTAAACAACAGAGCTACAGAGCCAAGGGCACTTCCAGTCTAGGGAATATACCTGGGAAAAACTGAAAATCAATAAGACAGAGCCACCCCAAAATTTAGGGCTGCACTGCTTACAAGGACCTCAACTTGGGTACACCTTAAATATCCCAGGAAATATAAAATTGGTTCAAAAAATTGTGGTACTTACGTACGATGGAATATCCCTCAGCCATGAAATCAATGTCATAAGACCAGTAGCAGCAAAATGGGTGGATTCAGGTACGATGATTCTAAGTGAAATAAGTCACAGAGAAAAAGAAACTTATCATAAGTTATCACTTATGAAGATCCTGTAAACATGGCTACACTTGAACTGAGTTAGGAAAGAGAACAGTGTCTCACATTTAGAAAACACTCTTATGCCTGCTTAAGGGGGAAGGAGAGGTGGGGTGATGCATAAAACCAGAGTTTGATATAAGCACAGGTACCGTTCCAAAAACCAACTATGGAATAGACAAGACCTACACCTTCCTCAGTGAAAGGGACTCAAAACCCCATATTTCCCGCAGAGGAATATATCTGACTAGTAAGAATCTTAAAACCTATGTATTGATATGTCTCCGTAAGGGAATCAAGTGTGTCTAGACTGGCATAAACATGGCAGCGAGAATCAGCTCAAACCCACTATAAAAAGGAATTTCAAAAACAAAACAAAAAAAACTGGGAAATTCTTTACAATTCCTTCAGGGTCTCTGATGAAACCTGAAATGACCCTATCTACAATGACAGCTGGATGTGGCATAAGGCTGGACACTTGGGACTGAGAGGATTGGTGAGATTGGGTGAGCAAATGCAGACCCTTTAAAGCAATAATGCATGGCACACATTCCATGGGTCCCAACTCTCCAGGTTGAAGGGGATATTACTACAGATATAACATGTACGGGAATCCTAGAGAACGGACACACTGTGAATACGAAAGGTTTCTAAAACTCAACGAATAGTCCCTCTCCTGGTGCTCCAGTTTGACTTTCCATCTGCTTTATTATCAACCTCCCAACTTGGAGAGACAGCCCCTTTAACCTCCTGGTTCGCACAGGTTGCCAATTTGGCAGAGGATGAAAGGGAAGAGGGAGAACCAATGAGAGAGTAGCTGTTAGGCATTTGGACGGGCACATATCACTGTAATTTCCCGGCAGGAAGAAGAATTAACCAAAGTCTCAGCCACCCACCGGGAATCAGTATAGATCCTGAACCAAAATTTTGGACTTGCGGTCAGCTCACCAAAAACGAGTTGAAAAATGGAGCTCAGGGGCACAGCAATTCACAAACTGGCCGAGTAATAAAGGACAACTATCGTCCAAAAATCTGTTGAGGGAAGGCAACGAGGCGGACTTGAAAGCGAGGCAGAATAGCAGGAAACAGATTTCAAGAGGTACGTTGGAATTGCCTTTAAAGCACAGGAAGAGGGGCACAACTACGACAATGATGCACTTGGCCAAAAAGGGCGTATGCGTTTTCTCCTGAATATATTCAGGAGAAAACACATACGCCCTTTTTGGCCAAGCAAGCAAGCGGGCAATGCAAATCTGCACTACAAAGAAGTATCACTTCCCACCGGTCAAAAGGGACATCCACAAAATGTGTAAAAACCAGAAAGGCAAGACAGGTCCTGGAGAACAGGGAGCCTTGTTATGTTGATGGGCGGGATGTAAATTGCCAACTGCCTCTCTGGAGGAGTGCATTGTGTTCCCTAAAACAAGTAAACAACAGAGCTACAGAGCCAAGGGCACTTCCAGTCTAGGGAATATACCTGGGAAAAACTGAAAATCAATAAGACAGAGCCACCCCAAAATTTAGGGCTGCACTGCTTACAAGGACCTCAACTTGGGTACACCTTAAATATCCCAGGAAATATAAAATTGGTTCAAAAAATTGAGGTACTTACGTACGATGGAATATCCCTCAGCCATGAAATCAATGTCATAAGACCAGTAGCAGCAAAATGGGTGGATTCAGGTACGATGATTCTAAGTGAAATAAGTCACAGAGAAAAAGAAACTTATCATAAGTTATCACTTATGAAGATCCTGTAAACATGGCTACACTTGAACTGAGTTAGGAAAGAGAACAGTGTCTCACATTTAGAAAACACTCTTATGCCTGCTTAAGGGGGAAGGAGAGGTGGGGTGATGCATAAAACCAGAGTTTGATATAAGCACAGGTACCGTTCCAAAAACCAACTATGGAATAGACAAGACCTACACCTTCCTCAGTGAAAGGGACTCAAAACCCCATATTTCCCGCAGAGGAATATATCTGACTAGTAAGAATCTTAAAACCTATGTATTGATATGTCTCCGTAAGGGAATCAAGTGTGTCTAGACTGGCATAAACATGGCAGCGAGAATCAGCTCAAACCCACTATAAAAAGGAATTTCAAAAACAAAACAAAAAAAACTGGGAAATTCATTACAATTCCTTCAGGGTCTCTGATGAAACCTGAAATGACCCTATCTACAATGACAGCTGGATGTGGCATAAGGCTGGACACTTGGGACTGAGAGGATTGGTGAGATTGGGTGAGCAAATGCAGACCCTTTAAAGCAATAATGCATGGCACACATTCCATGGGTCCCAACTCTCCAGGTTGAAGGGGATATTACTACAGATATAACATGTACGGGAATCCTAGAGAACGGACACACTGTGAATACGAAAGGTTTCTAAAACTCAACGAATAGTCCCTCTCCTGGTGCTCTGCTTTGACTTTCCATCTGCTTTATTATCAACCTCCCAACTTGGAGAGACAGCCCCTGTAACCTCCTGGTTCGCACAGGTTGCCAATTTGGCAGAGGATGAAAGGGAAGAGGGAGAACCAATGAGAGAGTAGCTGTTAGGCATTTGGACGGGCACATATCACTGTAATTTCCCGGCAGGAAGAAGAATTAACCAAAGTCTCAGCCACCCACCGGGAATCAGTATAGATCCTGAACCAAAATTTTGGACTTGCGGTCAGCTCACCAAAAACGAGTTGAAAAATGGAGCTCAGGGGCACAGCAATTCACAAACTGGCCGAGTAATAAAGGACAACTATCGTCCAAAAATCTGTTGAGGGAAGGCAACGAGGCGGACTTGAAAGCGAGGCAGAATAGCAGGAAACAGATTTCAAGAGGTACGTTGGAATCGCCTTTAAAGCACAGGAAGAGGGGCACAACTTCGACAATGATGCACTTGGCCAAAAAGGGCGTATGCGTTTTCTCCTGAATATATTCAGGAGAAAACGCATACGCCCTTTTTGGCCAAGCAAGCAAGCGGGCAATGCAAATCTGCACTACAAAGAAGTATCACTTCCCACCGGTCAAAAGGGACATCCACAAAATGTGTAAAAACCAGAAAGGCAAGACAGGCCCTGGAGAACAGGGAGCCTTGTTATGCTGATGGGCGGGATGTAAATTGCCAACTGCCTCTCTGGAGGAGTGCATTGTGTTCCCTAAAACAAGTAAACAACAGAGCTACAGAGCCAAGGGCACTTCCAGTCTAGGGAATATACCTGGGAAAAACTGAAAATCAATAAGACAGAGCCACCCCAAAATTTAGGGCTGCACTGCTTACAAGGACCTCAACTTGGGTACACCTTAAATATCCCAGGAAATATAAAATTGGTCCAAAAAATTGTGGTACTTACGTACGATGGAATATCCCTCAGCCATGAAATCAATGTCATAAGACCAGTAGCAGCAAAATGGGTGGATTCAGGTACGATGATTCTAAGTGAAATAAGTCACACAGAAAAAGAAACTTATCATAAGATATCACTTATGAAGATCCTGTAAACATGGCTACACTTGAACTGAGTTAGGAAAGAGAACAGTGTCTCACATTTAGAAAACACTCTTATGCCTGCTTAAGGGGGAAGGAGAGGTGGGGTGATGCATAAAACCAGAGTTTGATATAAGCACAGGTACCGTTCCAAAAACCAACTATGGAATAGACAAGACCTACACCTTCCTCAGTGAAAGGGACTCAAAACCCCATATTTCCCGCAGAGGAATATATCTGACTAGTAAGAATCTTAAAACCTATGTATTGATATGTCTCCGTAAGGGAATCAAGTGTGTCTAGACTGGGATAAATATGGCAGCGAGAATCAGCTCAAACCCACTATAAAAAGGAATTTCAAAAATAAAACAAAAAAACTGGGAAATTCTTTACAATTCCTTCAGGGTCTCTTATGAAACCTGAAATGACCCTATCTACAATGACAGCTGGATGTGGCATAAGGCTGGACACTTGGGACTGAGAGGATTGGTGAGATTGGGTGAGCAAATGCAGACCCTTTAAAGCAATAATGCATGGCACACATTCCATGGGTCCCAACTCTCCAGGTTGAAGGGAATATTACTACAGATATAACATGTACGGGAATCCTAGAGAACGGACACACTGTGAATACGAAAGGTTTCTAAAACTCAACGAATAGTCCCTCTCCTGGTGCTCCGGTTTGACTTTCCATCTGCTTTATTATCAACCTCCCAACTTGGAGAGACAGCCCCTTTAACCTCCTGGTTCGCACAGGTTGCCAATTTGGCAGAGGATGAAAGGGAAGAGGGAGAACCAATGAGAGAGTAGCTGTTAGGCATTTGGACGGGCACATATCACTGTAATTTCCCGGCAGGAAGAAGAATTAACCAAAGTCTCAGCCACCCACCGGGAATCAGTATAGATCCTGAACCAAAATTTTGGACTTGCGGTCAGCTCACCAAAAACGAGTTGAAAAATGGAGCTCAGGGGCACAGCAATTCACAAACTGGCCGAGTAATAAAGGACAACTATCGTCCAAAAATCTGTTGAGGGAAGGAAACGAGGCGGACTTGAAAGCGAGGCAGAATAGCAGGAAACAGATTTCCAGAGGTACGTTGGAATCGCCTTTAAAGCACAGGAAGAGGGGCACAACTTCGACAATGATGCACTTGGCCAAAAAGGGCGTATGCGTTTTCTCCTGAATATATTCAGGAGAAAACGCATACGCCCTTTTTGACCAAGCAAGCAAGCGGGCAATGCAAATCTGCACTACAAAGAAGTATCACTTCCCACCGGTCAAAAGGGACATCCACAAAATGTGTAAAAACCAGAAAGGCAAGACAGGCCCTGGAGAACAGGGAGCCTTGTTATGCTGATGGGCGGGATGTAAATTGCCAACTGCCTCTCTGGAGGAGTGCATTGTGTTCCCTAAAACAAGTAAACAACAGAGCTACAGAGCCAAGGGCACTTCCAGTCTAGGGAATATACCTTGGGAAAACTGAAAATCAAAAAGACACAGCCACCCCAAAATTTAGGGCTGCACTGCTTACAAGGACCTCAACTTGGGTACACCTTAAATATCCCAGGAAATATAAAAATGGTCCAAAAAATTGTGGTACTTACGTACGATGGAATATCCCTCAGCCATGAAATCAATGTCATAAGACCAGTAGCAGCAAAATGGGTGGATTCAGGTACGATGATTCTAAGTGAAATAAGTCACACAGAAAAAGAAACTTATCATAAGATATCACTTATGAAGATCCTGTAAACATGGCTACACTTGAACTGAGTTAGGAAAGAGAACAGTGTCTCACATTTAGAAAACACTCTTATGCCTGCTTAAGGGGGAAGGAGAGGTGGGGTGATGCATAAAACCAGAGCTTGATATAAGCACAGGTACCGTTCCAAAAACCAACTATGGAATAGACAAGACCTACACCTTCCTCAGTGAAAGGGACTCAAAACCCCATATTTCCCGCAGAGGAATATATCTGACTAGTAAGAATCTTAAAACCTATGTATTGATATGTCTCCATAAGGGAATCAAGTGTGTCTAGACTGGGATAAATATGGCAGCGAGAATCAGCTCAAACCCACTATAAAAAGGAATTTCAAAAATAAAACAAAAAAACTGGGAAATTCTTTACAATTCCTTCAGGGTCTCTGATGAAACCTGAAATGACCCTATCTACAATGACAGCTGGATGTGGCATAAGGCTGGACACTTGGGACTGAGAGGATTGGTGAGATTGGGTGAGCAAATGCAGACCCTTTAAAGCAATAATGCATGGCACACATTCCATGGGTCCCAACTCTCCAGGTTGAAGGGAATATTACTACAGATATAACATGTACGGGAATCCTAGAGAACGGACACACTGTGAATACGAAAGGTTTCTAAAACTCAACGAATAGTCCCTCTCCTGGTGCTCCGGTTTGACTTTCCATCTGCTTTATTATCAACCTCCCAACTTGGAGAGACAGCCCCTTTAACCTCCTGGTTCGCACAGGTTGCCAATTTGGCAGAGGATGAAAAGGAAGAGGGAGAACCAATGAAAGAGTAGCTGTTAGGCATTTGGACGGGCACATATCACTGTAATTTCCCGGCAGGAAGAAGAATTAACCAAAGTCTCAGCCACCCACCGGGAATCAGTATAGATCCTGAACCAAAATTTTGGACTTGCGGTCAGCTCACCAAAAACGAGTTGAAAAATGGAGCTCAGGGGCACAGCAATTCACAAACTGGCCGAGTAATAAAGAACAACTATCGTCCAAAAATCTGTTGAGGGAAGGCAACGAGGCGGACTTGAAAGCGAGGCAGAATAGCAGGAAACAGATTTCAAGAGGTATGTTGGAATCGCCTTTAAAGCACAGGAAGAGGGGCACAACTTCGACAATGATGCACTTGGCCAAAAAGGGCGTATGCGTTTTCTCCTGAATATATTCAGGAGAAAACGCATACGCCCTTTTTGGCCAAGCAAGCAAGCGGGCAATGCAAATCTGCACTACAAAGAAGTATCACTTCCCACCGGTCAAAAGGGACATCCACAAAATGTGTAAAAACCAGAAAGGCAAGACAGGCCCTGGAGAACAGGGAGCCTTGTTATGCTGATGGGCGGGATGTAAATTGCCAACTGCCTCTCTGGAGGAGTGCATTGTGTTCCCTAAAACAAGTAAACAACAGAGCTACAGAGCCAAGGGCACTTCCAGTCTAGGGAATATACCTGGGAAAAACTGAAAATCAATAAGACAGAGCCACCCCAAAATTTAGGGCTGCACTGCTTACAAGGACCTCAACTTGGGTACACCTTAAATATCCCAGGAAATATAAAATTGGTCCAAAAAATTGTGGTACTTACGTACGATGGAATATCCCTCAGCCATGAAATCAATGTCATAAGACCAGTAGCAGCAAAATGGGTGGATTCAGGTACGATGATTCTAAGTGAAATAAGTCACACAGAAAAAGAAACTTATCATAAGATATCACTTATGAAGATCCTGTAAACATGGCTACACTTGAACTGAGTTAGGAAAGAGAACAGTGTCTCACATTTAGAAAACACTCTTATGCCTGCTTAAGGGGGAAGGAGAGGTGGGGTGATGCATAAAACCAGAGTTTGATATAAGCACAGGTACCGTTCCAAAAACCAACTATGGAATAGACAAGACCTACACCTTCCTCAGTGAAAGGGACTCAAAACCCCATATTTCCCGCAGAGGAATATATCTGACTAGTAAGAATCTTAAAACCTATGTATTGATATGTCTCCGTAAGGGAATCAAGTGTGTCTAGACTGGGATAAATATGGCAGCGAGAATCAGCTCAAACCCACTATAAAAAGGAATTTCAAAAATAAAACAAAAAAACTGGGAAATTCTTTACAATTCCTTCAGGGTCTCTTATGAAACCTGAAATGACCCTATCTACAATGACAGCTGGATGTGGCATAAGGCTGGACACTTGGGACTGAGAGGATTGGTGAGATTGGGTGAGCAAATGCAGACCCTTTAAAGCAATAATGCATGGCACACATTCCATGGGTCCCAACTCTCCAGGTTGAAGGGAATATTACTACAGATATAACATGTACGGGAATCCTAGAGAACGGACACACTGTGAATACGAAAGGTTTCTAAAACTCAACGAATAGTCCCTCTCCTGGTGCTCCGGTTTGACTTTCCATCTGCTTTATTATCAACCTCCCAACTTGGAGAGACAGCCCCTTTAACCTCCTGGTTCGCACAGGTTGCCAATTTGGCAGAGGATGAAAGGGAAGAGGGAGAACCAATGAGAGAGTAGCTGTTAGGCATTTGGACGGGCACATATCACTGTAATTTCCCGGCAGGAAGAAGAATTAACCAAAGTCTCAGCCACCCACCGGGAATCAGTATAGATCCTGAACCAAAATTTTGGACTTGCGGTCAGCTCACCAAAAACGAGTTGAAAAATGGAGCTCAGGGGCACAGCAATTCACAAACTGGCCGAGTAATAAAGGACAACTATCGTCCAAAAATCTGTTGAGGGAAGGAAACGAGGCGGACTTGAAAGCGAGGCAGAATAGCAGGAAACAGATTTCCAGAGGTACGTTGGAATCGCCTTTAAAGCACAGGAAGAGGGGCACAACTTCGACAATGATGCACTTGGCCAAAAAGGGCGTATGCGTTTTCTCCTGAATATATTCAGGAGAAAACGCATACGCCCTTTTTGACCAAGCAAGCAAGCGGGCAATGCAAATCTGCACTACAAAGAAGTATCACTTCCCACCGGTCAAAAGGGACATCCACAAAATGTGTAAAAACCAGAAAGGCAAGACAGGCCCTGGAGAACAGGGAGCCTTGTTATGCTGATGGGCGGGATGTAAATTGCCAACTGCCTCTCTGGAGGAGTGCATTGTGTTCCCTAAAACAAGTAAACAACAGAGCTACAGAGCCAAGGGCACTTCCAGTCTAGGGAATATACCTTGGGAAAACTGAAAATCAAAAAGACACAGCCACCCCAAAATTTAGGGCTGCACTGCTTACAAGGACCTCAACTTGGGTACACCTTAAATATCCCAGGAAATATAAAAATGGTCCAAAAAATTGTGGTACTTACGTACGATGGAATATCCCTCAGCCATGAAATCAATGTCATAAGACCAGTAGCAGCAAAATGGGTGGATTCAGGTACGATGATTCTAAGTGAAATAAGTCACACAGAAAAAGAAACTTATCATAAGATATCACTTATGAAGATCCTGTAAACATGGCTACACTTGAACTGAGTTAGGAAAGAGAACAGTGTCTCACATTTAGAAAACACTCTTATGCCTGCTTAAGGGGGAAGGAGAGGTGGGGTGATGCATAAAACCAGAGCTTGATATAAGCACAGGTACCGTTCCAAAAACCAACTATGGAATAGACAAGACCTACACCTTCCTCAGTGAAAGGGACTCAAAACCCCATATTTCCCGCAGAGGAATATATCTGACTAGTAAGAATCTTAAAACCTATGTATTGATATGTCTCCATAAGGGAATCAAGTGTGTCTAGACTGGGATAAATATGGCAGCGAGAATCAGCTCAAACCCACTATAAAAAGGAATTTCAAAAATAAAACAAAAAAACTGGGAAATTCTTTACAATTCCTTCAGGGTCTCTGATGAAACCTGAAATGACCCTATCTACAATGACAGCTGGATGTGGCATAAGGCTGGACACTTGGGACTGAGAGGATTGGTGAGATTGGGTGAGCAAATGCAGACCCTTTAAAGCAATAATGCATGGCACACATTCCATGGGTCCCAACTCTCCAGGTTGAAGGGAATATTACTACAGATATAACATGTACGGGAATCCTAGAGAACGGACACACTGTGAATACGAAAGGTTTCTAAAACTCAACGAATAGTCCCTCTCCTGGTGCTCCGGTTTGACTTTCCATCTGCTTTATTATCAACCTCCCAACTTGGAGAGACAGCCCCTTTAACCTCCTGGTTCGCACAGGTTGCCAATTTGGCAGAGGATGAAAAGGAAGAGGGAGAACCAATGAAAGAGTAGCTGTTAGGCATTTGGACGGGCACATATCACTGTAATTTCCCGGCAGGAAGAAGAATTAACCAAAGTCTCAGCCACCCACCGGGAATCAGTATAGATCCTGAACCAAAATTTTGGACTTGCGGTCAGCTCACCAAAAACGAGTTGAAAAATGGAGCTCAGGGGCACAGCAATTCACAAACTGGCCGAGTAATAAAGAACAACTATCGTCCAAAAATCTGTTGAGGGAAGGCAACGAGGCGGACTTGAAAGCGAGGCAGAATAGCAGGAAACAGATTTCAAGAGGTATGTTGGAATCGCCTTTAAAGCACAGGAAGAGGGGCACAACTTCGACAATGATGCACTTGGCCAAAAAGGGCGTATGCGTTTTCTCCTGAATATATTCAGGAGAAAACGCATACGCCCTTTTTGGCCAAGCAAGCAAGCGGGCAATGCAAATCTGCACTACAAAGAAGTATCACTTCCCACCGGTCAAAAGGGACATCCACAAAATGTGTAAAAACCAGAAAGGCAAGACAGGCCCTGGAGAACAGGGAGCCTTGTTATGCTGATGGGCGGGATGTAAATTGCCAACTGCCTCTCTGGAGGAGTGCATTGTGTTCCCTAAAACAAGTAAACAACAGAGCTACAGAGCCAAGGGCACTTCCAGTCTAGGGAATATACCTGGGAAAAACTGAAAATCAATAAGACAGAGCCACCCCAAAATTTAGGGCTGCACTGCTTACAAGGACCTCAACTTGGGTACACCTTAAATATCCCAGGAAATATAAAATTGGTCCAAAAAATTGTGGTACTTACGTACGATGGAATATCCCTCAGCCATGAAATCAATGTCATAAGACCAGTAGCAGCAAAATGGGTGGATTCAGGTACGATGATTCTAAGTGAAATAAGTCACACAGAAAAAGAAACTTATCATAAGATATCACTTATGAAGATCCTGTAAACATGGCTACACTTGAACTGAGTTAGGAAAGAGAACAGTGTCTCACATTTAGAAAACACTCTTATGCCTGCTTAAGGGGGAAGGAGAGGTGGGGTGATGCATAAAACCAGAGTTTGATATAAGCACAGGTACCGTTCCAAAAACCAACTATGGAATAGACAAGACCTACACCTTCCTCAGTGAAAGGGACTCAAAACCCCATATTTCCCGCAGAGGAATATATCTGACTAGTAAGAATCTTAAAACCTATGTATTGATATGTCTCCGTAAGGGAATCAAGTGTGTCTAGACTGGGATAAATATGGCAGCGAGAATCAGCTCAAACCCACTATAAAAAGGAATTTCAAAAATAAAACAAAAAAACTGGGAAATTCTTTACAATTCCTTCAGGGTCTCTTATGAAACCTGAAATGACCCTATCTACAATGACAGCTGGATGTGGCATAAGGCTGGACACTTGGGACTGAGAGGATTGGTGAGATTGGGTGAGCAAATGCAGACCCTTTAAAGCAATAATGCATGGCACACATTCCATGGGTCCCAACTCTCCAGGTTGAAGGGAATATTACTACAGATATAACATGTACGGGAATCCTAGAGAACGGACACACTGTGAATACGAAAGGTTTCTAAAACTCAACGAATAGTCCCTCTCCTGGTGCTCCGGTTTGACTTTCCATCTGCTTTATTATCAACCTCCCAACTTGGAGAGACAGCCCCTTTAACCTCCTGGTTCGCACAGGTTGCCAATTTGGCAGAGGATGAAAGGGAAGAGGGAGAACCAATGAGAGAGTAGCTGTTAGGCATTTGGACGGGCACATATCACTGTAATTTCCCGGCAGGAAGAAGAATTAACCAAAGTCTCAGCCACCCACCGGGAATCAGTATAGATCCTGAACCAAAATTTTGGACTTGCGGTCAGCTCACCAAAAACGAGTTGAAAAATGGAGCTCAGGGGCACAGCAATTCACAAACTGGCCGAGTAATAAAGGACAACTATCGTCCAAAAATCTGTTGAGGGAAGGAAACGAGGCGGACTTGAAAGCGAGGCAGAATAGCAGGAAACAGATTTCCAGAGGTACGTTGGAATCGCCTTTAAAGCACAGGAAGAGGGGCACAACTTCGACAATGATGCACTTGGCCAAAAAGGGCGTATGCGTTTTCTCCTGAATATATTCAGGAGAAAACGCATACGCCCTTTTTGACCAAGCAAGCAAGCGGGCAATGCAAATCTGCACTACAAAGAAGTATCACTTCCCACCGGTCAAAAGGGACATCCACAAAATGTGTAAAAACCAGAAAGGCAAGACAGGCCCTGGAGAACAGGGAGCCTTGTTATGCTGATGGGCGGGATGTAAATTGCCAACTGCCTCTCTGGAGGAGTGCATTGTGTTCCCTAAAACAAGTAAACAACAGAGCTACAGAGCCAAGGGCACTTCCAGTCTAGGGAATATACCTTGGGAAAACTGAAAATCAAAAAGACACAGCCACCCCAAAATTTAGGGCTGCACTGCTTACAAGGACCTCAACTTGGGTACACCTTAAATATCCCAGGAAATATAAAAATGGTTCAAAAAATTGTGGTACTTACGTACGATGGAATATCCCTCAGCCATGAAATCAATGTCATAAGACCAGTAGCAGCAAAATGGGTGGATTCAGGTACGATGATTCTAAGTGAAATAAGTCACACAGAAAAAGAAACTTATCATAAGATATCACTTATGAAGATCCTGTAAACATGGCTACACTTGAACTGAGTTAGGAAAGAGAACAGTGTCTCACATTTAGAAAACACTCTTATGCCTGCTTAAGGGGGAAGGAGAGGTGGGGTGATGCATAAAACCAGAGCTTGATATAAGCACAGGTACCGTTCCAAAAACCAACTATGGAATAGACAAGACCTACACCTTCCTCAGTGAAAGGGACTCAAAACCCCATATTTCCCGCAGAGGAATATATCTGACTAGTAAGAATCTTAAAACCTATGTATTGATATGTCTCCATAAGGGAATCAAGTGTGTCTAGACTGGGATAAATATGGCAGCGAGAATCAGCTCAAACCCACTATAAAAAGGAATTTCAAAAATAAAACAAAAAAACTGGGAAATTCTTTACAATTCCTTCAGGGTCTCTGATGAAACCTGAAATGACCCTATCTACAATGACAGCTGGATGTGGCATAAGGCTGGACACTTGGGACTGAGAGGATTGGTGAGATTGGGTGAGCAAATGCAGACACTTTAAAGCAATAATGCATGGCACACATTCCATGGGTCCCAACTCTCCAGGTTGAAGGGAATATTACTACAGATATAACATGTACGGGAATCCTAGAGAACGGACACACTGTGAATACGAAAGGTTTCTAAAACTCAACGAATAGTCCCTCTCCTGGTGCTCCGGTTTGACTTTCCATCTGCTTTATTATCAACCTCCCAACTTGGAGAGACAGCCCCTTTAACCTCCTGGTTCGCACAGGTTGCCAATTTGGCAGAGGATGAAAAGGAAGAGGGAGAACCAATGAAAGAGTAGCTGTTAGGCATTTGGACGGGCACATATCACTGTAATTTCCCGGCAGGAAGAAGAATTAACCAAAGTCTCAGCCACCCACCGGGAATCAGTATAGATCCTGAACCAAAATTTTGGACTTGCGGTCAGCTCACCAAAAACGAGTTGAAAAATGGAGCTCAGGGGCACAGCAATTCACAAACTGGCCGAGTAATAAAGAACAACTATCGTCCAAAAATCTGTTGAGGGAAGGCAACGAGGCGGACTTGAAAGCGAGGCAGAATAGCAGGAAACAGATTTCAAGAGGTATGTTGGAATCGCCTTTAAAGCACAGGAAGAGGGGCACAACTTCGACAATGATGCACTTGGCCAAAAAGGGCGTATGCGTTTTCTCCTGAATATATTCAGGAGAAAACGCATACGCCCTTTTTGGCCAAGCAAGCAAGCGGGCAATGCAAATCTGCACTACAAAGAAGTATCACTTCCCACCGGTCAAAAGGGACATCCACAAAATGTGTAAAAACCAGAAAGGCAAGACAGGCCCTGGAGAACAGGGAGCCTTGTTATGCTGATGGGCGGGATGTAAATTGCCAACTGCCTCTCTGGAGGAGTGCATTGTGTTCCCTAAAACAAGTAAACAACAGAGCTACAGAGCCAAGGGCACTTCCAGTCTAGGGAATATACCTGGGAAAAACTGAAAATCAATAAGACAGAGCCACCCCAAAATTTAGGGCTGCACTGCTTACAAGGACCTCAACTTGGGTACACCTTAAATATCCCAGGAAATATAAAATTGGTCCAAAAAATTGTGGTACTTACGTACGATGGAATATCCCTCAGCCATGAAATCAATGTCATAAGACCAGTAGCAGCAAAATGGGTGGATTCAGGTACGATGATTCTAAGTGAAATAAGTCACACAGAAAAAGAAACTTATCATAAGATATCACTTATGAAGATCCTGTAAACATGGCTACACTTGAACTGAGTTAGGAAAGAGAACAGTGTCTCACATTTAGAAAACACTCTTATGCCTGCTTAAGGGGGAAGGAGAGGTGGGGTGATGCATAAAACCAGAGTTTGATATAAGCACAGGTACCGTTCCAAAAACCAACTATGGAATAGACAAGACCTACACCTTCCTCAGTGAAAGGGACTCAAAACCCCATATTTCCCGCAGAGGAATATATCTGACTAGTAAGAATCTTAAAACCTATGTATTGATATGTCTCCGTAAGGGAATCAAGTGTGTCTAGACTGGGATAAATATGGCAGCGAGAATCAGCTCAAACCCACTATAAAAAGGAATTTCAAAAATAAAACAAAAAAACTGGGAAATTCTTTACAATTCCTTCAGGGTCTCTTATGAAACCTGAAATGACCCTATCTACAATGACAGCTGGATGTGGCATAAGGCTGGACACTTGGGACTGAGAGGATTGGTGAGATTGGGTGAGCAAATGCAGACCCTTTAAAGCAATAATGCATGGCACACATTCCATGGGTCCCAACTCTCCAGGTTGAAGGGAATATTACTACAGATATAACATGTACGGGAATCCTAGAGAACGGACACACTGTGAATACGAAAGGTTTCTAAAACTCAACGAATAGTCCCTCTCCTGGTGCTCCGGTTTGACTTTCCATCTGCTTTATTATCAACCTCCCAACTTGGAGAGACAGCCCCTTTAACCTCCTGGTTCGCACAGGTTGCCAATTTGGCAGAGGATGAAAGGGAAGAGGGAGAACCAATGAGAGAGTAGCTGTTAGGCATTTGGACGGGCACATATCACTGTAATTTCCCGGCAGGAAGAAGAATTAACCAAAGTCTCAGCCACCCACCGGGAATCAGTATAGATCCTGAACCAAAATTTTGGACTTGCGGTCAGCTCACCAAAAACGAGTTGAAAAATGGAGCTCAGGGGCACAGCAATTCACAAACTGGCCGAGTAATAAAGGACAACTATCGTCCAAAAATCTGTTGAGGGAAGGAAACGAGGCGGACTTGAAAGCGAGGCAGAATAGCAGGAAACAGATTTCCAGAGGTACGTTGGAATCGCCTTTAAAGCACAGGAAGAGGGGCACAACTTCGACAATGATGCACTTGGCCAAAAAGGGCGTATGCGTTTTCTCCTGAATATATTCAGGAGAAAACGCATACGCCCTTTTTGACCAAGCAAGCAAGCGGGCAATGCAAATCTGCACTACAAAGAAGTATCACTTCCCACCGGTCAAAAGGGACATCCACAAAATGTGTAAAAACCAGAAAGGCAAGACAGGCCCTGGAGAACAGGGAGCCTTGTTATGCTGATGGGCGGGATGTAAATTGCCAACTGCCTCTCTGGAGGAGTGCATTGTGTTCCCTAAAACAAGTAAACAACAGAGCTACAGAGCCAAGGGCACTTCCAGTCTAGGGAATATACCTTGGGAAAACTGAAAATCAAAAAGACACAGCCACCCCAAAATTTAGGGCTGCACGGCTTACAAGGACCTCAACTTGGGTACACCTTAAATATCCCAGGAAATATAAAAATGGTTCAAAAAATTGTGGTACTTACGTACGATGGAATATCCCTCAGCCATGAAATCAATGTCATAAGACCAGTAGCAGCAAAATGGGTGGATTCAGGTACGATGATTCTAAGTGAAATAAGTCACACAGAAAAAGAAACTTATCATAAGATATCACTTATGAAGATCCTGTAAACATGGCTACACTTGAACTGAGTTAGGAAAGAGAACAGTGTCTCACATTTAGAAAACACTCTTATGCCTGCTTAAGGGGGAAGGAGAGGTGGGGTGATGCATAAAACCAGAGCTTGATATAAGCACAGGTACCGTTCCAAAAACCAACTATGGAATAGACAAGACCTACACCTTCCTCAGTGAAAGGGACTCAAAACCCCATATTTCCCGCAGAGGAATATATCTGACTAGTAAGAATCTTAAAACCTATGTATTGATATGTCTCCATAAGGGAATCAAGTGTGTCTAGACTGGGATAAATATGGCAGCGAGAATCAGCTCAAACCCACTATAAAAAGGAATTTCAAAAATAAAACAAAAAAACTGGGAAATTCTTTACAATTCCTTCAGGGTCTCTGATGAAACCTGAAATGACCCTATCTACAATGACAGCTGGATGTGGCATAAGGCTGGACACTTGGGACTGAGAGGATTGGTGAGATTGGGTGAGCAAATGCAGACCCTTTAAAGCAATAATGCATGGCACACATTCCATGGGTCCCAACTCTCCAGGTTGAAGGGAATATTACTACAGATATAACATGTACGGGAATCCTAGAGAACGGACACACTGTGAATACGAAAGGTTTCTAAAACTCAACGAATAGTCCCTCTCCTGGTGCTCCGGTTTGACTTTCCATCTGCTTTATTATCAACCTCCCAACTTGGAGAGACAGCCCCTTTAACCTCCTGGTTCGCACAGGTTGCCAATTTGGCAGAGGATGAAAAGGAAGAGGGAGAACCAATGAAAGAGTAGCTGTTAGGCATTTGGACGGGCACATATCACTGTAATTTCCCGGCAGGAAGAAGAATTAACCAAAGTCTCAGCCACCCACCGGGAATCAGTATAGATCCTGAACCAAAATTTTGGACTTGCGGTCAGCTCACCAAAAACGAGTTGAAAAATGGAGCTCAGGGGCACAGCAATTCACAAACTGGCCGAGTAATAAAGAACAACTATCGTCCAAAAATCTGTTGAGGGAAGGCAACGAGGCGGACTTGAAAGCGAGGCAGAATAGCAGGAAACAGATTTCAAGAGGTATGTTGGAATCGCCTTTAAAGCACAGGAAGAGGGGCACAACTTCGACAATGATGCACTTGGCCAAAAAGGGCGTATGCGTTTTCTCCTGAATATATTCAGGAGAAAACGCATACGCCCTTTTTGGCCAAGCAAGCAAGCGGGCAATGCAAATCTGCACTACAAAGAAGTATCACTTCCCACCGGTCAAAAGGGACATCCACAAAATGTGTAAAAACCAGAAAGGCAAGACAGGCCCTGGAGAACAGGGAGCCTTGTTATGCTGATGGGCGGGATGTAAATTGCCAACTGCCTCTCTGGAGGAGTGCATTGTGTTCCCTAAAACAAGTAAACAACAGAGCTACAGAGCCAAGGGCACTTCCAGTCTAGGGAATATACCTGGGAAAAACTGAAAATCAATAAGACAGAGCCACCCCAAAATTTAGGGCTGCACTGCTTACAAGGACCTCAACTTGGGTACACCTTAAATATCCCAGGAAATATAAAATTGGTCCAAAAAATTGTGGTACTTACGTACGATGGAATATCCCTCAGCCATGAAATCAATGTCATAAGACCAGTAGCAGCAAAATGGGTGGATTCAGGTACGATGATTCTAAGTGAAATAAGTCACACAGAAAAAGAAACTTATCATAAGATATCACTTATGAAGATCCTGTAAACATGGCTACACTTGAACTGAGTTAGGAAAGAGAACAGTGTCTCACATTTAGAAAACACTCTTATGCCTGCTTAAGGGGGAAGGAGAGGTGGGGTGATGCATAAAACCAGAGTTTGATATAAGCACAGGTACCGTTCCAAAAACCAACTATGGAATAGACAAGACCTACACCTTCCTCAGTGAAAGGGACTCAAAACCCCATATTTCCCGCAGAGGAATATATCTGACTAGTAAGAATCTTAAAACCTATGTATTGATATGTCTCCGTAAGGGAATCAAGTGTGTCTAGACTGGGATAAATATGGCAGCGAGAATCAGCTCAAACCCACTATAAAAAGGAATTTCAAAAATAAAACAAAAAAACTGGGAAATTCTTTACAATTCCTTCAGGGTCTCTTATGAAACCTGAAATGACCCTATCTACAATGACAGCTGGATGTGGCATAAGGCTGGACACTTGGGACTGAGAGGATTGGTGAGATTGGGTGAGCAAATGCAGACCCTTTAAAGCAATAATGCATGGCACACATTCCATGGGTCCCAACTCTCCAGGTTGAAGGGAATATTACTACAGATATAACATGTACGGGAATCCTAGAGAACGGACACACTGTGAATACGAAAGGTTTCTAAAACTCAACGAATAGTCCCTCTCCTGGTGCTCCGGTTTGACTTTCCATCTGCTTTATTATCAACCTCCCAACTTGGAGAGACAGCCCCTTTAACCTCCTGGTTCGCACAGGTTGCCAATTTGGCAGAGGATGAAAGGGAAGAGGGAGAACCAATGAGAGAGTAGCTGTTAGGCATTTGGACGGGCACATATCACTGTAATTTCCCGGCAGGAAGAAGAATTAACCAAAGTCTCAGCCACCCACCGGGAATCAGTATAGATCCTGAACCAAAATTTTGGACTTGCGGTCAGCTCACCAAAAACGAGTTGAAAAATGGAGCTCAGGGGCACAGCAATTCACAAACTGGCCGAGTAATAAAGGACAACTATCGTCCAAAAATCTGTTGAGGGAAGGAAACGAGGCGGACTTGAAAGCGAGGCAGAATAGCAGGAAACAGATTTCCAGAGGTACGTTGGAATCGCCTTTAAAGCACAGGAAGAGGGGCACAACTTCGACAATGATGCACTTGGCCAAAAAGGGCGTATGCGTTTTCTCCTGAATATATTCAGGAGAAAACGCATACGCCCTTTTTGACCAAGCAAGCAAGCGGGCAATGCAAATCTGCACTACAAAGAAGTATCACTTCCCACCGGTCAAAAGGGACATCCACAAAATGTGTAAAAACCAGAAAGGCAAGACAGGCCCTGGAGAACAGGGAGCCTTGTTATGCTGATGGGCGGGATGTAAATTGCCAACTGCCTCTCTGGAGGAGTGCATTGTGTTCCCTAAAACAAGTAAACAACAGAGCTACAGAGCCAAGGGCACTTCCAGTCTAGGGAATATACCTTGGGAAAACTGAAAATCAAAAAGACACAGCCACCCCAAAATTTAGGGCTGCACTGCTTACAAGGACCTCAACTTGGGTACACCTTAAATATCCCAGGAAATATAAAAATGGTTCAAAAAATTGTGGTACTTACGTACGATGGAATATCCCTCAGCCATGAAATCAATGTCATAAGACCAGTAGCAGCAAAATGGGTGGATTCAGGTACGATGATTCTAAGTGAAATAAGTCACACAGAAAAAGAAACTTATCATAAGATATCACTTATGAAGATCCTGTAAACATGGCTACACTTGAACTGAGTTAGGAAAGAGAACAGTGTCTCACATTTAGAAAACACTCTTATGCCTGCTTAAGGGGGAAGGAGAGGTGGGGTGATGCATAAAACCAGAGCTTGATATAAGCACAGGTACCGTTCCAAAAACCAACTATGGAATAGACAAGACCTACACCTTCCTCAGTGAAAGGGACTCAAAACCCCATATTTCCCGCAGAGGAATATATCTGACTAGTAAGAATCTTAAAACCTATGTATTGATATGTCTCCATAAGGGAATCAAGTGTGTCTAGACTGGGATAAATATGGCAGCGAGAATCAGCTCAAACCCACTATAAAAAGGAATTTCAAGAATAAAACAAAAAAACTGGGAAATTCTTTACAATTCCTTCAGGGTCTCTGATGAAACCTGAAATGACCCTATCTACAATGACAGCTGGATGTGGCATAAGGCTGGACACTTGGGACTGAGAGGATTGGTGAGATTGGGTGAGCAAATGCAGACCCTTTAAAGCAATAATGCATGGCACACATTCCATGGGTCCCAACTCTCCAGGTTGAAGGGAATATTACTACAGATATAACATGTACGGGAATCCTAGAGAACGGACACACTGTGAATACGAAAGGTTTCTAAAACTCAACGAATAGTCCCTCTCCTGGTGCTCCGGTTTGACTTTCCATCTGCTTTATTATCAACCTCCCAACTTGGAGAGACAGCCCCTTTAACCTCCTGGTTCGCACAGGTTGCCAATTTGGCAGAGGATGAAAAGGAAGAGGGAGAACCAATGAAAGAGTAGCTGTTAGGCATTTGGACGGGCACATATCACTGTAATTTCCCGGCAGGAAGAAGAATTAACCAAAGTCTCAGCCACCCACCGGGAATCAGTATAGATCCTGAACCAAAATTTTGGACTTGCGGTCAGCTCACCAAAAACGAGTTGAAAAATGGAGCTCAGGGGCACAGCAATTCACAAACTGGCCGAGTAATAAAGAACAACTATCGTCCAAAAATCTGTTGAGGGAAGGCAACGAGGCGGACTTGAAAGCGAGGCAGAATAGCAGGAAACAGATTTCAAGAGGTATGTTGGAATCGCCTTTAAAGCACAGGAAGAGGGGCACAACTTCGACAATGATGCACTTGGCCAAAAAGGGCGTATGCGTTTTCTCCTGAATATATTCAGGAGAAAACGCATACGCCCTTTTTGGCCAAGCAAGCAAGCGGGCAATGCAAATCTGCACTACAAAGAAGTATCACTTCCCACCGGTCAAAAGGGACATCCACAAAATGTGTAAAAACCAGAAAGGCAAGACAGGCCCTGGAGAACAGGGAGCCTTGTTATGCTGATGGGCGGGATGTAAATTGCCAACTGCCTCTCTGGAGGAGTGCATTGTGTTCCCTAAAACAAGTAAACAACAGAGCTACAGAGCCAAGGGCACTTCCAGTCTAGGGAATATACCTGGGAAAAACTGAAAATCAATAAGACAGAGCCACCCCAAAATTTAGGGCTGCACTGCTTACAAGGACCTCAACTTGGGTACACCTTAAATATCCCAGGAAATATAAAATTGGTCCAAAAAATTGTGGTACTTACGTACGATGGAATATCCCTCAGCCATGAAATCAATGTCATAAGACCAGTAGCAGCAAAATGGGTGGATTCAGGTACGATGATTCTAAGTGAAATAAGTCACACAGAAAAAGAAACTTATCATAAGATATCACTTATGAAGATCCTGTAAACATGGCTACACTTGAACTGAGTTAGGAAAGAGAACAGTGTCTCACATTTAGAAAACACTCTTATGCCTGCTTAAGGGGGAAGGAGAGGTGGGGTGATGCATAAAACCAGAGTTTGATATAAGCACAGGTACCGTTCCAAAAACCAACTATGGAATAGACAAGACCTACACCTTCCTCAGTGAAAGGGACTCAAAACCCCATATTTCCCGCAGAGGAATATATCTGACTAGTAAGAATCTTAAAACCTATGTATTGATATGTCTCCGTAAGGGAATCAAGTGTGTCTAGACTGGGATAAATATGGCAGCGAGAATCAGCTCAAACCCACTATAAAAAGGAATTTCAAAAATAAAACAAAAAAACTGGGAAATTCTTTACAATTCCTTCAGGGTCTCTTATGAAACCTGAAATGACCCTATCTACAATGACAGCTGGATGTGGCATAAGGCTGGACACTTGGGACTGAGAGGATTGGTGAGATTGGGTGAGCAAATGCAGACCCTTTAAAGCAATAATGCATGGCACACATTCCATGGGTCCCAACTCTCCAGGTTGAAGGGAATATTACTACAGATATAACATGTACGGGAATCCTAGAGAACGGACACACTGTGAATACGAAAGGTTTCTAAAACTCAACGAATAGTCCCTCTCCTGGTGCTCCGGTTTGACTTTCCATCTGCTTTATTATCAACCTCCCAACTTGGAGAGACAGCCCCTTTAACCTCCTGGTTCGCACAGGTTGCCAATTTGGCAGAGGATGAAAGGGAAGAGGGAGAACCAATGAGAGAGTAGCTGTTAGGCATTTGGACGGGCACATATCACTGTAATTTCCCGGCAGGAAGAAGAATTAACCAAAGTCTCAGCCACCCACCGGGAATCAGTATAGATCCTGAACCAAAATTTTGGACTTGCGGTCAGCTCACCAAAAACGAGTTGAAAAATGGAGCTCAGGGGCACAGCAATTCACAAACTGGCCGAGTAATAAAGGACAACTATCGTCCAAAAATCTGTTGAGGGAAGGAAACGAGGCGGACTTGAAAGCGAGGCAGAATAGCAGGAAACAGATTTCCAGAGGTACGTTGGAATCGCCTTTAAAGCACAGGAAGAGGGGCACAACTTCGACAATGATGCACTTGGCCAAAAAGGGCGTATGCGTTTTCTCCTGAATATATTCAGGAGAAAACGCATACGCCCTTTTTGACCAAGCAAGCAAGCGGGCAATGCAAATCTGCACTACAAAGAAGTATCACTTCCCACCGGTCAAAAGGGACATCCACAAAATGTGTAAAAACCAGAAAGGCAAGACAGGCCCTGGAGAACAGGGAGCCTTGTTATGCTGATGGGCGGGATGTAAATTGCCAACTGCCTCTCTGGAGGAGTGCATTGTGTTCCCTAAAACAAGTAAACAACAGAGCTACAGAGCCAAGGGCACTTCCAGTCTAGGGAATATACCTTGGGAAAACTGAAAATCAAAAAGACACAGCCACCCCAAAATTTAGGGCTGCACTGCTTACAAGGACCTCAACTTGGGTACACCTTAAATATCCCAGGAAATATAAAAATGGTTCAAAAAATTGTGGTACTTACGTACGATGGAATATCCCTCAGCCATGAAATCAATGTCATAAGACCAGTAGCAGCAAAATGGGTGGATTCAGGTACGATGATTCTAAGTGAAATAAGTCACACAGAAAAAGAAACTTATCATAAGATATCACTTATGAAGATCCTGTAAACATGGCTACACTTGAACTGAGTTAGGAAAGAGAACAGTGTCTCACATTTAGAAAACACTCTTATGCCTGCTTAAGGGGGAAGGAGAGGTGGGGTGATGCATAAAACCAGAGCTTGATATAAGCACAGGTACCGTTCCAAAAACCAACTATGGAATAGACAAGACCTACACCTTCCTCAGTGAAAGGGACTCAAAACCCCATATTTCCCGCAGAGGAATATATCTGACTAGTAAGAATCTTAAAACCTATGTATTGATATGTCTCCATAAGGGAATCAAGTGTGTCTAGACTGGGATAAATATGGCAGCGAGAATCAGCTCAAACCCACTATAAAAAGGAATTTCAAAAATAAAACAAAAAAACTGGGAAATTCTTTACAATTCCTTCAGGGTCTCTGATGAAACCTGAAATGACCCTATCTACAATGACAGCTGGATGTGGCATAAGGCTGGACACTTGGGACTGAGAGGATTGGTGAGATTGGGTGAGCAAATGCAGACCCTTTAAAGCAATAATGCATGGCACACATTCCATGGGTCCCAACTCTCCAGGTTGAAGGGAATATTACTACAGATATAACATGTACGGGAATCCTAGAGAACGGACACACTGTGAATACGAAAGGTTTCTAAAACTCAACGAATAGTCCCTCTCCTGGTGCTCCGGTTTGACTTTCCATCTGCTTTATTATCAACCTCCCAACTTGGAGAGACAGCCCCTTTAACCTCCTGGTTCGCACAGGTTGCCAATTTGGCAGAGGATGAAAAGGAAGAGGGAGAACCAATGAAAGAGTAGCTGTTAGGCATTTGGACGGGCACATATCACTGTAATTTCCCGGCAGGAAGAAGAATTAACCAAAGTCTCAGCCACCCACCGGGAATCAGTATAGATCCTGAACCAAAATTTTGGACTTGCGGTCAGCTCACCAAAAACGAGTTGAAAAATGGAGCTCAGGGGCACAGCAATTCACAAACTGGCCGAGTAATAAAGAACAACTATCGTCCAAAAATCTGTTGAGGGAAGGCAACGAGGCGGACTTGAAAGCGAGGCAGAATAGCAGGAAACAGATTTCAAGAGGTATGTTGGAATCGCCTTTAAAGCACAGGAAGAGGGGCACAACTTCGACAATGATGCACTTGGCCAAAAAGGGCGTATGCGTTTTCTCCTGAATATATTCAGGAGAAAACGCATACGCCCTTTTTGGCCAAGCAAGCAAGCGGGCAATGCAAATCTGCACTACAAAGAAGTATCACTTCCCACCGGTCAAAAGGGACATCCACAAAATGTGTAAAAACCAGAAAGGCAAGAAAGGACCTGGAGAACAGGGAGCCTTGTTATGCTGATGGGCGGGATGTAAATTGCCAACTGCCTCTCTGGAGGAGTGCATTGTGTTCCCTAAAACAAGTAAACAACAGAGCTACAGAGCCAAGGGCACTTCCAGTCTAGGGAATATACCTGGGAAAAACTGAAAATCAATAAGACAGAGCCACCCCAAAATTTAGGGCTGCACTGCTTACAAGGACCTCAACTTGGGTACACCTTAAATATCCCAGGAAATATAAAATTGGTCCAAAAAATTGTGGTACTTACGTACGATGGAATATCCCTCAGCCATGAAATCAATGTCATAAGACCAGTAGCAGCAAAATGGGTGGATTCAGGTACGATGATTCTAAGTGAAATAAGTCACACAGAAAAAGAAACTTATCATAAGATATCACTTATGAAGATCCTGTAAACATGGCTACACTTGAACTGAGTTAGGAAAGAGAACAGTGTCTCACATTTAGAAAACACTCTTATGCCTGCTTAAGGGGGAAGGAGAGGTGGGGTGATGCATAAAACCAGAGTTTGATATAAGCACAGGTACCGTTCCAAAAACCAACTATGGAATAGACAAGACCTACACCTTCCTCAGTGAAAGGGACTCAAAACCCCATATTTCCCGCAGAGGAATATATCTGACTAGTAAGAATCTTAAAACCTATGTATTGATATGTCTCCGTAAGGGAATCAAGTGTGTCTAGACTGGGATAAATATGGCAGCGAGAATCAGCTCAAACCCACTATAAAAAGGAATTTCAAAAATAAAACAAAAAAACTGGGAAATTCTTTACAATTCCTTCAGGGTCTCTTATGAAACCTGAAATGACCCTATCTACAATGACAGCTGGATGTGGCATAAGGCTGGACACTTGGGACTGAGAGGATTGGTGAGATTGGGTGAGCAAATGCAGACCCTTTAAAGCAATAATGCATGGCACACATTCCATGGGTCCCAACTCTCCAGGTTGAAGGGAATATTACTACAGATATAACATGTACGGGAATCCTAGAGAACGGACACACTGTGAATACGAAAGGTTTCTAAAACTCAACGAATAGTCCCTCTCCTGGTGCTCCGGTTTGACTTTCCATCTGCTTTATTATCAACCTCCCAACTTGGAGAGACAGCCCCTTTAACCTCCTGGTTCGCACAGGTTGCCAATTTGGCAGAGGATGAAAGGGAAGAGGGAGAACCAATGAGAGAGTAGCTGTTAGGCATTTGGACGGGCACATATCACTGTAATTTCCCGGCAGGAAGAAGAATTAACCAAAGTCTCAGCCACCCACCGGGAATCAGTATAGATCCTGAACCAAAATTTTGGACTTGCGGTCAGCTCACCAAAAACGAGTTGAAAAATGGAGCTCAGGGGCACAGCAATTCACAAACTGGCCGAGTAATAAAGGACAACTATCGTCCAAAAATCTGTTGAGGGAAGGAAACGAGGCGGACTTGAAAGCGAGGCAGAATAGCAGGAAACAGATTTCCAGAGGTACGTTGGAATCGCCTTTAAAGCACAGGAAGAGGGGCACAACTTCGACAATGATGCACTTGGCCAAAAAGGGCGTATGCGTTTTCTCCTGAATATATTCAGGAGAAAACGCATACGCCCTTTTTGACCAAGCAAGCAAGCGGGCAATGCAAATCTGCACTACAAAGAAGTATCACTTCCCACCGGTCAAAAGGGACATCCACAAAATGTGTAAAAACCAGAAAGGCAAGACAGGCCCTGGAGAACAGGGAGCCTTGTTATGCTGATGGGCGGGATGTAAATTGCCAACTGCCTCTCTGGAGGAGTGCATTGTGTTCCCTAAAACAAGTAAACAACAGAGCTACAGAGCCAAGGGCACTTCCAGTCTAGGGAATATACCTTGGGAAAACTGAAAATCAAAAAGACACAGCCACCCCAAAATTTAGGGCTGCACTGCTTACAAGGACCTCAACTTGGGTACACCTTAAATATCCCAGGAAATATAAAAATGGTTCAAAAAATTGTGGTACTTACGTACGATGGAATATCCCTCAGCCATGAAATCAATGTCATAAGACCAGTAGCAGCAAAATGGGTGGATTCAGGTACGATGATTCTAAGTGAAATAAGTCACACAGAAAAAGAAACTTATCATAAGATATCACTTATGAAGATCCTGTAAACATGGCTACACTTGAACTGAGTTAGGAAAGAGAACAGTGTCTCACATTTAGAAAACACTCTTATGCCTGCTTAAGGGGGAAGGAGAGGTGGGGTGATGCATAAAACCAGAGCTTGATATAAGCACAGGTACCGTTCCAAAAACCAACTATGGAATAGACAAGACCTACACCTTCCTCAGTGAAAGGGACTCAAAACCCCATATTTCCCGCAGAGGAATATATCTGACTAGTAAGAATCTTAAAACCTATGTATTGATATGTCTCCATAAGGGAATCAAGTGTGTCTAGACTGGGATAAATATGGCAGCGAGAATCAGCTCAAACCCACTATAAAAAGGAATTTCAAAAATAAAACAAAAAAACTGGGAAATTCTTTACAATTCCTTCAGGGTCTCTGATGAAACCTGAAATGACCCTATCTACAATGACAGCTGGATGTGGCATAAGGCTGGACACTTGGGACTGAGAGGATTGGTGAGATTGGGTGAGCAAATGCAGACCCTTTAAAGCAATAATGCATGGCACACATTCCATGGGTCCCAACTCTCCAGGTTGAAGGGAATATTACTACAGATATAACATGTACGGGAATCCTAGAGAACGGACACACTGTGAATACGAAAGGTTTCTAAAACTCAACGAATAGTCCCTCTCCTGGTGCTCCGGTTTGACTTTCCATCTGCTTTATTATCAACCTCCCAACTTGGAGAGACAGCCCCTTTAACCTCCTGGTTCGCACAGGTTGCCAATTTGGCAGAGGATGAAAAGGAAGAGGGAGAACCAATGAAAGAGTAGCTGTTAGGCATTTGGACGGGCACATATCACTGTAATTTCCCGGCAGGAAGAAGAATTAACCAAAGTCTCAGCCACCCACCGGGAATCAGTATAGATCCTGAACCAAAATTTTGGACTTGCGGTCAGCTCACCAAAAACGAGTTGAAAAATGGAGCTCAGGGGCACAGCAATTCACAAACTGGCCGAGTAATAAAGAACAACTATCGTCCAAAAATCTGTTGAGGGAAGGCAACGAGGCGGACTTGAAAGCGAGGCAGAATAGCAGGAAACAGATTTCAAGAGGTATGTTGGAATCGCCTTTAAAGCACAGGAAGAGGGGCACAACTTCGACAATGATGCACTTGGCCAAAAAGGGCGTATGCGTTTTCTCCTGAATATATTCAGGAGAAAACGCATACGCCCTTTTTGGCCAAGCAAGCAAGCGGGCAATGCAAATCTGCACTACAAAGAAGTATCACTTCCCACCGGTCAAAAGGGACATCCACAAAATGTGTAAAAACCAGAAAGGCAAGACAGGCCCTGGAGAACAGGGAGCCTTGTTATGCTGATGGGAGGGATGTAAATTGCCAACTGCCTCTCTGGAGGAGTGCATTGTGTTCCCTAAAACAAGTAAACAACAGAGCTACAGAGCCAAGGGCACTTCCAGTCTAGGGAATATACCTGGGAAAAACTGAAAATCAATAAGACAGAGCCACCCCAAAATTTAGGGCTGCACTGCTTACAAGGACCTCAACTTGGGTACACCTTAAATATCCCAGGAAATATAAAATTGGTCCAAAAAATTGTGGTACTTACGTACGATGGAATATCCCTCAGCCATGAAATCAATGTCATAAGACCAGTAGCAGCAAAATGGGTGGATTCAGGTACGATGATTCTAAGTGAAATAAGTCACACAGAAAAAGAAACTTATCATAAGATATCACTTATGAAGATCCTGTAAACATGGCTACACTTGAACTGAGTTAGGAAAGAGAACAGTGTCTCACATTTAGAAAACACTCTTATGCCTGCTTAAGGGGGAAGGAGAGGTGGGGTGATGCATAAAACCAGAGTTTGATATAAGCACAGGTACCGTTCCAAAAACCAACTATGGAATAGACAAGACCTACACCTTCCTCAGTGAAAGGGACTCAAAACCCCATATTTCCCGCAGAGGAATATATCTGACTAGTAAGAATCTTAAAACCTATGTATTGATATGTCTCCGTAAGGGAATCAAGTGTGTCTAGACTGGGATAAATATGGCAGCGAGAATCAGCTCAAACCCACTATAAAAAGGAATTTCAAAAATAAAACAAAAAAACTGGGAAATTCTTTACAATTCCTTCAGGGTCTCTTATGAAACCTGAAATGACCCTATCTACAATGACAGCTGGATGTGGCATAAGGCTGGACACTTGGGACTGAGAGGATTGGTGAGATTGGGTGAGCAAATGCAGACCCTTTAAAGCAATAATGCATGGCACACATTCCATGGGTCCCAACTCTCCAGGTTGAAGGGAATATTACTACAGATATAACATGTACGGGAATCCTAGAGAACGGACACACTGTGAATACGAAAGGTTTCTAAAACTCAACGAATAGTCCCTCTCCTGGTGCTCCGGTTTGACTTTCCATCTGCTTTATTATCAACCTCCCAACTTGGAGAGACAGCCCCTTTAACCTCCTGGTTCGCACAGGTTGCCAATTTGGCAGAGGATGAAAGGGAAGAGGGAGAACCAATGAGAGAGTAGCTGTTAGGCATTTGGACGGGCACATATCACTGTAATTTCCCGGCAGGAAGAAGAATTAACCAAAGTCTCAGCCACCCACCGGGAATCAGTATAGATCCTGAACCAAAATTTTGGACTTGCGGTCAGCTCACCAAAAACGAGTTGAAAAATGGAGCTCAGGGGCACAGCAATTCACAAACTGGCCGAGTAATAAAGGACAACTATCGTCCAAAAATCTGTTGAGGGAAGGAAACGAGGCGGACTTGAAAGCGAGGCAGAATAGCAGGAAACAGATTTCCAGAGGTACGTTGGAATCGCCTTTAAAGCACAGGAAGAGGGGCACAACTTCGACAATGATGCACTTGGCCAAAAAGGGCGTATGCGTTTTCTCCTGAATATATTCAGGAGAAAACGCATACGCCCTTTTTGACCAAGCAAGCAAGCGGGCAATGCAAATCTGCACTACAAAGAAGTATCACTTCCCACCGGTCAAAAGGGACATCCACAAAATGTGTAAAAACCAGAAAGGCAAGACAGGCCCTGGAGAACAGGGAGCCTTGTTATGCTGATGGGCGGGATGTAAATTGCCAACTGCCTCTCTGGAGGAGTGCATTGTGTTCCCTAAAACAAGTAAACAACAGAGCTACAGAGCCAAGGGCACTTCCAGTCTAGGGAATATACCTTGGGAAAACTGAAAATCAAAAAGACACAGCCACCCCAAAATTTAGGGCTGCACTGCTTACAAGGACCTCAACTTGGGTACACCTTAAATATCCCAGGAAATATAAAAATGGTTCAAAAAATTGTGGTACTTACGTACGATGGAATATCCCTCAGCCATGAAATCAATGTCATAAGACCAGTAGCAGCAAAATGGGTGGATTCAGGTACGATGATTCTAAGTGAAATAAGTCACACAGAAAAAGAAACTTATCATAAGATATCACTTATGAAGATCCTGTAAACATGGCTACACTTGAACTGAGTTAGGAAAGAGAACAGTGTCTCACATTTAGAAAACACTCTTATGCCTGCTTAAGGGGGAAGGAGAGGTGGGGTGATGCATAAAACCAGAGCTTGATATAAGCACAGGTACCGTTCCAAAAACCAACTATGGAATAGACAAGACCTACACCTTCCTCAGTGAAAGGGACTCAAAACCCCATATTTCCCGCAGAGGAATATATCTGACTAGTAAGAATCTTAAAACCTATGTATTGATATGTCTCCATAAGGGAATCAAGTGTGTCTAGACTGGGATAAATATGGCAGCGAGAATCAGCTCAAACCCACTATAAAAAGGAATTTCAAAAATAAAACAAAAAAACTGGGAAATTCTTTACAATTCCTTCAGGGTCTCTGATGAAACCTGAAATGACCCTATCTACAATGACAGCTGGATGTGGCATAAGGCTGGACACTTGGGACTGAGAGGATTGGTGAGATTGGGTGAGCAAATGCAGACCCTTTAAAGCAATAATGCATGGCACACATTCCATGGGTCCCAACTCTCCAGGTTGAAGGGAATATTACTACAGATATAACATGTACGGGAATCCTAGAGAACGGACACACTGTGAATACGAAAGGTTTCTAAAACTCAACGAATAGTCCCTCTCCTGGTGCTCCGGTTTGACTTTCCATCTGCTTTATTATCAACCTCCCAACTTGGAGAGACAGCCCCTTTAACCTCCTGGTTCGCACAGGTTGCCAATTTGGCAGAGGATGAAAAGGAAGAGGGAGAACCAATGAAAGAGTAGCTGTTAGGCATTTGGACGGGCACATATCACTGTAATTTCCCGGCAGGAAGAAGAATTAACCAAAGTCTCAGCCACCCACCGGGAATCAGTATAGATCCTGAACCAAAATTTTGGACTTGCGGTCAGCTCACCAAAAACGAGTTGAAAAATGGAGCTCAGGGGCACAGCAATTCACAAACTGGCCGAGTAATAAAGAACAACTATCGTCCAAAAATCTGTTGAGGGAAGGCAACGAGGCGGACTTGAAAGCGAGGCAGAATAGCAGGAAACAGATTTCAAGAGGTATGTTGGAATCGCCTTTAAAGCACAGGAAGAGGGGCACAACTTCGACAATGATGCACTTGGCCAAAAAGGGCGTATGCGTTTTCTCCTGAATATATTCAGGAGAAAACGCATACGCCCTTTTTGGCCAAGCAAGCAAGCGGGCAATGCAAATCTGCACTACAAAGAAGTATCACTTCCCACCGGTCAAAAGGGACATCCACAAAATGTGTAAAAACCAGAAAGGCAAGACAGGCCCTGGAGAACAGGGAGCCTTGTTATGCTGATGGGCGGGATGTAAATTGCCAACTGCCTCTCTGGAGGAGTGCATTGTGTTCCCTAAAACAAGTAAACAACAGAGCTACAGAGCCAAGGGCACTTCCAGTCTAGGGAATATACCTGGGAAAAACTGAAAATCAATAAGACAGAGCCACCCCAAAATTTAGGGCTGCACTGCTTACAAGGACCTCAACTTGGGTACACCTTAAATATCCCAGGAAATATAAAATTGGTCCAAAAAATTGTGGTACTTACGTACGATGGAATATCCCTCAGCCATGAAATCAATGTCATAAGACCAGTAGCAGCAAAATGGGTGGATTCAGGTACGATGATTCTAAGTGAAATAAGTCACACAGAAAAAGAAACTTATCATAAGATATCACTTATGAAGATCCTGTAAACATGGCTACACTTGAACTGAGTTAGGAAAGAGAACAGTGTCTCACATTTAGAAAACACTCTTATGCCTGCTTAAGGGGGAAGGAGAGGTGGGGTGATGCATAAAACCAGAGTTTGATATAAGCACAGGTACCGTTCCAAAAACCAACTATGGAATAGACAAGACCTACACCTTCCTCAGTGAAAGGGACTCAAAACCCCATATTTCCCGCAGAGGAATATATCTGACTAGTAAGAATCTTAAAACCTATGTATTGATATGTCTCCGTAAGGGAATCAAGTGTGTCTAGACTGGGATAAATATGGCAGCGAGAATCAGCTCAAACCCACTATAAAAAGGAATTTCAAAAATAAAACAAAAAAACTGGGAAATTCTTTACAATTCCTTCAGGGTCTCTTATGAAACCTGAAATGACCCTATCTACAATGACAGCTGGATGTGGCATAAGGCTGGACACTTGGGACTGAGAGGATTGGTGAGATTGGGTGAGCAAATGCAGACCCTTTAAAGCAATAATGCATGGCACACATTCCATGGGTCCCAACTCTCCAGGTTGAAGGGAATATTACTACAGATATAACATGTACGGGAATCCTAGAGAACGGACACACTGTGAATACGAAAGGTTTCTAAAACTCAACGAATAGTCCCTCTCCTGGTGCTCCGGTTTGACTTTCCATCTGCTTTATTATCAACCTCCCAACTTGGAGAGACAGCCCCTTTAACCTCCTGGTTCGCACAGGTTGCCAATTTGGCAGAGGATGAAAGGGAAGAGGGAGAACCAATGAGAGAGTAGCTGTTAGGCATTTGGACGGGCACATATCACTGTAATTTCCCGGCAGGAAGAAGAATTAACCAAAGTCTCAGCCACCCACCGGGAATCAGTATAGATCCTGAACCAAAATTTTGGACTTGCGGTCAGCTCACCAAAAACGAGTTGAAAAATGGAGCTCAGGGGCACAGCAATTCACAAACTGGCCGAGTAATAAAGGACAACTATCGTCCAAAAATCTGTTGAGGGAAGGCAACGAGGTGGACTTGAAAGCGAGGCAGAATAGCAGGAAACAGATTTCAAGAGGTACGTTGGAATCGCCTTTAAAGCACAGGAAGAGGGGCACAACTTCGACAATGATGCACTTGGCCAAAAAGGGCGTATGCGTTTTCTCCTGAATATATTCAGGAGAAAACGCATACGCCCTTTTTGGCCAAGCAAGCAAGCGGGCAATGCAAATCTGCACTACAAAGAAGTATCACTTCCCACCGGTCAAAAGGGACATCCACAAAATGTGTAAAAACCAGAAAGGCAAGACAGGCCCTGGAGAACAGGGAGCCTTGTTATGCTGATGGGCGGGATGTAAATTGCCAACTGCCTCTCTGGAGGAGTGCATTGTGTTCCCTAAAATAAGTAAACAACAGAGCTACAGAGCCAAGGGCACTTCCAGTATAGGGAATATACCTTGGGAAAACTGAAAATCAAAAAGACACAGCCACCCCAAAATTTAGGGCTGCACTGCTTACAAGGACCTCAACTTGGGTACACCTTAAATATCCCAGGAAATATAAAAATGGTTCAAAAAATTGTGGTACTTACGTACGATGGAATATCCCTCAGCCATGAAATCAATGTCATAAGACCAGTAGCAGCAAAATGGGTGGATTCAGGTACGATGATTCTAAGTGAAATAAGTCACACAGAAAAAGAAACTTATCATAAGATATCACTTATGAAGATCCTGTAAACATGGCTACACTTGAACTGAGTTAGGAAAGAGAACAGTGTCTCACATTTAGAAAACACTCTTATGCCTGCTTAAGGGGGAAGGAGAGGTGGGGTGATGCATAAAACCAGAGTTTGATATAAGCACAGGTACCGTTCCAAAAACCAACTATGGAATAGACAAGACCTACACCTTCCTCAGTGAAAGGGACTCAAAACCCCATATTTCCCGCAGAGGAATATATCTGACGAGTAAGAATCTTAAAACCTATGTATTGATATGTCTCCGTAAGGGAATCAAGTGTGTCTAGACTGGCATAAACATGGCAGCGAGAATCAGCTCAAACCCACTATAAAAAGGAATTTCAAAAACAAAACAAAAAAAACTGGGAAGTTCTTTACAATTCCTTCAGGGTCTCTGATGAAAGCTGAAATGACACTATCTACAATGACAGCTGGATGTGGCATAAGGCTGGACACTTGGGACTGAGAGGATTGGTGAGATTGGGTGAGCAAATGCAGACCCTTTAAAGCAATAATGCATGGCACACATTCCATGGGTCCCAACTCTCCAGGTTGAAGGGAATATTACTACAGATATAACATGTACGGGAATCCTAGAGAACGGACACACTGTGAATACGAAAGGTTTCTAAAACTCAACGAATAGTCCCTCTCCTGGTGCTCCGGTTTGACTTTCCATCTGCTTTATTATCAACCTCCCAACTTGGAGAGACAGCCCCTTTAACCTCCTGGTTCGCACAGGTTGCCAATTTGGCAGAGGATGAAAGGGAAGAGGGAGAACCAATGAGAGAGTAGCTGTTAGGCATTTGGACGGGCACATATCACTGTAATTTCCCGGCAGGAAGAAGAATTAACCAAAGTCTCAGCCACCCACCGGGAATCAGTATAGATCCTGAACCAAAATTTTGGACTTGCGGTCAGCTCACCAAAAACGAGTTGAAAAATGGAGCTCAGGGGCACAGCAATTCACAAACTGGCCGAGTAATAAAGGACAACTATCGTCCAAAAATCTGTTGAGGGAAGGCAATGAGGCGGACTTGAAAGCGTGGCGGAATAGCAGGAAACAGATTTCAAGAGGTACGTTGGAATCGCCTTTAAAGTACAGGAAGAGGGGCACAACTTCGACAATGATGCACTTGGCCAAAAAGGGCGTATGCGTTTTCTCCTGAATATATTCAGGAGAAAACGCATACGCCCTTTTTGGCCAAGCAAGCAAGCGGGCAATGCAAATCTGCACTACAAAGAAGTATCACTTCCCACCGGTCAAAAGGGACATCCACAAAATGTGTAAAAACCAGAAAGGCAAGACAGGCCCTGGAGAACAGGCTGCCTTGTTATGCTGATGGGCGGGATGTAAATTGCCAACTGCCTCTCTGGAGGAGTGCATTGTGTTCCCTAAAACAAGTAAACAACAGAGCTACAGAGCCAAGGGCACTTCCAGTCTAGGGAATATACCTTGGGAAAACTGAAAATCAAAAAGACACAGCCACCCCAAAATTTAGGGCTGCACTGCTTACAAGGACCTCAACTTGGGTACACCTTAAATATCCCAGGAAATATAAAAATGGTTCAAAAAATTGTGGTACTTACGTACGATGGAATATCCCTCAGCCATGAAATCAATGTCATAAGACCAGTAGCAGCAAAATGGGTGGATTCAGGTACGATGATTCTAAGTGAAATAAGTCACACAGAAAAAGAAACGTATCATAAGTTATCACTTATGAAGATCCTGTAAACATGGCTACACTTGAACTGAGTTAGGAAAGAGAACAGTGTCTCACATTTAGAAAACACACTTATGCCTGCTTAAGGGGGAAGGAGAGGTGGGGTGATGCATAAAACCAGAGTTTGATATAAGCACAGGTACCGTTCCAAAAACCAACTATGGAATAGACAAGACCTACACCTTCCTCAGTGAAAGGGAATCAAAACCCCATATTTCCCGCAGAGGAATATATCTGACTAGTAAGAATCTTAAAACCTATGTATTGATATGTCTCCGTAAGGGAATCAAGTGTGTCTAGACTGGGATAAATATGGCAGCGAGAATCAGCTCAAACCCACTATAAAAAGGAATTTCAAAAATAAAACAAAAAAACTGGGAAATTCTTTACAATTCCTTCAGGGTCTCTGATGAAACCTGAAATGACCCTATCTACAATGACAGCTGGATGTGGCATAAGGCTGGACACTTGGGACTGAGAGGATTGGTGAGATTGGGTGAGCAAATGCAGACCCTTTAAAGCAATAATGCATGGCACACATTCCATGGGTCCCAACTCTCCAGGTTGAAGGGAATATTACTACAGATATAACATGTACGGGAATCCTAGAGAACGGACACACTGTGAATACGAAAGGTTTCTAAAACTCAACGAATAGTCCCTCTCCTGGTGCTCCGGTTTGACTTTCCATCTGCTTTATTATCAACCTCCCAACTTGGAGAGACAGCCCCTTTAACCTCCTGGTTCGCACAGGTTGCCAATTTGGCAGAGGATGAAAGGGAAGAGGGAGAACCAATGAGAGAGTAGCTGTTAGGCATTTGGACGGGCACATATCACTGTAATTTCCCGGCAGGAAGAAGAATTAACCAAAGTCTCAGCCACCCACCGGGAATCAGTATAGATCCTGAACCAAAATTTTGGACTTGCGGTCAGCTCACCAAAAACGAGTTGAAAAATGGAGCTCAGGGGCACAGCAATTCAAAAACTGGCCGAGTAATAAAGGACAACTATCGTCCAAAAATCTGTTGAGGGAAGGCAACGAGGCGGACTTGAAAGCGAGGCAGAATAGCAGGAAACAGATTTCAAGAGGTACGTTGGAATCGCCTTTAAAGCACAGGAAGAGGGGCACAACTTCGACAATGATGCACTTGGCCAAAAAGGGCGTATGCGTTTTCTCCTGAATATATTCAGGAGAAAACGCATACGCCCTTTTTGGCCAAGCAAGCAAGCGGGCAATGCAAATCTGCACTACAAAGAAGTATCACTTCCCACCGGTCAAAAGGGACATCCACAAAATGTGTAAAAACCAGAAAGGCAAGACAGGCCCTGGAGAACAGGGAGCCTTGTTATGCTGATGGGCGGGATGTAAATTGCCAACTGCCTCTCTGGAGGAGTGCATTGTGTTCCCTAAAACAAGTAAACAACAGAGCTACAGAGCCAAGGGCACTTCCAGTCTAGGGAATATACCTGGGAAAAACTGAAAATCAATAAGACAGAGCCACCCCAAAATTTAGGGCTGCACTGCTTACAAGGACCTCAACTTGGGTACACCTTAAATATCCCAGGAAATATAAAATTGGTCCAAAAAATTGTGGTACTTACGTACGATGGAATATCCCTCAGCCATGAAATCAATGTCATAAGACCAGTAGCAGCAAAATGGGTGGATTCAGGTACGATGATTCTAAGTGAAATAAGTCACACAGAAAAAGAAACTTATCATAAGATATCACTTATGAAGATCCTGTAAACATGGCTACACTTGAACTGAGTTAGGAAAGAGAACAGTGTCTCACATTTAGAAAACACTCTTATGCCTGCTTAAGGGGGAAGGAGAGGTGGGGTGATGCATAAAACCAGAGTTTGATATAAGCACAGGTACCGTTCCAAAAACCAACTATGGAATAGACAAGACCTACACCTTCCTCAGTGAAAGGGACTCAAAACCCCATATTTCCCGCAGAGGAAAATATCTGACTAGTAAGAATCTTAAAACCTATGTATTGATATGTCTCCGTAAGGGAATCAAGTGTGTCTAGACTGGGATAAATATGGCAGCGAGAATCAGCTCAAACCCACTATAAAAAGGAATTTCAAAAATAATACAAAAAAACTGGGAAATTCTTTACAATTCCTTCAGGGTCTCTGATGAAACCTGAAATGACCCTATCTACAATGACAGCTGGATATGGCATAAGGCTGGACACTTGGGACTGAGAGGATTGGTGAGATTGGGTGAGCAAATGCAGACCCTTTAAAGCAATAATGCATGGCACACATTCCATGGGTCCCAACTCTCCAGGTTGAAGGGAATATTACTACAGATATAACATGTACAGGAATCCTAGAGAACGGACACACTGTGAATACGAAAGGTTTCTAAAACTCAACGAATAGTCCCTCTCCTGGTGCTCCGGTTTGACTTTCCATCTGCTTTATTATCAACCTCCCAACTTGGAGAGACAGCCCCTTTAACCTCCTGGTTCGCACAGGTTGCCAATTTGGCAGAGGATGAAAGGGAAGAGGGAAAACCAATGAGAGAGTAGCTGTTAGGCATTTGGACGGGCACATATCACTGTAATTTCCCGGCAGGAAGAAGAATTAACCAAAGTCTCAGCCACCACCGGGAATCAGTATAGATCCTGAACCAAAATTTTGGACTTGCGGTCAGCTCACCAAAAACGAGTTGAAAAATGGAGCTCAGGGGCACAGCAATTCACAAACTGGCCGAGTAATAAAGGACAACTATCGTCCAAAAATCTGTTGAGGGAAGGCAACGAGGCGGACTTGAAAGCGAGGCAGAATAGCAGGAAACAGATTTCAAGAGGTACGTTGGAATCGCCTTTAAAGCACAGGAAGAGGGGCACAACTTCGACAATGATGCACTTGGCCAAAAAGGGCGTATGCGTTTTCTCCTGAATATATTCAGGAGAAAACGCATACGCCCTTTTTGGCCAAGCAAGCAAGCGGGCAATGCAAATCTGCACTACAAAGAAGTATCACTTCCCACCGGTCAAAAGGGACATCCACAAAATGTGTAAAAACCAGAAAGGCAAGACAGGCCCTGGAGAACAGGGAGCCTTGTTATGCTGATGGGCGGGATGTAAATTGCCAACTGCCTCTCTGGAGGAGTGCATTGTGTTCCCTAAAACAAGTAAACAACAGAGCTACAGAGCCAAGGGCACTTCCAGTCTAGGGAATATACCTTGGGAAAACAGAAAATCAAAAAGACACAGCCACCCCAAAATTTAGGGCTGCACTGCTTACAAGGACCTCAACTTGGGTACACCTTAAATATCCCAGGAAATATAAAAATGGTTCAAAAAATTGTGGTACTTACGTACGATGGAATATCCCTCAGCCATGAAATCAATGTCATAAGACCAGTAGCAGCAAAATGGGTGGATTCAGGTACGATGATTCTAAGTGAAATAAGTCACAGAGAAAAAGAAACTTATCATAAGTTATCACTTATGAAGATCCTGTAAACATGGCTACACTTGAACTGAGTTAGGAAAGAGAACAGTGTCTCACATTTAGAAAACACTCTTATGCCTGCTTAAGGGGGAAGGAGAGGTGGGGTGATGCATAAAACCAGAGTTTGATATAAGCACAGGTACCGTTCCAAAAACCAACTATGGAATAGACAAGACCTACACCTTCCTCAGTGAAAGGGACTCAAAACACCATATTTCCTGCAGAAGAATATATCTGACTAGTAAGAATCTTAAAACCTCTGTATTGATATGTCTCCGTAAGGGAATCAAGTGTGTCTAGACTGGCATAAACATGGCAGCGAGAATCAGCTCAAACCCACTATAAAAAGGAATTTCAAATACAAAACAAAAAAAAACTGGGAAATTCTTTACAATTCCTTCAGGGTCTCTGATGAAACCTGGAATGACCCTATCTACAATGACAGCTGGATGTGGCATAAGGAGGGACACTTGGGACTGAGACGATTGGTGAGATTGGGTGAGCAAATGCAGACCCTTTAAAGCACAAATGCCTGGCACCCATTCCATGAATCCCAACTCTCCAGGTTGAAGGCAATATTACTACAGCTATAACATGTACGGGAAACCTAGAGAATGGACACACTGTGAATACGAAAGGTTTCTAAAACTCAACGAATAGTCCCTCTCCTGGTGCTCCGGTTTGACTTTCCATCTGCTTTACTATCAACCTCCCAACTTGGAGAGACAGCCCGTTTAACCTCCTGGTTCGCACAGGTTGCCAATTTGGCAGAGGATGAAAGGGAAGAGGGAGAACCAATGAGAGAGTAGCTGTTAGGCATTTGGACGGGCACATATCACTGTAATTTCCCGGCAGGAAGAAGAAATAACCAAAGTCTCAGCCACCCACCGGGAACCAGTATAGGTCCTGAACTAAAATTTTGGACTTGCGGTCAGCTCACCAAAAACGAGTTGAAAAATGGAGCTCAGGGGCACAGCAATTCACAAACTGGCTGAGTAATAAAGGACAACTATCGTCCAAAAATCTGTTGATGGAAGGCAACGAGGCGGACTTGAATGCGAGGCAGAATAGCAGCAAACAGATTTCAAGAGGTATGTTGGAATCGCCTTTAAAGCACAGGAAGAGGGGCACAACTTCGACAATGATGCACTTGGCCAAAAAGGGCGTATGCGTTTTCTCCTGAATATATTCAGGAGAAAACGCATACGCCCTTTTTGGCCAAGCAAGAAAGCGGGCAATGCAAATCTGCACTACAAAGAAGTATCACTTCCCAACGGTCAAAAGGGACATCCACAAAATGTGTAAAAACCAGAAAGGCAAGACAGGCCCTGGAGAACAGGGAGCCTTGTTATGCTGATGGGCGGGATGTAAATTGCCAACTGCCTCTCTGGAGGAGTGGATTGTGTTCCCTAAAACAAGTAAACAACAGAGCTACAGAGCCAAGGGCACTTCCAGTCTAGGGAATATACCTTGGGAAAACTGAAAATCAATAAGACAGAGCCACCCCAAAATTTAGGGTTGCACTGCTTACAAGGACCTCAACTTGGGTACACGTTAAATATCCCAGGAAATATATTAATGGTTCAAAAAATTGTGGTACTTACATACGATGGAATATCCCTCAGCCATGAAATCAATGTCATAAGACCAGTAGCAGCAAAATGGGTAGATTCAGGTACGATGATTCTAAGTGAAATAAGTCACACAGAAAAAGAAACTTATCATAAGATATCACTTATGAAGATCCTGTAAACATGGCTACACTTGAACTGAGTTAGGAAAGAGAACAGTGTCTCACATTTAGAAAACACTCTTATGCCTGCTTAAGGGGGAAGGAGAGGTGGGGTGATGCATAAAACCAGAGTTTGATATAAGCACAGGTACCGTTCCAAAAACCAACTATGGAATAGACAAGACCTACACCTTCCTCAGTGAAAGGGACCCGAGGCATCTGTGAGTAACCGTGAGCTGAGCCCCAGGCCAGCTGCTGTTGAACTTTTCCCACCCTTCCCAGGTAAAACACCTGAATATGTACAAGGGCTTGAAAGCCTAGAGGAAGGGGTGTGGAGCCACACCAGCGACAGCACGCAGGCCAACTTGGGGCCTGCAGGCCAGCCAGTATGGTCCTGGCCCTGGGCACTCTTCTGGAAGCTTTCCATTGCCCTGCCTGAGATACCCCTCCTGTCCCGGCACCCACTGCTTTTTTCCTTCCTCACCTCTGTCCGGAGAGAAATTCCAGCGGAAGGTATGGGTGACACATCCTCTTCTTTACAGGTGGAAACCTGGCAACTCCTGCAGAAAGTCCAGCAGAGACCCACTCACACCGGGCCACCCACAAAGCCGTGGCCCCTCACTCCCTACCTCCAGAACAGCCCCGAGACTGCTGACGGGGCAGAGAATATGGAGTCAGGCACAGCTTCAGGGACTATTGCTGCCTGCAGCGCTGTTTATATTGAACTCAACCCAGGCACACCTGGGGAGGGCCGGCCGGCAGGGTCAGGCTACCCAAGTCAGCTAATCCTCAGCCCTCAGGGAATCACATTGTTGAAAATGGACCTCGCTAAGGCAGAATAGAAGCCAAGGAATAAAAGGACACAATGCCATTTGCAGCACCGTAGGTGTGTCTAGAGGTAATCACGTGACTTGTAGTAAGTCAGAAAGTGAAAGACACATATCGTATCATATCTCTTATAGGTGTGACCGAAAAATGGATACCAGGGCAGATATTTCCACGGAGAAGGGCAATCACAGATTCATTCAACAAACTTATGGTTCACCAATGGAAAGGTGTGAGGATTGGTTTCATTATGATATTGGGGTTAACAGACATATACAAACACAGGTGACATATATAATCACCAAAGACCTACAGAATACCAAGAGAAGACTACTCAACATTCTGTCATAAGGTACATGGGAAAAGGATCCCAGGAAGAACAGACATATGTGTATGTGTAAAAGAACCACATCTTCCACACCTACAACAAGCCAAACATTGTAATCATATTTGCTGTAAGAAAAAATAAAAAATTACATTAAAAACTCGAACAAGAAGCAGTGAGACAAACTTGAGGGGCTTTCTCCTGGCACATTCCATTCTAAATTCCAATCTAGAACATGACTTCCATTGAGGCTCTGTTGCTCTAGTAAGCAGATTTGGTGAGGGAGAACTGCTGCCACCTTGTGGCCGTTTCACAAAACAGCAGCTTTAATCCCAGCGCTAATGGTCAGTTGATATTCAAAATCATTGCAGGCCTGTAAAGGACACCTGCCCTGAAAACAAATACCGGGTTCATATATCGACCAAAAAATTCAAAGTATGTCCATATTTCAAAACGACAGTTTCAAAAGGCATATTTTACACACATTAGTGTTCTGCTTCTTTTTCTTTCTTTCTTTTTTTGTTAAAAAAACGGGAATGGCAAAAAGCATCCCTCAGAATGAGCGAAAATATTTGCAAACGAATCAATGGACAAAGGTTTAATCTCCAATATATATAAAGAGCTCATGCAGCTTAATATTAAAAAAACAAACAACCCAATACAAAAATGGGCAGAAGATCTAAAGAGACGTTTCTTCAAAGAAGACACAGAGATGGCCAAGACGCACATGAAAAGCTGCTCAACATCACTAATTATTAGAGAAATGCAAATCAAAACTACAATGAGGTATCACCTCACACCTGTTAGAATCGGCATCATCAGAAAATGTACGAACAACAAATTCTGGGGAGGGTGTGGACAAAAGGATCCCTCTTCCACTAGTGGTGGAAATGTAAATTGATACAGTCACGATGGAGAACAGTATGGAGTTTCCTTAAAAAACCTAGATATAGAATTACCATATGATCCAGCAATCCCACTTCTGGGCATATACCCAGAGAAAACCATAAATCAAAAAGGCACATTCACCACAATGCTCATTTCAGCACTATTTACAATAGCCAGGTAATGGAAGCAACCTAAATACCCACAGGCAGACGAATGGATAAAGATGTGGTACATATATAAAATGGAATATTACTCAGCCATAAGAAGGAATGAAACTGGGTCATTTGTAGAGACGTCGATGGACCTAGAGACTGTCATACAGAATGAAGTAAGTCAGAAAGAGAAAAACAAATATGGTATATTAATGCATATATGTGGAACCTAGAAAAATGGTACAGATGAACTGGTTTGCAGGGAAGAAATAGAGACACAGAGGTAGAGAACACACGTATGGACACCTAGTGTGGGAAGCCATGGGGTGGTGGTGGTGGGATGAGTTGGGAGATTGGGATTGACCTGTACACATGTATATGCATAAAATACATAACTAATAATAACCTGCTGTATAAAAAAATAAATAAAATTAAATTTCAAAATTTAAAAAATAAAATTTAAAAATAAAACAGAAAAAATTTCTTCCCTTCACACAGATGTATTTAAATGAATGAATGATTTCCATGCTTATATCTATAAATACATAAAAGAGGAATAAAATCTAACTTGAACAAAAAAAGAAAAAAAATAACCTGAACCCACCAGTTAGACAGAGGAAAACACTATCAGGGCACTTGCTCCAGCGGTAAACAATTCTGAAATTGGTCAGAGGTGGGGAATCATCTCCCATAGAGCCAGCAGCCCACTCCTACGCAAGGAGCATCCTCATTGCAAAGAGGGGGCCATGCCGAGGCATCTGTGAGTAACCGTGAGCTGAGCCCCAGGCCAGCTGCTGTTGAACTTTTGCCACCCTTCCCAGGTAAAACACCTGAATATGTACAAGGGCTTGAAAGCCTAGAGAAAGGGCTGTGGAGCCACAACAGCGACAGCACGCAGGCCGACTTGGTGCCTGCAGGCCAGTCAGGATGGTCCTGTCCCCAGATGCTCTTCTGGAAGCTTTCCATTTCCCTGCCTGAGATACCCCTCCTGCCACGGCCCCCACTGCTTTTTTACTTCCTCACCTCTGCCTGGGGAGAAATTCCAGTGGCAGGTATGGGTGACACATCCTCTTCTTTAGCAGGTGGCAGCCTGGCAACTCCTGCAGAAAGTCCAGCAGAGCCCCACTCACACTGGGCCACCCACAAAGCCACGGACCCTCACTCCCTCCCACCAGCACAGCTCCGGAACTGCCTACGGGGCAGAGAATATGCCGTCAGTCACAGCTACAAGGGCTGTCGCTCACTGGAGTGCTGTTTATATTGCCCTCAACCCAGGGACACCTGTGGCGGGCCGGCAGGCAGTTTCAGGCTGCCAAAATCAGCCAATCCTCACCCCTCAGGGTTCACAGTTGCAGAAAATGAAACTTGCTAAACGGGCCAGGCCCTAGGAACAGGTGTGGGCTCTTGAGAGTCAGGATAGGCAAGGGGCTGCAGCTGCGGCTTGTTTTCTAATCATTTTATCTGGTCCATGAGTGGAAAACAACTTCAAGAAGACCCTATCCTAATGAGAGGAACCCAGGAGTCAGGGAGAGGAGTGATGGTGGGTGGAGACAGAGGCCTGGTGCCCTGGCTGCAGTGGAAGTGTCTGGAAGACCAGGCAGAAAGAGCCTGCAGAGAGTGATAGCCATGGTCACAGACCTGTCAGAGCTGCTGTTTGTTAGTTCAAGTCCTGCTCTGAGGTGTTCTGTGTCAGCTGTGAGCGACAGGTGAGCTGGGGGTTCTCTGCAAGGTGGGCTATGTGCACAGTTCCTGTGTGTCCAGCCCTGCTGGGGTACCTGCCCAGGGGAGCTCTGTATCCTGGGAAGGGCCTGAGTAGGAGAGCCCCATGGGCTGCTGGGTAGCTGCAGAGGTGAGCTCCATACCCTGGGAGGGACTTGACCACGAGAGCCCCGTGGGCTGTGGGGTAGGGGTGCCGCCCAGGTGAGCTCCATATCCTGGGATTGGCCTGACCACGAGAGCCCCATGGGCTGCTGGAGACCTGGTAAAGGATATCAGGACAGTCAGTGAAGCCACCGAGGATATACATCCAGTAGCTCCTATTTCCTACTCCCTGCTGGTCATTCTACCTTCCACCAGGCCATGGCATTCTGTATTAGACTTCAATGATGCCTTCTTCTGTATTCCATTCATCTCAGAGTCACAAGAATTTTTGGCTTGTGAGTGGCAGGACACAACATGCAACAAAAGCAATAATGCTGGGCCATCCTGCCCCAATGGTTCAAAAATCCCCACACCATCATTGGGGAAATGTCCTCTAAAGACCTAAAAGTTCAACCTCTGTAAAAGGGAACCCTCCTTCAATATGCAGATGACATTCTGATCGCCAGGCCTACTAAAGACGCCTCTGAACTACCTAGCCAAGAAAGGATAGAAGGTGTCCAAGAAAAACGCTCAAATATCCCAGGCTAAGGTGACATGCCTGGGCTTCATTCTCACAGATATTCGGAGAAACGCATCCCAGGATAGGGAAGAAGCCATTTGCAGCCTTACCTCTTCTACAACTAGAAGACAGCTTAGGGGTTCCTGGGGAGGCCAAGGTTTTCTGCATCTGGATCCCTAACTACAGTGTAATAGCTGGGCCTCTACATGAAACACTGACACGAAAAGATGATGATCCTTTTGAATAGAATCCAGAAGCAGCCTTTCAAGAATGGAAAGAGCAGTCAATACAGACCCTTGCCCAGGAACTCCCTAATTTAGCTAAACCCTTTGACCTTTACATACCCGGTCAAAGGTTAATCGCCCTTGGAGCCTTAGTGCAAAAACTGGGACCACTTGAAATGGAGCAACACAAGAATGCCCTTCAGGTATGATAAACTATGGTCACCAAGGGCTTTGCCCACCGACTCATCAGGCCAGGATACTGGGGTATCTAAAAAGCTGGAAATCAGCAGCCCGCAAGGCCAGCTCCCTCCTAAGGGAAAAGGACCCCACGTGGTGATCCTAACCACCCATCATGCCCTGAAGTTGCAGGGGTCGCTCTGTGGACACACTGACCTCGAGTGAGGAGGCCCTCCAACTCCAACCTCCAGAGAGATAAACGGGGGCAACGGGCCCCCAAGATGACTCATGTGACCATCACTTGACCTGGAGTTTCTCTCAGAAAACGACAAGACTGTGCCCCGAAAGAGCAGACTACTGCTTGCAGGACTTACTGCACCCAGAGGGGAGCTAATTAGCTTGGCGGGGGAAACGTATATCACGCTTTCACCATAGAAAACCCTACAGACACCGCGGTGATGGTGGCCAATATGACCGGCTGGACTGCTGGCTACTTCTAAAGGCCGTTGACTCAGTGGACGTCATGGTCCTGGATCACCACTGACCCTGGACTGTCTGGGAGTTGTGCGGGCAGGGCTCTGACACATGGTGCTGTTTGTACATTAATTCAGGGACCTAATTAAAGAAAGCACAGACTACTGGTCAGAGCATCTAGTCTGGCAAAAACTGTCAGCCTAAGGTCGCCGAACATATGTGGGGTGGGGTGAAACCTGCCACCGCAGCATCTCTGCGCCTCTCTTTCCTGGACCCTTAAAGGTCATTAGAATCTGTAACACTTCCAATGCTGGTGCTCAGGCAGACGAGAAGTGAGGCAGGAGGCCTTGGGACAATCAACCTCACCAGGAGGCTGGTGTGGAGACGTTTTGACCCTCCCCCCATGTATCAGGGCTCCCACCACAACATGAAGCAGTTACAAAAGAGGGGTCTGCACCCTCAACACCCCAAGAATAAGGAACGGAACAAAAAGCAGAGGAGGTGTTCGTCTCCGGCAACGTTCATTAAAAATTCCTGGGAGATAAAAAGAGAATCTGGGCAATAAAATAAAGTCTAACCTGTTTTTCCTTTGTGCTTTGTCTAATTTCATGTGCTCCTAGGGTTCCGCATGCAGAGGTCCCACACCCGGCACTTCAGACCCGATTTCCTAGTGCAGAATGGCTGGGTCGACACCTCAGCTAGTGGGGTCCCATGCAGACTCTGCGGCATAGAGCCTGAGCTGCAGCCAACTCAGCCCTCGAGAGCTCCATCCCCTCCCTCCCACTGACGCTGCCGGGGACCCTACACAGCAGCCCAGCCCACAGCCCATGGGGGAGTGCACGCTCTCACCTCTCCATTCTGTTTTCAAAATAATGTTTCCTTTGCTTCTGAACCAAACTCAGTCTTGATCTGTTGGCTCCAATGACACTGGGCACGGGGACTCCTGTTGGGGTCCACTCTGGAGGATCAGTAACAGAAATTGAGAACATTGTAACTTCAATGAACAGATGTGTGAGCCAAACTGTAGTTAACATAGAGCAGTGTATAATGCTCGGGTAAAATAAGATGTTTCTAAGACTTACATTTGATATTTCCATCACTTTCCTATAAGCAAGTTCAGTGAAGACGTCTGTCTTATTTGTCAGGTCAACATTAGAGAAATGAAGTGATTTATTTCCATGGATGTACATCGAATACTCTTGGCTGAAGCTTCAATCTTGTTTTGAATGCTTTTCCATTGAAAATGATACCTCTCTTTCAGCTCCCCCATTTCTGAGAAGTATAAAACCTTATAATTTATTATTACCAAAGGGGAAAGGTAGGAGAAGGGATAAATTAACAGTTTGGGATTAACACATACACACTGCTATGTATAAAATAGATCATCAACAAGGAACTACTGTATAGCACAGGGAACTACACTGAATATTTTGCAATAACCTATAAGGGGAAATAATCTGAAAAAGAATAGATATTTTTATTGACATCATCTATCAATGACAGATAAAATGTAACCTAAGCAAGGCCGATGGTGAGCGCTTCTGACCCTGAAGATTTCAGTCATCTAAAGTTTGGGCTCTGCCTATTTCCCAAGGCCCTTAAAGGACATACGTGTAGCCGTAGCTTAAAAATTCCCCAGTTTGGGGTTCGGGGAGGCACTGATTTGGAAAAATCCCTGGTGTTCTCCTTACATGCACGGGACCCTTCCTACAGCTAAAACATGCCTGTCACACCTAGAGGATGGTACACCATTTGATCGGAAAGAGTTTGGAAAAGGCACCTCATCTCCTCATCGCCTGGTGCTCGGGTTCAACCCTCCAGCATCTTTCCTAACAATCTCCTCACTTGGTGATATCAGCACCGTCAACATCCTGTTGCACACAGTTTGGAATTTGTCCAGAGGATGTAGCGGAAGGATGAGAAAAATATAGAGACATGTCTTAGGTGTTCGGACAGGCACATGCCTCTCTAATTTCCAATCCAGAACACAAATTCATCAAAGGCTAGAATTGCCCACAGAAACAGAATAGGGCTAGAGGAAATCCCGCTGTTTTGTGTCCAGTTTCCAAAAACACAAGTTGAAAAATGGAACTCAGGGGCACTAAAATTCATGAAACTGCAGAGTTGAAAATATCTATCGTCGAAAAATGTCTTGAGGTAAGTCACAGAAAAGGACTTGTAAGCAAGGGAGAGTGGCAGGAAACAGATTTGAAGAGGTAGAAAGGACTCCCCATTAAAGCACAAGAAAAGGGGCTGAACATCGCCAATGATGCAGTTGGCCAAAAAGGGTGTATGCATTTTTTCTGAATATATTCAAGTAAAGGCCATACACACTTTTTATCCAACCCAACAGGTGGGCACTGGAAATCAATATCACAAAATGTATCACTTCACATCAGTCAGAAGGGCCATCCACATAAAGTGTAAACACCAGAAATGCAGGACAGGGCGAGGAGAAAAGGGAGCCCTGTGAGGCTGATAGTGGAAATGTAATTTGCCAACAGCCACTCTGGAGAAGTGTATTGTGTTTGCTAAAACATCTAAAAAATGAGCTACAGAGCATAGGGCACTTGCACTCATGGGCGTGTACCTTGGGAAAAACAAAAATCAACAGAAAACAGGCACCCGAACGTTTACCACCTCTCTGTTAAAAAGGGCCTCAACTTGGATATAACCTAAATATCCCTGGAAGGATAAAATGGATAAAAGAGATGGGGTACTTATGTAGAGTGGAATATTACTCATCCAGAAATCAATGAAATAAGGCCAGTTGTAACAACTCTGGAGGAGTTACATACGATCATTCTAAGTGACATATGTCAGAAAGAAAAAGACACATATCATAAGATGTCACTTAAAGGTGGAATCAAAAATGGCTACACATGAAATAAATTACAAAACAGAAACATAGTCAAATATGTAGAAAATAGACATAAGGCTGCTAAATGGGAAAGGTGGGGAATGGTGAGGTATTATCCAGGAGGTTGAAATTAGCAAAGATACCATTCCAAGTACCAAATTGAATAACTGACAAGGCCTACACGGTACCTCAAAGAACTGCACTCAGCCCACTCAAGTCACTGGAAAATAATACATATGACTGGTAAGCATCTGAAAAAGAGGTTATTGTTGTCTCACAGTACATGAATCAAGTGGATGTACAGCAGCAAAAAACAGAGCTTTGAAAATCAGCTGTAACCAATATAAAAATAAATTTAAAACTATTTATAAAAACAGTGAGACAGACAAAAATTCTTACAACTTTTGTTGAAGGGCTACGATGTAACATGGATTGAACACATGTAGACCCACAGCAGGATGATTATATAAGGCTGGAAGCTATGCACGCTAAGAGATGTTAGAGAGGCTGGGTGAGGAAATGCAGACCTTTTAAAGTAATACTGCCTGGTACCCATTCCATGGGTCCCAAATCTGCAGGTTCAAGGGAGTCTTCTGACAGCGAAAACATGCCTGCGAAACCGAGATGAATGTACACCGTGTGCTCAGGAAAGGTGTCTAAAATGCACCTCATTTTTGATCTCCTGCTGCTGGGGTTCGCCATTCCAGCCACATTACTAACAACCTCCCCACTTGGAGAATCAGCACCTTTAACCTCCTGTTTCCCACAGTTTGCAATTTGTGCAGAGGGTAAATGGGAAGAGGGGGAACCAATGAGAGATTAGCTGTAGGACTTTTGACAGGCACATGTCACTCTAATTTCCCATTAGGAAGAAGAATTAACCAAAGGCTCAGCCTGCCTCCCCAGAACCAGAATAGGGCCGGAAGCAATCCAATGGTTTGGCGGCCAGCTCACAAAAAAAGCGAGTTGCAAAATGGAGCTCAGGAGCAGACAATTCAAAGACCTGCAAAGATATAAATGATAACCAACGTCCAAAAATATATTCAGGTAAGGTAACGAAGAGGATCTGAATGAGAGGCAGAATTGCAGGAAACAGATTTCAAAAGGTAGATTGTACTCACATTTAAAGCATATGAAAAGCAGCAGAATTTCTAAAATGATGCAGTTGGGCAAAAGGGTGTATGCGTTTTTTTCGTGAATATCTTCAGGAAAAAAACACATGCAGAGTTTTTGGCCAACCAAGCAAGAGGGAAATGCAAATCTGCACAACAAAGGAGTCTCAATTTCCACTGCTCAGAAAGGCAATCCAAAAAATGTGTACAAACCAGAAATGCAGGAGAGGCCATGGAAAACAGGGAGCCTAGTCACGCTGATGGGTGGGGTATAAATATCCAAGAGCCACTCTGAAGAAGTGTATGCTGTTTCCTAAAACTTCTAAAATACAAAGCCCCCAAGCAAAGGGGACTTCAACTCACGGGCATATGACTTGGGAAGACTAAATATCAATAAGACACAGGCACCCCAAAGTTTAGGGCTGCTCTGCATACAAGAACCTCAACTTTGGTAAACCTAAAATATCCCAGGAAAAAGAGAAATGCATAAAGAACTTGTGGTAATTTTGTACAACGGAATATCACTCAGACGTGAAATCAGTGTATATAAGGCCAGTAGCAGCATAATGAGTGGATTTAGGTATGATGATTCTAAGGGAAATTAGTCACACAGAAAAAGAATCTTATCATAAGATATCACTTATAGAGGGAATGTCAATATCACAACACATGAACTGAATTAGGAAAGAGAACAGAGTCTCACATTTAGAAAAAAACTCTTATGCCTGCTTCAGGGGAATGGAGAGGTGGGGTGATGCATAAAACCAGAGTATGATATTAGCACAGGTACCATTCCATAAACCAAATACAGAATAGACAAGACCTACACCTTCCTCAGTGAATGGGACTCAACACCCCTATTCCCCGCCGAGGAATATATCTGACTAGTAAGAATCTTTTTTTTTTTTTTTTTTTTTGCGGTACGCGGGCCTCTCACTGTTGTGGCCTCTCCCGTTGCGGAGCACAGGCTCTGGATGCGCAGGCTCAGCGGCCATGGTTCACGGGCCCAGCCGCTCCGCGGCATATGGGATCCTCCCAGACCGGGGCACGAACCCGTATCCCCTGCATCAGCAGGCGGACTCTCAACCACTGCGCCACCAGGGAGGCCCAAGAATCTTAAAACCTATGTATTCATATGTCTCCGTAAGGAAATCAATTGTGTCTAGACTGGCATAAACAGGTCAGTGAAAACCAGCTCAACCCCATAATAAAAATGAATTTCAAAAACAAAACCAAAAAACAGCAAAATTCTTACACAATTCCTTCAGGGGTTCTAATGAAACCTGGAATGACCCTATCTGCAAAGACAGCTGGATGAGACATAAGGCTGGACACTTGGGACTGAGAGGACTGGTGAGATTGGGAGAGAAAATGCAGAACCTTTAAAGTAGTAATGCATGCCACCATTCCATGGGTCCCAAATCTCCAGGTAGAAGGGAATATCACTACAGTTATAACATGTATGGGAAACCTAGAGAATGGACACCCTGTGATGGCGAAAGGTTTCTAAAACTCTCCTAATTTTTCCTCTCCTTGTGCTCCACTTTGGCATTCCAACTGCTTTACTATCAATCTCCCAACTTAGGAGAGTCAGCCCCTATAACCTCCTGGTTCGCACAGTTTGCTAATTGTGCAGAGGATGAAAGGGAAGAGGGAGAACCAATCAGAGAGTAGATGTAGGCATTTGGACGGGCACATGTCACTCTAATTTCCCGTCAGGAAGAAGAATTAACCAAAGCCTCAGCCACCCACAGGGAACCAATATAGCCACCCCTGGAACCAGTATAGGTCCTGAAGCAAAATTGTGGATTTGCGGCCAGCTCACAAAAATGGGATTTGAAAATTGGAGCTCAGGGGCCCAGCAATTCAAACAGCTGCAGAGTTATAAAGGACTACTCTCTTCCAGAAATCTGTTGAGGGAAGGCAATGAAGCGGACTTGAAAATGAGGCAGAATTGCACAAAACATATTTCAAGAGGTAAATTGGAATCGCCTTTGAAGCACAGAAAAAGCATCCCAACTTGGACGGTGATGCACTTGGCCAAAAAGGGTGTATGCCTTTTCCCCTGAATATATTCAGGAGAAAACGCATACGTCCTTTCTGGCCAATGAAGCAAGCATGCAATGCAAATCCACACTACAAAGAATTGTCACTTCCCACCGGTCGAAAGGGACATCTGTATATCTGTAAAAACCAGAAAGGCAAGAGCGAGATGACAAGGGCATGAAGCAATGTGATCCCAAGGGTCATGGAGGATTGTGATGACAAGCGCATGGAGCATTGTGATGACAAGATTATGTAGCATTTTGCTGAAAAAGGCAAGGAGCATTGTGATGACAAGGTTCATGGAGCACTTTGATGACAAGCGTCATGGAGCATTGTGATTACAGGGGTCATGGAGCATTGGGATGACAAGAGCATGGATCATTGTGATGACAAGGTTCATGGAGCATTTTGATGACAAGAGTCCCGGATCATTGTGTCGTCAGGGTTCATGGAGCGTTGTGATGACAGTGGTCATGGAGCATTGTGATGACAGGGGTCAGGGAGCATTGTGATGAGAAGGTCATGGACCATTGGGCTGAAAATGTTCATGGAGTGTTGTGATGAGAGGCGTCATGGAGCATTGTGATGACAAGGTACTGGAGCATTGTGATGAGAAGACCATGGAGCCTTGTGATGACATGTCTCATGGGGCATTCTGAGGAAAAGGGGCATGCAGCATTGTGATTACAGAGGTCTTGGAGCATTGTGGTGACAAGGGCATGGAGCATTGGGATGAGAAGGCCATGGAGCATTCTGATGACATGCATCATGGAGCTTTGTGAGGACAAGGGCATGGAGCATTGTGTTTTCAGGGGTCTTGGAGCACTGTGATGAAAAGGGCATGGATCATTGTGATGAAAAAGGCATGGAGCCTGGTCATGACAGGGTTCAAGGAGCATACTGACGACAAGTGTCAGGGAGCATTGTGATGACAAGGGTATTGAGCATTGTGATGACAAAGGTCATGGAGCATTGTGATGAGAAGACGATGGATAATTGTGATGACGAGCGTCATGGGGCGTTGTGATGATAAGTGTTATGGAACATTTTGATCACAAGGATTTGGAGCATTGTGATGACAGAGGTAATGGGGCATTTTGATTTCATTGTGATGACAATAGCCTGAAGCATTATGATGATGGGCATGCTGCATTGTGATGACAGGGTTCATGGAGCATTGAGATGAAAAGGGGCATGGAGCATTGTGATTACAGGAGTCTTGGAGCATTGTGATGACAGGGCATGGAGCATCGTGAATGAGAAGGCCATGGAGAATTCTGATGACATGTGTCATGGAGCTTTGTGATGACAAGGGCATGGAGCATTGTGATTACAGGGGTCTTGGAGCACTGTGATGACAAGGGTCATGGAGCCTTGTGATGACAAGGCCGTGGAACATTGTGATGGCAGTGGTCATGGAGCATTTTTATGACAGGGGTCATGGAGCATTGTGATGACCAGGGCATGGAACACTGTGATACATGGGTCATGGAGGATTGTAATGACAAGCGCATGGAACATTGTGATAAGAATGGCATCGAGCATTGTGATGAAAAGCATCATGTAGCCTGTGATGACAAGGGCATGGAACAATGTGATGAGAGGTTTCATGGAGCATTGTGATGACAATGGCATGCAGCATTGTGATGCCAAGGGTCATGGAGCTTTGTGATGACAAAGGTCATGGAGCATTTTGATGACAAGAGGTGTGGTGCATTCTGTTGTGTAGGGCAGGGAGCATTGTGATAACAGTGTCATGGAGCAATTTGATGAAAAGTGTCATGGAACATTTTGATGACAGGGGTTATGGAACATTGAGATGTCAAGGGTCATGGAACATTTCCATGACAGGGTTTAAGGACCATTGTGATGACAGGGGAGTGGGTGTATTGTGGACTAGTGAGGGAACATGTTGATATCAGTGGTGAGAGAGCATTTTTATAAGAAGTGCATGGAGCATTGTGATGACAATCTTTATGGAGCATTGTGATGACAAGGTTGTGGAGCATTGTGATGACAAGGGTCATGGAGCATTGAGTTGACAAAGGCACGGAGCATTGTGATGACAAGTGTCACGGAGCATTGTGATGAAAAGTTCATGGAGCATTGTGGTGACAAAGTTCACAGAGCCTTGTGATGATGAGGGCATGGACCATTGTGATGACACAGGTCATGAAGCCTTGTGAAGACTGGAGTCACGGAGAATTGTGATGACTGGGGTCATGGAGCATTGTGATGACAAGGGCATGGAGCTTTGTGATGACAGGGGCATAGGGCATTGTTCTGACAAGTTTCATGGATAATTGTGTTGACAGTGGGCATGGCACATTGTGATGACAAGGTCATGGAGCATTGTGAAGACAAGGTCATGGAGTATTGTGAAGACAGGTGTCAGGGAGCATTGTGATGACATATTTCATGGTCCATTGTGATGAGAATGGCATGGAGCATTGTGATGCCAAGTGTTATGGAGGATTGTGATGACAAAGGTAATGGAGCATTGTGATGACAAGGGCTTGGATCATTGTGATGACAAGGGCATGGAGCATTGTGATGACAACGGGCAGTGAGAATTTTGATGAAAAGGTCGTGAAGCATTGTGATAACAAAGGCATGGAGCTTGCTATGACAGGGGTCATGGGGCATTGCGATGACAAGTGCATGGAGAATTGTGATGACAAGAGCATGTAACATAGTGATGAGAACTGTCATGGAGCACTGTGATGACAAGGACGTGGAGAATTGTGATGACAAGGGACATGGTGCATTGTCATAACAAGGGCATGGAGCATTGTGATGGCAAGACCGTGGAGCACTGTGATGAGAAGACCATGGATAATTGTGATGACGAGCATCATGGAACACTGTAATAACAAGGGGCATGGAGCATTGTGATGACAGGTGTCATGGAGCATTGTGACGACAGGGGTCATGGATCATTGTGATGACAAGTGTCACGGAGCATTCTGATGACAAGCTTGTGGAGTATTGTGATGACAATGGCATGGAGCATTGTGATGAAAAGGGCATGGATCACTGTGATGAAAAAGGCATGGAGACTTGTCATGACAGGGTTCAATGAGCATACTGACGACAGGTGTCAGGGAGCATTGTGATGACAAGTGTATGGAGAATTGTGATGACAAGGGTCATGGAGCATTGTGATGAGAAGTCCATGGATAATTGTGATGACCAGCATCATGGGGCGTTGTGATGACAAGTATTATGGAACATTGTGATCACAAGGGTTTGGAGCATTGTGATGACAGAGGTCATGGATCATTGAGATGAAAAGGGGCATGGAGCATTGTGATTACAGGGGTCTTGGAGCATTGTGATGAAAAGGGTCATGGAGCCTTGTAATGAAAGGCCATGGAACATCATGATGGCAGGGGTAATGGAGCATTGTTATCACAGGTGTAATGGAGCATTGTGATGGCAAGGGCATGGAGCATTGTGATGAGAATGCCATGGAGCATTCTGATGACATGTGTCAGGTAGCATTGTGATGACAATGGCATGGAGCAATGTGATGAGAGCGTTCATGGAGCATTGTGATGACCATGACATGGAGCATTGTGATGCAAAGGGTCATGGATCTTTGTGATGACAAAGGTCATGGAGCATTTTGATGACAAGGGCGTGGTGCATTGTGATGAGAAGGGCAGGGAGCATTGTGATGACAGGGTCATGGAACAATTTGATGAAAAGGGTCATGCAACATTTTGATGACAGTGGTTATGGAACATTGTGATGTCAGGGGTCATTGAGCATTTTGATGAAATGGTTCATGGAGCATTTTGATGACAGGGGTTATGGAACATTGTGATGTCAGGGGTCATCGAACATTGTGATGATAAGCGCATGTAGAATTGTGATGACAGGAGTCATGGAACATTGTGATGATAGGGGTGAGGGAGTATTGTGATGAATAGTGATGTAACATTGTGATATCAGTGGTGAGAGAGCATTTTGATGAGAAGTGCATGGAGCATTGTGATGACAAGGTTTATGGAGCATTGTGATGACAAGATTGTGGAGCACTGTGATGACAAGCGCATGGCGCATTGTGATGACATGGGTCATGGAGCATTGTGCTGACAAGCGCATGGAGCATTGTGATGACAAGGGTCATGGAGCATTGTGCTAAGAAAGGCATAGAGCATTGTGATGACAAGGGTCAAAGAGCATTGTGATGAAAAGTTCATGGAGCATTGTGGTTAAAAAGTCACAGAGACTGTAGATGAGGAGGGCATGGACCATTTTGATGACAAAGGTCATGAAGCATTGTGATGACTGGAGTCACGGAGAATTGTGATGACAGGGGTCGTGGAGCATTGTGATAAGAAGGGCATGGAACATTGTGATGACAAGGGCATGGAGCATTGGTCTCATAAGTTTCATGGATTATTGCGATGACAGTTGGAATGGCGCATTGTGATGACAAGGGCATGGAGCACTGTGATGACCAGGTCATGCAGCATTGTGAAGACAGGTGTCAGGGAGCATTGTGATGACATATGTAATGGCCCATTGTGATGACAATGGCATGGAGCATTGTGTTGCCAAGTGTCATGGAGGATTCTGATGACAAAGGTAATGGAGCATTGTGATGACAATGGCTTGGAGCATTGTGATGACAGGGTCAGGGAGCATTCTGATGACAAGCTTGTGGAGTAATTTGATGACATTGGCATGGAGCATTGTGATGAAAACGGCATGGGGCATTGTGATGAAAAAGGCATGGAGCCTTTTCGTGACAGGTTTCAAGGAGCATTCTGACGACAAGTGTCAGGGAGCATTGTGATGACAAGTGTATTGAAAATTATGATGACAAAGGTCATGGAGCATTGTGATGAAAAGGGCATGGAGTATTGTGATGAAAGGCATCATGGAGCGTTGTGATGACAAGTGTTATGGAACATTGTGATCACAAGGGTTTGGAGCATTGTGAGGACAGAGGTCTTGGATCATTTTCATTTCAAGGAACATGGAGCATTGTGATGACAAGGGCAGGAAGCAATGTGATCCCAAGGTTCATGGAGTATTGTGATGACAAGCGCATAGAGCATCATAATGACAGGGTCATGTAGCATTTTGCTGACAAAGGCATGGAGCATTGAGATGACAGGTGTCCAGGAGCACTGTGATGGCAAGCGTCAAGGAGCATTGTGTTTACAGGGGTCAAGGAGCATTGGGATGACAAGGGCATGCATCATTGTGATGCCAAGTGTCATGGAGCATTGGGTTGAAAATGTTCATGGAGTTTTGTGATGACAGGGGTCATGGAGCATTGTGATGACTAGGGAATGAAGCATTGTGATGACAAGAGTACCGGATCATTGTGTTGTCAGGTGTCATGGAGCGTTGTGATGACAGTGGTCATGGAGCATTGTGATGATATTGGTCAAGGAGCATTGTAATGAGAAGGTCATGGAGCATTGGGCTGAAAACGTTCATGGAGTATTGTGATGACAGGCGTCATGGAGCATTGTGATGATAAGGGAATGGAGCATTTTGATGACAACGTCCTGGAGCATTGTGATGAGAAGTCCATGGAGCCTTGTGATTCCAAGTCTCATGAAGCATTCTGATGAAAAGGGGCATGGAGCATTGTGATTACAGGGGTCTAGGACCATTGTGATGACAAGGGCATGGAGCATTGTGATGAAAAGTGCATGGATCATTGTGATGAAAAAGGCATGGAGCCTTGTCATGAAAGGGTTCAAGGAGCATACCGATGGCAAGAGTAAGGGAGCATTGTGATGACATGTGTATTGAGCATTGTGATGACAAATGTCATGGGGCATTGTGATGAGAAGTCCATGGATAATTGTGATGACCAGCGTCATGGGGCATTGTGATGACAAGTGTTATGGAACATTGTGATCACAAGGGTTTGGAGCATTGTGATGACAGAGGTCATGGAGCATTTTGATTTCATTGTGATGACAATAGCATGAAGCATTATGATGATGGGCATGGTGCATTGTGATGACAGTGTTCATGGAGCATTTTGATGAAAAGGGTCATGGAGCATTTGTCTGACAAGTTTCATGGATTATTGTGATGACAGTGGGCATGGCACATTGTGATGACAAGGGCATGAAGCATTGTGATGACAAGGTCATGGAGTATTGTGAAGACAGGTGTCAGGGAGCATTGTGATGACATATGTCATGTTCCATTGTGATGACAATAACACGGAGCATTGTGATGCCAAGTGTCATGGAGGATTGTTGTGACAAACGTAAAGGAGCATTTTGATGACAAGGGCATGGAGCATTGAGATGACAAGGTCCACTGATAATTTTAATGTCCAGGTCGTGAAACATTGTGATGACAAGCGCATGGAGCTTCCTATGACAGGGGTCATGGAGCATTGCGATGACAAGTGCATGGAGTATTGTGATGACAAGAGCATATAACATTGTGATGAGAAGTGCCATGGAGCATTGTGATGACAAGGAAGTGGAGAATTGTGAGGACGAGGGACATTGAGCTTTGAGATGACCAGGGCATGGAGAATTGTGATGGCAAAACCGTGGAGCATTGTGATGAGAAGACCTTGCGTAATTGTGATGACGAGCATCATGAAGCACTGTAATGACAAGGGGCATGAAGCATTGTGATGACAGGTGTCAGGGAGCATTGTGATGACAGGGGTCATGGAGCATTGTGATGACAAGGGCAAGGAGCATTGTGATGACAAGGGCCATTGAGAATTTTGATGACAAGGTCATGAAGCATTGTGATGACAAACACTTGGAGCTTGCTATGACAGGGGGCATGGAACATTGCAATGACAAGTGCATGGAGAATTGTGATGATAAGAGCATGTAACATTGTGATGAGAAGTGTCATGTAGCATTGTGATGACAAGGACGTGGAGAATTGTGATGACAAGGGACATGGAGCATTGTGATGAGCAGGGCATAGAGCATTGTGATGACAGGTGTCATGGAGCATTATAATGACAAGGGCCATAGTGCATTCTGACATAAGATATCACTTATGAAGGGAATGTAAACATGGCTACATATGAACTGAATTAGGAAAGAGAACAGTGTCTCAGATATAGAAAACACACTTATGCTTGCTTAAGGGGAAAGGAGAGGTGGGGAGACACACAAAACCAGAGTTTGATATTAGCACAGGTAACATTCCATAATCCAAATACAGAAGAGACAAGCCCTACTCCTTCCTCAGTGAACGGGACTCAACACCCTAATTCCCGGCAGAGAAATATATCTGACTAGTAAGAATCTTAAAACCTATGTATTGATATGTCTCCGTAAAGGAACCAAGTGTGCCTAGGACGACATAAACACGGCAGTGAGAAGCAGCTCAAACCCACTATAAAAATGAATTTCAAAACAAAACAAAAAACAGTTTAATTCTTACACAATACCTTCAGGGGTTCTGATGAAACTTGGAATGACCCTGTCTACAACGACAGCTGGATGTGACATAAGGCTGGTCACTTGGGACTGAGACGATTGGTGAGATTGGGTGAGAAAAGGCAGACCCTCTAAAGCAATAATTCCTGCCCATCATTCCATGGTTCCCAACTCTCCAGGTAGATGGGAATATCACTACAGTTATAACATGTATGGGAAACCTAGAGAATGGACACCCTCTGATGGAGAAAGGTTTCTAAAACTGTACTAATTTTTTTTCTCTCCTTGTGCTCCAACTTGACGTTCCAACTGCTTTAATATCAATCTCCCAACTTGGAGAGTCAACCCCTATAACCTGTTTCGCACAGTTGGCACATTGTTCAGAGGATATAAGGGAAAAGGGAGAACCAATGAGAGAGTAGCTGTAGGCATTTGGACGGCCACATGTCACTCTAATTTCCCATCACGAAGAAGAATTAACCAAACTCTCAGCCTGCCCCCCACCCCCCGGAACCTGTACAGGTCCTGAAGCAAAACTATGGATTTGCGGTCAGCTCACAAAAACGCGAGATGAGAACTGGAGCACAGCGGCACAGCATTTCACTAACTTGCAGAGTTATAAAGGACTACTCTCTTCCAAAAATCTGTTGAGGGAAAGCCACGAGGCAGACTTTAAAATGATGCAGAATTGCACGAAACAGATTTCAAGAAGTATATTGGAATTGCCTTTAAACACAGGAAAAGCATCACAACTTCGACAATTATGGAATTGTCCATAAAGGGCGTATGCGTTTTCTCCTGAATATAATCAGGAGAAAACGCATACGCCGATATTGACCAACCAAGCAACTGCACAATGCAAATCTGCACTACAAATAAGTATCACTTCCCACCGGTCAAAAGGGTCATCTGCAAAATGTGTAAAAACCAGAAAGGCAAGACAGGCTCTGGAGAACAGTAAGCCTTGTTATGCTCATGGGTGGGATGTAAATTGCCAAGAGCCACCCTGGAGGAGTGCATTGTGTTCTCTAAAAGAAGTAAACAACAGAGCTTCACAACCTAAGTCACTTCCAGTCATGGGAAAATACCTTGGGAAAACTGAATATCAATAAGACACAGCCACCCCAAAATTTAGGGCAGCACTGCTTACAAGAACCTCGAATCCGGGACACCTTAAATATCCAAGGAAAGACAAAAATGGTAAAGAAATTGTGGTACTTACGTATGATGGAATATCCCTCAGCCATGAAATCAATGTCATAAGGCCAGTAGAAGCAAAATGATGAGTGGATTCAGGTTCGATGATTCTAAGTGAAATAAGTCACACAGAAAAAGAAACTTATCATAAGATATCACTTATGAAGATCCTGTAAACATGGCTACACATGAACTGAGTTAGGAAAGAGAACAGAGTCTCACATTTAGAAAACACACTTATGCCTGCTTGAGGGTGAAGGAGAGGTGGGGGGGATGCATAAAACCAGAGTTTGATATAAGCACAGATACCGTCCCAAAAACCAACTATGGAATAGACAAAACCTACACCTTCCTCAGTGAAAGGGACTCAAAACCCCATATTTCCCGCAGAGGAATACATCTGACTAGTAAGAATCTTAAAACCTATGTATTGATATGTCTCCGTAAGGGAATCAAGTGTGTCTAGACTGGCATAAACATGGCAGCGAGAATCAGCTCAAACCCACTATAAAAAGGAATTTCAAAAACAAAACAAAAAAACTGGGAAATTCTTTACAATTCCTTCAGGGTCGCTGATGAAACCTTGAATGACTGTATCTACAGTGACAGCTGGATGTGGCATAAGGCTGGACACTTGGGACTGAGAGGATTGGTGAGATTGGGTGAGCAAATGCAGACCCTTTAAAGCAATAATGCATGGCAACCATTCCATGGGTCCCACTCTGCAGGTTGAAGAGAATATTACTACAGCAATAACATATACAGGAAATCTAGAGAATGGACACACTGTGAATACGAAAGGTTGCTACAACTCAACGAATAGTCCCTCTCCTGGTGCTCCGGTTTGACTTTCCAACTGCTTTACTATCAATCTCCCAACTTGGAGAGACAGCCCCTTTAACATCCTGGTTCACACACGTTGCCAAATTGGCAGAGGATGAAAGGCATGAGGGAGAACCAATGAGAGAGTAGCTGTTAGGCATTTGGACGGTCACATGTCAATCTAATTTCCCGGCAGGAAGAAGAATTAACCAAATTCTCAGCCACCCACCGGGAACCAGTATAGGTCCTGCACCAAAATTTTGGACTTGCGGTCAGTTCACAAAAAACGAGTTGAAAAATGGAGCTCAGGGGCACAGCAATTCACAAACTGACAGAATAATAAAGGAAAACTCTCGTCTAAAAATCTGTTGAGGGAAGGCAACGAGGTGGACTTGAAATCGAGGCAGAATAGCAGGAAACAGATTTCAAGAGGTACATTGGAATCGCCTTTAAAGCACACGAAGAGGGGCACAACTTCGACAATGATGCACTTGGCCAAAAAGGGCGTATTCGTTTTCTCCTGAAGATATTCAGGAGAAAACGCATAGGCCCTTTTTGGCCAAGCAAGCAAGAAGGCAATGCAAATTGGCACTACAAAGAAGTATCACTTCCCACCGGTCAAAAGGGACATCCACAAAATATGTAAAAACCAGAAAGGCAAGAGAGGCCCTGGAGAACAGGGAGCCTTGTTATGCTGATGGGCGGGATGTAAATTGCCAACTGCCTCCCTGGAGGAGTGTATTGTGTTCCCTAAAACAAGTAAAGAACAGAGCTACAGAGCCAAGGGCACTTCCAGTCTAGGGAATAAACCTTGGGAAAACTGAAAAACAATAATACAGAGCCACCCCAAAATTTAGGGCGGCACTGCCTACAAGAACTTCAACTTGGGTACACCTTAAATATCCCAGGAAATATAAAAATGGTTCAAAAATTTGTGGTACATACGTACGATGGAATATCCCTCAGCCATGAAATCAATGTCATAAGACCAGTAGCAGCAAAATGAGTGGATTCAGGTACGATGATTCTAAGTGAACAAAGTCACACAGAAACAGAAACTTATCATAAGATATCACTTATGATGATCATGTCAACATGGCTACACCTGAACTTAGATAGGAAAGAGAACAGAGTCTCACATTTAGAAAAAACACTTATTCCTTCTTAAGGGGGAATGAGAGGTGGGGTGATGCATAAAACCAGAGTTTGATATAAGCACAGGTACTGTTCCAAAAATCAACTATGGAATACAGAAGACATACACCTTCCTCAGTGAAAGGGACTCAAAACCCCATATTTCCCGCAGAGGAATATATGTGACTAGTAAGAATCTTAAAACCTATGTATTGATATGACACCATAAGGGAATCAAGTGTTTCTAGACTGGCATAAACATGGCAGCGAGAATCAGCCTAAACTCACTATAAAAAGGAATTTAAAAAACAAAACAAAAAAAACATGGAAATTCTTTACCATTCCTTCAGTCTCTGATGAACCCTGGAATGACCCTAACTACAATGACAGTTGGATATGGCATAAGGCTGGACACTTGGGAATGAGAGAATTGGTGACATTGGGTGAGCAAATGCAGACCCTTTAAAGCAATAACGCATGGCACCCATTCCATGGGTCCCAACTCTCCAGGTTGAAGGGAATATTACTAGAGCTATAACATGTAAAGGAAACCTAGAGAATGGACTCAGTGTGAATACGAAAGGTTTCTAAAACTCAACTAATAGTCCCTCTCCTGGTGCTCACGTTTGACTTTCAAACTGCTTTACTATCAATCTCCCAACGTAGAGTGACAGCACATTTAACCTCCTGGTTCGCACACGTTGCCAATTAGGCAGAGGATGAAAGGGAAGAGGGAGAACCAATGAGAGAGTAGCTGTTTTTCATTTGGACGGGCACATGTCACTCTAATTTCCTGGCAGGAAGAAGAATTAACCAAAGTCTCAGCCACCCACTGGGAACCAGTATAGGTACTGAACCAAAATATTGGTCTTGCGTTCATCTCACAAAAAACGAGTTGAAAAATGGAGCTCAGGGGCACAGCAATTCACAAACTGGCACAGTAATAAAGGACAACTATCATTCAAAAATCTGTTGACGGAAGGCATTGAGGCAGCTTGAAAGCGAGGCAGAATAGCAGGAAAGAGATTTCAAGAGGTATGTTGGAATCGCCTTTAAAGCACAGGAAGAGGGGCACAACTTCGACAATGATGCACTTGGCCAAATAGGGCATATGCGTTTTCTCCTGATTATATTTAGGAGATAACGCATATGCCCTTTTTAGCCAAGCAAGCAAGTGGACAATGCAAATCTGCACTACAAAGAAGTATCACTTCCCACTGGTCAAAAGGGAAATCCACAAAATGTGTAAAAACCAGAAAGGCAAGACAGGCCCTGGAGAACAGGGAGCCTTGTTATGCTGATGGGCGGTATGTAAATTGCCAACTCCCTCTCTGGAGGAGTGCATTGTGTTCCTTAAAACAAGTAAACAACAGAGCTACAGAGCCAAGGGCACTTCAAGTCTAGGGAATATACCTTGAGAAAACTGAAAATCAATAAGACAGAGCCACACCAAAATTTAGGGCTGCACTGCTTACAAGAACCTCAACTTGGGTACACCTTAAATATCCCAGGAAATATAAAATTGGTTCAAAATATTGTGGTACTTACGTACGATGGAATACCCCTCAGCCATGAAATCAATGTCATAAGACCAGTAGCAGCAAAATGAGTGGATTCCGGTTCGATGATTCTAAGTGAAATAAGTCACACAGAAAAAGCAACTTATCATAAGATATCACTTATGAAGATCCTGTAAACATGGCTACACTTGAACTTAGCTAGGAAAGAGAACAGAGTCTCACATTTGGAAAACACTCTTATGGCTGCTTAAGGGGGAAGGAGAGGTGGGTGATGCATAAAACCAGAGTTTGATATAAGCACAGGTACCGTTCCAAAAACCAACTATGGAATAGACAAGACCTACACCTTCCTCAGTGAAAGGGACTCAAAACCCCATATTTCCCGCAGAAGAATATATCTGACTAGTAAGAATCTTAAAACCTATGTATTGATATGTCTCTGTAAGGGAATCAAGTGTGTCTAGACTGGCATAAACATGGCAGCGAGAATCAGCTGAAATCCACTATCAAAACGAATTTCACAAACAAAACAAAAAAACAGGGAAATTCTTTACAATTCCTTCAGGGTCTCTGATGAAACCTGGAATAACCCTATCTACAAGGACAGCTGGATGTGGCATAAGGCTGGACCCTTGGGACTGAGAGGATTGGTGAGATTGGGTGAGCAAATGCAGACCCTTTAAAGCAATAATGCATGGCACCCACTCCTTGGGTCCCAACTCTCCAGGTTGAAGGGAATATTACTACAGCTATAACATGTACGGGAAACCTAGAGAATGGACACACTGTGAATACGAACGGTTTCTAAAACTCAAATAATAGTCCCTCTCCTGGTGCTCAGGTGTGACTTTCCATCTGCTTTACTATCAACCTCCCAACTGGGAGAGACAGCCCCTTTAACCTCCTGGTTCGCACAGGTTTCCAAGTTGGCAGAGGATGAAAGGGAAGAGGGAGAACCAATGAGAGAGTAGCTGTTAGGCATTTGGACGGGCACATATCAGTCTAATGTCCCGGCATGAAGAAGACTTAACCAAAGTCTCAGCCACCCACCGGGAAACAGCATAGTTCCTGAACCAAAATTTTGGACATGCGGTCAGCTCACAAAAAACGAGTTGAAAAATGGAGCTCAGGGGCACAGCAATTCACAAACTGGCAGAGTAATAAAGGACAACTATCGTCCAAAAATCTATTGAGGGAAGGCAACGAGGCGGACTTGAAAGCGAGACACAATAGCAGGAAACAGATTTCAAGAGGTACGTTGGAATCGCCTTTAAAGCACAGGAAGAGGGGCACAACTTCGACAATGATGCACTTGGCTAAAAAGGGCATATGCGTTTTCTCTTGAATATGTTCATGAGAAAACGCATACACCCATTTTGGCCAAGCAAGGAAGGGGGCAATGCCAATCTGCACTACAAGGAAGTATCACTTCCCACCGGTCAAAAGGGACATCCACAAAATACGTAAAAACCAGAAAGGCAAGACAGGCCCTGGAGAACAGGGAGCCTTGTTATGCTGATGGGCGAGATGTAAATTGCCAACTGCCTCTCTGGAGGAGTGCATTGTGTACCCTAAAACAAGTAAACAACAGAGCTACAGAGCCAAGGGCACTTCCAGTCTAGGGAATATACCTTGGGAAAACTGAAAATCAATAAGACAGAGCCACCCCAAAATTTAGGGCTGTACTGCTTACAAGGACCTCAACTTGGGTACACCTTAAATATCCCAGGAAATATAAAAATGGTTCAAAAAATTGTGGTATTTACGTACGATGGAATATCCATCAGCCATGAAATCAATGTCATAAGACCAGTAGCAGCAAAATGGGTTGATTCAGGTACGATAATTCTAAGTGAAATAAGTCACACAGAAAAAGAAACTTATCATAAGATATCACTTATGAAGATCCTGTAAACATGGCTACACTTGAACTGAGTTAGGAAAGAGAACAGAGTCTCAAATTTAGAAAATTCTCTTATGCCTGCTTAAGGGGGAAGGAGAGGTGGGGTGATGCATAAAACCAGAGTTTGATATAAGCACAGGTACCGTTCCAAAAACCAACTATGGAATAGACAAGACCTACACCTTCCTCAGTGAAAGGGACTCAAAACACCATATTTCCCGCAGAGGAATATATCTGACTAGTAAGAATCTTAAAACCTATGTATTGATATGTCTCCATAAGGGAATCAAGTGTGTCTAGACTGGCATAATCATGGCGGCGAGAATCACCTCAAACCCACTATAAAAAGGAATTTCAAAAACAAAACAAAAAACTGGGAAATTCTTTACAATTCCTTCAGGGTCTCTGATGAAAGCTGGAATGACCATATCTACAACGACAGCTGGATGTGGCATAAGGCTGGAAAATTGGGACTGAGAGGATTGGTGAGATAGGGTGAGCAAATGCAGACCCTTTAAAGCACAAATGCCTGGCACCCATTCCATGGGTCCGAACTCTCCAGGTTGAAGGGAATATTACTACAGCTATAACATGCACGGGAAACCTAGAAAACGGACACACTTTGAATACGAAAGGTTTCTAAAACTCAACGAATAGTCCCTCTCCTGGTGCTCCAGTTTGACTTTCCATCTGCTTTACTATCCACCTCCCAACTTGGAGAGACAGACCCTTTAACCTCCTGGTTCGCACAGGTTGCCAATTTGGCAGAGGATGAAAGGGAAGAGGGAGAACCAATGAGAGAGTAGCTGTTAGGCATTTGGACAGGCACATATCACTGTAATTTCCCGGCAGGAAGAAGAATTAACCAAAGTCTCAGCCAACCACCGGGAACCAGCATAAGTCCTGAACCATAATTTTGAACTTGCGGTCAGCTCACAAAAAACGAGTTGAAACATGGTGCTCAAGGGCAGAGCAATTCACAAACTGGCAGAGTAATAAAGAACAACTCTCGTCCAAAAATCTGTTAAGGGAAGGCAAGGAGGCAGACTTGAAAGCGATGCAGAATAGCAGGAAACAGATTTCAAGAGGTACGTTGGAATCGCCTTTAAAGCACAGGAAGAGGGGCACAACTTCGACAATGATGCACTTGGCCAAAAAGGGCGTATGTGTTTTCTCCTGAATATATTCAGGAGAAAACGCATAGGCCCTTTTTGGCCAAGCAAGCAAGCGGGCAATGCAAATCTGCACTACAAAGAAGTATCACTTCCCAACGGTCAAAAGGGACATCCACAAAATGTGTAAAAACCAGAAAGGCAAGACAGGCCCTGGAGAACAGGGAGCCTTGTTATGCTGATGGGCGGGATGTAAATTGCCAACTGCCTCAATGGAGGAGTGCATTGTGTTCCATAAAACAAGTAAACAACAGAGCTACAGAGCCAAGGGCACTTCCAGTCTAGGGAATATACCTTGGGAAAACTGAAAATCAATAAGACAGAGCCACTCCAAAATTTAGGGCTGCACTGCTTACAAGGACCTCAACTTGGGTACACCTTAAATATCCCAGGAAATATAAAAATGGTTCAAAAAATTGTGGTACTTACGTACGATGGAATATCCCACAGCCATGAAATCAATGTCATAAGACCAGTAGCAGCAAAATGGGTAGATTCAGGTACGATGATTCTAAGTGAAATAAGTCACACAGAAAAAGAAACTTATCATAAGATATCACTTATGAAGATCCTGTAAACATGGCTACACTTGAACTGAGTTAGGAAAGAGAACAGTGTCTCACATTTAGAAAACACTCTTATGCCTGCTTAAGGGGGAAGGAGAGGTGGGGTGATGCATAAAACCAGAGTTTGATATAAGCACAGGTACCGTTCCAAAAACCAACTATGGAATAGACAAGACCTACACCTTCCTCAGGAAAAGGGACTCAAAACCCCATATTTCCTGCAGAGGAATATATCTGACTAGTAAGAATCTTAAAACGTATGTATTGATATGTCTCCATAAGGGAATCAAGTGTGTCAGACTGGCATAAACATGGCAGCGAGAATCAGCTCAAACCCATTATAAAAAGGAATTTCAAAAACAAAACGAAAAAACTGCATAATTCTTTAAAATTCCTTCAGGGTCTCTGATGAAACCTGGAATGACCCTATGTACAATGACAGCTGGATGTGGCATAAGGAGGGACACTTGACACTGAGACGATTGGTGAGATTGGGTGAGCAAATGCAGACCCTTTAAAGCACAAATGCCTGGCACCCATTCCATGGTTCCCAACTCTCCAGGTTAGAGGGAATATTACTACCGTTATAACATGTAAGGGAAACCTAGAGAACGGACACACTGTGAATATGAAAGGTTTCTAAAACTCAACGAATAGTCCCTCTCCTGGAGCCCCGGTTTGACTTTCCATATGCTTTACTATCAACCTCCCAACTTGGAGAGACAGGCCCTTTAACCACCTGGTTTCCACGGGTTGCCAATTTGGCAGAGGATGAAAGGGAAGAGGGAGAAACAATGAGAGAGTAGCTGTTAGGCGTTTGCACGGGCACATATCACTGTAATTTCCCCGCCGGAAGAAGAATTAACCAAGGTGTCAGCGACCCACCGGGAACCAGTATAGGTCCTGAACCAAAATTTTGGGCTTGCGGTCAGCTCACAAAAAACGAGTTGAAAAATGGAGCTCAGGGGCACAGCAATTCACAAACTGACCGAGTAATAAAGGACAACTATCGTCCAAAAATCTGTTGAGTGTAGGCAACGAGGCGGACTTGAAAGCGAGGCAGAATAGCAGGAAACAGATTTCAAGAGGTACGTTGGAATCGACTTTAAGGCACAGGAAGAGGGGCACAACTTTGACAATGATGCACTTGGCCAAAAAGGGTGTATGCGATTTATCCTGAATATATTCAGGAGAAAACGCATACGCCCTTTTTGGCCAAGCAGGCAAGCGGGCAATGCAAATCTGCACTACAAAGAAGTATCACTTCCCACCGGTCAAAAGGGACATCCACAAAATGTGTAAAAACCAGAAAGGCAACACAGGCCCTGGAGAACAGGAAGCCTTGTTATGCTGATGGGCAGGATGTAAATTGCCAACAGCCCCTCTGGAGGAGTACATTGCGTTCCCTAAAACAAGGAAAAGAACAGAGCTACAGAGCCAAGGGCACTTCCAGTCTAGGGAATATACCTTGAGTAAACTGAAAATCAATAAGACAGAGCCACCCCAAAATTTAGGGCTGCACTGCTTACAAGGACCTCAACTTGGGTACACCTTAAATATCCCAGGAAATATAAAAATGGTTCAAAAAATTGTGGTACTTCCGTACGATGGAATATACCTCATCCATGAAATCAATGTCATAAGACCAGTAGCAGCAAAATGGGTGGATTCAGGTACGATGATTCTAAGTGAAATAAGTCACACTGAAAAAGAAACTTATCATAAGATATCACTTATGAAGGTCCTGTAAACATGGCTACACTTGAACTGAGTTAGGAAAGAGAACAGTGTCTCACATTTAGAAAACACTCTTATGGCTGCTTAAGGGGGAAGGAGAGGAGGGGTGATGCATAAAACCAGAGTTTGATATAAGCAGAGGTACCGTTCCAAAAACCAACTATGGAATACACAAGACCTACACCTTCCTCAGTGAAAGGGACTCAAAACCCCATATTTCCCACAGAAGAATATATCTGACTAGTAAGAATCTTAAAACCTATGTATTGATATGTCTCCGTAAGGGAATCAAGAGATTCTAGACTGGCATAAACATGGCAGCGAGAATCCGCTCAAACCCACTATAAAAAGGAATTTCAAAAACAAAACAAAAAAACTGGGAAATTCCTTACAATTCCTTCAGGGTCTCTGATGAAACCTGGAAAGACCCTATCTACAACGACAGCTGGATGTGGCATAAGGCTGGACACTTGGGACTGAGAGGATTGGTGAGATTGGGTGAGCAAATGCAGACCCTTTAAAGCAATAATGCATGGCACCAATGCCATGGGTCCCAACTCTCCAGGTTGAAGGGAATATTACTACAGTTATAACATGTACGAGAAATCTAGAGAACGGACACACTGTGAATATGAAAGGTTTCTAAAACTCAACGGATAGTCTCTCTCCTGGTGCTCCAGTTTGACTGTCCATCCGTTTACTTTCAATCTCCCATCTTGGAGAGACAGCCCCTTTAACCTCCTGGTTCGCACAGGTTTCCAAGTTGGCAGAGGATGAAAGGGAAGAGGGAGAACCAATGAGAGAGTAGCTGTTAGGCATTTGGACGGGCACATATCACTCTAACTTCCCAGCAGGAGGAAGAATTAACCAAAGTCTCAGCCACCCACCGGGAACCAGAATAGGTCCTGGACCAAAATTTTGGACTTGCGGTCAGCTCACCAAAAACGAGTTGAAAAATGGAGCTCAGCGGCACAGCAATTCACAAACTGGCCGAGTAATAAAGGACAACTATCGTCCAAAAATCTGTTGAGGGAAGGCAACCAGGCGGACTTGAAAGCGAGGCAGAATAGCAGGAAACAGATTTCAAGAGGTACGTTGGAATCGCCTTTAAAGCACAGGAAGAGGGGCACAACTTCGACAATGATGCACTTGGCCAAAAAGGGCGTATGCATTTTCTCCTGAATATATTCAGGTGAAAACGCATACGCCCTTTTTGGCCAAGCAAGCAAGCGGGCAATGCAAATCTGCACTACAAAGAAGTATCACTTCCCACCGGTCAAAAGGGACATCCACAATATGTGTAAAAATCAGAAAGGGAAGACAGGCCCTGGAGAACAGGGAGCCTTGTTATGCTGATGGGCGGGATGTAAATTGCCAACTGTCTCTCTGGAGGAGGGCATTCTGTTCCCTAAAACAAGTAAAGAACAGAGCTACAGAGCCAAGAGCACTACCAGTTTAGGGAATATACCTTGGGAAAACTGAAAATCAATAAGACAGAGCCACCCCAAAATTTAGGGCTGCACTGCATACAAGGACCTCAACTTGGATACACCTTAAGTATCCCAGAAAATATAAACATGGTTCAAAAAATTGTGGTACTTATGTACGATGGAATATCCCTCAGCCATGAAATCAATGTCATAAGACCAGTAGCAGCAAAATGGGTGGATTCAGGTACGATGATTCTAAGTGAAATAAGTCACACAGAAAAAGAAACTTATCATAAGATATCACTTATGAAGATCCTGTAAACATGGCTACACTTGAACTGAGTTAGGATAGAGAACAGTGTCTCACATTTACAAAACACTCTTATACCTGCTTAAGGGGGAAGGAGAGGTGGGGTGATGCATAAAACCAGAGTTTGATACAAGCACAGGTACCGTTCCAAAAACCAACTATGGAATAGACAAGACCTACACCGTCCTCAGTGATAGGGACTCAAAACCCCATATTTCCCGCAGAGGAAAATATCTGACTAGTAAGAATCTTAAAACCTATGTATTGATATGTCTCCGTAAGGGAATCAAGTGTGTCTAGACTGGCATAAACATGGCAGCGAGAATCAGCTCAAACCCACTATAAAAAGGAATTTCAAAAACAAAACAAAAAAACTGGGAAATTCTTTACAATTCCTTCAGGGTCTCTGATGAAAGCTGGAATGACCCTATCTACAACGACAGCTGGATGTGGCATAAGGAGGGACACTTGGGACTGAGACGATTGGTGAGATTGGGTGAGCAAATGCAGACCCTTTAAAGCAATAATGCATGGCACCCATTCCATGGGTCCGAACTCTCCAGGTTGAAGGGAATATTACTACAGCTATAACATGTGCGGGAAACCTAGAGAACGGACACACTGTGAATACGAAAGGTTTCTAAAACTCAACGAATAGTCCCTCTCCTGGTGCTCCGGTTTGACTTTCCGTCTGCTTTACTATCAACCTCCCAACTTGGAGAGACAGCCCCTTTAACCTCTTGGTTCGCACAGGTTGCCAATTTGGCAGAGGATTAAAGGGAAGAGGGAGAACCAATGAGAGAGTAGCTGTTAGGCATTTGGACGGGCACATATCACTGTAAATTCCCGGCAGGAAGAAGAATTAACCAAATTCTCAGCCACCCACCGGGAACCAGTATAGGTCCTGAACCAAAATTTTGGACTTGCGGTCAGCTCACCAAAAACGAGTTGAAAAATGGAGCTCAGGGGCACAGCAATTCACAAACTGGCCGAGTAATAAAGGACAACTATCGTCCAAAAATCTGTTGAGGGAAGGCAACAAGGCGGACTTGAAAGCGAGGCAGAATAGCAGGAAACAGATTTCAAGAGGTACGTTGGAATCGCCTTTAAAGCACAGGAAGAGGGGCACAACTTTGACAATGATGCACTTGGCCAAAAAGGGCGTATGCATTTTCTCCTGAATATATTCAGGAGAAAACGCATACGCCCTTTTTGGCCGAGCAAGCAAGCGGGCAATGCAAATCTGCACTACAAAGAAGTATCACTTCCCACCGGTCAAAAGGGACATCCACAAAATGTGTAAGAACAAGAAAGGCAACACAGGCCCTGGAGAACAGGGAGCCTTGTTATGCTGATGGGCGGGATGTAAATTGCCAACTGCCTCTCTGGAGGAGTGCATTCTGTTCCCTAAAACAAGTAAAGAACAGAGCTACAGAGCCAAGGGCACTACCAGTCTAGGGAATATACCTTGGGAAAACTGAAAATCAATAAGACAGAGCCACCCCAAAATTTAGGGCTGCACTGCATACAAGGACCTCAACTTGGATACACCTTAAGTATCCCAGAAAATATAAACATGGTTCAAAAAATTGTGGTACTTACGTACGATGGAATATCCCTCAGCCATGAAATCAATGTCATAAGACCAGTAGCAGCAAAATGGGTGGATTCAGGTACGATGATTCTAAGTGAAATAAGTCACACAGAAAAAGAAACTTATCATAAGATATCACTTATGAAGATCCTGTAAACATGGCTACACTTGAACTGATTTAGGAAAGAGAACAGTGTCTCACATTTAGAAAACACTCTTATACCTGCTTAAGGGGGAAGGAGAGGTGGGGTGATGCATAAAACCAGAGTTTGATATAAGCACAGGTACCGTTCCAAAAACCAACTATGGAATAGACAAGACCTACACCGTCCTCAGTGAAAGGGACTCAAAACCCCATATTTCCCGCAGAGGAAAGTATCTGACTAGTAAGAATCTTAAAACCTATGTATTGATATGTCTCCATAAGGGAATCAAGTGTGTCTACACTGGCATAAACATGGCAGCGAGAATCAGCTCAAACCCACTATAAAAAGGAATTTCAAAAACAAAACAAAAAAACTGGGAAATTCTTTACAATTCCTTCAGGGTCTCTGATGAAAGCTGGAATGACCCTATCTACAAGGACAGCTGGATGTGGCATAAGGAGGGACACTTGGGACTGAGACGATTGGTGAGATTGGGTGAGCAAATGCAGACCCTTTAAAGCAATAATGCATGGCACCCATTCCATGGGTCTGAACTCTCCAGGTTGAAGGGAATATTACTACAGCTATAACATGTGTGGGAAACCTAGGGAACGGACACACTGTGAATACGAAAGGTTTCTAAAACTCAACGAATAGTCCCTCTCCTGGTGCTCCGGTTTGACTTTCCGTCTGCTTTACTATCAACCTCCCAACTTGGAGAGACAGCCCCTTTAACCTCTTGGTTCGCACAGGTTGCCAATTTGGCAGAGGATGAAAGGGAAGAGGGAGAACCAATGAGAGAGTAGCTGTTAGGCATTTGGACGGGCACATATCACTGTAATTTCCCGGCAGGAAGAAGAATTAACCAAATTCTCAGCCACCCACCGGGAACCAGTATAGGTCCTGAACCAAAATTTTGGACTTGCGGTCAGCTCACCAAAAACGAGTTGAAAAATGGAGCTCAGGGGCACAGCAATTCACAAACTGGCCGAGTAATAAAGGACAACTATCGTCCAAAAATCTGTTGAGGGAAGGCAACGAGGCGGACTTGAAAGCGAGGCAGAATAGCAGGAAACAGATTTCAAGAGGTACGTTGGAATCGCCTTTAAAGCACAGGAAGAGGGGCACAACTTCGACAATGATGCACTTGGCCAAAAAGGGCGTATGCGTTTTCTCCTGAATATATTCAGGAGAAAACGCATACGCCCTTTTTGGCCAAGCAAGCAAGCGGGCAATGCAAATCTGCACTACAAAGAAGTATCACTTCCCACCGGTCAAAAGGGACATCCACAAAATGTGTAAGAACAAGAAAGGCAAGACAGGCCCTGGAGAACAGGGAGCCTTGTTATGCTGATGGGCGGGATGTAAATTGCCAACTGCCTCTCTGGAGGAGTGCATTCTGTTCCCTAAAACAAGTAAAGAACAGAGCTACAGAGCCAAGGGCACTACCAGTCTAGGGAATATACCTTGGGAAAACTGAAAATCAATAAGACAGAGCCACCCCAAAATTTAGGGCTGCACTGCATACAAGGACCTGAACTTGGATACACCTTAAGTATCCCAGAAAATATAAACATGGTTCAAAAAATTGTGGTACTTACGTACGATGGAATATCCCTCAGCCATGAAATCAATGTCATAAGACCAGTAGCAGCAAAATGGGTGGATTCAGGTACGATGATTCTAAGTGAAATAAGTCACACAGAAAAAGAAACTTATCATAAGATATCACTTATGAAGATCCTGTAAACATGGCTACACTTGAACTGAGTTAGGAAAGAGAACAGTGTCTCACATTTAGAAAACACTCTTATACCTGCTTAAGGGGGAAGGAGAGGTGGGGTGATGCATAAAACCAGAGTTTGATATAAGCACAGGTACCGTTCCAAAAACCAACTATGGAATAGACAAGACCTACACCGTCCTCAGCGAAAGGGACTCAAAACCCCATATTTCCCGCAGAGGAAAATATCTGACTAGTAAGAATCTTAAAACCTATGTATTGATATGTCTCCGTAAGGGAATCAAGTGTGTCTAGACTGGCATAAACATGGCAGCGAGAATCAGCTCAAACCCACTATAAAAAGGAATTTCAAAAACAAAACAAAAAAACTGGGAAATTCTTTACAATTCCTTCAGGGTCTCTGATGAAGGCTGGAATGACCCTATCTACAATGACAGCTGGATGTGGCATAAGGAGGGACACTTGGGACTGAGACGATTGGTGAGATTGGGTGAGCAAATGCAGACCCTTTAAAGCAATAATGCATGGCACACATTCCATGGGTCCGAACTCTCCAGGTTGAAGGGAATATTACTACAGCTATAACATGTGCGGGAAACCTAGAGAACGGACACACTGTGAATACGAAAGGTTTCTAAAACTCAACGAATAGTCCCTCTCCTGGTGCTCCAGTTTGACTTTCGGTCTGCTTTACTATCAACCTCCCAACTTGGAGAGACAGCTCCTTTAACCTCTTGGTTCGCACAGGTTGCCAATTTGGCAGAGGATGAAAGGGAAGAGGGAGAACCAATGAGAGAGTAGCTGTTAGGCATTTGGACGGGCACATATCACTGTAATTTCCCGGCAGGAAGAAGAATTAACCAAATTCTCAGCCACCCACCGGGAACCAGTATAGGTCCTGAACCAAAATTTTGGACTTGCGGTCAGCTCACCAAAAACGAGTTGAAAAATGGAGCTCAGGGGCACAGCAATTCACAAACTGGCCGAGTAATAAAGGACAACTATCGTCCAAAAATCTGTTGAGGGAAGGCAACGAGGCGGACTTGAAAGCGAGGCAGAATAGCAGGAAACAGATTTCCAGAGGTACGTTGGAATCGCCTTTAAAGCACAGGAAGAGGGGCACAACTTCGACAATGATGCACTTGGCCAAAAAGGGCGTATGCGTTTTCTCCTGAATATATTCAGGAGAAAACGCATACACCCTTTTTGGCCAAGCAAGCAAGCGGGCAATGCAAATCTGCACTACAAAGAAGTATCACTTCCCACCGGTCAAAAGGGATATCCACAAAATGTGTAGAACAAGAAAGGCAAGACAGGCCCTGGAGAACAGGGAGCCTTGTTATGCTGATGGGCGGGATGTAAATTGCCAACTGCCTCTTTGGAGGAGTGCATTCTGTTCCCTAAAACAAGTAAAGAACAGAGCTACAGAGCCAAGGGCACTACCAGTCTAGGGAATATACCTTGGGAAAACTGAAAATCAATAAGACAGAGCCACCCCAAAATTTAGGGCTGCACTGCATACAAGGACCTCAACTTGGATACACCTTAAGTATCCCAGAAAATATAATCATGGTTCAAAAAATTGTGGTACTTACGTACGATGGAATATCCCTCAGCCATGAAATCAATGTCATAAGACCATTAGCAGCAAAATGGGTGGATTCAGGTACGATGATTCTAAGTGAAATAAGTCACACAGAAAAAGAAACTTATCATAAGATATCACTTATGAAGATCCTGTAAACATGGCTACACTTGAACTGAGTTAGGAAAGAGAACAGTGTCTCACATTTAGAAAACACTCTTATACCTGCTTAAGGGGGAAGGAGAGGTGGGGTGATGCATAAAACCAGAGTTTGATATAAGCACAGGTACCGTTCCAAAAACCAACTATGGAATAGACAAGACCTACACCGTCCTCAGCGAAAGGGACTCAAAACCCCATATTTCCCGCAGAGGAAAATATCTGACTAGTAAGAATCTTAAAACCTATGTATTGATATGTCTCCGTAAGGGAATCAAGTGTGTCTAGACTGGCATAAACATGGCAGCGAGAATCAGCTCAAACCCACTATAAAAAGGAATTTCAAAAACAAAACAAAAAAACTGGGAAATTCTTTACAATTCCTTCAAGGTCTCTGATGAAACCTGGAATGACCCTATCTACAACGACAGCTGGATGTGGCATAAGGAGGGACACTTGGGACTGAGACGATTGGTGAGATTGGGTGAGCAAATGCAGACCCTTTAAAGCAATAATGCATGGCTCCCATTCCATGGGTCCGAACTCTCCAGGTTGAAGGGAATATTACTACAGCTATAACATGTGCGGGAAACCTAGAGAACGGACACACTTTGAATACGAAAGGTTTCTAAAACTCAACGAATAGTCCCTCTCCTGGTGCTCCGGTTTGACTTTCCGTCTGCTTTACTATCAACCTCCCAACTTGGAGAGACAGCCCCTTTAACCTCTTGGTTCGCACAGGTTGCCAATTTGGCAGAGGATGAAAGGGAAGAGGGAGAACCAATGAGAGAGTAGCTGTTAGGCATTTGGACGGGCACATATCACTGTAATTTCCCGGAAGGAAGAAGAATTAACCAAATTCTCAGCCACCCACCGGGAACCAGTATAGGTCCTGAACCAAAATTTTGGACGTGCGGTCAGCTCACCAAAAACGAGTTGAAAAATGGAGCTCAGGGGCACAGCAATTCACAAACTGGCCGAGTAATAAAGGACAACTATCGTCCAAAAATCTGTTGAGGGAAGGCAACGAGGCGGACTTGAAAGCGAGGCAGAATAGCAGGAAACAGATTTCAAGAGGTACGTTGGAATCACCTTTAAAGCACAGGAAGAGGGGCACAACTTCGACAATGATGCACTTGGCCAAAAAGGGCGTATGCGTTTTCTCCTGAATATATTCAGGAGAAAACGCATACGCCCTTTTTGGCCAAGCAAGCAAGCGGGCAATGCAAATCTGCACTACAAAGAAGTATCACTTCCCACCGGTCAAAAGGGACATCCACAAAATGTGTAAGAACAAGAAAGGCAAGACAGGCCCTGGAGAACAGGGAGCCTTGTTATGCTGATGGGCGGGATGTAAATTGCCAACTGCCTCTCTGGAGGAGTGCATTCTGTTCCCTAAAACAAGTAAAGAACAGAGCTACAGAGCCAAGGGCACTACCAGTCTAGGGAATATACCTTGGGAAAACTGAAAATCAATAAGACAGAGCCACCCCAAAATTTAGGGCTGCACTGCATACAAGGACCTGAACTTGGATACACCTTAAGTATCCCAGAAAATATAAACATGGTTCAAAAAATTGTGGTACTTACGTACGATGGAATATCCCTCAGCCATGAAATCAATGTCATAAGACCAGTAGCAGCAAAATGGGTGGATTCAGGTACGATGATTCTAAGTGAAATAAGTCACACAGAAAAAGAAACTTATCATAAGATATCACTTATGAAGATCCTGTAAACATGGCTACACTTGAACTGAGTTAGGAAAGAGAACAGTGTCTCACATTTAGAAAACACTCTTATACCTGCTTAAGGGGGAAGGAGAGGTGGGGTGATGCATAAAACCAGAGTTTGATATAAGCACAGGTACCGTTCCAAAAACCAACTATGGAATAGACAAGACCTACACCGTCCTCAGCGAAAGGGACTCAAAACCCCATATTTCCCGCAGAGGAAAATATCTGACTAGTAAGAATCTTAAAACCTATGTATTGATATGTCTCCGTAAGGGAATCAAGTGTGTCTAGACTGGCATAAACATGGCAGCGAGAATCAGCTCAAACCCACTATAAAAAGGAATTTCAAAAACAAAACAAAAAAACTGGGAAATTCTTTACAATTCCTTCAGGGTCTCTGATGAAGGCTGGAATGACCCTATCTACAATGACAGCTGGATGTGGCATAAGGAGGGACACTTGGGACTGAGACGATTGGTGAGATTGGGTGAGCAAATGCAGACCCTTTAAAGCAATAATGCATGGCACCCATTCCATGGGTCCGAACTCTCCAGGTTGAAGGGAATATTACTACAGCTATAACATGTGCGGGAAACCTAGAGAACGGACACACTGTGAATACGAAAGGTTTCTAAAACTCAACGAATAGTCCCTCTCCTGGTGCTCCAGTTTGACTTTCGGTCTGCTTTACTATCAACCTCCCAACTTGGAGAGACAGCTCCTTTAACCTCTTGGTTCGCACAGGTTGCCAATTTGGCAGAGGATGAAAGGGAAGAGGGAGAACCAATGAGAGAGTAGCTGTTAGGCATTTGGACGGGCACATATCACTGTAATTTCCCGGCAGGAAGAAGAATTAACCAAATTCTCAGCCACCCACCGGGAACCAGTATAGGTCCTGAACCAAAATTTTGGACTTGCGGTCAGCTCACCAAAAACGAGTTGAAAAATGGAGCTCAGGGGCACAGCAATTCACAAACTGGCCGAGTAATAAAGGACAACTATCGTCCAAAAATCTGTTGAGGGAAGGCAACGAGGCGGACTTGAAAGCGAGGCAGAATAGCAGGAAACAGATTTCCAGAGGTACGTTGGAATCGCCTTTAAAGCACAGGAAGAGGGGCACAACTTTGACAATGATGCACTTGGCCAAAAAGGGCGTATGCGTTTTCTCCTGAATATATTCAGGAGAAAACGCATACGCCCTTTTTGGCCAAGCAAGCAAGCGGGCAATGCAAATCTGCACTACAAAGAAGTATCACTTCCCACCGGTCAAAAGGGATATCCACAAAATGTGTAGAACAAGAAAGGCAAGACAGGCCCTGGAGAACAGGGAGCCTTGTTATGCTGATGGGCGGGATGTAAATTGCCAACTGCCTCTTTGGAGGAGTGCATTCTGTTCCCTAAAACAAGTAAAGAACAGAGCTACAGAGCCAAGGGCACTACCAGTCTAGGGAATATACCTTGGGAAAACTGAAAATCAATAAGACAGAGCCACCCCAAAATTTAGGGCTGCACTGCATACAAGGACCTCAACTTGGATACACCTTAAGTATCCCAGAAAATATAATCATGGTTCAAAAAATTGTGGTACTTACGTACGATGGAATATCCCTCAGCCATGAAATCAATGTCATAAGACCATTAGCAGCAAAATGGGTGGATTCAGGTACGATGATTCTAAGTGAAATAAGTCACACAGAAAAAGAAACTTATCATAAGATATCACTTATGAAGATCCTGTAAACATGGCTACACTTGAACTGAGTTAGGAAAGAGAACAGTGTCTCACATTTAGAAAACACTCTTATACCTGCTTAAGGGGGAAGGAGAGGTGGGGTGATGCATAAAACCAGAGTTTGATAAAAGCACAGGTACCGTTCCAAAAACCAACTATGGAATAGACAAGACCTACACCGTCCTCAGCGAAAGGGACTCAAAACCCCATATTTCCCGCAGAGGAAAATATCTGACTAGTAAGAATCTTAAAACCTATGTATTGATATGTCTCCGTAAGGGAATCAAGTGTGTCTAGACTGGCATAAACATGGCAGCGAGAATCAGCTCAAACCCACTATAAAAAGGAATTTCAAAAACAAAACAAAAAAACTGGGAAATTCTTTACAATTCCTTCAAGGTCTCTGATGAAACCTGGAATGACCCTATCTACAACGACAGCTGGATGTGGCATAAGGAGGGACACTTGGGACTGAGACGATTGGTGAGATTGGGTGAGCAAATGCAGACCCTTTAAAGCAATAATGCATGGCTCCCATTCCATGGGTCCGAACTCTCCAGGTTGAAGGGAATATTACTACAGCTATAACATGTGCGGGAAACCTAGAGAACGGACACACTTTGAATACGAAAGGTTTCTAAAACTCAACGAATAGTCCCTCTCCTGGTGCTCCGGTTTGACTTTCCGTCTGCTTTACTATCAACCTCCCAACTTGGAGAGACAGCCCCTTTAACCTCTTGGTTCGCACAGGTTGCCAATTTGGCAGAGGATGAAAGGGAAGAGGGAGAACCAATGAGAGAGTAGCTGTTAGGCATTTGGACGGGCACATATCACTGTAATTTCCCGGAAGGAAGAAGAATTAACCAAATTCTCAGCCACCCACCGGGAACCAGTATAGGTCCTGAACCAAAATTTTGGACGTGCGGTCAGCTCACCAAAAACGAGTTGAAAAATGGAGCTCAGGGGCACAGCAATTCACAAACTGGCCGAGTAATAAAGGACAACTATCGTCCAAAAATCTGTTGAGGGAAGGCAACGAGGTGGACTTGAAAGCGAGGCAGAATAGCAGGAAACAGATTTCAAGAGGTACGTTGGAATCACCTTTAAAGCACAGGAAGAGGGGCACAACTTCGACAATGATGCACTTGGCCAAAAAGGGCGTATGCGTTTTCTCCTGAATATATTCAGGAGAAAACGCATACGCCCTTTTTGGCCAAGCAAGCAAGCGGGCAATGCAAATCTGCACTACAAAGAAGTATCACTTCCCACCGGTCAAAAGGGACATCCACAAAATGTGTAAGAACAAGAAAGGCAAGACAGGCCCTGGAGAACAGGGAGCCTTGTTATGCTGATGGGCGGGATGTAAATTGCCAACTGCCTCTCTGGAGGAGTGCATTCTGTTCCCTAAAACAAGTAAAGAACAGAGCTACAGAGCCAAGGGCACTACCAGTCTAGGGAATATACCTTGGGAAAACTGAAAATCAATAAGACAGAGCCACCCCAAAATTTAGGGCTGCACTGCATACAAGGACCTGAACTTGGATACACCTTAAGTATCCCAGAAAATATAAACATGGTTCAAAAAATTGTGGTACTTACGTACGATGGAATATCCCTCAGGCATGAAATCAATGTCATAAGACCAGTAGCAGCAAAATGGGTGGATTCAGGTACGATGATTCTAAGTGAAATAAGTCACACAGAAATAGAAACTTATCATAAGATATCACTTATGAAGATCCTGTAAACATGGCTACACTTGAACTGAGTTAGGAAAGAGAACAGTGTCTCACATTTAGAAAACACTCTTATACCTGCTTAAGGGGGAAGGAGAGGTGGGGTGATGCATAAAACCAGAGTTTGATATAAGCACAGGTACCGTTCCAAAAACCAACTATGGAATAGACAAGACCTACACCGTCCTCAGCGAAAGGGACTCAAAACCCCATATTTCCCGCAGAGGAAAATATCTGACTAGTAAGAATCTTAAAACCTATGTATTGATATGTCTCCGTAAGGGAATCAAGTGTGTCTAGACTGGCATAAACATGGCAGCGAGAATCAGCTCAAACCCACTATAAAAAGGAATTTCAAAAACAAAACAAAAAAACTGGGAAATTCTTTACAATTCCTTCAGGGTCTCTGATGAAGGCTGGAATGACCCTATCTACAACGACAGCTGGATGTGGCATAAGGAGGGACACTTGGGACTGAGATGATTGGTGAGATTGGGTGAGCAAATGCAGACCCTTTAAAGCAATAATGCATGGCACCCATTCCATGGGTCCGAACTCTCCAGGTTGAAGGGAATATTACTACAGCTATAACATGTGCGGGAAACCTAGAGAACGGACACACTGTGAATACGAAAGGTTTCTAAAACTCAACGCATAGTCCCTCTCCTGGTGCTCCGGTTTGACTTTCCGTCTGCTTTACTATCAACCTCCCAACTTGGAGAGACAGCCCCTTTAACCTCTTGGTTCGCACAGGTTGCCAGTTTGGCAGAGGATGAAAGGGAAGAGGGAGAACCAATGAGAGAGTAGCTGTTAGGCATTTGGACGGGCACATATCACTGTAATTTCCCGGCAGGAAGAAGAATTAACCAAATTCTCAGCCACCCACCGGGAACCAGTATAGGTCCTGAACCAAAATTTTGGACTTGCGGTCAGCTCACCAAAAACGAGTTGAAAAATGGAGCTCAGGGGCACAGCCATTCACAAACTGGCCGAGTAATAAAGGACAACTATCGTCCAAAAATCTGTTGAGGGAAGGCAACGAGGCGGACTTGAAAGCGAGGCAGAATAGCAGGAAACAGATTTCAAGAGGTACGTTGGAATCGCCTTTAAAGCACAGGAAGAGGGGCACAACTTTGACAATGATGCACTTGGCCAAAAAGGGCGTATGCGTTTTCTCCTGAATATATTCAGGAGAAAACGCATACGCCCTTTTTGGCCAAGCAAGCAAGCGGGCAATGCAAATCTGCACTACAAAGAAGTATCACTTCCCACCGGTCAAAAGGGACATCCACAAAATGTGTAAGAACAAGAAAGGCAACACAGGCCCTGGAGAACAGGGAGCCTTGTTATGCTGATGGGCGGGATGTAAATTGCCAACTGCCTCTCTGGAGGAGTGCATTCTGTTCCCTAAAACAAGTAAAGAACAGAGCTACAGAGCCAAGGGCACTACCAGTCTAGGGAATATACCTTGGGAAAACTGAAAATCAATAAGACAGAGCCACCCCAAAATTTAGGGCTGCACTGCATACAAGGACCTCAACTTGGATACACCTTAAGTATCCCAGAAAATATAAACATGGTTCAAAAAATTGTGGTACTTACGTACGATGGAATATCCCTCAGCCATGAAATCAATGTCATAAGACCAGTAGCAGCAAAATGGGTGGATTCAGGTACGATGATTCTAAGTGAAATAAGTCACACAGAAAAAGAAACTTATCATAAGATATCACTTATGAAGATCCTGTAAACATGGCTACACTTGAACTGAGTTAGGAAAGAGAACAGTGTCTCACATTTAGAAAACACTCTTATACCTGCTTAAGGGGGAAGGAGAGGTGGGGTGATGCATAAAACCAGAGTTTGATATAAGCACAGGTACCGTTCCAAAAACCAACTATGGAATAGACAAGACCTACACCGTCCTCAGTGAAAGGGACTCAAAACCCCATATTTCCCGCAGAGGAAAGTATCTGACTAGTAAGAATCTTAAAACCTATGTATTGATATGTCTCCATAAGGGAATCAAGTCTGTCTAGACTGGCATAAACATGGCAGCGAGAATCAGCTCAAACCCACTATAAAAAGGAATTTCAAAAACAAAACAAAAAAACTGGGAAATTCTTTACAATTCCTTCAGGGTCTCTGATGAAAGCTGGAATGACCCTATCTACAAGGACAGCTGGATGTGGCATAAGGAGGGACACTTGGGACTGAGACGATTGGTGAGATTGGGTGAGCAAATGCAGACCCTTTAAAGCAATAATGCATGGCACCCATTCCATGGGTCTGAACTCTCCAGGTTGAAGGGAATATTACTACAGCTATAACATGTGCGGGAAACCTAGGGAACGGACACACTGTGAATACGAAAGGTTTCTAAAACTCAACGAATAGTCCCTCTCCTGGTGCTCCGGTTTGACTTTCCGTCTGCTTTACTATCAACCTCCCAACTTGGAGAGACAGCCCCTTTAACCTCTTGGTTCGCACAGGTTGCCAATTTGGCAGAGGATGAAAGGGAAGAGGGAGAACCAATGAGAGAGTAGCTGTTAGGCATTTGGACGGGCACATATCACTGTAATTTCCCGGCAGGAAGAAGAATTAACCAAATTCTCAGCCACCCACCGGGAACCAGTATAGGTCCTGAACCAAAATTTTGGACTTGCGGTCAGCTCACCAAAAACGAGTTGAAAAATGGAGCTCAGGGGCACAGCAATTCACAAACTGGCCGAGTAATAAAGGACAACTATCGTCCAAAAATCTGTTGAGGGAAGGCAACGAGGCGGACTTGAAAGCGAGGCAGAATAGCAGGAAACAGATTTCCAGAGGTACGTTGGAATCGCCTTTAAAGCACAGGAAGAGGGGCACAACTTTGACAATGATGCACTTGGCCAAAAAGGGCGTATGCGTTTTCTCCTGAATATATTCAGGAGAAAACGCATACGCCCTTTTTGGCCAAGCAAGCAAGCGGGCAATGCAAATCTGCACTACAAAGAAGTATCACTTCCCACCGGTCAAAAGGGATATCCACAAAATGTGTAGAACAAGAAAGGCAAGACAGGCCCTGGAGAACAGGGAGCCTTGTTATGCTGATGGGCGGGATGTAAATTGCCAACTGCCTCTTTGGAGGAGTGCATTCTGTTCCCTAAAACAAGTAAAGAACAGAGCTACAGAGCCAAGGGCACTACCAGTCTAGGGAATATACCTTGGGAAAACTGAAAATCAATAAGACAGAGCCACCCCAAAATTTAGGGCTGCACTGCATACAAGGACCTCAACTTGGATACACCTTAAGTATCCCAGAAAATATAATCATGGTTCAAAAAATTGTGGTACTTACGTACGATGGAATATCCCTCAGCCATGAAATCAATGTCATAAGACCATTAGCAGCAAAATGGGTGGATTCAGGTACGATGATTCTAAGTGAAATAAGTCACACAGAAAAAGAAACTTATCATAAGATATCACTTATGAAGATCCTGTAAACATGGCTACACTTGAACTGAGTTAGGAAAGAGAACAGTGTCTCACATTTAGAAAACACTCTTATACCTGCTTAAGGGGGAAGGAGAGGTGGGGTGATGCATAAAACCAGAGTTTGATATAAGCACAGGTACCGTTCCAAAAACCAACTATGGAATAGACAAGACCTACACCGTCCTCAGAGAAAGGGACTCAAAACCCCATATTTCCCGCAGAGGAAAATATCTGACTAGTAAGAATCTTAAAACCTATGTATTGATATGTCTCCGTAAGGGAATCAAGTGTGTCTAGACTGGCATAAACATGGCAGCGAGAATCAGCTCAAACCCACTATAAAAAGGAATTTCAAAAACAAAACAAAAAAACTGGGAAATTCTTTACAATTCCTTCAAGGTCTCTGATGAAACCTGGAATGACCCTATCTACAACGACAGCTGGATGTGGCATAAGGAGGGACACTTGGGACTGAGACGATTGGTGAGATTGGGTGAGCAAATGCAGACCCTTTAAAGCAATAATGCATGGCTCCCATTCCATGGGTCCGAACTCTCCAGGTTGAAGGGAATATTACTACAGCTATAACATGTGCGGGAAACCTAGAGAACGGACACACTTTGAATACGAAAGGTTTCTAAAACTCAACGAATAGTCCCTCTCCTGGTGCTCCGGTTTGACTTTCCGTCTGCTTTACTATCAACCTCCCAACTTGGAGAGACAGCCCCTTTAACCTCTTGGTTCGCACAGGTTGCCAATTTGGCAGAGGATGAAAGGGAAGAGGGAGAACCAATGAGAGAGTAGCTGTTAGGCATTTGGACGGGCACATATCACTGTAATTTCCCGGCAGGAAGAAGAATTAACCAAATTCTCAGCCACCCACCGGGAACCAGTATAGGTCCTGAACCAAAATTTTGGACGTGCGGTCAGCTCACCAAAAACGAGTTGAAAAATGGAGCTCAGGGGCACAGCAATTCACAAACTGGCCGAGTAATAAAGGACAACTATCGTCCAAAAATCTGTTGAGGGAAGGCAACGAGGCGGACTTGAAAGCGAGGCAGAATAGCAGGAAACAGATTTCAAGAGGTACGTTGGAATCACCTTTAAAGCACAGGAAGAGGGGCACAACTTCGACAATGATGCACTTGGCCAAAAAGGGCGTATGCGTTTTCTCCTGAATATATTCAGGAGAAAACGCATACGCCCTTTTTGGCCAAGCAAGCAAGCGGGCAATGCAAATCTGCACTACAAAGAAGTATCACTTCCCACCGGTCAAAAGGGACATCCACAAAATGTGTAAGAACAAGAAAGGCAAGACAGGCCCTGGAGAACAGGGAGCCTTGTTATGCTGATGGGCGGGATGTAAATTGCCAACTGCCTCTCTGGAGGAGTGCATTCTGTTCCCTAAAACAAGTAAAGAACAGAGCTACAGAGCCAAGGGCACTACCAGTCTAGGGAATATACCTTGGGAAAACTGAAAATCAATAAGACAGAGCCACCCCAAAATTTAGGGCTGCACTGCATACAAGGACCTGAACTTGGATACACCTTAAGTATCCCAGAAAATATAAACATGGTTCAAAAAATTGTGGTACTTACGTACGATGGAATATCCCTCAGGCATGAAATCAATGTCATAAGACCAGTAGCAGCAAAATGGGTGGATTCAGGTACGATGATTCTAAGTGAAATAAGTCACACAGAAATAGAAACTTATCATAAGATATCACTTATGAAGATCCTGTAAACATGGCTACACTTGAACTGAGTTAGGAAAGAGAACAGTGTCTCACATTTAGAAAACACTCTTATACCTGCTTAAGGGGGAAGGAGAGGTGGGGTGATGCATAAAACCAGAGTTTGATATAAGCACAGGTACCGTTCCAAAAACCAACTATGGAATAGACAAGACCTACACCGTCCTCAGCGAAAGGGACTCAAAACCCCATATTTCCCGCAGAGGAAAATATCTGACTAGTAAGAATCTTAAAACCTATGTATTGATATGTCTCCGTAAGGGAATCAAGTGTGTCTAGACTGGCATAAACATGGCAGCGAGAATCAGCTCAAACCCACTATAAAAAGGAATTTCAAAAACAAAACAAAAAAACTGGGAAATTCTTTACAATTCCTTCAGGGTCTCTGATGAAGGCTGGAATGACCCTATCTACAACGACAGCTGGATGTGGCATAAGGAGGGACACTTGGGACTGAGATGATTGGTGAGATTGGGTGAGCAAATGCAGACCCTTTAAAGCAATAATGCATGGCACCCATTCCATGGGTCCGAACTCTCCAGGTTGAAGGGAATATTACTACAGCTATAACATGTGCGGGAAACCTAGAGAACGGACACACTGTGAATACGAAAGGTTTCTAAAACTCAACGCATAGTCCCTCTCCTGGTGCTCCGGTTTGACTTTCCGTCTGCTTTACTATCAACCTCCTAACTTGGAGAGACAGCCCCTTTAACCTCTTGGTTCGCACAGGTTGCCAGTTTGGCAGAGGATGAAAGGGAAGAGGGAGAACCAATGAGAGAGTAGCTGTTAGGCATTTGGACGGGCACATATCACTGTAATTTCCCGGCAGGAAGAAGAATTAACCAAATTCTCAGCCACCCACCGGGAACCAGTATAGGTCCTGAACCAAAATTTTGGACTTGCGGTCAGCTCACCAAAAACGAGTTGAAAAATGGAGCTCAGGGGCACAGCCATTCACAAACTGGCCGAGTAATAAAGGACAACTATCGTCCAAAAATCTGTTGAGGGAAGGCAACGAGGCGGACTTGAAAGCGAGGCAGAATAGCAGGAAACAGATTTCAAGAGGTACGTTGGAATCGCCTTTAAAGCACAGGAAGAGGGGCACAACTTTGACAATGATGCACTTGGCCAAAAAGGGCGTATGCGTTTTCTCCTGAATATATTCAGGAGAAAACGCATACGCCCTTTTTGGCCAAGCAAGCAAGCGGGCAATGCAAATCTGCACTACAAAGAAGTATCACTTCCCACCGGTCAAAAGGGACATCCACAAAATGTGTAAGAACAAGAAAGGCAACACAGGCCCTGGAGAACAGGGAGCCTTGTTATGCTGATGGGCGGGATGTAAATTGCCAACTGCCTCTCTGGAGGAGTGCATTCTGTTCCCTAAAACAAGTAAAGAACAGAGCTACAGAGCCAAGGGCACTACCAGTCTAGGGAATATACCTTGGGAAAACTGAAAATCAATAAGACAGAGCCACCCCAAAATTTAGGGCTGCACTGCATACAAGGACCTCAACTTGGATACACCTTAAGTATCCCAGAAAATATAAACATGGTTCAAAAAATTGTGGTACTTACGTACGATGGAATATCCCTCAGCCATGAAATCAATGTCATAAGACCAGTAGCAGCAAAATGGGTGGATTCAGGTACGATGATTCTAAGTGAAATAAGTCACACAGAAAAAGAAACTTATCAAAAGATATCACTTATGAAGATCCTGTAAACATGGCTACACTTGAACTGAGTTAGGAAAGAGAACAGTGTCTCACATTTAGAAAACACTCTTATACCTGCTTAAGGGGGAAGGAGAGGTGGGGTGATGCATAAAACCAGAGTTTGATATAAGCACAGGTACCGTTCCAAAAACCAACTATGGAATAGACAAGACCTACACCGTCCTCAGTGAAAGGGACTCAAAACCCCATATTTCCCGCAGAGGAAAGTATCTGACTAGTAAGAATCTTAAAACCTATGTATTGATATGTCTCCATAAGGGAATCAAGTCTGTCTAGACTGGCATAAACATGGCAGCGAGAATCAGCTCAAACCCACTATAAAAAGGAATTTCAAAAACAAAACAAAAAAACTGGGAAATTCTTTACAATTCCTTCAGGGTCTCTGATGAAAGCTGGAATGACCCTATCTACAAGGACAGCTGGATGTGGCATAAGGAGGGACACTTGGGACTGAGACGATTGGTGAGATTGGGTGAGCAAATGCAGACCCTTTAAAGCAATAATGCATGGCACCCATTCCATGGGTCTGAACTCTCCAGGTTGAAGGGAATATTACTACAGCTATAACATGTGCGGGAAACCTAGGGAACGGACACACTGTGAATACGAAAGGTTTCTAAAACTCAACGAATAGTCCCTCTCCTGGTGCTCCGGTTTGACTTTCCGTCTGCTTTACTATCAACCTCCCAACTTGGAGAGACAGCCCCTTTAACCTCTTGGTTCGCACAGGTTGCCAATTTGGCAGAGGATGAAAGGGAAGAGGGAGAACCAATGAGAGAGTAGCTGTTAGGCATTTGGACGGGCACATATCACTGTAATTTCCCGGCAGGAAGAAGAATTAACCAAATTCTCAGCCACCCACCGGGAACCAGTATAGGTCCTGAACCAAAATTTTGGACTTGCGGTCAGCTCACCAAAAACGAGTTGAAAAATGGAGCTCAGGGGCACAGCAATTCACAAACTGGCCGAGTAATAAAGGACAACTATCGTCCAAAAATCTGTTGAGGGAAGGCAACGAGGCGGACTTGAAAGCGAGGCAGAATAGCAGGAAACAGATTTCAAGAGGTACGTTGGAATCGCCTTTAAAGCACAGGAAGAGGGGCACAACTTCGACAATGATGCACTTGGCCATAAAGGGCGTATGCGTTTTCTCCTGAATATATTCAGGAGAAAACGCATACGCCCTTTTTGGCCAAGCAAGCAAGCGGGCAATGCAAATCTGCACTACAAAGAAGTATCACTTCCCACCGGTCAAAAGGGACATCCACAAAATGTGTAAGAACAAGAAAGGCAACACAGGCCCTGGAGAACAGGGAGCCTTGTTATGCTGATGGGCGGGATGTAAATTGCCAACTGCCTCTCTGGAGGAGTGCATTCTGTTCCCTAAAACAAGTAAAGAACAGAGCTACAGAGCCAAGGGCACTACCAGTCTAGGGAATATACCTTGGGAAAACTGAAAATCAATAAGACAGAGCCACCCCAAAATTTAGGGCTGCACTGCATACAAGGACCTCAACTTGGATACACCTTAAGTATCCCAGAAAATATAAACATGGTTCAAAAAATTGTGGTACTTACGTACGATGGAATATCCCTCAGCCATGAAATCAATGTCATAAGACCAGTAGCAGCAAAATGGGTGGATTCAGGTACGATGATTCTAATGAAATAAGTCACACAGAAAAAGAAACTTATCATAAGATATCACTTATGAAGATCCTGTAAACATGGCTACACTTGAACTGAGTTAGGAAAGAGAACAGTGTCTCACATTTAGAAAACACTCTTATACCTGCTTAAGGGGGAAGGAGAGGTGGGGTGATGCATAAAACCAGAGTTTGATATAAGCACAGGTACCGTTCCAAAAACCAACTATGGAATAGACAAGACCTACACCGTCCTCAGCGAAAGGGACTCAAAACCCCATATTTCCCGCAGAGGAAAATATCTGACTAGTAAGAATCTTAAAACCTATGTATTGATATGTCTCCGTAAGGGAATCAAGTGTGTCTAGACTGGCATAAACATGGCAGCGAGAATCAGCTCAAACCCACTATAAAAAGGAATTTCAAAAACAAAACAAAAAAACTGGGAAATTCTTTACAATTCCTTCAGGGTCTCTGATGAAGGCTGGAATGACCATATCTACAACGACAGCTGGATGTGGCATAAGGAGGGACACTTGGGACTGAGACGACTGGTGAGATTGGGTGAGCAAATGCAGACCCTTTGAAGCAATAATGCATGGCACCCATTCCATGGGTCCGAACTCTCCACGTTGAAGGGAATATTACTACAGCTATAACATGTGCGGGAAACCTAGAGAACGGACACACTGTGAATACGAAAGGTTTCTAAAACTCAACGCATAGTCCCTCTCCTGGTGCTCCGGTTTGACTTTCCGTCTGCTTTACTATCAACCTCCCAACTTGGAGAGACAGCCCCTTTAACCTCTTGGTTCGCACAGGTTGCCAGTTTGGCAGAGGATGAAAGGGAAGAGGGAGAACCAATGAGAGAGTAGCTGTTAGGCATTTGGACGGGCACATATCACTGTAATTTCCCGGCAGGAAGAAGAATTAACCAAATTCTCAGCCACCCACCGGGAACCAGTATAGGTCCTGAACCAAAATTTTGGACTTGCGGTCAGCTCACCAAAAACGAGTTGAAAAATGGAGCTCAGGGGCACAGCCATTCACAAACTGGCCGAGTAATAAAGGACAACTATCGTCCAAAAATCTGTTGAGGGAAGGCAACGAGGCGGACTTGAAAGCGAGGCAGAATAGCAGGAAACAGATTTCAAGAGGTACGTTGGAATCGCCTTTAAAGCACAGGAAGAGGGGCACAACTTCGACAATGATGTACTTGGCCAAAAAGGGCGTATGCGTTTTCTCCTGAATATATTCAGGAGAAAACGCATACGCCCTTTTTGGCCAAGCAAGCAAGCGGGCAATGCAAATCTGCACTACAAAGAAGTATCACTTCCCACCGGTCAAAAGGGACATCCACAAAATGTGTAAGAACAAAAAAGGCAAGACAGGCCCTGGAGAACAGGGAGCATTGTTATGCTGATGGGCGGGATGTAAATTGCCAACTGCCTCTCTGGAGGAGTGCATTCTGTTCCCTAAAACAAGTAAAGAACAGAGCTACAGAGCCAAGGGCACTACCAGTCTAGGGAATATACCTTGGGAAAACTGAAAATCAATAAGACAGAGCCACCCCAAAATTTAAGGCTGCACTGCATACAAGGACCTCAACTTGGATACACCTTAAGTATCCCAGAAAATATAAACATGGTTCAAAAAATTGTGGTACTTACGTACGATGGAATATCCCTCAGCCATGAAATCAATGTCATAAGACCAGTAGCAGCAAAATGGGTGGATTCAGGTACGATGATTCTAAGTGAAATAAGTCACACAGAAAAAGAAACTTATCATAAGATATCACTTATGAAGATCCTGTAAACATGGCTACACTTGAACTGAGTTAGGAAAGAGAACAGTGTCTCACATTTAGAGAACACTCTTATACCTGCTTAAGGGGGAAGGAGAGGTGGGGTGATGCATAAAACCAGAGTTTGATATAAGCACAGGTACCGTTCCAAAAACCAACTATGGAATAGACAAGACCTACACCGTCCTCAGCGAAAGGGACTCAAAACCCCATATTTCCCGCAGAGGAAAATATCTGACTAGTAAGAATCTTAAAACCTATGTATTGATATGTCTCCGTAAGGGAATCAAGTGTGTCTAGACTGGCATAAACATGGCAGCGAGAATCAGCTCAAACCCACTATAAAAAGGAATTTCAAAAACAAAACAAAAAAACTGGGAAATTCTTTACAATTCCTTCAGGGTCTCTGATGAAACCTGGAATGACCCTATGTACAATGACAGCTGGATGTGGCATAAGGAGGGACACTTGACACTGAGACGATTGGTGAGATTGGGTGAGCAAATGCAGACCCTTTAAAGCACAAATGCCTGGCACCCATTCCATGGTTCCCAACTCTCCAGGTTAGAGGGAATATTACTACCGTTATAACATGTAAGGGAAACCTAGAGAATGGACACACTGTGAATATGAAAGGTTTCTAAAACTCAACGAATAGTCCCTCTCCTGGAGCCCCGGTTTGACTTTCCATATGCTTTACTATCAACCTCCCAACTTGGAGAGACAGGCCCTTTAACCACCTGGTTTCCACGGGTTGCCAATTTGGCAGAGGATGAAAGGGAAGAGGGAGAAACAATGAGAGAGTAGCTGTTAGGCGTTTGCACGGGCACATATCACTGTAATTTCCCCGCCGGAAGAAGAATTAACCAAGGTGTCAGCGACCCACCGGGAACCAGTATAGGTCCTGAACCAAAATTTTGGGCTTGCGGTCAGCTCACAAAAAACGAGTTGAAAAATGGAGCTCAGGGGCACAGCAATTCACAAACTGACCGAGTAATAAAGGACAACTATCGTCCAAAAATCTGTTGAGTGTAGGCAACGAGGCGGACTTGAAAGCGAGGCAGAATAGCAGGAAACAGATTTCAAGAGGTACGTTGGAATCGACTTTAAGGCACAGGAAGAGGGGCACAACTTTGACAATGATGCACTTGGCCAAAAAGGGTGTATGCGATTTATCCTGAATATATTCAGGAGAAAACGCATACGCCCTTTTTGGCCAAGCAGGCAAGCGGGCAATGCAAATCTGCACTACAAAGAAGTATCACTTCCCACCGGTCAAAAGGGACATCCACAAAATGTGTAAAAACCAGAAAGGCAAGACAGGCCCTGGAGAACAGGAAGCCTTGTTATGCTGATGGGCAGGATGTAAATTGCCAACAGCCCCTCTGGAGGAGTACATTGCATTCCCTAAAACAAGGAAAAGAACAGAGCTACAGAGCCAAGGGCACTTCCCGTCTAGGGAATATACCTTGAGTAAACTGAAAATCAATAAGACAGAGCCACCCCAAAATTTAGGGCTGCACTGCTTACAAGGACCTCAACTTGGGTACACCTTAAATATCCCAGGAAATATAAAAATGGTTCAAAAAATTGTGGTACTTCCGTACGATGGAATATACCTCATCCATGAAATCAATGTCATAAGACCAGTAGCAGCAAAATGGGTGGATTCAGGTACGATGATTCTAAGTGAAATAAGTCACACTGAAAAAGAAACTTATCATAAGATATCACTTATGAAGGTCCTGTAAACATGGCTACACTTGAACTGAGTTAGGAAAGAGAACAGTGTCTCACATTTAGAAAACACTCTTATGGCTGCTTAAGGGGGAAGGAGAGGAGGGGTGATGCATAAAACCAGAGTTTGATATAAGCAGAGGTACCGTTCCAAAAACCAACTATGGAATACACAAGACCTACACCTTCCTCAGTGAAAGGGACTCAAAACCCCATATTTCCCACAGAAGAATATATCTGACTAGTAAGAATCTTAAAACCTATGTATTGATATGTCTCCGTAAGGGAATCAAGAGATTCTAGACTGGCATAAACATGGCAGCGAGAATCCGCTCAAACCCACTATAAAAAGGAATTTCAAAAACAAAACAAAAAAACTGGGAAATTCCTTACAATTCCTTCAGGGTCTCTGATGAAACCTGGAAAGACCCTATCTACAACGACAGCTGGATGTGGCATAAGGCTGGACACTTGGGACTGAGAGGATTGGTGAGATTGGGTGAGCAAATGCAGACCCTTTAAAGCAATAATGCATGGCACCAATGCCATGGGTCCCAACTCTCCAGGTTGAAGGGAATATTACTACAGTTATAACATGTACGAGAAATCTAGAGAACGGACACACTGTGAATATGAAAGGTTTCTAAAACTCAACGGATAGTCTCTCTCCTGGTGCTCCAGTTTGACTGTCCATCCGTTTACTTTCAATCTCCCATCTTGGAGAGACAGCCCCTTTAACCTCCTGGTTCGCACAGGTTTCCAAGTTGGCAGAGGATGAAAGGGAAGAGGGAGAACCAATGAGAGAGTAGCTGTTAGGCATTTGGACGGGCACATATCACTCTAACTTCCCAGCAGGAGGAAGAATTAACCAAAGTCTCAGCCACCCACCGGGAACAAGAATAGGTCCTGGACCAAAATTTTGGACTTGCGGTCAGCTCACCAAAAACGAGTTGAAAAATGGAGCTCAGCGGCACAGCAATTCACAAACTGGCCGAGTAATAAAGGACAACTATCGTCCAAAAATCTGTTGAGGGAAGGCAACCAGGCGGACTTGAAAGCGAGGCAGAATAGCAGGAAACAGATTTCAAGAGGTACGTTGGAATCGCCTTTAAAGCACAGGAAGAGGGGCACAACTTCGACAATGATGCACTTGGCCAAAAAGGGCGTATGCATTTTCTCCTGAATATATTCAGGTGAAAACGCATACGCCCTTTTTGGCCAAGCAAGCAAGCGGGCAATGCAAATCTGCACTACAAAGAAGTATCACTTCCCACCGGTCAAAAGGGACATCCACAATATGTGTAAAAATCAGAAAGGGAAGACAGGCCCTGGAGAACAGGGAGCCTTGTTATGCTGATGGGCGGGATGTAAATTGCCAACTGTCTCTCTGGAGGAGGGCATTCTGTTCCCTAAAACAAGTAAAGAACAGAGCTACAGAGCCAAGAGCACTACCAGTTTAGGGAATATACCTTGGGAAAACTGAAAATCAATAAGACAGAGCCACCCCAAAATTTAGGGCTGCACTGCATACAAGGACCTCAACTTGGATACACCTTAAGTATCCCAGAAAATATAAACATGGTTCAAAAAATTGTGGTACTTATGTACGATGGAATATCCCTCAGCCATGAAATCAATGTCATAAGACCAGTAGCAGCAAAATGGGTGGATTCAGGTACGATGATTCTAAGTGAAATAAGTCACACAGAAAAAGAAACTTATCATAAGATATCACTTATGAAGATCCTGTAAACATGGCTACACTTGAACTGAGTTAGGATAGAGAACAGTGTCTCACATTTACAAAACACTCTTATACCTGCTTAAGGGGGAAGGAGAGGTGGGGTGATGCATAAAACCAGAGTTTGATACAAGCACAGGTACCGTTCCAAAAACCAACTATGGAATAGACAAGACCTACACCGTCCTCAGTGATAGGGACTCAAAACCCCATATTTCCCGCAGAGGAAAATATCTGACTAGTAAGAATCTTAATACCTATGTATTGATATGTCTCCGTAAGGGAATCAAGTGTGTCTAGACTGGCATAAACATGGCAGCGAGAATCAGCTCAAACCCACTATAAAAAGGAATTTCAAAAACAAAACAAAAAAACTGGGAAATTCTTTACAATTCCTTCAGGGTCTCTGATGAAAGCTGGAATGACCCTATCTACAACGACAGCTGGATGTGGCATAAGGAGGGACACTTGGGACTGAGACGATTGGTGAGATTGGGTGAGCAAATGCAGACCCTTTAAAGCAATAATGCATGGCACCCATTCCATGGGTCCGAACTCTCCAGGTTGAAGGGAATATTACTACAGCTATAACATGTGCGGGAAACCTAGAGAACGGACACACTGTGAATACGAAAGGTTTCTAAAACTCAACGAATAGTCCCTCTCCTGGTGCTCCAGTTTGACTTTCGGTCTGCTTTACTATCAACCTCCCAACTTGGAGAGACAGCTCCTTTAACCTCTTGGTTCGCACAGGTTGCCAATTTGGCAGAGGATGAAAGGGAAGAGGGAGAACCAATGAGAGAGTAGCTGTTAGGCATTTGGACGGGCACATATCACTGTAATTTCCCGGCAGGAAGAAGAATTAACCAAATTCTCAGCCACCCACCGGGAACCAGTATAGGTCCTGAACCAAAATTTTGGACTTGCGGTCAGCTCACCAAAAACGAGTTGAAAAATGGAGCTCAGGGGCACAGCAATTCACAAACTGGCCGAGTAATAAAGGACAACTATCGTCCAAAAATCTGTTGAGGGAAGGCAACGAGGCGGACTTGAAAGCGAGGCAGAATAGCAGGAAACAGATTTCCAGAGGTACGTTGGAATCGCCTTTAAAGCACAGGAAGAGGGGCACAACTTTGACAATGATGCACTTGGCCAAAAAGGGCGTATGCGTTTTCACCTGAATATATTCAGGAGAAAACGCATACGCCCTTTTTGGCCAAGCAAGCAAGCGGGCAATGCAAATCTGCACTACAAAGAAGTATCACTTCCCACCGGTCAAAAGGGATATCCACAAAATGTGTAGAACAAGAAAGGCAAGACAGGCCCTGGAGAACAGGGAGCCTTGTTATGCTGATGGGCGGGATGTAAATTGCCAACTGCCTCTTTGGAGGAGTGCATTCTGTTCCCTAAAACAAGTAAAGAACAGAGCTACAGAGCCAAGGGCACTACCAGTCTAGGGAATATACCTTGGGAAAACTGAAAATCAATAAGACAGAGCCACCCCAAAATTTAGGGCTGCACTGCATACAAGGACCTCAACTTGGATACACCTTAAGTATCCCAGAAAATATAATCATGGTTCAAAAAATTGTGGTACTTACGTACGATGGAATATCCCTCAGCCATGAAATCAATGTCATAAGACCATTAGCAGCAAAATGGGTGGATTCAGGTACGATGATTCTAAGTGAAATAAGTCACACAGAAAAAGAAACTTATCATAAGATATCACTTATGAAGATCCTGTAAACATGGCTACACTTGAACTGAGTTAGGAAAGAGAACAGTGTCTCACATTTAGAAAACACTCTTATACCTGCTTAAGGGGGAAGGAGAGGTGGGGTGATGCATAAAACCAGAGTTTGATATAAGCACAGGTACCGTTCCAAAAACCAACTATGGAATAGACAAGACCTACACCGTCCTCAGCGAAAGGGACTCAAAACCCCATATTTCCCGCAGAGGAAAATATCTGACTAGTAAGAATCTTAAAACCTATGTATTGATATGTCTCCGTAAGGGAATCAAGTGTGTCTAGACTGGCATAAACATGGCAGCGAGAATCAGCTCAAACCCACTATAAAAAGGAATTTCAAAAACAAAACAAAAAAACTGGGAAATTCTTTACAATTCCTTCAAGGTCTCTGATGAAAGCTGGAATGACCCTATCTACAACGACAGCTGGATGTGGCATAAGGAGGGACACTTGGGACTGAGACGATTGGTGAGATTGGGTGAGCAAATGCAGACCCTTTAAAGCAATAATGCATGGCTCCCATTCCATGGGTCCGAACTCTCCAGGTTGAAGGGAATATTACTACAGCTATAACATGTGCGGGAAACCTAGAGAACGGACACACTTTGAATACGAAAGGTTTCTAAAACTCAACGAATAGTCCCTCTCCTGGTGCTCCGGTTTGACTTTCCGTCTGCTTTACTATCAACCTCCCAACTTGGAGAGACAGCCCCTTTAACCTCTTGGTTCGCACAGGTTGCCAATTTGGCAGAGGATGAAAGGGAAGAGGGAGAACCAATGAGAGAGTAGCTGTTAGGCATTTGGACGGGCACATATCACTGTAATTTCCCGGAAGGAAGAAGAATTAACCAAATTCTCAGCCACCCACCGGGAACCAGTATAGGTCCTGAACCAAAATTTTGGACGTGCGGTCAGCTCACCAAAAACGAGTTGAAAAATGGAGCTCAGGGGCACAGCAATTCACAAACTGGCCGAGTAATAAAGGACAACTATCGTCCAAAAATCTGTTGAGGGAAGGCAACGAGGCGGACTTGAAAGCGAGGCAGAATAGCAGGAAACAGATTTCAAGAGGTACGTTGGAATCACCTTTAAAGCACAGGAAGAGGGGCACAACTTCGACAATGATGCACTTGGCCAAAAAGGGCGTATGCGTTTTCTCCTGAATATATTCAGGAGAAAACGCATACGCCCTTTTTGGCCAAGCAAGCAAGCGGGCAATGCAAATCTGCACTACAAAGAAGTATCACTTCCCACCGGTCAAAAGGGACATCCACAAAATGTGTAAGAACAAGAAAGGCAACACAGGCCCTGGAGAACAGGGAGCCTTGTTATGCTGATGGGCGGGATGTAAATTGCCAACTGCCTCTCTGGAGGAGTGCATTCTGTTCCCTAAAACAAGTAAAGAACAGAGCTACAGAGCCAAGGGCACTACCAGTCTAGGGAATATACCTTGGGAAAACTGAAAATCAATAAGACAGAGCCACCCCAAAATTTAGGGCTGCACTGCATACAAGGACCTCAACTTGGATACACCTTAAGTATCCCAGAAAATATAAACATGGTTCAAAAAATTGTGGTACTTACGTACGATGGAATATCCCTCAGCCATGAAATCAATGTCATAAGACCAGTAGCAGCAAAATGGGTGGATTCAGGTACGATGATTCTAAGTGAAATAAGTCACACAGAAAAAGAAACTTATCATAAGATATCACTTATGAAGATCCTGTAAACATGGCTACACTTGAACTGATTTAGGAAAGAGAACAGTGTCTCACATTTAGAAAACACTCTTATACCTGCTTAAGGGGGAAGGAGAGGTGGGGTGATGCATAAAACCAGAGTTTGATATAAGCACAGGTACCGTTCCAAAAACCAACTATGGAATAGACAAGACCTACACCGTCCTCAGTGAAAGGGACTCAAAACCCCATATTTCCCGCAGAGGAAAGTATCTGACCAGTAAGAATCTTAAAACCTATGTATTGATATGTCTCCATAAGGGAATCAAGTGTGTCTAGACTGGCATAAACATGGCAGCGAGAATCAGCTCAAACCCACTATAAAAAGGAATTTCAAAAACAAAACAAAAAAACTGGGAAATTCTTTACAATTCCTTCAGGGTCTCTGATGAAAGCTGGAATGACCCTATCTACAAGGACAGCTGGATGTGGCATAAGGAGGGACACTTGGGACTGAGACGATTGGTGAGATTGGGTGAGCAAATGCAGACCCTTTAAAGCAATAATGCATGGCACCCATTCCATGGGTCTGAACTCTCCAGGTTGAAGGAAATATTACTACAGCTATAACATGTGTGGGAAACCTAGGGAACGGACACACTGTGAATACGAAAGGTTTCTAAAACTCAACGAATAGTCCCTCTCCTGGTGCTCCGGTTTGACTTTCCGTCTGCTTTACTATCAACCTCCCAACTTGGAGAGACAGCCCCTTTAACCTCCTGGTTCGCACAGGTTGCCAATTTGGCAGAGGATGAAAGGGAAGAGGGAGAACCAATGAGAGAGTAGCTGTTAGGCATTTGGACGGGCACATATCACTGTAATTTCCCGGCAGGAAGAAGAATTAACCAAATTCTCAGCCACCCACCGGGAACCAGTATAGGTCCTGAACCAAAATTTTGGACTTGCGGTCAGCTCACCAAAAACGAGTTGAAAAATGGAGCTCAGGGGCACAGCAATTCACAAACTGGCCGAGTAATAAAGGACAACTATCGTCCAAAAATCTGTTGAGGGAAGGCAACGAGGCGGACTTGAAAGCGAGGCAGAATAGCAGGAAACAGATTTCAAGAGGTACGTTGGAATCGCCTTTAAAGCACAGGAAGAGGGGCACAACTTCGACAATGATGCACTTGGCCAAAAGGGCGTATGCGTTTTCTCCTGAATATATTCAGGAGAAAACGCATACGCCCTTTTTGGCCAAGCAAGCAAGCGGGCAATGCAAATCTGCACTACAAAGAAGTATCACTTCCCACCGGTCAAAAGGGACATCCACAAAATGTGTAAGAACAAGAAAGGCAAGACAGGCCCTGGAGAACAGGGAGCCTTGTTATGCTGATGGGCGGGATGTAAATTGCCAACTGCCTCTCTGGAGGAGTGCATTCTGTTCCCTAAAACAAGTAAAGAACAGAGCTACAGAGCCAAGGGCACTACCAGTCTAGGGAATATACCTTGGGAAAACTGAAAATCAATAAGACAGAGCCACCCCAAAATTTAGGGCTGCACTGCATACAAGGACCTGAACTTGGATACACCTTAAGTATCCCAGAAAATATAAACATGGTTCAAAAAATTGTGGTACTTACGTACGATGGAATATCCCTCAGCCATGAAATCAATGTCATAAGACCAGTAGCAGCAAAATGGGTGGATTCAGGTACGATGATTCTAAGTGAAATAAGTCACACAGAAAAAGAAACTTATCATAAGATATCACTTATGAAGATCCTGTAAACATGGCTACACTTGAACTGAGTTAGGAAAGAGAACAGTGTCTCACATTTAGAAAACACTCTTATACCTGCTTAAGGGGGAAGGAGAGGTGGGGTGATGCATAAAACCAGAGTTTGATATAAGCACAGGTACCGTTCCAAAAACCAACTATGGAATAGACAAGACCTACACCGTCCTCAGCGAAAGGGACTCAAAACCCCATATTTCCCGCAGAGGAAAATATCTGACTAGTAAGAATCTTAAAACCTATGTATTGATATGTCTCCGTAAGGGAATCAAGTGTGTCTAGACTGGCATAAACATGGCAGCGAGAATCAGCTCAAACCCACTATAAAAAGGAATTTCAAAAACAAAACAAAAAAACTGGGAAATTCTTTACAATTCCTTCAGGGTCTCTGATGAAGGCTGCAATGACCCTATCTACAATGACAGCTGGATGTGGCATAAGGAGGGACACTTGGGACTGAGACGATTGGTGAGATTGGGTGAGCAAATGCAGACCCTTTAAAGCAATAATGCATGGCACCCATTCCATGGGTCCGAACTCTCCAGGTTGAAGGGAATATTACTACAGCTATAACATGTGCGGGAAACCTAGAGAACGGACACACTGTGAATACGAAAGGTTTCTAAAACTCAACGAATAGTCCCTCTCCTGGTGCTCCAGTTTGACTTTCAGTCTGCTTTACTATCAACCTCCCAACTTGGAGAGACAGCTCCTTTAACCTCTTGGTTCGCACAGGTTGCCAATTTGGCAGAGGATGAAAGGGAAGAGGGAGAACCAATGAGAGAGTAGCTGTTAGGCATTTGGACGGGCACATATCACTGTAATTTCCCGGCAGGAAGAAGAATTAACCAAATTCTCAGCCACCCACCGGGAACCAGTATAGGTCCTGAACCAAAATTTTGGACTTGCGGTCAGCTCACCAAAAACGAGTTGAAAAATGGAGCTCAGGGGCACAGCAATTCACAAACTGGCCGAGTAATAAAGGACAACTATCGTCCAAAAATCTGTTGAGGGAAGGCAACGAGGCGGACTTGAAAGCGAGGCAGAATAGCAGGAAACAGATTTCCAGAGGTACGTTGGAATCGCCTTTAAAGCACAGGAAGAGGGGCACAACTTTGACAATGATGCACTTGGCCAAAAAGGGCGTATGCGTTTTCTCCTGAATATATTCAGGAGAAAACGCATACGCCCTTTTTGGCCAAGCAAGCAAGCGGGCAATGCAAATCTGCACTACAAAGAAGTATCACTTCCCACCGGTCAAAAGGGATATCCACAAAATGTGTAGAACAAGAAAGGCAAGACAGGCCCTGGAGAACAGGGAGCCTTGTTATGCTGATGGGCGGGATGTAAATTGCCAACTGCCTCTTTGGAGGAGTGCATTCTGTTCCCTAAAACAAGTAAAGAACAGAGCTACAGAGCCAAGGGCACTACCAGTCTAGGGAATATACCTTGGGAAAACTGAAAATCAATAAGACAGAGCCACCCCAAAATTTAGGGCTGCACTGCATACAAGGACCTCAACTTGGATACACCTTAAGTATCCCAGAAAATATAATCATGGTTCAAAAAATTGTGGTACTTACGTACGATGGAATATCCCTCAGCCATGAAATCAATGTCATAAGACCATTAGCAGCAAAATGGGTGGATTCAGGTACGATGATTCTAAGTGAAATAAGTCACACAGAAAAAGAAACTTATCATAAGATATCACTTATGAAGATCCTGTAAACATGGCTACACTTGAACTGAGTTAGGAAAGAGAACAGTGTCTCACATTTAGAAAACACTCTTATACCTGCTTAAGGGGGAAGGAGAGGTGGGGTGATGCATAAAACCAGAGTTTGATATAAGCACAGGTACCGTTCCAAAAACCAACTATGGAATAGACAAGACCTACACCGTCCTCAGCGAAAGGGACTCAAAACCCCATATTTCCCGCAGAGGAAAATATCTGACTAGTAAGAATCTTAAAACCTATGTATTGATATGTCTCCGTAAGGGAATCAAGTGTGTCTAGACTGGCATAAACATGGCAGCGAGAATCAGCTCAAACCCACTATAAAAAGGAATTTCAAAAACAAAACAAAAAAACTGGGAAATTCTTTACAATTCCTTCAAGGTCTCTGATGAAAGCTGGAATGACCCTATCTACAACGACAGCTGGATGTGGCATAAGGAGGGACACTTGGGACTGAGACGATTGGTGAGATTGGGTGAGCAAATGCAGACCCTTTAAAGCAATAATGCATGGCTCCCATTCCATGGGTCCGAACTCTCCAGGTTGAAGGGAATATTACTACAGCTATAACATGTGCGGGAAACCTAGAGAACGGACACACTTTGAATACGAAAGGTTTCTAAAACTCAACGAATAGTCCCTCTCCTGGTGCTCCGGTTTGACTTTCCGTCTGCTTTACTATCAACCTCCCAACTTGGAGAGACAGCCCCTTTAACCTCTTGGTTCGCACAGGTTGCCAATTTGGCAGAGGATGAAAGGGAAGAGGGAGAACCAATGAGAGAGTAGCTGTTAGGCATTTGGACGGGCACATATCACTGTAATTTCCCGGAAGGAAGAAGAATTAACCAAATTCTCAGCCACCCACCGGGAACCAGTATAGGTCCTGAACCAAAATTTTGGACGTGCGGTCAGCTCACCAAAAACGAGTTGAAAAATGGAGCTCAGGGGCACAGCAATTCACAAACTGGCCGAGTAATAAAGGACAACTATCGTCCAAAAATCTGTTGAGGGAAGGCAACGAGGCGGACTTGAAAGCGAGGCAGAATAGCAGGAAACAGATTTCAAGAGGTACGTTGGAATCACCTTTAAAGCACAGGAAGAGGGGCACAACTTCGACAATGATGCACTTGGCCAAAAAGGGCGTATGCGTTTTCTCCTGAATATATTCAGGAGAAAACGCATACGCCCTTTTTGGCCAAGCAAGCAAGCGGGCAATGCAAATCTGCACTACAAAGAAGTATCACTTCCCACCGGTCAAAAGGGACATCCACAAAATGTGTAAGAACAAGAAAGGCAAGACAGGCCCTGGAGAACAGGGAGCCTTGTTATGCTGATGGGCGGGATGTAAATTGCCAACTGCCTCTCTGGAGGAGTGCATTCTGTTCCCTAAAACAAGTAAAGAACAGAGCTACAGAGCCAAGGGCACTACCAGTCTAGGGAATATACCTTGGGAAAACTGAAAATCAATAAGACAGAGCCACCCCAAAATTTAGGGCTGCACTGCATACAAGGACCTCAACTTGGATACACCTTAAGTATCCCAGAAAATATAAACATGGTTCAAAAAATTGTGGTACTTACGTACGATGGAATATCCCTCAGGCATGAAATCAATGTCATAAGACCAGTAGCAGCAAAATGGGTGGATTCAGGTACGATGATTCTAAGTGAAATAAGTCACACAGAAATAGAAACTTATCATAAGATATCACTTATGAAGATCCTGTAAACATGGCTACACTTGAACTGAGTTAGGAAAGAGAACAGTGTCTCACATTTAGAAAACACTCTTATACCTGCTTAAGGGGGAAGGAGAGGTGGGGTGATGCATAAAACCAGAGTTTGATATAAGCACAGGTACCGTTCCAAAAACCAACTATGGAATAGACAAGACCTACACCGTCCTCAGCGAAAGGGACTCAAAACCCCATATTTCCCGCAGAGGAAAATATCTGACTAGTAAGAATCTTAAAACCTATGTATTGATATGTCTCCGTAAGGGAATCAAGTGTGTCTAGACTGGCATAAACATGGCAGCGAGAATCAGCTCAAACCCACTATAAAAAGGAATTTCAAAAACAAAACAAAAAAACTGGGAAATTCTTTACAATTCCTTCAGGGTCTCTGATGAAGGCTGCAATGACCCTATCTACAATGACAGCTGGATGTGGCATAAGGAGGGACACTTGGGACTGAGACGATTGGTGAGATTGGGTGAGCAAATGCAGACCCTTTAAAGCAATAATGCATGGCACCCATTCCATGGGTCCGAACTCTCCAGGTTGAAGGGAATATTACTACAGCTATAACATGTGCGGGAAACCTAGAGAACGGACACACTGTGAATACGAAAGGTTTCTAAAACTCAACGAATAGTCCCTCTCCTGGTGCTCCAGTTTGACTTTCAGTCTGCTTTACTATCAACCTCCCAACTTGGAGAGACAGCTCCTTTAACCTCTTGGTTCGCACAGGTTGCCAATTTGGCAGAGGATGAAAGGGAAGAGGGAGAACCAATGAGAGAGTAGCTGTTAGGCATTTGGACGGGCACATATCACTGTAATTTCCCGGCAGGAAGAAGAATTAACCAAATTCTCAGCCACCCACCGGGAACCAGTATAGGTCCTGAACCAAAATTTTGGACTTGCGGTCAGCTCACCAAAAACGAGTTGAAAAATGGAGCTCAGGGGCACAGCAATTCACAAACTGGCCGAGTAATAAAGGACAACTATCGTCCAAAAATCTGTTGAGGGAAGGCAACGAGGCGGACTTGAAAGCGAGGCAGAATAGCAGGAAACAGATTTCCAGAGGTACGTTGGAATCGCCTTTAAAGCACAGGAAGAGGGGCACAACTTTGACAATGATGCACTTGGCCAAAAAGGGCGTATGCGTTTTCTCCTGAATATATTCAGGAGAAAACGCATACGCCCTTTTTGGCCAAGCAAGCAAGCGGGCAATGCAAATCTGCACTACAAAGAAGTATCACTTCCCACCGGTCAAAAGGGATATCCACAAAATGTGTAGAACAAGAAAGGCAAGACAGGCCCTGGAGAACAGGGAGCCTTGTTATGCTGATGGGCGGGATGTAAATTGCCAACTGCCTCTTTGGAGGAGTGCATTCTGTTCCCTAAAACAAGTAAAGAACAGAGCTACAGAGCCAAGGGCACTACCAGTCTAGGGAATATACCTTGGGAAAACTGAAAATCAATAAGACAGAGCCACCCCAAAATTTAGGGCTGCACTGCATACAAGGACCTCAACTTGGATACACCTTAAGTATCCCAGAAAATATAATCATGGTTCAAAAAATTGTGGTACTTACGTACGATGGAATATCCCTCAGCCATGAAATCAATGTCATAAGACCATTAGCAGCAAAATGGGTGGATTCAGGTACGATGATTCTAAGTGAAATAAGTCACACAGAAAAAGAAACTTATCATAAGATATCACTTATGAAGATCCTGTAAACATGGCTACACTTGAACTGAGTTAGGAAAGAGAACAGTGTCTCACATTTAGAAAACACTCTTATACCTGCTTAAGGGGGAAGGAGAGGTGGGGTGATGCATAAAACCAGAGTTTGATATAAGCACAGGTACCGTTCCAAAAACCAACTATGGAATAGACAAGACCTACACCGTCCTCAGCGAAAGGGACTCAAAACCCCATATTTCCCGCAGAGGAAAATATCTGACTAGTAAGAATCTTAAAACCTATGTATTGATATGTCTCCGTAAGGGAATCAAGTGTGTCTAGACTGGCATAAACATGGCAGCGAGAATCAGCTCAAACCCACTATAAAAAGGAATTTCAAAAACAAAACAAAAAAACTGGGAAATTCTTTACAATTCCTTCAAGGTCTCTGATGAAAGCTGGAATGACCCTATCTACAACGACAGCTGGATGTGGCATAAGGAGGGACACTTGGGACTGAGACGATTGGTGAGATTGGGTGAGCAAATGCAGACCCTTTAAAGCAATAATGCATGGCTCCCATTCCATGGGTCCGAACTCTCCAGGTTGAAGGGAATATTACTACAGCTATAACATGTGCGGGAAACCTAGAGAACGGACACACTTTGAATACGAAAGGTTTCTAAAACTCAACGAATAGTCCCTCTCCTGGTGCTCCGGTTTGACTTTCCGTCTGCTTTACTATCAACCTCCCAACTTGGAGAGACAGCCCCTTTAACCTCTTGGTTCGCACAGGTTGCCAATTTGGCAGAGGATGAAAGGGAAGAGGGAGAACCAATGAGAGAGTAGCTGTTAGGCATTTGGACGGGCACATATCACTGTAATTTCCCGGAAGGAAGAAGAATTAACCAAATTCTCAGCCACCCACCGGGAACCAGTATAGGTCCTGAACCAAAATTTTGGACGTGCGGTCAGCTCACCAAAAACGAGTTGAAAAATGGAGCTCAGGGGCACAGCAATTCACAAACTGGCCGAGTAATAAAGGACAACTATCGTCCAAAAATCTGTTGAGGGAAGGCAACGAGGCGGACTTGAAAGCGAGGCAGAATAGCAGGAAACAGATTTCAAGAGGTACGTTGGAATCACCTTTAAAGCACAGGAAGAGGGGCACAACTTCGACAATGATGCACTTGGCCAAAAAGGGCGTATGCGTTTTCTCCTGAATATATTCAGGAGAAAACGCATACGCCCTTTTTGGCCAAGCAAGCAAGCGGGCAATGCAAATCTGCACTACAAAGAAGTATCACTTCCCACCGGTCAAAAGGGACATCCACAAAATGTGTAAGAACAAGAAAGGCAAGACAGGCCCTGGAGAACAGGGAGCCTTGTTATGCTGATGGGCGGGATGTAAATTGCCAACTGCCTCTCTGGAGGAGTGCATTCTGTTCCCTAAAACAAGTAAAGAACAGAGCTACAGAGCCAAGGGCACTACCAGTCTAGGGAATATACCTTGGGAAAACTGAAAATCAATAAGACAGAGCCACCCCAAAATTTAGGGCTGCACTGCATACAAGGACCTCAACTTGGATACACCTTAAGTATCCCAGAAAATATAAACATGGTTCAAAAAATTGTGGTACTTACGTACGATGGAATATCCCTCAGGCATGAAATCAATGTCATAAGACCAGTAGCAGCAAAATGGGTGGATTCAGGTACGATGATTCTAAGTGAAATAAGTCACACAGAAATAGAAACTTATCATAAGATATCACTTATGAAGATCCTGTAAACATGGCTACACTTGAACTGAGTTAGGAAAGAGAACAGTGTCTCACATTTAGAAAACACTCTTATACCTGCTTAAGGGGGAAGGAGAGGTGGGGTGATGCATAAAACCAGAGTTTGATATAAGCACAGGTACCGTTCCAAAAACCAACTATGGAATAGACAAGACCTACACCGTCCTCAGCGAAAGGGACTCAAAACCCCATATTTCCCGCAGAGGAAAATATCTGACTAGTAAGAATCTTAAAACCTATGTATTGATATGTCTCCGTAAGGGAATCAAGTGTGTCTAGACTGGCATAAACATGGCAGCGAGAATCAGCTCAAACCCACTATAAAAAGGAATTTCAAAAACAAAACAAAAAAACTGGGAAATTCTTTACAATTCCTTCAGGGTCTCTGATGAAGGCTGGAATGACCCTATCTACAACGACAGCTGGATGTGGCATAAGGAGGGACACTTGGGACTGAGATGATTGGTGAGATTGGGTGAGCAAATGCAGACCCTTTAAAGCAATAATGCATGGCACCCATTCCATGGGTCCGAACTCTCCAGGTTGAAGGGAATATTACTACAGCTATAACATGTGCGGGAAACCTAGAGAACGGACACACTGTGAATACGAAAGGTTTCTAAAACTCAACGCATAGTCCCTCTCCTGGTGCTCCGGTTTGACTTTCCGTCTGCTTTACTATCAACCTCCCAACTTGGAGAGACAGCCCCTTTAACCTCTTGGTTCGCACAGGTTGCCAGTTTGGCAGAGGATGAAAGGGAAGAGGGAGAACCAATGAGAGAGTAGCTGTTAGGCATTTGGACGGGCACATATCACTGTAATTTCCCGGCAGGAAGAAGAATTAACCAAATTCTCAGCCACCCACCGGGAACCAGTATAGGTCCTGAACCAAAATTTTGGACTTGCGGTCAGCTCACCAAAAACGAGTTGAAAAATGGAGCTCAGGGGCACAGCCATTCACAAACTGGCCGAGTAATAAAGGACAACTATCGTCCAAAAATCTGTTGAGGGAAGGCAACGAGGCGGACTTGAAAGCGAGGCAGAATAGCAGGAAACAGATTTCAAGAGGTACGTTGGAATCGCCTTTAAAGCACAGGAAGAGGGGCACAACTTTGACAATGATGCACTTGGCCAAAAAGGGCGTATGCGTTTTCTCCTGAATATATTCAGGAGAAAACGCATACGCCCTTTTTGGCCAAGCAAGCAAGCGGGCAATGCAAATCTGCACTACAAAGAAGTATCACTTCCCACCGGTCAAAAGGGACATCCACAAAATGTGTAAGAACAAGAAAGGCAACACAGGCCCTGGAGAACAGGGAGCCTTGTTATGCTGATGGGCGGGATGTAAATTGCCAACTGCCTCTCTGGAGGAGTGCATTCTGTTCCCTAAAACAAGTAAAGAACAGAGCTACAGAGCCAAGGGCACTACCAGTCTAGGGAATATACCTTGGGAAAACTGAAAATCAATAAGACAGAGCCACCCCAAAATTTAGGGCTGCACTGCATACAAGGACCTCAACTTGGATACACCTTAAGTATCCCAGAAAATATAAACATGGTTCAAAAAATTGTGGTACTTACGTACGATGGAATATCCCTCAGCCATGAAATCAATGTCATAAGACCAGTAGCAGCAAAATGGGTGGATTCAGGTACGATGATTCTAAGTGAAATAAGTCACACAGAAAAAGAAACTTATCATAAGATATCACTTATGAAGATCCTGTAAACATGGCTACACTTGAACTGAGTTAGGAAAGAGAACAGTGTCTCACATTTAGAAAACACTCTTATACCTGCTTAAGGGGGAAGGAGAGGTGGGGTGATGCATAAAACCAGAGTTTGATATAAGCACAGGAACCGTTCCAAAAACCAACTATGGAATAGACAAGACCTACACCGTCCTCAGTGAAAGGGACTCAAAACCCCATATTTCCCGCAGAGGAAAGTATCTGACTAGTAAGAATCTTAAAACCTATGTATTGATATGTCTCCATAAGGGAATCAAGTCTGTCTAGACTGGCATAAACATGGCAGCGAGAATCAGCTCAAACCCACTATAAAAAGGAATTTCAAAAACAAAACAAAAAAACTGGGAAATTCTTTACAATTCCTTCAGGGTCTCTGATGAAAGCTGGAATGACCCTATCTACAAGGACAGCTGGATGTGGCATAAGGAGGGACACTTGGGACTGAGACGATTGGTGAGATTGGGTGAGCAAATGCAGACCCTTTAAAGCAATAATGCATGGCACCCATTCCATGGGTCTGAACTCTCCAGGTTGAAGGGAATATTACTACAGCTATAACATGTGCGGGAAACCTAGGGAACGGACACACTGTGAATACGAAAGGTTTCTAAAACTCAACGAATAGTCCCTCTCCTGGTGCTCCGGTTTGACTTTCCGTCTGCTTTACTATCAACCTCCCAACTTGGAGAGACAGCCCCTTTAACCTCTTGGTTCGCACAGGTTGCCAATTTGGCAGAGGATGAAAGGGAAGAGGGAGAACCAATGAGAGAGTAGCTGTTAGGCATTTGGACGGGCACATATCACTGTAATTTCCCGGCAGGAAGAAGAATTAACCAAATTCTCAGCCACCCACCGGGAACCAGTATAGGTCCTGAACCAAAATTTTGGACTTGCGGTCAGCTCACCAAAAACGAGTTGAAAAATGGAGCTCAGGGGCACAGCAATTCACAAACTGGCCGAGTAATAAAGGACAACTATCGTCCAAAAATCTGTTGAGGGAAGGCAACGAGGCGGACTTGAAAGCGAGGCAGAATAGCAGGAAACAGATTTCCAGAGGTACGTTGGAATCGCCTTTAAAGCACAGGAAGAGGGGCACAACTTTGACAATGATGCACTTGGCCAAAAAGGGCGTATGCGTTTTCTCCTGAATATATTCAGGAGAAAACGCATACGCCCTTTTTGGCCAAGCAAGCAAGCGGGCAATGCAAATCTGCACTACAAAGAAGTATCACTTCCCACCGGTCAAAAGGGATATCCACAAAATGTGTAGAACAAGAAAGGCAAGACAGGCCCTGGAGAACAGGGAGCCTTGTTATGCTGATGGGCGGGATGTAAATTGCCAACTGCCTCTTTGGAGGAGTGCATTCTGTTCCCTAAAACAAGTAAAGAACAGAGCTACAGAGCCAAGGGCACTACCAGTCTAGGGAATATACCTTGGGAAAACTGAAAATCAATAAGACAGAGCCACCCCAAAATTTAGGGCTGCACTGCATACAAGGACCTCAACTTGGATACACCTTAAGTATCCCAGAAAATATAATCATGGTTCAAAAAATTGTGGTACTTACGTACGATGGAATATCCCTCAGCCATGAAATCAATGTCATAAGACCATTAGCAGCAAAATGGGTGGATTCAGGTACGATGATTCTAAGTGAAATAAGTCACACAGAAAAAGAAACTTATCATAAGATATCACTTATGAAGATCCTGTAAACATGGCTACACTTGAACTGAGTTAGGAAAGAGAACAGTGTCTCACATTTAGAAAACACTCTTATACCTGCTTAAGGGGGAAGGAGAGGTGGGGTGATGCATAAAACCAGAGTTTGATATAAGCACAGGTACCGTTCCAAAAACCAACTATGGAATAGACAAGACCTACACCGTCCTCAGCGAAAGGGACTCAAAACCCCATATTTCCCGCAGAGGAAAATATCTGACTAGTAAGAATCTTAAAACCTATGTATTGATATGTCTCCGTAAGGGAATCAAGTGTGTCTAGACTGGCATAAACATGGCAGCGAGAATCAGCTCAAACCCACTATAAAAAGGAATTTCAAAAACAAAACAAAAAAACTGGGAAATTCTTTACAATTCCTTCAAGGTCTCTGATGAAAGCTGGAATGACCCTATCTACAACGACAGCTGGATGTGGCATAAGGAGGGACACTTGGGACTGAGACGATTGGTGAGATTGGGTGAGCAAATGCAGACCCTTTAAAGCAATAATGCATGGCTCCCATTCCATGGGTCCGAACTCTCCAGGTTGTAGGGAATATTACTACAGCTATAACATGTGCGGGAAACCTAGAGAACGGACACACTTTGAATACGAAAGGTTTCTAAAACTCAACGAATAGTCCCTCTCCTGGTGCTCCGGTTTGACTTTCCGTCTGCTTTACTATCAACCTCCCAACTTGGAGAGACAGCCCCTTTAACCTCTTGGTTCGCACAGGTTGCCAATTTGGCAGAGGATGAAAGGGAAGAGGGAGAACCAATGAGAGAGTAGCTGTTAGGCATTTGGACGGGCACATATCACTGTAATTTCCCGGAAGGAAGAAGAATTAACCAAATTCTCAGCCACCCACCGGGAACCAGTATAGGTCCTGAACCAAAATTTTGGACGTGCGGTCAGCTCACCAAAAACGAGTTGAAAAATGGAGCTCAGGGGCACAGCAATTCACAAACTGGCCGAGTAATAAAGGACAACTATCGTCCAAAAATCTGTTGAGGGAAGGCAACGAGGCGGACTTGAAAGCGAGGCAGAATAGCAGGAAACAGATTTCAAGAGGTACGTTGGAATCACCTTTAAAGCACAGGAAGAGGGGCACAACTTCGACAATGATGCACTTGGCCAAAAAGGGCGTATGCGTTTTCTCCTGAATATATTCAGGAGAAAACGCATATGCCCTTTTTGGCCAAGCAAGCAAGCGGGCAATGCAAATCTGCACTACAAAGAAGTATCACTTCCCACCGGTCAAAAGGGACATCCACAAAATGTGTAAGAACAAGAAAGGCAAGACAGGCCCTGGAGAACAGGGAGCCTTGTTATGCTGATGGGCGGGATGTAAATTGCCAACTGCCTCTCTGGAGGAGTGCATTCTGTTCCCTAAAACAAGTAAAGAACAGAGCTACAGAGCCAAGGGCACTACCAGTCTAGGGAATATACCTTGGGAAAACTGAAAATCAATAAGACAGAGCCACCCCAAAATTTAGGGCTGCACTGCATACAAGGACCTGAACTTGGATACACCTTAAGTATCCCAGAAAATATAAACATGGTTCAAAAAATTGTGGTACTTACGTACGATGGAATATCCCTCAGGCATGAAATCAATGTCATAAGACCAGTAGCAGCAAAATGGGTGGATTCAGGTACGATGATTCTAAGTGAAATAAGTCACACAGAAATAGAAACTTATCATAAGATATCACTTATGAAGATCCTGTAAACATGGCTACACTTGAACTGAGTTAGGAAAGAGAACAGTGTCTCACATTTAGAAAACACTCTTATACCTGCTTAAGGGGGAAGGAGAGGTGGGGTGATGCATAAAACCAGAGTTTGATATAAGCACAGGTACCGTTCCAAAAACCAACTATGGAATAGACAAGACCTACACCGTCCTCAGCGAAAGGGACTCAAAACCCCATATTTCCCGCAGAGGAAAATATCTGACTAGTAAGAATCTTAAAACCTATGTATTGATATGTCTCCGTAAGGGAATCAAGTGTGTCTAGACTGGCATAAACATGGCAGCGAGAATCAGCTCAAACCCACTATAAAAAGGAATTTCAAAAACAAAACAAAAAAACTGGGAAATTCTTTACAATTCCTTCAGGGTCTCTGATGAAGGCTGGAATGACCCTATCTACAACGACAGCTGGATGTGGCATAAGGAGGGACACTTGGGACTGAGATGATTGGTGAGATTGGGTGAGCAAATGCAGACCCTTTAAAGCAATAATGCATGGCACCCATTCCATGGGTCCGAACTCTCCAGGTTGAAGGGAATATTACTACAGCTATAACATGTGCGGGAAACCTAGAGAACGGACACACTGTGAATACGAAAGGTTTCTAAAACTCAACGCATAGTCCCTCTCCTGGTGCTCCGGTTTGACTTTCCGTCTGCTTTACTATCAACCTCCCAACTTGGAGAGACAGCCCCTTTAACCTCTTGGTTCGCACAGGTTGCCAGTTTGGCAGAGGATGAAAGGGAAGAGGGAGAACCAATGAGAGAGTAGCTGTTAGGCATTTGGACGGGCACATATCACTGTAATTTCCCGGCAGGAAGAAGAATTAACCAAATTCTCAGCCACCCACCGGGAACCAGTATAGGTCCTGAACCAAAATTTTGGACTTGCGGTCAGCTCACCAAAAACGAGTTGAAAAATGGAGCTCAGGGGCACAGCCATTCACAAACTGGCCGAGTAATAAAGGACAACTATCGTCCAAAAATCTGTTGAGGGAAGGCAACGAGGCGGACTTGAAAGCGAGGCAGAATAGCAGGAAACAGATTTCAAGAGGTACGTTGGAATCGCCTTTAAAGCACAGGAAGAGGGGCACAACTTTGACAATGATGCACTTGGCCAAAAAGGGCGTATGCGTTTTCTCCTGAATATATTCAGGAGAAAACGCATACGCCCTTTTTGGCCAAGCAAGCAAGCGGGCAATGCAAATCTGCACTACAAAGAAGTATCACTTCCCACCGGTCAAAAGGGACATCCACAAAATGTGTAAGAACAAGAAAGGCAACACAGGCCCTGGAGAACAGGGAGCCTTGTTATGCTGATGGGCGGGATGTAAATTGCCAACTGCCTCTCTGGAGGAGTGCATTCTGTTCCCTAAAACAAGTAAAGAACAGAGCTACAGAGCCAAGGGCACTACCAGTCTAGGGAATATACCTTGGGAAAACTGAAAATCAATAAGACAGAGCCACCCCAAAATTTAGGGCTGCACTGCATACAAGGACCTCAACTTGGATACACCTTAAGTATCCCAGAAAATATAAACATGGTTCAAAAAATTGTGGTACTTACGTACGATGGAATATCCCTCAGCCATGAAATCAATGTCATAAGACCAGTAGCAGCAAAATGGGTGGATTCAGGTACGATGATTCTAAGTGAAATAAGTCACACAGAAAAAAGAAACTTATCATAAGATATCACTTATGAAGATCCTGTAAACATGGCTACACTTGAACTGAGTTAGGAAAGAGAACAGTGTCTCACATTTAGAAAACACTCTTATACCTGCTTAAGGGGGAAGGAGAGGTGGGGTGATGCATAAAACCAGAGTTTGATATAAGCACAGGTACCGTTCCAAAAACCAACTATGGAATAGACAAGACCTACACCGTCCTCAGTGAAAGGGACTCAAAACCCCATATTTCCCGCAGAGGAAAGTATCTGACTAGTAAGAATCTTAAAACCTATGTATTGATATGTCTCCATAAGGGAATCAAGTCTGTCTAGACTGGCATAAACATGGCAGCGAGAATCAGCTCAAACCCACTATAAAAAGGAATTTCAAAAACAAAACAAAAAAACTGGGAAATTCTTTACAATTCCTTCAGGGTCTCTGATGAAAGCTGGAATGACCCTATCTACAAGGACAGCTGGATGTGGCATAAGGAGGGACACTTGGGACTGAGACGATTGGTGAGATTGGGTGAGCAAATGCAGACCCTTTAAAGCAATAATGCATGGCACCCATTCCATGGGTCTGAACTCTCCAGGTTGAAGGGAATATTACTACAGCTATAACATGTGCGGGAAACCTAGGGAACGGACACACTGTGAATACGAAAGGTTTCTAAAACTCAACGAATAGTCCCTCTCCTGGTGCTCCGGTTTGACTTTCCGTCTGCTTTACTATCAACCTCCCAACTTGGAGAGACAGCCCCTTTAACCTCTTGGTTCGCACAGGTTGCCAATTTGGCAGAGGATGAAAGGGAAGAGGGAGAACCAATGAGAGAGTAGCTGTTAGGCATTTGGACGGGCACATATCACTGTAATTTCCCGGCAGGAAGAAGAATTAACCAAATTCTCAGCCACCCACCGGGAACCAGTATAGGTCCTGAACCAAAATTTTGGACTTGCGGTCAGCTCACCAAAAACGAGTTGAAAAATGGAGCTCAGGGGCACAGCAATTCACAAACTGGCCGAGTAATAAAGGACAACTATCGTCCAAAAATCTGTTGAGGGAAGGCAACGAGGCGGACTTGAAAGCGAGGCAGAATAGCAGGAAACAGATTTCAAGAGGTACGTTGGAATCGCCTTTAAAGCACAGGAAGAGGGGCACAACTTCGACAATGATGCACTTGGCCATAAAGGGCGTATGCGTTTTCTCCTGAATATATTCAGGAGAAAACGCATACGCCCTTTTTGGCCAAGCAAGCAAGCGGGCAATGCAAATCTGCACTACAAAGAAGTATCACTTCCCACCGGTCAAAAGGGACATCCACAAAATGTGTAAGAACAAGAAAGGCAACACAGGCCCTGGAGAACAGGGAGCCTTGTTATGCTGATGGGCGGGATGTAAATTGCCAACTGCCTCTCTGGAGGAGTGCATTCTGTTCCCTAAAACAAGTAAAGAACAGAGCTACAGAGCCAAGGGCACTACCAGTCTAGGGAATATACCTTGGGAAAACTGAAAATCAATAAGACAGAGCCACCCCAAAATTTAGGGCTGCACTGCATACAAGGACCTCAACTTGGATACACCTTAAGTATCCCAGAAAATATAAACATGGTTCAAAAAATTGTGGTACTTACGTACGATGGAATATCCCTCAGCCATGAAATCAATGTCATAAGACCAGTAGCAGCAAAATGGGTGGATTCAGGTACGATGATTCTAATGAAATAAGTCACACAGAAAAAGAAACTTATCATAAGATATCACTTATGAAGATCCTGTAAACATGGCTACACTTGAACTGAGTTAGGAAAGAGAACAGTGTCTCACATTTAGAAAACACTCTTATACCTGCTTAAGGGGGAAGGAGAGGTGGGGTGATGCATAAAACCAGAGTTTGATATAAGCACAGGTACCGTTCCAAAAACCAACTATGGAATAGACAAGACCTACACCGTCCTCAGCGAAAGGGACTCAAAACCCCATATTTCCCGCAGAGGAAAATATCTGACTAGTAAGAATCTTAAAACCTATGTATTGATATGTCTCCGTAAGGGAATCAAGTGTGTCTAGACTGGCATAAACATGGCAGCGAGAATCAGCTCAAACCCACTATAAAAAGGAATTTCAAAAACAAAACAAAAAAACTGGGAAATTCTTTACAATTCCTTCAGGGTCTCTGATGAAGGCTGGAATGACCCTATCTACAACGACAGCTGGATGTGGCATAAGGAGGGACACTTGGGACTGAGACGATTGGTGAGATTGGGTGAGCAAATGCAGACCCTTTGAAGCAATAATGCATGGCACCCATTCCATGGGTCCGAACTCTCCAGGTTGAAGGGAATATTACTACAGCTATAACATGTGCGGGAAACCTAGAGAACGGACACACTGTGAATACGAAAGGTTTCTAAAACTCAACGCATAGTCCCTCTCCTGGTGCTCCGGTTTGACTTTCCGTCTGCTTTACTATCAACCTCCCAACTTGGAGAGACAGCCCCTTTAACCTCTTGGTTCGCACAGGTTGCCAATTTGGCAGAGGATGAAAGGGAAGAGGGAGAACCAATGAGAGAGTAGCTGTTAGGCATTTGGACGGGCACATATCACTGTAATTTCCCGGCAGGAAGAAGAATTAACCAAATTCTCAGCCACCCACCGGGAACCAGTATAGGTCCTGAACCAAAATTTTGGACTTGCGGTCAGCTCACCAAAAACGAGTTGAAAAATGGAGCTCAGGGGCACAGCAATTCACAAACTGGCCGAGTAATAAAGGACAACTATCGTCCAAAAATCTGTTGAGGGAAGGCAACGAGGCGGACTTGAAAGCGAGGCAGAATAGCAGGAAACAGATTTCCAGAGGTACGTTGGAATCGCCTTTAAAGCACAGGAAGAGGGGCACAACTTTGACAATGATGCACTTGGCCAAAAAGGGCGTATGCGTTTTCTCCTGAATATATTCAGGAGAAAACGCATACGCCCTTTTTGGCCAAGCAAGCAAGCGGGCAATGCAAATCTGCACTACAAAGAAGTATCACTTCCCACCGGTCAAAAGGGATATCCACAAAATGTGTAGAACAAGAAAGGCAAGACAGGCCCTGGAGAACAGGGAGCCTTGTTATGCTGATGGGCGGGATGTAAATTGCCAACTGCCTCTTTGGAGGAGTGCATTCTGTTCCCTAAAACAAGTAAAGAACAGAGCTACAGAGCCAAGGGCACTACCAGTCTAGGGAATATACCTTGGGAAAACTGAAAATCAATAAGACAGAGCCACCACAAAATTTAGGGCTGCACTGCATACAAGGACCTCAACTTGGATACACCTTAAGTATCCCAGAAAATATAATCATGGTTCAAAAAATTGTGGTACTTACGTACGATGGAATATCCCTCAGCCATGAAATCAATGTCATAAGACCATTAGCAGCAAAATGGGTGGATTCAGGTACGATGATTCTAAGTGAAATAAGTCACACAGAAAAAGAAACTTATCATAAGATATCACTTATGAAGATCCTGTAAACATGGCTACACTTGAACTGAGTTAGGAAAGAGAACAGTGTCTCACATTTAGAAAACACTCTTATACCTGCTTAAGGGGGAAGGAGAGGTGGGGTGATGCATAAAACCAGAGTTTGATATAAGCACAGGTACCGTTCCAAAAACCAACTATGGAATAGACAAGACCTACACCGTCCTCAGCGAAAGGGACTCAAAACCCCATATTTCCCGCAGAGGAAAATATCTGACTAGTAAGAATCTTAAAACCTATGTATTGATATGTCTCCGTAAGGGAATCAAGTGTGTCTAGACTGGCATAAACATGGCAGCGAGAATCAGCTCAAACCCACTATAAAAAGGAATTTCAAAAACAAAACAAAAAAACTGGGAAATTCTTTACAATTCCTTCAAGGTCTCTGATGAAAGCTGGAATGACCCTATCTACAACGACAGCTGGATGTGGCATAAGGAGGGACACTTGGGACTGAGACGATTGGTGAGATTGGGTGAGCAAATGCAGACCCTTTAAAGCAATAATGCATGGCTCCCATTCCATGGGTCCGAACTCTCCAGGTTGAAGGGAATATTACTACAGCTATAACATGTGCGGGAAACCTAGAGAACGGACACACTTTGAATACGAAAGGTTTCTAAAACTCAACGAATAGTCCCTCTCCTGGTGCTCCGGTTTGACTTTCCGTCTGCTTTACTATCAACCTCCCAACTTGGAGAGACAGCCCCTTTAACCTCTTGGTTCGCACAGGTTGCCAATTTGGCAGAGGATGAAAGGGAAGAGGGAGAACCAATGAGAGAGTAGCTGTTAGGCATTTGGACGGGCACATATCACTGTAATTTCCCGGAAGGAAGAAGAATTAACCAAATTCTCAGCCACCCACCGGGAACCAGTATAGGTCCTGAACCAAAATTTTGGACGTGCGGTCAGCTCACCAAAAACGAGTTGAAAAATGGAGCTCAGGGGCACAGCAATTCACAAACTGGCCGAGTAATAAAGGACAACTATCGTCCAAAAATCTGTTGAGGGAAGGCAACGAGGCGGACTTGAAAGCGAGGCAGAATAGCAGGAAACAGATTTCAAGAGGTACGTTGGAATCACCTTTAAAGCACAGGAAGAGGGGCACAACTTCGACAATGATGCACTTGGCCAAAAAGGGCGTATGCGTTTTCTCCTGAATATATTCAGGAGAAAACGCATACGCCCTTTTTGGCCAAGCAAGCAAGCGGGCAATGCAAATCTGCACTACAAAGAAGTATCACTTCCCACCGGTCAAAAGGGACATCCACAAAATGTGTAAGAACAAGAAAGGCAAGACAGGCCCTGGAGAACAGGGAGCCTTGTTATGCTGATGGGCGGGATGTAAATTGCCAACTGCCTCTCTGGAGGAGTGCATTCTGTTCCCTAAAACAAGTAAAGAACAGAGCTACAGAGCCAAGGGCACTACCAGTCTAGGGAATATACCTTGGGAAAACTGAAAATCAATAAGACAGAGCCACCCCAAAATTTAGGGCTGCACTGCATACAAGGACCTCAACTTGGATACACCTTAAGTATCCCAGAAAATGTAAACATGGTTCAAAAAATTGTGGTACTTACGTACGATGGAATATCCCTCAGGCATGAAATCAATGTCATAAGACCAGTAGCAGCAAAATGGGTGGATTCAGGTACGATGATTCTAAGTGAAATAAGTCACACAGAAATAGAAACTTATCATAAGATATCACTTATGAAGATCCTGTAAACATGGCTACACTTGAACTGAGTTAGGAAAGAGAACAGTGTCTCACATTTAGAAAACACTCTTATACCTGCTTAAGGGGGAAGGAGAGGTGGGGTGATGCATAAAACCAGAGTTTGATATAAGCACAGGTACCGTTCCAAAAACCAACTATGGAATAGACAAGACCTACACCGTCCTCAGCGAAAGGGACTCAAAACCCCATATTTCCCGCAGAGGAAAATATCTGACTAGTAAGAATCTTAAAACCTATGTATTGATATGTCTCCGTAAGGGAATCAAGTGTGTCTAGACTGGCATAAACATGGCAGCGAGAATCAGCTCAAACCCACTATAAAAAGGAATTTCAAAAACAAAACAAAAAAACTGGGAAATTCTTTACAATTCCTTCAGGGTCTCTGATGAAGGCTGGAATGACCCTATCTACAACGACAGCTGGATGTGGCATAAGGAGGGACACTTGGGACTGAGATGATTGGTGAGATTGGGTGAGCAAATGCAGACCCTTTAAAGCAATAATGCATGGCACCCATTCCATGGGTCCGAACTCTCCAGGTTGAAGGGAATATTACTACAGCTATAACATGTGCGGGAAACCTAGAGAACGGACACACTGTGAATACGAAAGGTTTCTAAAACTCAACGCATAGTCCCTCTCCTGGTGCTCCGGTTTGACTTTCCGTCTGCTTTACTATCAACCTCCCAACTTGGAGAGACAGCCCCTTTAACCTCTTGGTTCGCACAGGTTGCCAGTTTGGCAGAGGATGAAAGGGAAGAGGGAGAACCAATGAGAGAGTAGCTGTTAGGCATTTGGACGGGCACATATCACTGTAATTTCCCGGCAGGAAGAAGAATTAACCAAATTCTCAGCCACCCACCGGGAACCAGTATAGGTCCTGAACCAAAATTTTGGACTTGCGGTCAGCTCACCAAAAACGAGTTGAAAAATGGAGCTCAGGGGCACAGCCATTCACAAACTGGCCGAGTAATAAAGGACAACTATCGTCCAAAAATCTGTTGAGGGAAGGCAACGAGGCGGACTTGAAAGCGAGGCAGAATAGCAGGAAACAGATTTCAAGAGGTACGTTGGAATCGCCTTTAAAGCACAGGAAGAGGGGCACAACTTTGACAATGATGCACTTGGCCAAAAAGGGCGTATGCGTTTTCTCCTGAATATATTCAGGAGAAAACGCATACGCCCTTTTTGGCCAAGCAAGCAAGCGGGCAATGCAAATCTGCACTACAAAGAAGTATCACTTCCCACCGGTCAAAAGGGACATCCACAAAATGTGTAAGAACAAGAAAGGCAACACAGGCCCTGGAGAACAGGGAGCCTTGTTATGCTGATGGGCGGGATGTAAATTGCCAACTGCCTCTCTGGAGGAGTGCATTCTGTTCCCTAAAACAAGTAAAGAACAGAGCTACAGAGCCAAGGGCACTACCAGTCTAGGGAATATACCTTGGGAAAACTGAAAATCAATAAGACAGAGCCACCCCAAAATTTAGGGCTGCACTGCATACAAGGACCTCAACTTGGATACACCTTAAGTATCCCAGAAAATATAAACATGGTTCAAAAAATTGTGGTACTTACGTACGATGGAATATCCCTCAGCCATGAAATCAATGTCATAAGACCAGTAGCAGCAAAATGGGTGGATTCAGGTACGATGATTCTAAGTGAAATAAGTCACACAGAAAAAGAAACTTATCATAAGATATCACTTATGAAGATCCTGTAAACATGGCTACACTTGAACTGAGTTAGGAAAGAGAACAGTGTCTCACATTTAGAAAACACTCTTATACCTGCTTAAGGGGGAAGGAGAGGTGGGGTGATGCATAAAACCAGAGTTTGATATAAGCACAGGTACCGTTCCAAAAACCAACTATGGAATAGACAAGACCTACACCGTCCTCAGCGAAAGGGACTCAAAACCCCATATTTCCCGCAGAGGAAAATATCTGACTAGTAAGAATCTTAAAACCTATGTATTGATATGTCTCCGTAAGGGAATCAAGTGTGTCTAGACTGGCATAAACATGGCAGCGAGAATCAGCTCAAACCCACTATAAAAAGGAATTTCAAAAACAAAACAAAAAAACTGGGAAATTCTTTACAATTCCTTCAGGGTCTCTGATGAAGGCTGGAATGACCCTATCTACAACGACAGCTGGATGTGGCATAAGGAGGGACACTTGGGACTGAGACGATTGTTGAGATTGGGTGAGCAAATGCAGACCCTTTAAAGCAATAATGCATGGCACCCATTCCATGGGTCCGAACTCTCCAGGTTGAAGGGAATATTACTACAGCTATAACATGTGCGGGAAACCTAGAGAACGGACACACTGTGAATACGAAAGGTTTCTAAAACTCAACGCATAGTCCCTCTCCTGGTGCTCCGGTTTGACTTTCCGTCTGCTTTACTATCAACCTCCCAACTTGGAGAGACAGCCCCTTTAACCTCTTGGTTCGCACAGGTTGCCAATTTGGCAGAGGATGAAAGGGAAGAGGGAGAACCAATGAGAGAGTAGCTGTTAGGCATTTGGACGGGCACATATCACTGTAATTTCCCGGCAGGAAGAAGAATTAACCAAATTCTCAGCCACCCACCGGGAACCAGTATAGGTCCTGAACCAAAATTTTGGACTTGCGGTCAGCTCACCAAAAACGAGTTGAAAAATGGAGCTCAGGGGCACAGCAATTCACAAACTGGCCGAGTAATAAAGGACAACTATCGTCCAAAAATCTGTTGAGGGAAGGCAACGAGGCGGACTTGAAAGCGAGGCAGAATAGCAGGAAACAGATTTCAAGAGGTACGTTGGAATCGCCTTTAAAGCACAGGAAGAGGGGCACAACTTCGACAATGATGCACTTGGCCATAAAGGGCGTATGCGTTTTCTCCTGAATATATTCAGGAGAAAACGCATACGCCCTTTTTGGCCAAGCAAGCAAGCGGGCAATGCAAATCTGCACTACAAAGAAGTATCACTTCCCACCGGTCAAAAGGGACATCCACAAAATGTGTAAGAACAAGAAAGGCAAGACAGGCCCTGGAGAACAGGGAGCCTTGTTATGCTGATGGGCGGGATGTAAATTGCCAACTGCCTCTCTGGAGGAGTGCATTCTGTTCCCTAAAACAAGTAAAGAACAGAGCTACAGAGCCAAGGGCACTACCAGTCTAGGGAATATACCTTGGGAAAACTGAAAATCAATAAGACAGAGCCACCCCAAAATTTAGGGCTGCACTGCATACAAGGACCTGAACTTGGATACACCTTAAGTATCCCAGAAAATATAAACATGGTTCAAAAAATTGTGGTACTTACGTACGATGGAATATCCCTCAGCCATGAAATCAATGTCATAAGACCAGTAGCAGCAAAATGGGTGGATTCAGGTACGATGATTCTAAGTGAAATAAGTCACACAGAAAAAGAAACTTATCATAAGATATCACTTATGAAGATCCTGTAAACATGGCTACACTTGAACTGAGTTAGGAAAGAGAACAGTGTCTCACATTTAGAAAACACTCTTATACCTGCTTAAGGGGGAAGGAGAGGTGGGGTGATGCATAAAACCAGAGTTTGATATAAGCACAGGTACCGTTCCAAAAACCAACTATGGAATAGACAAGACCTACACCGTCCTCAGCGAAAGGGACTCAAAACCCCATATTTCCCGCAGAGGAAAATATCTGACTAGTAAGAATCTTAAAACCTATGTATTGATATGTCTCCGTAAGGGAATCAAGTGTGTCTAGACTGGCATAAACATGGCAGCGAGAATCAGCTCAAACCCACTATAAAAAGGAATTTCAAAAACAAAACAAAAAAACTGGGAAATTCTTTACAATTCCTTCAGGGTCTCTGATGAAGGCTGGAATGACCCTATCTACAACGACAGCTGGATGTGGCATAAGGAGGGACACTTGGGACTGAGACGATTGTTGAGATTGGGTGAGCAAATGCAGACCCTTTAAAGCAATAATGCATGGCACCCATTCCATGGGTCCGAACTCTCCAGGTTGAAGGGAATATTACTACAGCTATAACATGTGCGGGAAACCTAGAGAACGGACACACTGTGAATACGAAAGGTTTCTAAAACTCAACGCATAGTCCCTCTCCTGGTGCTCCGGTTTGACTTTCCGTCTGCTTTACTATCAACCTCCCAACTTGGAGAGACAGCCCCTTTAACCTCTTGGTTCGCACAGGTTGCCAGTTTGGCAGAGGATGAAAGGGAAGAGGGAGAACCAATGAGAGAGTAGCTGTTAGGCATTTGGACGGGCACATATCACTGTAATTTCCCGGCAGGAAGAAGAATTAACCAAATTCTCAGCCACCCACCGGGAACCAGTATAGGTCCTGAACCAAAATTTCGGACTTGCGGTCAGCTCACCAAAAACGAGTTGAAAAATGGAGCTCAGGGGCACAGCCATTCACAAACTGGCCGAGTAAAAAAGGACAACTATCGTCCAAAAATCTGTTGAGGGAAGGCAACGAGGCGGACTTGAAAGCGAGGCAGAATAGCAGGAAACAGATTTCAAGAGGTACGTTGGAATCGCCTTTAAAGCACAGGAAGAGGGGCACAACTTCGACAATGATGTACTTGGCCAAAAAGGGCGTATGCGTTTTCTCCTGAATATATTCAGGAGAAAACGCATACGCCCTTTTTGGCCAAGCAAGCAAGCGGGCAATGCAAATCTGCACTACAAAGAAGTATCACTTCCCACCGGTCAAAAGGGACATCCACAAAATGTGTAAGAACAAAAAAGGCAAGACAGGCCCTGGAGAACAGGGAGCCTTGTTATGCTGATGGGCGGGATGTAAATTGCCAACTGCCTCTCTGGAGGAGTGCATTCTGTTCCCTAAAACAAGTAAAGAACAGAGCTACAGAGCCAAGGGCACTACCAGTCTAGGGAATATACCTTGGGAAAAATGAAAATCAATAAGACAGAGCCACCCCAAAATTTAAGGCTGCACTGCATACAAGGACCTCAACTTGGATACACCTTAAGTATCCCAGAAAATATAAACATGGTTCAAAAAATTGTGGTACTTACGTACGATGGAATATCCCTCAGCCATGAAATCAATGTCATAAGACCAGTAGCAGCAAAATGGGTGGATTCAGGTACGATGATTCTAAGTGAAATAAGTCACACAGAAAAAGAAACTTATCATAAGATATCACTTATGAAGATCCTGTAAACATGGCTACACTTGAACTGAGTTAGGAAAGAGAACAGTGTCTCACATTTAGAAAACACTCTTATACCTGCTTAAGGGGGAAGGAGAGGTGGGGTGATGCATAAAACCAGAGTTTGATATAAGCACAGGTACCGTTCCAAAAACCAACTATGGAATAGACAAGACCTACACCGTCCTCAGCGAAAGGGACTCAAAACCCCATATTTCCCGCAGAGGAAAATATCTGACTAGTAAGAATCTTAAAACCTATGTATTGATATGTCTCCGTAAGGGAATCAAGTGTGTCTAGACTGGCATAAACATGGCAGCGAGAATCAGCTCAAACCCACTATAAAAAGGAATTTCAAAAACAAAACAAAAAAACTGGGAAATTCTTTACAATTCCTTCAGGGTCTCTGATGAAGGCTGGAATGACCCTATCTACAACGACAGCTGGATGTGGCATAAGGAGGGACACTTGGGACTGAGACGATTGGTGAGATTGGGTGAGCAAATGCAGACCCTTTAAAGCAATAATGCATGGCACCCATTCCATGGGTCCGAACTCTCCAGGTTGAAGGGAATATTACTACAGCTATAACATGTGCGGGAAACCTAGAGAACGGACACACTGTGAATACGAAAGGTTTCTAAAACTCAACGAATAGTCCCTCTCCTGGTGCTCCGGTTTGACTTTCCGTCTGCTTTACTATCAACCTCCCAACTTGGAGAGACAGCCCCTTTAACCTCTTGGTTCGCACAGGTTGCCAGTTTGGCAGAGGATGAAAGGGAAGAGGGAGAACCAATGAGAGAGTAGCTGTTAGGCATTTGGACGGGCACATATCACTGTAATTTCCCGGCAGCAAGAAGAATTAACCAAATTCTCAGCCACCCACCGGGAACCAGTATAGGTCCTGAACCAAAATTTTGGACTTGCGGTCAGCTCACCAAAAACGAGTTGAAAAATGGAGCTCAGGGGCACAGCCATTCACAAACTGGCCGAGTAAAAAAGGACAACTATCGTCCAAAAATCTGTTGAGGGAAGGCAACGAGGCGGACTTGAAAGCGAGGCAGAATAGCAGGAAACAGATTTCAAGAGGTACGTTGGAATCGCCTTTAAAGCACAGGAAGAGGGGCACAACTTCGACAATGATGTACTTGGCCAAAAAGGGCGTATGCGTTTTCTCCTGAATATATTCAGGAGAAAACGCATACGCCCTTTTTGGCCAAGCAAGCAAGCGGGCAATGCAAATCTGCACTACAAAGAAGTATCACTTCCCACCGGTCAAAAGGGACATCCACAAAATGTGTAAGAACAAAAAAGGCAAGACAGGCCCTGGAGAACAGGGAGCCTTGTTATGCTGATGGGCGGGATGTAAATTGCCAACTGCCTCTCTGGAGGAGTGCATTCTGTTCCCTAAAACAAGTAAAGAACAGAGCTACAGAGCCAAGGGCACTACCAGTCTAGGGAATATACCTTGGGAAAACTGAAAATCAATAAGACAGAGCCACCCCAAAATTTAAGGCTGCACTGCATACAAGGACCTCAACTTGGATACACCTTAAGTATCCCAGAAAATATAAACATGGTTCAAAAAATTGTGGTAGTTACGTACGATGGAATATCCCTCAGCCATGAAATCAATGTCATAAGACCAGTAGCAGCAAAATGGGTGGATTCAGGTACGATGATTCTAAGTGAAATAAGTCACACAGAAAAAGAAACTTATCATAAGATATCACTTATGAAGATCCTGTAAACATGGCTACACTTGAACTGAGTTAGGAAAGAGAACAGTGTCTCACATTTAGAAAACACTCTTATACCTGCTTAAGGGGGAAGGAGAGGTGGGGTGATGCATAAAACCAGAGTTTGATATAAGCACAGGTACCGTTCCAAAAACCAACTATGGAATAGAAAAGACCTACACCATCCTCAGCGAAAGGGACTCAAAACCCCATATTTCCCGCAGAGGAAAATATCTGACTAGTAAGAATCTTAAAACCTATGTATTGATATGTCTCCATAAGGGAATCAAGTGTGTCTAGACTGGCATAAACATGGCAGCGAGAATCAGCTCAAACCCATTATAAAAAGGAATTTCAAAAACAAAACAAAAAAACTGGGAAATACTTTACAATTCCTTCAGGGTCTCTGATGAAGGCTGGAATGACCCTATCTACAACGACAGCTGGATGTGGCATAAGGAGGGACACTTGGGACTGAGACGATTGGTGAGATTGGGTGAGCAAATGCAGACCCTTTAAAGCAATAATGCATGGCACCCATTCCATGGTTCCGAACTCTCCAGGTTGAAGGGAATATTACTACAGCTATAACATTTGCGGGAAACCTAGAGAACGGACACACTGTGAATACGAAAGGTTTCTAAAACTCAACGCATTGTCCCTCTCCTGGTGCTCCGGTTTGACTTTCCGTCTGCTTTACTATCAACCTCCCAACTTGGGGAGACAGCGCCTTTAACCTCTTGGTTCGCACAGATTGCCAATTTGGCAGAGGATGAAAGGGAAGAGGGAGAACCAATGAGAGAGTAGCTGTTAGGCATTTGGACGGGCACATATCACTGTAATTTCCCGGCAGGAAGAAGAATTAACCAAATTCTCAGCCACCCACCGGGAACCAGTATAGGTCCTGAACCAAAATTTTGGACTTGCGGTCAGCTCACCAAAAACGAGTTGAAAAATGGAGCTCAGGGGCACAGCAATTCACAAACTGGCCGAGTAATAAAGGACAACTATCGTCCAAAAATCTGTTGAGGGAAGGCAACGAGGCGGACTTGAAAGCGAGGCAGAATAGCAGGAAACAGATTTCAAGAGGTACGTTGGAATCGCCTTTAAAGCACAGGAAGAGGGGCACAACTTCGACAATGATGCACTTGGCCAAAAAGGGCGTATGCGTTTTCTCCTGAATATATTCAGGAGAAAACGCATACGCCCTTTTTGGCCAAGCAAGCAAGCGGGCAATGCAAATCTGCACTACAAAGAAGTATCACTTCCCACCGGTCAAAAGGGACATCCACAAAATGTGTAAGAACAAGAAAGGCAAGACAGGCCCTGGAGAACAGGGAGCCTTATTATGCTGATGGGCGGGATGTAAATTGACAACTGCCTCTCTGGAGGAGTGCATTCTGTTCCCTAAAACATGTAAAGAACAGAGCTACAGAGCCAAGGGCACTACCAGTCTAGGGAATATACCTTGGGAAAACTGAAAATCAATAAGACAGAGCCACCCCAAAATTTGGGGCTGCACTGCATACAAGGGCCTCAACTTGGATACACCTTAAGTATCCCAGAAAATATAAACATGGTTCAAAAAATTGTGGTACTTACGTACGATGGAATATCCCTCAGCCATGAAATCAATGTCATAAGACCAGTAGCAGCAAAATGGGTGGATTCAGGTACGATGATTCTAAGTGAAATAAGTCACACAGAAAAAGAAACTTATCATAAGATATCACTTATGAAGATCCTGTAAACATGGCTACACTTGAACTGAGTTAGGAAAGAGAACAGTGTCTCACATTTAGAAAACACTCTTATACCTGCTTAAGGGGGAAGGAGAGGTGGGGTGATGCATAAAACCAGAGTTTGATATAAGCACAGGTACCGTTCCAAAAACCAACTACGGAATAGACAAGACCTACACCGTCCTCAGCGAAAGGGACTCAAAACCCCATATTTCCCGCAGAGGAAAATATCTGACTACTAAGAATCTTAAAACCTATGTATTGATATGTCTCCGTAAGGGAATCAACTGTGTCTAGACTGGCATAAACATGGCAGCGAGAATCAGCTCAAACCCACTATAAAAAGGAATTTCAAAAACAAAACAAAAAAACTGGGAAATTCTTTACAATTCCTTCAGGGTCTCTGATGAAGGCTGGAATGACCCTATCTACAACGACAGCTGGATGTGGCATAAGGAGGGACACTTGGGACTGAGACGATTGGTGAGATTGGGTGAGCAAATGCAGACCCTTTAAAGCAATAATGCATGGCACCCATTCCATGGGTCCGAACTCTCCAGGTTGAAGGGAATATTACTACAGCTATAACAAGTGCGGGAAACCTAGAGAACGGACACACTGTGAATACGAAAGGTTTCTAAAACTCAACGCATAGTCCCTCTCCTGGTGCTCCGGTTTGACTTTCCGTCTGCTTTACTATCAACCTCCCAACTTGGAGAGACAGCCCCTTTAACCTCTTGGTTCGCACAGGTTGCCAATTTGGCAGAGGATGAAAGGGAAGAGGGAGAACCAATGAGAGAGTAGCTGTTAGGCATTTGGACGGGCACATATCAGTGCAATTTCCCGGCAGGAAGAAGAATTAACCAAATTCTCAGCCACCCACCGGGAACCAGTATAGGTCCTGAACCAAAATTTTGGACTTGCGGTCAGCTCACCAAAAACGAGTTGAAAAATGGAGCTCAGGGGCACAGCAATTCACAAACTGGCCGAGTAATAAAGGACAACTATCGTCCAAAAATCTGTTGAGGGAAGGCAACGAGGCGGACTTGAAAGCGAGGCAGAATAGCAGGAAACAGATTTCAAGAGGTACGTTGGAATCGCCTTTAAAGCACAGGAAGTGGGGCACAACTTCGACAATGATGCACTTGGCCAAAAAGGGCGTATGCGCTTTCTCCTGAATATATTCAGGAGAAAACGCATACGCCCTTTTTGGCCAAGCAAGCAAGCGGGCAATGCAAATCTGCACTACAAAGAAGTATCACTTCCCACCGGTCAAAAGGGACATCCACAAAATGTGTAAGATCAAGAAAGGCAAGACAGGCCCTGGAGAACAGGGAGCCTTGTTATGCTGATGGGCGGGATGTAAATTGCCAACTGCCTCTCTGGAGGAGTGCATTCTGTTCCCTAAAACAAGTAAAGAACAGAGCTACAGAGCCAAGGGCACTACCAGTCTAGGGAATATACCTTGGGAAAACTGAAAATCAATAAGACAGAGCCACCCCAAAATTTAGGGCTGCACTGCATACAAGGGCCTCAACTTGGATACACCTTAAGTATCCCAGAAAATATAAACATGGTTCAAAAAAGTGTGGTACTTACGTACGATGGAATATCCCTCAGCCATGAAATCAATGTCATAAGACCAATAGCAGCAAAATGGGTGGATTCAGGTACGATGATTCTAAGTGAAATAAGTCACACAGAAAAAGAAACTTATCATAAGATATCACTTATGAAGATCCTGTAAACATGGCTACACTTGAACTGAGTTAGGAAAGAGAACAGTGTCTCACATTTAGAAAACACTCTTATACCTGCTTAAGGGGGAAGGAGAGGTGGGGTGATGCATAAAACCAGAGTTTGATATAAGCACAGGTACCGTTCCAAAAACCAACTATGGAATAGACAAGACCTACACCGTCCTCAGCGAAAGGGACTCAAAACCCCATATTTCCCGCAGAGGAAAATATCTGACTAGTAAGAATCTTAAAACCTATGTATTGATATGTCTCCGTAAGGGAATCAAGTGTGTCTAGACTGGCATAAACATGGCAGCGAGAATCAGCTCAAACCCACTATAAAAAGGAATTTCAAAAACAAAACAAAAAAACTGGGAAATTCTTTACAATTCCTTCAGGGTCTCTGATGAAGGCTGGAATGACCCTATCTACAACGACAGCTGGATGTGGCATAAGGAGGGACACTTGGGACTGAGACGATTGGTGAGATTGGGTGAGCAAATGCAGACCCTTTAAAGCAATAATGCATGGCACCCATTCCATGGGTCCGAACTCTCCAGGTTGAAGGGAATATTACTACAGCTATAACATGTGCGGGAAACCTAGAGAACGGACACACTGTGAATACGAAAGGTTTCTAAAACTCAACGCATAGTCCCTCTCCTGGTGCTCCGGTTTGACTTTCCGTCTGCTTTACTATCAACCTCCCAACTTGGAGAGACAGCGCCTTTAACCTCTTGGTTCGCATAGGTTGCCAATTTGGCAGAGGATGAAGGGGAAGAGGGAGAACCAATGAGAGAGTAGCTGTTAGGCATTTGGACGGGCACATATCACTGTAATTTCCCGGCAGGAAGAAGAATTAACCAAATTCTCAGCCACCCACCGGGAACCAGTATAGGTCCTGAACCAAAATTTTGGACTTGCGGTCAGCTCACCAAAAACGAGTTGAAAAATGGAACTCAGGGGCACAGCAATTCACAAACTGGCCAAGTAATAAAGGACAACTATCGTCCAAAAATCTGTTGAGGGAAGGCAACGAGGCGGACTTGAAAGCGAGGCAGAATAGCAGGAAACAGATTTCAAGAGGTACGTTGGAATCGCCTTTAAAGCACAGGAAGAGGGGCACAACTTCGACAATGATGCACTTGGCCAAAAAGGGCGTATGCGTTTTCTCCTGAATATATTCAGGAGAAAACGCATACGCCCTTTTTGGCCAAGCAAGCAAGCGGGCAATGCAAATCTGCACTACAAAGAAGTATCACTTCCCACCGGTCAAAAGGGACATCCACAAAATGTGTAAGAACAAGAAAGGCAAGACAGGCCCTGGAGAACAGGGAGCCTTGTTATGCTGATGGGCGGGATGTAAATTGCCAACTGCCTCTCTGGAAGAGTGCATTCTGTTCCCTAAAACAAGTAAAGAACAGAGCTACAGAGCCAAGGGCACTACCAGTCTAGGGAATATACCTTGGGAAAACTGAAAATCAATAAGACAGAGCCACCCCAAAATTTAGGGCTGCACTGCATACAAGGGCCTCAACTTGGATACACCTTAAGTATCCCAGAAAATATAAACATGGTTCAAAAAATTGTGGTACTTACGTACGATGGAATATCCCTCAGCCATGAAATCAATGTCATAAGACCAGTAGCAGCAAAATGGGTGGATTCAGGTACGATGATTCTAAGTGAAATAAGTCACACAGAAAAAGAAACTTATCATAAGATATCACTTATGAAGATCCTGTAAACATGGCTACACTTGAACTGAGTTAGGAAAGAGAACAGTGTCTCACATTTAGAAAACACTCTTATACCTGCTTAAGGGGGAAGGAGAGGTGGGGTGATGAATAAAACCAGAGTTTGATAAAAGCACAGGTACCGTTCCAAAAACCAACTATGGAATAGACAAGACCTACACCGTCCTCAGCGAAAGGGACTCAAAACCCCATATTTCCCGCAGAGGAAAATATCTGACTAGTAAGAATCTTAAAACCTATGTATTGATATGTCTCCGTAAGGGAATCAACTGTGTCTAGACTGGCATAAACATGGCAGCGAGAATCAGCTCAAACCCACTATAAAAAGGAATTTCAAAAACAAAACAAAAAAACTGGGAAATTCTTTACAATTCCTTCAGGGTCTCTGATGAAAGCTGGAATGACCCTATCTACAACGACAGCTGGATGTGGCATAAGGAGGGACACTTGGGACTGAGACGGTTGGTGAGATTGGGTGAGCAAATGCAGACCCTTTAAAGCAATAATGCATGGCACCCATTCCATGGGTCCGAACTCTCCAGGTTGAAGGGAATATTACTACAGCTATAACATGTGCGGGAAACCTAGAGAACGGACACACTGTGAATACGAAAGGTTTCTAAAACTCAACGAATAGTCCCTCTCCTGGTGCTCCGGTTTGACTTTCCGTCTGCTTTACTATCAACCTCCCAACTTGGAGAGACAGCCCCTTTAACCTCTTGGTTCGCACAGGTTGCCAATTTGGCAGAGGATGAAAGGGAAGAGGGAGAACCAATGAGAGAGTAGCTGTTAGGCATTTGGACGGGCACATATCACTGTAATTTTCCGGCAGGAAGAAGAATTAACCAAATTCTCAGCCACCCACCGGGAACCAGTATAGGTCCTGAACCAAAATTTTGGACTTGCGGTCAGCTCACCAAAAATGAGTTGAAAAATGGAGCTCAGGGGCACAGCAATTCACAAACTGGCCGAGTAATAAAGGACAACTATCGTCCAAAAATCTGTTGAGGGAAGGCAACGAGGCGGACTTGAAAGCGAGGCAGAATAGCAGGAAACAGATTTCAAGAGGTACGTTGGAATCGCCTTTAAAGCACAGGAAGAGGGGCACAACTTCGACAATGATGTACTTGGCCAAAAAGGGCGTATGCGTTTTCTCCTGAATATATTCAGGAGAAAACGCATACGCCCTTTTTGGCCAAGCAAGCAAGCGGGCAATGCAAATCTGCACTACAAAGAAGTATCACTTCCCACCGGTCAAAAGGGACATCCACAAAATGTGTAAGAACAAGAAAGGCAAGACAGGCCCTGGAGAACAGGGAGCCTTGTTATGCTGATGGGCGGGATGTAAATTGCCAACTGACTCTCTGGAGGAGTGCATTCTGTTCCCTAAAACAAGTAAAGAACAGAGCTACAGAGCCAAGGGCACTACCAGTCTAGGGAATATACCTTGGGAAAACTGAAAATCAATAAGACAGAGCCACCCCAAAATTTAGGGCTGCACTGCATACAAGGGCCTCAACTTGGATACACCTTAAGTATCCCAGAAAATATAAACATGGTTCAAAAAATTGTGGTACTTACGTACGATGGAATATCCCTCAGCCATGAAATCAATGTCATAAGACCAGTAGCAGCAAAATGGGTGGATTCAGGTACGATGATTCTAAGTGAAATAAGTCACACAGAAAAAGAAACTTATCATAAGATATCACTTATGAAGATCCTGTAAACATGGCTACACTTGAACTGAGTTAGGAAAGAGAACAGTGTCTCACATTTAGAAAACACTCTTATACCTGCTTAAGGGGGAAGGAGAGGTGGGGTGATGCATAAAACCAGAGTTTGATATAAGCACAGGTACCGTTCCAAAAACCAACTATGGAATAGACAAGACCTACACCGTCCTCAGCGAAAGGGACTCAAAACCCCATATTTCCCGCAGAGGAAAATATCTGACTAGTAAGAATCTTAAAACCTATGTATTGATATGTCTCCGTAAGGGAATCAAGTGTGTCTAGACTGGCATAAACATGGCAGCGAGAATCAGCTCAAACCCACTATAAAAAGGAATTTCAAAAACAAAACAAAAAAACTGGGAAATTCTTTGCAATTCCTTCAGGGTCTCTGATGAAAGCTGGAATGACCCTATCTACAACGACAGCTGGATGTGGCATAAGGAGGGACACTTGGGACTGAGACGATTGGTGAGATTGGGTGAGCAAATGCAGACCCTTTAAAGCAATAATGCATGGCACCCATTCCATGGGTCCGAACTCTCCAGGTTGAAGGGAATATTACTACAGCTATAGCAAGTGCGGGAAACCTAGAGAACGGACACACTGTGAATACGAAAGGTTTCTAAAACTCAACGCATAGTCCCTCTCCTGGTGCTCCGGTTTGACTTTCCGTCTGCTTTACTATCAACCTCCCAACTTGGAGAGACAGCCCCTTTAACCTCTTGGTTCGCACAGGTTGCCAATTTGGCAGAGGATGAAAGGGAAGAGGGAGAACCAATGAGAGCGTAGCTGTTAGGCATTTGGACGGGCACATATCACTGTAATTTCCCGGCAGGAAGAAGAATTAACCAAATTCTCAGCCACCCACCGGGAACCAGTATAGGTCCTGAACCAAAATTTTGGACTTGCGGTCAGCTCACCAAAAACGAGTTGAAAAATGGAGCTCAGGGGCACAGCAATTCACAAACTGGCCGAGTAATAAAGGACAACTATCGTCCAAAAATCTGTTGAGGGAAGGCAACGAGGCGGACTTGAAAGCGAGGCAGAATAGCAGGAAACAGATTTCAAGAGGTACGTTGGAATCGCCTTTAAAGCACAGGAAGAGGGGCACAACTTCGACAATGATGCACTTGGCCAAAAAGGGCGTATGCGTTTTCTCCTGAATATATTCAGGAGAAAACGCATACGCCCTTTTTGGCCAAGCAAGCAAGCGGGCAATGCAAATCTGCACTACAAAGAAGTATCACTTCCCACCGGTCAAAAGGGTCATCCACAAAATGTGTAAGAACAAGAAAGGCAAGACAGGCCCTGGAGAACAGGGAGCCTTGTTATGCTGATGGGCGGGATGTAAATTGCCAACTGCCTCTCTGGAGGAGTGCATTCTGTTCCCTAAAACAAGTAAAGAACAGAGCTACAGAGCCAAGGGCACTACCAGTCTAGGGAATATACCTTGGGAAAACTGAAAATCAATAAGACAGAGCCACCCCAAAATTTAGGGCTGCACTGCATACAAGGGCCTCAACTTGGATACACCTTAAGTATCACAGAAAATATAAACATGGTTCAAAAAATTGTGGTACTTACGTACGATGGAATATCCCTCAGCCATGAAATCAATGTCATAAGACCAGTAGCAGCAAAATGAGTGGATTCAGGTACGATGATTTTAAGTGAAATAAGTCACACAGAAAAAGAAACTTATCATAAGATATCACTTATGAAGATCCTGTAAACATGGCTACACTTGAACTGAGTTAGTAAAGAGAACAGTGTCTCACATTTAGAAAACACTCTTATACCTGCTTAAGGGGGAAGGAGAGGTGGGGTGATGCATAAAACCAGAGTTTGATATAAGCACAGGTACCGTTCCAAAAACCAACTATGGAATAGACAAGACCTACACCGTCCTCAGCGAAAGGGACTCAAAACCCCATATTTCCCGCAGAGGAAAATATCTGACTAGTAAGAATCTTAAAACCTATGTATTGATATGTCTCCGTAAGGGAATCAAGTGTGTCTAGACTGGCATAAACATGGCAGCGAGAATCAGCTCAAACCCACTATAAAAAGGAATTTCAAAAACAAAACAAAAAACAGGGAAATTCTTTACAATTCCTTCAGGGTCTCTGATGAAGGCTGGAATGACCCTATCTACAATGACAGCTGGATGTGGCATAAGGAGGGACACTTGGGACTGAGACGATTGGTGAGATTGGGTGAGCAAATGCAGACCCTTTAAAGCAATAATGCATGGCACCCATTCCATGGGTCCGAACTCTCCAGGTTGAAGGGAATATTACTACAGCTATAACAAGTGCGGGAAACCTAGAGAACGGACACACTGTGAATACGAAAGGTTTCTAAAACTCAACGCATAGTCCCTCTCCTGGTGCTCCGGTTTGACTTTCCGTCTGCTTTACTATCAACCTCCCAACTTGGAGAGACAGCCCCTTTAACCTCTTGGTTCGCACAGGTTGCCAATTTGGCAGAGGATGAAAGGGAAGAGGGAGAACCAATGAGAGAGTAGCTGTTAGGCATTTGGACGGGCACATATCACTGTAATTTCCCGGCAGGAAGAAGAATTACCAAATTCTCAGCCACCCACCGGGAACCAGTATAGGTCCTGAACCCAAATTTTGGACTTGCGGTCAGCTCACCAAAAACGAGTTGAAAAATGGAGCTCAGGGGCACAGCAATTCACAAACTGGCCGAGTAATAAAGGACAACTATCGTCCAAAAATCTGTTGAGGGAAGGCAACGAGGCGGACTTGAAAGCGAGGCAGAATAGCAGGAAACAGATTTCAAGAGGTACGTTGGAATCGCCTTTAAAGCACAGGAAGAGGGGCACAACTTCGACAATGATGCACTTGGCCAAAAAGGGCGTATGCGTTTTCTCCTGAATATATTCAGGAGAAAACGCATACGCCCTTTTTGGCCAAGCAAGCAAGCGGGCAATGCAAATCTGCACTACAAAGAAGTATCACTTCCCACCGGTCAAAAGGGACATCCACAAAATGTGTAAGAACAAGAAAGGCAAGACAGGCCCTGGAGAACAGGGAGCCTTGTTATGCTGATGGGCGGGATGTAAATTGCCAACTGCCTCTCTGGAGGAGTGCATTCTGTTCCCTAAAACAAGTAAAGAACAGAGCTACAGAGCCAAGGGCACTACAAGTCTAGGGAATATACCTTGGGAATACTGAAAATCAATAAGACAGAGCCACCCCAAAATTTAGGGCTGCACTGCATACAAGGGCCTCAACTTGGATACACCTTAAGTATCCCAGAAAATATAAACATGGTTCAAAAAATTGTGGTACTTACGTACGATGGAATATCCCTCAGCCATGAAATCAATGTCATAAGACCAGTAGCAGCAAAATGGGTGGATTCAGGTACGATGATTCTAAGTGAAATAAGTCACACAGAAAAAGAAACTTATCATAAGATATCACTTATGAAGATCCTGTAAACATGGCTACACTTGAACTGAGTTAGGAAAGAGGACAGTGTCTCACATTTAGAAAACACTCTTATACCTGCTTAAGGGGGAAGGAGAGGTGGGGTGATGCATAAAACCAGAGTTTGATATAAGCACAGGTACCGTTCCATAAACCAACTATGGAATAGACAAGACCTACAACGTCCTCAGCGAAAGGGACTCAAAACCCCATATTTCCCGCAGAGGAAAATATCTGACTAGTAAGAATCTTAAAACCTATGTATTGATATGTCTCCGTAAGGGAATCAAGTGTGTCTAGACTGGCATAAACATGGCAGCGAGAATCAGCTCAAACCCACTATAAAAAGGAATTTCAAAAACAAAACAAAAAAACTGGGAAATTCTTTACAATTCCTTCAGGGTCTCTGATGAAAGCTGGAATGACCCTATCTACAACGACAGCTGGATGTGGCATAAGGAGGGACACTTGGGACTGAGACGGTTGGTGAGATTGGGTGAGCAAATGCAGACCCTTTAAAGCAATAATGCATGGCACCCATTCCATGGGTCCGAACTCTCCAGGTTGAAGGGAATATTACTACAGCTATAACATGTGCGGGAAACCTAGAGAACGGACACACTGTGAATACAAAAGGTTTCTAAAACTCAACGCATAGTCCCTCTCCTGGTGCTCCGGTTTGACTTTCCGTCTGCTTTACTATCAACCTCCCAACTTGGAGAGACAGCCCCTTTAACCTCTTGGTTCGCACAGGTTGCCAATTTGGCAGAGGATGAAAGGGAAGAGGGAGAACCAATGAGAGAGTAGCTGTTAGGCATTTGGACGGGCACATATCACTGTAATTTCCCGGCAGGAAGAAGAATTAACCAAATTCTCAGCCACCCACCGGGAACCAGTATAGGTCCTGAACCAAAATTTTGGACTTGCGGTCAGCTCACCAAAAACGAGTTGAAAAATGGAGCTCAGGGGCACAGCAATTCACAAACTGGCCGAGTAATAAAGGACAACTATCGTCCAAAAATCTGTTGAGGGAAGGCAACGAGGCGGACTTGAAAGCGAGGCAGAATAGCAGGAAACAGATTTCAAGAGGTACGTTGGAATCGCCTTTAAAGCACAGGAAGAGGGGCACAACTTCGACAATGATGCACTTGGCCAAAAAGGGCGTATGCGTTTTCTCCTGAATATATTCAGGAGAAAACGCATACGCCCTTTTTGGCCAAGCAAGCAAGCGGGCAATGCAAATCTGCACTACAAAGAAGTATCACTTCCCACCGGTCAAAAGGGACATCCACAAAATGTGTAAGAACAAGAAAGGCAAGACAGGCCCTGGAGAACAGGGAGCCTTGTTATGCTGATGGGCGGGATGTAAATTGCCAACTGCCTCTCTGGAGGAGTGCATTCTGTTCCCTAAAACAAGTAAAGAACAGAGCTACAGAGCCAAGGGCACTACCAGTCTAGGGAATATACCTTGGGAAAACTGAAAATCAATAAGACAGAGCCACCCCAAAATTTAAGGCTGCACTGCATACAAGGAACTCAACTTGGATACACCTTAAGTATCCCAGAAAATATAAACATGGTTCAAAAAATTGTGGTACTTTCGTACGATGGAATATCCCTCAGCCATGAAATCAATGTCATAAGACCAGTAGCAGCAAAATGGGTGGATTCAGGTACGATGATTCTAAGTGAAATAAGTCACACAGAAAAAGAAACTTATCATAAGATATCACTTATGAAGATCCTGTAAACATGGCTACACTTGAACTGAGTTAGGAAAGAGGACAGTGTCTCACATTTAGAAAACACTCTTATACCTGCTTACGGGGGAAGGAGAGGTGGGGTGATGCATAAAACCAGCGTTTGATATAAGCACAGGTACCGTTCCAAAAACCAACTATGGAATAGACAAGACCTACACCGTCCTCAGCGAAAGGGACTCAAAACCCCATATTTCCCGCAGAGGAAAATATCTGACTAGTAAGAATCTTAAAACCTATGTATTGATATGTCTCCGTAAGGGAATCAAGTGTGTCTAGACTGGCATAAACATGGCAGCGAGAATCAGCTCAAACCCACTATAAAAAGGAATTTCAAAAACAAAACAAAAAAACTGGGAAATTCTTTACAATTCCTTCAGGGTCTCTGATGAAAGCTGGAATGACCCTATCTACAACGACAGCTGGATGTGGCATAAGGAGGGACACTTGGGACTGAGACGGTTGGTGAGATTGGGTGTGCAAATGCAGACCCTTTAAAGCAATAATGCATGGCACCCATTCCATGGGTCCGAACTCTCCAGGTTGAAGGGAATATTACTACAGCTATAACATGTGCGGGAAACCTAGAGAACGGACACACTGTGAATACGAAAGGTTTCTAAAACTCAACGCATAGTCCCTCTCCTGGTGATCCGGTTTGACTTTCCGTCTGCTTTACTATCAACCTCCCAACTTGGAGAGACAGCCCCTTTAACCTCTTGGTTCGCACAGGTTGCCAATTTGGCAGAGGATGAAAGGGAAGAGGGAGAACCAATGAGAGAGTAGCTGTTAGGCATTTGGACGGGCACATATCACTGTAATTTCCCGGCAGGAAGAAGAATTAACCAAATTCTCAGCCACCCACTGGGAACCAGTATAGGTCCTGAACCAAAATTTTGGACTTGCGGTCAGCTCACCAAAAACGAGTTGAAAAATGGAGCTCAGGGGCACAGCAATTCACAAACTGGCCGAGTAATAAAGGACAACTATCGTCCAAAAATCTGTTGAGGGAAGGCAACGAGGCGGACTTGAAAGCGAGGCAGAATAGCAGGAAACAGATTTCAAGAGGTACGTTGGAATTGCCTTTAAAGCACAGGAAGAGGGGCACAACTTCGACAATGATGCACTTGGCCAAAAAGGGCGTATGCGTTTTCTCCTGAATATATTCAGGAGAAAACGCATACGCCCTTTTTGGCCAAGCAAGCAAGCGGGCAATGCAAATCTGCACTACAAAGAAGTATCACTTCCCACCGGTCAAAAGGGACATCCACAAAATATGTAAGAACAAGAAAGGCAAGACAGGCCCTGGAGAACAGGGAGCCTTGTTATGCTGATGGGCGGGATGTAAATTGCCAACTGCCTCTCTGGAGGAGTGCATTCTGTTCCCTAAAACAAGTAAAGAACAGAGCTACAGAGCCAAGGGCAATACCAGCCTAGGGAATATACCTTGGGAAAACTTAAAATCAATAAGACAGAGCCACCACAAAATTTAGGGCTGCACTGCATACAAGGACCTCAACTTGGATACACCTTAAGTATCCCAGAAAATATAAACATGGTTCAAAAAATTGTGGTACTTACGTACGATGGAATATCCCTCAGCCATGAAATCAATGTCATAAGACCAGTAGCAGCAAAATGGGTGGATTCAGGTACGATGATTCTAAGTGAAATAAGTCACACAGAAAAAGAAACTTATCATAAGATATCACTTATGAAGATCCTGTAAACATGGCTACACTTGAACTGAGTTAGGAAAGAGAACAGTGTCTCACATTTAGAAAACATTCTTATACCTGCTTAAGTGGGAAGGAGAGGTGGGGTGATGAATAAAACCAGAGTTTGATAAAAGCACAGGTACCGTTCCAAAAACCAACTATGGAATAGACAAGACCTACACCGTCCTCAGCGAAAGGGACTCAAAACACCATATTTCCCGCAGAGGAAAATATCTGACTAGTAAGAATCTTAAAACCTATGTATTGATATGTCTCCGTAAGGGAATCAACTGTGTCTAGACTGGCATAAACATGGCAGCGAGAATCAGCTCAAACCCACTATAAAAAGGAATTTCGAAAACAAAACAAAAAAACTGGGAAATTCTTTACAATTCCTTCAGGGTCTCTGATGAAAGCTGGAATGACCCTATCTACAACGACAGCTGGATGTGGCATAAGGAGGGACACTTGGGACTGAGACGATTGGTGAGATTGGGTGAGCAAATGCAGACCCTTTAAAGCAATAATGCATGGCACCCATTCCATGGGTCCGAACTCTCCAGGTTGAAGGGAATATTACTACAGCTATAACATGTGCGGGAAACCTAGAGAATGGACACACTGTGAATACGAAAGGTTTCTAAAACTCAACGCATAGTCCCTCCCCTGGTGCTCCGGTTTGACTTTCCGTCTGCTTTACTATCAACCTCCCAACTTGGAGAGACAGCCCCTTTAACCTCTTGGTTCGCACAGGTTGCCAATTTGGCAGAGGATGAAAGGGAAGAGGGAGAACCAATGAGAGAGTAGCTGTTAGGCATTTGGACGGGCACATATCACTGTAATTTCCCGGCAGGAAGAAGAATTAACCAAATTCTCAGCCACCCACCGGGAACCAGTATAGGTCCTGAACCAAAATTTTGGACTTGCGGTCAGCTCACCAAAAGCGAGTTGAAAAATGGAGCTCAGGGGCACAGCAATTCAAAAACTGGCCGAGTAATAAAGGACAACTATCGTCCAAAAATCTGTTGAGGGAAGGCAACGAGGCGGACTTGAAAGCGAGGCAGAATAGCAGGAAACAGATTTCAAGAGGTACATTGGAATCGCCTTTAAAGCACAGGAAGAGGGGCACAACTTCGACAATGATGCACTTGGCCAAAAAGGGCGTATGCGTTTTCTCCTGAATATATTCAGGAGAAAACGCATACGCCCTTTTTGGCCAAGCAAGCAAGCGGGCAATGCAAATCTGCACTACAAAGAAGTATCACTTCCCACCGGTCAAAAGGGACATCCACAAAATGTGTAAGAACAAGAAAGGCAAGACAGGCCCTGGAGAACAGGGAGCCTTGTTATGCTGATGGGCGGGATGTAAATTGCCAACTGCCTCTCTGGAGGAGTGCATTCTGTTCCCTAAAACAAGTAAAGAACAGAGCTACAGAGCCAAGGGCACTACCAGTCTAGGGAATATACCTTGGGAAAACTGAAAATCAATAAGACAGAGCCACCCCAAAATTTAGGGCTGCACTGCATACAAGGACCTCAACTTGGATACACCTTAAGTATCCCAGAAAATATAAACATGGTTCAAAAAATTGTGGTACTTACGTATGATGGAATATCCCTCAGCCATGAAATCAATGTCATAAGACCAGTAGCAGCAAAATGGGTGGATTCAGGTACGATGATTCTAAGTGAAATAAGTCACAGAGAAAAAGAAACTTATCATAAGATATCACTTATGAAGATCCTGTAAACATGGCTACACTTGAACTGAGTTAGGAAAGAGAACAGTGTCTCACATTTAGAAAACACTCTTATACCTGCTTAAGGGGGAAGGAGAGGTGGGGTGATGCATAAAACCAGAGTTTGATATAAGCACAGGTACCGTTCCAAAAACCAACTATGGAATAGACAAGACCTACACCGTCCTCAGCGAAAGGGACTCAAAACCCCATATTTCCCGCAGAGGAAAATATCTGACTAGTAAGAATCTTAAAACCTATGTATTGATATGTCTCCGTAAGGGAATCAAGTGTGTCTAGACTGGCATAAACATGGCAGCGAGAATCAGCTCAAACCCACTATAAAAATGAATTTCAAAAACAAAACAAAAAAACTGGGAAATTCTTTACAATTCCTTCAGGGTCTCTGATGAAAGCTGGAATAACCCTATCTACAACGACAGCTGGATGTGGCATAAGGAGGGACACTTGGGACTGAGACGGTTGGTGAGATTGGGTGAGCAAATGCAGACCCTTTAAAGCAATAATGCATGGCACCCATTCCATGGGTCCGAACTCTCCAGGTTGAAGGGAATATTACTACAGCTATAACATGTGCGGGAAACCTAGAGAACGGACACACTGTGAATACGAAAGGTTTCTAATACTCAACGCATAGTCCCTCTCCTGGTGCTCCGGTTTGACTTTCCGTCTGCTTTACTATCAACCTCCCAACTTGGAGAGACAGCCCCTTTAACCTCTTGGTTCGCACAGGTTGCCAATTTGGCAGAGGATGAAAGGGAAGAGGGAGAACCAATGAGAGAGTAGCTGTTAGGCATTTGGACGGGCACATATCACTGTAATTTCCCGGCAGGAAGAAGAATTAACCAAATTCTCAGCCACCCACCGGGAACCAGTATAGGTCCTGAACCAAAATTTTGGACTTGCGGTCAGCTCACCAAAAACGAGTTGAAAAATGGAGCTCAGGGGCACAGCAATTCACAAACTGGCCGAGTAATAAAGGACAACTATCGTCCAAAAATCTGTTGAGGGAAGGCAACGAGGCGGACTTGAAAGCGAGGCAGAATAGCAGGAAACAGATTTCAAGAGGTACGTTGGAATCGCCTTTAAAGCACAGGAAGAGGGGCACAACTTCGCCAATGATGCACTTGGCCAAAAAGGGCGTATGCGTTTTCTCCTGAATATATTCAGGAGAAAACGCATACGCCCTTTTTGGCCAAGCAAGCAAGCGGGCAATGCACATCTGCACTACAAAGAAGTATCACTTCCCACCGGTCAAAAGGGACATCCACAAAATGTGTAAGAACAAGAAAGGCAAGACAGGCCCTGGAGAACAGGGAGCCTTGTTATGCTGATGGGCGGGATGTAAATTGCCAACTGCCTCTCTGGAGGAGTGCATTCTGTTCCCTAAAACAAGTAAAGAACAGAGCTACAGAGCCAAGGGCACTACCAGCCTAGGGAATATACCTTGGGAAAACTGAAAATCAATAAGACAGAGCCACCCCAAAATTTAGGGCTGCACTGCATACAAGGACCTCAACTTGGATACACCTTAAGTATCCCAGAAAATATAAACATGGTTCAAAAAATTGTGGTACTTACGTACGATGGAATATCCCTCAGCCATGAAATCAATGTCATAAGACCAGTAGCAGCAAAATGGGTGGATTCAGGTACGATGATTCTAAGTGAAATAAGTCACACAGAAAAAGAAACTTATCATAAGATTTCACTTATGAAGACCCTGTAAATATGGTTACACTTGAAGTGAGTTAGGAAAGAGAACAGTGTCTCACATTTAGAAAACACTCTTATACCTGCTTAAGGGGGAAGGAGAGGTGGGGTGATGCATAAAACCAGAGTTTGATAAAAGCACAGGTACCGTTCCAAAAACCAACTATGGAATAGACAAGACCTACACCGTCCTCAGCGAAAGGGACTCAAAACCCCATATTTCCCACAGAGGAAAATATCTGAGTAGTGAGAATCTTAAAACCTATGTATTGATATGTCTCCGTAAGGGAATCAAGTGTGTCTAGACTGGCATAAACATGGCAGCGAGAATCAGCTCAAACCCACTATAAAAAGGAATTTCAAAAACAAAACAAAAAAACTGGGAAATTCTTTACAATTCCTTCAGGGTCTCTGATGAAAGCTGGAATGACCCTATCTACAACGACAGCTGGATGTGGCATAAGGAGGGACACTTGGGACTGAGACGGTTGGTGAGATTGGGTGAGCAAATGCAGACCCTTTAAAGCAATAATACATGGCACCCATTCCATGGGTCCGAACTCTCCAGGTTGAAGGGAATATTACTACAGCTATAACAGGTGCGGGAAACCTAGAGAACGGACACACTGTGAATACGAAAGGTTTCTAAAACTCAACGAATAGTCCCTCTCCTGGTGCTCCGGTTTGACTTTCCGTCTGCTTTACTGTCAACCTCCCAACTTGGAGAGACAGCCCCTTTAACCTCTTGGTTCGCACAGGTTGCCAATTTGGCAGAGGATGAAAGGGAAGAGGGAGAACCAATGAGAGAGTAGCTGTTAGGCATTTGGACGGGCACATATCACTGTAATTTTCCGGCGGGAAGAAGAATTAACCAAATTCTCAGCCACCCACCAGGAACCAGTATAGGTCCTGAACCAAAATTTTGGACTTGCGGTCAGCTCACCAAAAATGAGTTGAAAAATGGAGCTCAGGGGCACAGCAATTCACAAACTGGCCGAGTAATAAAGGACAACTATCGTCCAAAAATCTGCTGAGGGAAGGCAACGAGGCGGACTTGAAAGCGAGGCAGAATAGCAGGAAACAGATTTCAAGAGCTACGTTGGAATCGCCTTTAAAGCACAGGAAGAGGGGCACAACTTCGACAATGATGCACTTGGCCAAAATGGGCGTATGCGTTTTCTCCTGAATATATTCAGGAGAAAACGCATACACCCTTTTTGGCCAAGCAAGCAAGCGGGCAATGCAAATCTGCACTACAAAGAAGTATCACTTCCCACCGGTCAAAAGGGACATCCACAAAATGTGTAAGAACAAGAAAGGCAAGACAGGCCCTGGAGAACAGGGAGCCTTGTTATGCTGATGGTCGGGATGTAAATCGCCAACTGCCTCTCTGGAGGAGTGCATTCTGTTCCCTAAAACAAGTAAAGAACAGAGCTACAGAGCCAAGGGCACTACCAGTCTAGGGAATATACCTTGGGAAAACTGAAAATCAATAAGACAGAGCCACCCCAAAATTTAGGGCTGCACTGCATACAAGGACCTCAACTTGGATACACCTTAAGTATCCCAGAAAATATAAACATGGTTCAAAAAATTGTGGTACTTACGTACGATGGAATATCCCTCAGCCATGAAATCAATGTCATAAGACCAGTAGCAGCAAAATGGGTGGATTCAGGTACGATGATTCTAAGTGAAATAAGTCACACAGAAAAAGAAACTTATCATAAGATATCACTTATGAAGATCCTGTAAACATGGCTACACTTGAACTGAGTTAGGAAAGAGAACAGTGTCTCACATTTAGAAAACACTCTTATACCTGCTTAAGGGGGAAGGAGAGGTGGGGTGATGCATAAAACCAGAGTTTGATATAAGCACAGGTACCGTTCCAAAAACCAACTATGGAATAGACAAGACCTACACCGTCCTCAGCGAAAGGGACTCAAAACCCCATATTTCCCGCAGAGGAAAATATCTGACTAGTAAGAATCTTAAAACCTATGTATTGATATGTCTCCGTAAGGGAATCAAGTGTGTCTAGACTGGCATAAACATGGCAGCGAGAATCAGCTCAAACCCACTATAAAAAGGAATTTCAAAAACAAAACAAAAAAACTGGGAAATTCTTTACAATTCCTTCAGGGTCTCTGATGAAGCCTGGAATGACCCTATCTACAACGACAGCTGGATGTGGCATAAGGAGGGACACTTGGGACTGAGACGATTGGTGAGATTGGGTGAGCAAATGCAGACCCTTTAAAGCAATAATGCATGGCACCCATTCCATGGGTCCGAACTCTCCAGGTTGAAGGGAATATTACTACAGCTATAACAAGTGCGGGAAACCTAGAGAACGGACACACTGTGAATACGAAAGGTTTCTAAAACTCAACGCATAGTCCCTCTCCTGGTGCTCCGGTTTGACTTTCCGTCTGCTTTACTATCAACCTCCCAACTTGGAGAGACAGCCCCTTTAACCTCTTGGTTCGCACAGGTTGCCAATTTGGCAGAGGATGAAAGGGAAGAGGGAGAACCAATGAGAGAGTAGCTGTTAGGCATTTGGACGGGCACATATCACTGTAATTTCCCGGCAGGAAGAAGAATTAACCAAATTCTCAGCCACCCACCGGGAACCAGTATAGGTCCTGAACCAAAATTTTGGACTTGCGGTCAGCTCACCAAAAACGAGTTGAAAAATGGAGCTCAGGGGCACAGCAATTCACAAACTGGCCGAGTAATAAAGGACAACTATCGTCCAAAAATCTGTTGAGGGAAGGCAACGAGGCGGACTTGAAAGCGAGGCAGAATAGCAGGAAACAGATTTCAAGAGGTACGTTGGAATCGCCTTTAAAGCACAGGAAGAGGGGCACAACTTCGCCAATGATGCACTTGGCCAAAAAGGGCGTATGCGTTTTCTCCTGAATATATTCAGGAGAAAACGCATACGCCCTTTTTGGCCAAGCAAGCAAGCGGGCAATGCAAATCTGCACTACAAAGAAGTATCACTTCCCACCGGTCAAAAGGGACATCCACAAAATGTGTAAGAACAAGAAAGGCAAGACAGGCCCTGGAGAACAGGGAGCCTTGTTATGCTGATGGGCGGGATGTAAATTGCCAACTGCCTCTCTGGAGGAGTGCATTCTGTTCCCTAAAACAAGTAAAGAACAGAGCTACAGAGCCAAGGGCACTACCAGCCTAGGGAATATACCTTGGGAAAACTGAAAATCAATAAGACAGAGCCACCCCAAAATTTAGGGCTGCACTGCATACAAGGACCTCAACTTGGATACACCTTAAGTATCCCAGAAAATATAAACATGGTTCAAAAAATTGTGGTACTTACGTACGATGGAATATCCCTCAGCCATGAAATCAATGTCATAAGACCAGTAGCAGCAAAATGGGTGGATTCAGGTACGATGATTCTAAGTGAAATAAGTCACACAGAAAAAGAAACTTATCATAAGATTTCACTTATGAAGATCCTGTAAATATGGTTACACTTGAAGTGAGTTAGGAAAGAGAACAGTGTCTCACATTTAGAAAACACTCTTATACCTGCTTAAGGGGGAAGGAGAGGTGGGGTGATGCATAAAACCAGAGTTTGATAAAAGCACAGGTACCGTTCCAAAAACCAACTATGGAATAGACAAGACCTACACCGTCCTCAGCGAAAGGGACTCAAAACCCCATATTTCCCACAGAGGAAAATATCTGAGTAGTAAGAATCTTAAAACCTATGTATTGATATGTCTCCGTAAGGGAATCAAGTGTGTCTAGACTGGCATAAACATGGCAGCGAGAATCAGCTCAAACCCACTATAAAAAGAAATTTCAAAAACAAAACAAAAAAACTGGGAAATTCTTTACAATTCCTTCAGGGTCTCTGATGAAAGCTGGAATGACCCTATCTACAACGACAGCTGGATGTGGCATAAGGAGGGACACTTGGGACTGAGACGGTTGGTGAGATTGGGTGAGCAAATGCAGACCCTTTAAAGCAATAATGCATGGCACCCATTCCATGGGTCCGAACTCTCCAGGTTGAAGCGAATATTACTACAGCTATAACAGGTGCGGGAAACCTAGAGAACGGACACACTGTGAATACGAAAGGTTTCTAAAACTCAACGAATAGTCCCTCTCCTGGTGCTCCGGTTTGATTTTCCGTCTGCTTTACTGTCAACCTCCCAACTTGGAGAGACAGCCTCTTTAACCTCTTGGTTCGCACAGGTTGCCAATTTGGCAGAGGATGAAAGGGAAGAGGGAGAACCAATGAGAGAGTAGCTGTTAGGCATTTGGACGGGCACATATCACTGTAATTTTCTGGCGGGAATAAGAATTAACCAAATTCTCAGCCACCCACCAGGAACCAGTATAGGTCCTGAACCAAAATTTTGGACTTGCGGTCAGCTCACCAAAAATGAGTTGAAAAATGGAGCTCAGGGGCACAGCAATTCACAAACTGGCCGAGTAATAAAGGACAACTATCGTCCAAAAATCTGCTGAGGGAAGGCAACGAGGCGGACTTGAAAGCGAGGCAGAATAGCAGGAAACAGATTTCAAGAGGTACGTTGGAATCACCTTTAAAGCACAGGAAGAGGGGCACAACTTCGACAATGATGCACTTGGCCAAAATGGGCGTATGCGTTTTCTCCTGAATATATTCAGGAGAAAACGCATACACCGTTTTTGGCCAAGCAAGCAAGCGGGCAATGCAAATCTGCACTACAAAGAAGTATCACTTCCCACCGGTCAAAAGGGACATCCACAAAATGTGTAAGAACAAGAAAGGCAAGACAGGCCCTGGAGAACAGGGAGCCTTGTTATGCTGATGGGCGGGATGTAAATCGCCAACTGCCTCTCTGGAGGAGTGCATTCTGTTCCCTAAAACAAGTAAAGAACAGAGCTACAGAGCCAAGGGCACTACCAGTCTAGGGAATATACCTTGGGAAAACTGAAAATCAATAAGACAGAGCCACCCCAAAATTTAGGGCTGCACTGCATACAAGGACCTCAACTTGGATACACCTTAAGTATCCCAGAAAATATAAACATGGTTCAAAAAATTGTGGTACTTACGTACGATGGAATATCCCTCAGCCATGAAATCAATGTCATAAGACCAGTAGCAGCAAAATGGGTGGATTCAGGTACGATGATTCTAAGTGAAATAAGTCACACAGAAAAAGAAACTTATCATAAGATATCACTTATGAAGATCCTGTAAACATGGCTACACTTGAACTGAGTTAGGAAAGAGAACAGTGTCTCACATTTAGAAAACACTCTTATACCTGCTTAAGGGGGAAGGAGAGGTGGGGTGATGCATAAAACCAGAGTTTGATATAAGCACAGGTACCGTTCCAAAAACCAACTATGGAATAGACAAGACCTACACCGTCCTCAGCGAAAGGGACTCAAAACCCCATATTTCCCGCAGAGGAAAATATCTGACTAGTAAGAATCTTAAAACCTATGTATTGATATGTCTCCGTAAGGGAATCAAGTGTGTCTAGACTGGCATAAACATGGCAGCGAGAATCAGCTCAAACCCACTATAAAAAGGAATTTCAAAAACAAAACAAAAAAACTGGGAAATTCTTTACAATTCCTTCAGGGTCTCTGATGAAAGCTGGAATGACCCTATCTACAACGACAGCTGGATGTGGCATAAGGAGGGACACTTGGGACTGAGACGATTGGTGAGATTGGGTGAGCAAATGCAGACCCTTTAAAGCAATAATGCATGGCACCCATTCCATGGGTCCGAACTCTCCAGGTTGAAGGGAATATTACTACAGCTATAACAAGTGCGGGAAACCTAGAGAACGGACACACTGTGAATACGAAAGGTTTCTAAAACTCAACGCATAGTCCCTCTCCTGGTGCTCCGGTTTGACTTTCCGTCTGCTTTACTATCAACCTCCCAACTTGGAGAGACAGCCCCTTTAACCTCTTGGTTCGCACAGGTTGCCAATTTGGCAGAGGATGAAAGGGAAGAGGGAGAACCAATGAGAGAGTAGCTGTTAGGCATTTGGACGGGCACATATCACTGTAATTTCCCGGCAGGAAGAAGAATTAACCAAATTCTCAGCCACCCACCGGGAACCAGTATAGGTCCTGAACCAAAATTTTGGACTTGCGGTCAGCTCACCAAAAACGAGTTGAAAAATGGAGCTCAGGGGCACAGCAATTCACAAACTGGCCGAGTAATAAAGGACAACTATCGTCCAAAAATCTGTTGAGGGAAGGCAACGAGGCGGACTTGAAAGCGAGGCAGAATAGCAGGAAACAGATTTCAAGAGGTACGTTGGAATCGCCTTTAAAGCACAGGAAGAGGGGCACAACTTCGACAATGATGCACTTGGCCAAAAAGGGCGTATGCGTTTTCTCCTGAATATATTCAGGAGAAAATGCATACGCCCTTTTTGGCCAAGCAAGCAAGCGGGCAATGCAAATCTGCACTACAAAGAAGTATCACTTCCCACCGGTCAAAAGGGACATCCACAAAATGTGTAAGAACAAGAAAGGCAAGACAGGCCCTGGAGAACAGGGAGCCTTGTTATGCTGATGGGCGGGATGTAAATTGCCAACTGCCTCTCTGGAGGAGTGCATTCTGTTCCCTAAAACAAGTAAAGAACAGAGCTACAGAGCCAAGGGCACTACCAGTCTAGGGAATATACCTTGGGAAAACTGAAAATCAATAAGACAGAGCCACCCCAAAATTTAGGGCTGCACTGCATACAAGGGCCTCAACTTGGATACACCTTAAGTATCCCAGAAAATATAAACATGGTTCAAAAAATTGTGGTACTTACGTACGATGGAATATCCCTCAGCCATGAAATCAATGTCATAAGACCAGTAGCAGCAAAATGGGTGGATTCAGGTACGATGATTCTAAGTGAAATAAGTCACACAGAAAAAGAAACTTATCATAAGATATCACTTATGAAGATCCTGTAAACATGGCTACACTTGAACTGAGTTAGGAAAGAGGACAGTGTCTCACATTTAGAAAACACTCTTATACCTGCTTAAGGGGGAAGGAGAGGTGGGGTGATGCATAAAACCAGAGTTTGATATAAGCACAGGTACTGTTCCAAAAACCAACTGTGGAATAGACAAGACCTACACCGTCCTCAGCGAAAGGGACTCAAAACCCCATATTTCCCGCAGAGGAAAATATCTGACTAGTAAGAATCTTAAAACCTATGTATTGATATGTCTCCGTAAGGGAATCAAGTGTGTCTAGACTGGCATAAACATGCCAGCGAGAATCAGCTCAAACCCACTATAAAAAGGAATTTCAAATACAAAACAAAAAAACTGGGAAATTCTTTACAATTCCTTCAGGGTCTCTGATGAAGGCTGGAATGACCCTATCTACAACGACAGCTGGATGTGGCATAAGGAGGGACACTTGGGACTGAGACGATTGGTGAGATTGGGTGAGCAAATGCAGACCCTTTAAAGCAATAATGCATGGCACCCATTCCATGGGTCTGAACTCTCCAGGTTGAAGGGAATATTACTACAGCTATAACATGTGCGGGAAACCTAGAGAACGGACACACTGTGAATACGAAAGGTTTCTAAAACTCAACGCATAGTCCCTCCCCTGGTGCTCCGGTTTGACTTTCCGTCTGCTTTACTATCAACCTCCCAACTTGGAGAGACAGCCCCTTTAACCTCTTGGTTCGCACAGGTTGCCAATTTGGCAGAGGATGAAAGGGAAGAGGGAGAACCAATGAGAGAGTAGCTGTTAGGCATTTGGACGGGCACATATCACTGTAATTTCCCGGCAGGAAGAAGAATTAACCAAATTCTCAGCCACCCACCGGGAACCAGTATAGGTCCTGAACCAAAATTTTGGACTTGCGGTCAGCTCACCAAAAGCGAGTTGAAAAATGGAGCTCAGGGGCACAGCAATTCACAAACTGGCCGAGTAATAAAGGACAACTATCGTCCAAAAATCTGTTGAGGGAAGGCAAAGAGGCGGACTTGAAAGCGAGGCAGAATAGCAGGAAACAGATTTCAAGAGGTACATTGGAATCGCCTTTAAAGCACAGGAAGAGGGGCACCACTTCGACAATGATGCACTTGGCCAAAAAGGGCGTATGCGTTTTCTCCTGAATATATTCAGGAGAAAACGCATACGCCCTTTTTGGCCAAGCAAGCAAGCGGGCAATGCAAATCTGCACTACAAAGAAGTATCACTTCCCACCGGTCAAAAGGGACATCCACAAAATGTGTAAGAACAAGAAAGGCAAGACAGGCCCTGGAGAACAGGGAGCCTTGTTATGCTGATGGGCGGGATGTAAATTGCCAACTGCCTCTCTGGAGGAGTGCATTCTGTTCCCTAAAACAAGTAAAGAACAGAGCTACAGAGCCAAGGGCACTACCAGTCTAGGGAGTATACCTTGGGAAAACTGAAAATCAATAAGACAGAGCCACCCCAAAATTTAGGGCTGCACTGCATACAAGGACCTCAACTTGAATACACCTTAAGTATCCCAGAAAATATAAACATGGTTCAAAAAATTGTGGTACTTACGTACGATGGAATATCCCTCAGCCATGAAATCAATGTCATAAGACCAGTAGCAGCAAAATGGGTGGATTCAGGTACGATGATTCTAAGTGAAATAAGTCACACAGAAAAAGAAACTTATCATAAGATATCACTTATGAAGATCCTGTAAACATGGCTACACTTGAACTGAGTTAGGAAAGAGAACAGTGTCTCACATTTAGAAAACACTCTTATACCTGCTTAAGGGGGAAGGAGAGGTGGGGTGATGCATAAAACCAGAGTTTGATATAAGCACAGGTACCGTTCCAAAAACCAACTATGGAATAGACAAGACCTACACCGTCCTCAGTGAAAGGGACTCAAAACCCCATATTTCCCGCAGAGGAAAATATCTGACTAGTAAGAATCTTAAAACCTATGTATTGATATGTCTCCGTAAGGGAATCAAGTGTGTCTAGACTGGCATAAACATGGCAGCGAGAATCAGCTCAAACCCACTATAAAAAGGAATTTCAAAAACAAAACAAAAAAACTGGGAAATTCTTTACAATTCCTTCAGGGTCTCTGATGAAAGCTGGAATGACCCTATCTACAACAACAGCTGGATGTGGCATAAGGAGGGACACTTGGGACTGAGACGACTGGTGAGATTGGGCGAGCAAATGCAGACCGTTTAAAGCAATAATGCATGGCACCCATTCCATGGGTCCGAACTCTCCAGGTTGAAGGGAATATTACTACAGCTATAACATGTGCGGGAAACCTAGGGAACGGACACACTGTGAATACGAAAGGTTTCTAAAACTCAACGAATAGTCCCTCTCCTGGTGCTCCGGTTTGACTTTCCGTCTGCTTTACTATCAACCTCCCAACTTGGAGAGACAGCCCCTTTAACCTCTTGATTCGCACAGGCTGCCAATTTGGCAGAGGATGAAAGGGAAGAGGGAGAACCAATGAGAGAGTAGCTGTTAGGCATTTGGACGGGCACATATCACTGTAATTTCCCGGCAGGAAGAAGAATTAACCAAATTCTCAGCCACCCACCGGCAACCAGTATAGGTCCTGAACCAAAATTTTGGACTTGCGGTCAGCTCACCAAAAACGAGTTGAAAAATGGAGCTCAGGGGCACAGCAATTCACAAACTGGCCAAGTAATAAAGGACAACTATCATCCAAAAATCTGTTGAGGGAAGGCAACGAGGCGGACTTGAAAGCGAGGCAGAATAGCAGGAAACAGATTTCAATAAGTACGTTGGAATCGCCTTTAAAGCACAGGAAGAGGGGCACGACTTCGACAATGATGCACTTGGCCAAAAAGGGCGTATGCGTTTTCTCCTGAATATATTCAGGAGAAAACGCATACGCCCTTTTTGGCCAAGCAAGCAAGCGGGCAATGCAAATCTGTACTACAAAGAAGTATCACTTCCCACCGGTCAAAAGGGACATCCACAAAATGTGTAAGAACAAGAAAGGCAAGACAGGCCCTGGAGAACAGGGAGCCTTGTTATGCTGATGGGCGGGATGTAAATTGCCAACTGCCTCTCTGGAGGAGTGCATTCTGTTCCCTAAAACAAGTAAAGAACAGAGCTACAGAGCCAAGGGCACTACCAGTCTAGGGAATATACCTTGGGAAAACTGAAAATCAATAAGACAGAGCCACCCCAAAATTTAGGGCTGCACTGCATACAAGGACCTCAACTTGGATACACCTTAAGTATCCCAGAAAATATAAACATGGTTCAAAAAATTGTGGTACTTACGTACGATGGAATATCCCTCAGCCATGAAATCAATGTCATAAGACCAGTAGCAGCAAAATGGGTGGATTCAGGTACGATGATTCTAAGTGAAATAAGTCACACAGAAAAAGAAACTTATCATAAGATATCACTTATGAAGATCCTGTAAACATGGCTACACTTGAACTGAGTTAGGAAAGAGAACAGTGTCTCACATTTAGAAAACACTCTTATACCTGCTTAAGGGGGAAGGAGAGGTGGGGTGATGCATAAAACCAGAGTTTGATATAAGCACAGGTACCGTTCCAAAAACCAACTATGGAATAGACAAGACCTACACCGTCCTCAGTGAAAGGGACTCAAAACCCCATATTTCCCGCAGAGGAAAGTATCTGACTAGTAACAATCTTAAAACCTATGTATTGATATGTCTCCGTAAGGGAATCAAGTGTGTCTAGACTGGCATAAACATGGCAGCGAGAATCAGCTCAAACCCACTATAAAAAGGAATTTCAAAAACAAAACAAAAAAACTGGGAAATTCTTTGCAATTCCTTCAGGGTCTCTGATGAAAGCTGGAATGACCCTATCTAAAATGACAGCTGAATGTGGCATAAGGAGGGACACTTGGGACTGAGATGATTGGTGAGATTGGGTGAGCAAATGCAGACCCTTTAAAGCAATAATGCATGGCACCCATTCCATGGGTCCGAACTCTCCAGGTTGAAGGGAATATTACTACAGCTATAACATGTGCGGGAAACCTAGGGAACGGACACACTGTGAATACGAAAGGTTTCTAAAACTCAACGCATAGTCCCTCTCCTGGTGCTCCGGTTTGACTTTCCGTCTGCTTTACTATCAACCTCCCAAATTGGAGAGACAGCCCCTTTAACCTCTTGGTTCGCACAGGTTGCCAATTTGGCAGAGGATGAAAGGGAAGAGGGAGAACCAATGAGAGAGTAGCTTTTAGGCATTTGGACGGGCACATATCACTGTAATTTCCCGGCAGGAAGAAGAATTAACCAAATTCTCAGCCACCCACCGGGAACCAGTATAGGTCCTGAACCAAAATTTTGGACTTGCGGTCAGCTCACCAAAAACGAGTTGAAAAATGCAGCTCAGGGGCACAGCAATTCACAAACTGGCCGAGTAATAAAGGACAACTAGCGTCCAAAAATCTGTTGAGGGAAGGCAACGAGGTGGACTTGAAAGCGAGGCAGAATAGCAGGAAACAGATTTCAAGAGGTACGTTGGAATCGCCTTTAAAGCACAGGAAGAGGGGCACAACTTCGACAATGATGCACTTGGCCAAAAAGGGCGTATGCGTTTTCTCCTGAATATATTCAGGAGAAAACGCATACGCCCTTTTTGGCCAAGCAAGCAAGCGGGCAATGCAAATCTGCACTACAAAGAAGTATCACTTCCCACCGGTCAAAAGGGACATCCACAAAATGTGTAAGAACAAGAAAGGCAAGACAGGCCCTGGAGAACAGGGAGCCTTGTTATGCTGATGGGCGGGATGTAAATTGCCAACTGCCTCTCTGGAGGAGTGCATTCTGTTCCCTAAAACAAGTAAAGAACAGAGCTACAGAGCCAAGGGCACTACCAGTCTAGGGAATATACCTTGGGAAAACTGAAAATCAATAAGACAGAGCCACCCCAAAATTTAGGGCTGCACTGCATACAAGGACCTCAACTTGGATACACCTTAAGTATCCCAGAAAATATAAACATGGTTCAAAAAATTGTGGTACTTACGTACGATGGAATATCCCTCAGCCATGAAATCAATGTCATAAGACCAGTAGCAGCAAAATGGGTGGATTCAGGTACGATGATTCTAAGTGAAATAAGGCACACAGAAAAAGAAACTTATCATAAGATATCACTTATGAAGATCCTGTAAACATGGCTACACTTGAACTGAGTTAGGAAAGAGAACAGTGTCTCACATTTAGAAAACACTCTTATACCTGCTTAAGGGGGAAGGAGAGGTGGGGTGATGCATAAAACCAGAGTTTGATATAAGGAAAGGTACCGTTCCAAAAACCAACTATGCAATAGACAAGACCTACACCGTCCTCAGTGAAAGGGACTCAAAACCCCATATTTCCCGCAGAGGAAAATATCTGACTAGTAAGAATCTTAAAACCTATGTATTGATATGTCTCCATAAGGGAATCAAGTGTGTCTAGACTGGCATAAACATGGCAGCGAAAATCAGCTCAAACCCACTATAAAAAGGAATTTCAAAAACAAAACAAAAAAACTGGGAAATTCTTTACAATTCCTTCAGGGTCTCTGATGAAACCTGGAATGACCCTATCTACAATGAAAGCTGGATGTGGCATAAGGAGGGACACTTGGGACTGAGATGATTGGTGAGATTGGGTGAGCCAATGCAGACCCTTTAAAGCAATAATGCATGGCACCCATTCCATGGGTCCCAACTCTCCAGGTTGAAGGGAATATTACTACAGCTATAACATGTACGGGAAACCTAGAGAACGGACACACTGTGAATACGAAAGGTTTCTAAAACTCAACGAATAGTCCCTCTCCTGGTGCTCCGGTTTGACTTTCCGTCTGCTTTACTATCAATCTCCGAAATTGGAGAGACAGCCCCTTTAACCTTCTGGTTCACACAGGTTGCCAATTTGGCAGAGGATGAAAGGGAAGAGGGAGAACCAATGAGAGAGTAGCTGTTAGGCATTTGGATGGGCACATATCACTCTAACTTCCCGGCAGGAAGAAGAATTAACCAAAGTCTCAGCCACCCACCGGGAACCAGTATAGGTCCTGAAACAAAATTTTGGACTTGCGGTCAGCTCACCAAAAACGAGTTGAAAAATGGAGCTCAGGGGCACAGCAATTCACAAACTGGCCGAGTCATAAAGGACAACTATCGTCCAAAAATCTGTTGAGGGAAGGCAACGAGGCGGACTTGAAAGCGAGGCGGAATAGCAGGAAACAGATTTCAAGAGGTACGTTGGAATCGCGTTTAAAGCACAGGAAGAGGGGCACAACTTCGACAATGATGCACTTGGCCAAAAAGGGCGTATGCGTTTTCTCCTGAATATATTCAGGAGAAAACGCATACGCCCTTTTTGGCCAAGCAAGCAAGCGGGCAATGCAAATCTGCACTACAAAGAAGTATCACTTCCCACCGGTCAAAAGGGACATCCACAAAATGTGTAAAAACCAGAAAGGCAAGACAGGCCCTGGAGAACAGGGAGCCTTGTTATGCTGATGAGCGGGATGTAAATTGCCAACTGCCTCTCTGGAGGAGTGCATTGTGTTCCCTAAAACAAGTAAACAAAAGAGCTACAGAGCCAAGGGCACTTCCAGTCTAGGGAATATACCTTGGGAAAACTGAAAATCAATAAGACAGAGCCACCCCAAAATTTAGGGCTGCACTGCTTACAAGGACCTCAACTTGGGTACAACTTAAATATCCCAGGAAATATAAAAATGGTTCAAAAAATTATGGTACTTACGTACGACGGAATATCCCTCAGCCATGAAATCAATGTCATAAGACCAGTAGCAGCAAAATGGGTGGATTCAGGTACGATGATTCTAAGTGAAATAAGTCACACAGAAAAAGAAACTTATCATAAGATATCACTTATGAAGATCCTGTAAACATGGCTACACTTGAACTGAGTTAGGAAAGAGAACAGTGTCTCACATTTAGAAAACACTCTTATGCCTGCTTAAGGGGGAAGGAGAGGTGGGGAGATGCATAAAACCAGAGTTTGATATAAGCACAGGTACCGTTCCAAACACCAACTATGGAATAGACAAGACCTACACCTTCCTCAGTGAAAGGGACTCAAAACCCCATATTTCCCGCAGAGGAATATATCTGACTAGTAAGAATCTTAAAACCTATGTATTGATATGTCTCCGTAAGGGAATCAAGTGTGTCTAGACGGACATAAACATGGCAGCGAGAATCAGCTCAAACCCACTATAAAAAGGAATTTCAAAAACAAAACAAAAAAACTGGGAAATTCTTTACAATTCCTTCAGGGTCTCTGATGAAACCTGGAATGACCCTATCTACAATGAAAGCTGGATGTGGCATAAGGAGGGACACTTGGGACTGAGACGATTGGTGAGATTGGGTGAGCAAATGCAGACCCTTTAAATCAATAATGCATGGCACCCATTCCATGGGTCCCAACTCTCCACGTTGAAGGGAATATTACTACAGCTATAACATGTATGGGAAACCTAGAGAACGGACGCACTGTGAATATGAAAGGTTTCTAAAACTCAACAAATAGTCCCTCTACTGGTGCTCCGGTTTGACTTTCCATCTGCTTTACTATCAACCTCCCAACTTGGAGATAAAGCCCCTTTAACCTCCTGGTTCACACAGGTTGCCAATTTGGCAGAGGATGAATGGGAAGAGGGAGAACCAATGAGAGAGTAGCTGTTAGGCATTTGGATGGGCACATATCACTCTAACTTCCCGGCAGGAAGAAGAATTAACCAAAGTCTCAGCCACCCACCGGGAACCAGTAGAGGTCCTGAACCAAAATTTTGGACTTGCGGTCAGCTCACCAAAAACGAGTTGAAAAATGGAGCTCAGGGGCAGAGCAATTCACAAACGGGCCAAGTAATAAAGGACAACTATCGTCCAAAAATCTGTTGAGGGAAGGCAATGAGGCGGACTTGAAAGCGAGGCAGAATAGCAGGAAACAAATTTCAAGAGGTACGTTGGAATCGCCTTTAAAGCACAGGAATGGGGGCACAACTTCGACAATGATGCACTTGGCCAAAAAGGGCGTATGCGTTTTCTCCTGAATATATTCAGGAGAAAACGCATACAAACTTTTTGGCCAAGCAAGCAAGCGGGCAATGCAAATCTGCACTACAAAGAAGTATCACTTCCCACCGGTCAAAAGGGACATCCACAAAATGTGTAAAAACCAGAAAGGCAAGACAGGCCCTGCAGAACAGGGAGCCTTGTTATGCTGACGGGCTGGATGTAAATTGCCAACTGCCTCTCTGGAGGAGTGCATTGTGTTCCCTAAAACAAGTAAACAACAGAGCTACAGAGCCAAGGGCACTTCCAGTCTAGGGAATATACCTTGGGAAAACTGAAAATCAATAAGACAGAGCCACCCCAAAATTTAGGGCTGCACTGCTTACAAGGACCTCAACTTGGGTTCACTTTAAATATCCCAGGTAATATAAAAATCGTTCAAAAAATTGTGGTACTTACGTTCAATGGAATATCCCTCAGCCATGAAATCAATGTCATAAGACCAGTAGCAGCAAAATGGGTGGATTTAGGTAAGATGATTCTAAGTGAAATAAGTCACACAGAAAAAGATACTTATCATAAGATATCACTTATGAAGATCCTGTAAACATGGCTACACTTGAACTGAGTTAGGAAAGAGAACAGTGTCTCACATTTAGAAAACACTCTTATGCCTGCTTAAGGGGGAAGGAGAGGTGGGGTGATGCATAAAACCAGAGTTTGATATAAGCACAGGTACCGTTCCAAAAACCAACAATGGAATAGACAAGACCTACACCTTCCTCAGTGAAAGGGACTCAAAACCCCATATTTCCCGCAGAGGAATATATCTGACTAGTAAGAATCTTAAAACCTATGTATTGATATGTCTCCGTAAGGGAATCAAGTGTGTCTACACAGACATAAACATGGCAGTGAGAATCAGCTGAAACCCACTATAAAAAGGAATTTCAAAAACAAACCAAAAAAACCTGGAAATTCTTTACAATTCCTTCAGGGTCTCTGATGAAACCTGGAATGACCCTATCTACAATGAAAGCTGGATGTGGCATAAGGAGGGACACTTGGGACTGAGACGATTGGTGAGATTGGGTGAGCAAATGCAGACCCTTTAAAGCAATAATGCATGGCACCCATTCCATGGGTCCCAACTCTCCAGGTTGAAGGGAATATTACTACAGCTATAACATGTACGGGAAACCTAGAGAACGGACACACTGTGAATACGAAAGGTTTCTAAAACTCAACGAATAGTCCCTCTCTTGGTGCTCCGGTTTGACTTTCCATCTGCTTTACTATTAAACTCCCAACTTGGAGAGACAGCCCCTTTAACCTCCTGGTTTGCACAGCTTGCCAATTTGGCAGAGGATGAAAGGGAAGAGGGAGAACCAATGAGAGAGTAGCTGTTAGGCATTTGGACGGGCACATATCACTGTAATTTCCCGGCAGGAAGAAGAATTAACCAAATTCTCAGCCACCCACCGGCAACCAGTATAGGTCCTGAACCAAAATTTTGGACTTGCGGTCAGCTCACCAAAAACGAGTTGAAAAATGGAGCTCAGGGGCACAGCAATTCACAAACTGGCCGAGTAATAAAGGACAACTATCGTCCAAAAATCTGTTGAGGGAAGGCAACGAGGCGGACTTGAAAGCGAGGCAGAATAGCAGGAAACAGATTTCAAGAGGTACGTTGGAATCGCCTTTAAAGCACAGGAAGAGGGGCACAACTTCGACAATGATGCACTTGGCCAAAAAGGGCGTATGCGTTTTCTCCTGAATATATTCAGGAGAAAACGCATACGCCCTTTTTGGCCAAGCAAGCAAGCGGGCAATGCAAATCTGCACTACAAAGAAGTATCACTTCCCACCGGTCAAAAGGGACATCCACAAAATGTGTAAGAACAAGAAAGGCAAGACAGGCCCTGGAGAACAGGGAGCCTTGTTATGCTGATGGGCGGGATGTAAATTGCCAACTGCCTCTCTGGAGGAGTGCATTCTGTTCCCTAAAACAAGTAAAGAACAGAGCTACAGAGCCAAGGGCACTACCAGTCTAGGGAATATACCTTGGGAAAACTGAAAATCAATAAGACAGAGCCACCCCAAAATTTAGGGCTGCACTGCATACAAGGACCTCAACTTGGATACACCTTAAGTATCCCAGAAAATATAAACATGGTTCAAAAAATTGTGGTACTTACGTACGATGGAATATCCCTCAGCCATGAAATCAATGTCATAAGACCAGTAGCAGCAAAATGGGTGGATTCAGGTACGATGATTCTAAGTGAAATAAGGCACACAGAAAAAGAAACTTATCATAAGATATCACTTATGAAGATCCTGTAAACATGGCTACACTTGAACTGAGTTAGGAAAGAGAACAGTGTCTCACATTTAGAAAACACTCTTATACCTGCTTAAGGGGGAAGGAGAGGTGGGGTGATGCATAAAACCAGAGTTTGATATAAGGAAAGGTACCGTTCCAAAAACCAACTATGCAATAGACAAGACCTACACCGTCCTCAGTGAAAGGGACTCAAAACCCCATATTTCCCGCAGAGGAAAATATCTGACTAGTAAGAATCTTAAAACCTATGTATTGATATGTCTCCATAAGGGAATCAAGTGTGTCTAGACTGGCATAAACATGGCAGCGAAAATCAGCTCAAACCCACTATAAAAAGGAATTTCAAAAACAAAACAAAAAAACTGGGAAATTCTTTACAATTCCTTCAGGGTCTCTGATGAAACCTGGAATGACCCTATCTACAATGAAAGCTGGATGTGGCATAAGGAGGGACACTTGGGACTGAGATGATTGGTGAGATTGGGTGAGCCAATGCAGACCCTTTAAAGCAATAATGCATGGCACCCATTCCATGGGTCCCAACTCTCCAGGTTGAAGGGAATATTACTACAGCTATAACATGTACGGGAAACCTAGAGAACGGACACACTGTGAATACGAAAGGTTTCTAAAACTCAACGAATAGTCCCTCTCCTGGTGCTCCGGTTTGACTTTCCGTCTGCTTTACTATCAATCTCCGAAATTGGAGAGACAGCCCCTTTAACCTTCTGGTTCACACAGGTTGCCAATTTGGCAGAGGATGAAAGGGAAGAGGGAGAACCAATGAGAGAGTAGCTGTTAGGCATTTGGATGGGCACATATCACTCTAACTTCCCGGCAGGAAGAAGAATTAACCAAAGTCTCAGCCACCCACCGGGAACCAGTATAGGTCCTGAAACAAAATTTTGGACTTGCGGTCAGCTCACCAAAAACGAGTTGAAAAATGGAGCTCAGGGGCACAGCAATTCACAAACTGGCCGAGTCATAAAGGACAACTATCGTCCAAAAATCTGTTGAGGGAAGGCAACGAGGCGGACTTGAAAGCGAGGCGGAATAGCAGGAAACAGATTTCAAGAGGTACGTTGGAATCGCGTTTAAAGCACAGGAAGAGGGGCACAACTTCGACAATGATGCACTTGGCCAAAAAGGGCGTATGCGTTTTCTCCTGAATATATTCAGGAGAAAACGCATACGCCCTTTTTGGCCAAGCAAGCAAGCGGGCAATGCAAATCTGCACTACAAAGAAGTATCACTTCCCACCGGTCAAAAGGGACATCCACAAAATGTGTAAAAACCAGAAAGGCAAGACAGGCCCTGGAGAACAGGGAGCCTTGTTATGCTGATGAGCGGGATGTAAATTGCCAACTGCCTCTCTGGAGGAGTGCATTGTGTTCCCTAAAACAAGTAAACAAAAGAGCTACAGAGCCAAGGGCACTTCCAGTCTAGGGAATATACCTTGGGAAAACTGAAAATCAATAAGACAGAGCCACCCCAAAATTTAGGGCTGCACTGCTTACAAGGACCTCAACTTGGGTACAACTTAAATATCCCAGGAAATATAAAAATGGTTCAAAAAATTATGGTACTTACGTACGACGGAATATCCCTCAGCCATGAAATCAATGTCATAAGACCAGTAGCAGCAAAATGGGTGGATTCAGGTACGATGATTCTAAGTGAAATAAGTCACACAGAAAAAGAAACTTATCATAAGATATCACTTATGAAGATCCTGTAAACATGGCTACACTTGAACTGAGTTAGGAAAGAGAACAGTGTCTCACATTTAGAAAACACTCTTATGCCTGCTTAAGGGGGAAGGAGAGGTGGGGAGATGCATAAAACCAGAGTTTGATATAAGCACAGGTACCGTTCCAAACACCAACTATGGAATAGACAAGACCTACACCTTCCTCAGTGAAAGGGACTCAAAACCCCATATTTCCCGCAGAGGAATATATCTGACTAGTAAGAATCTTAAAACCTATGTATTGATATGTCTCCGTAAGGGAATCAAGTGTGTCTAGACGGACATAAACATGGCAGCGAGAATCAGCTCAAACCCACTATAAAAAGGAATTTCAAAAACAAAACAAAAAAACTGGGAAATTCTTTACAATTCCTTCAGGGTCTCTGATGAAACCTGGAATGACCCTATCTACAATGAAAGCTGGATGTGGCATAAGGAGGGACACTTGGGACTGAGACGATTGGTGAGATTGGGTGAGCAAATGCAGACCCTTTAAATCAATAATGCATGGCACCCATTCCATGGGTCCCAACTCTCCACGTTGAAGGGAATATTACTACAGCTATAACATGTATGGGAAACCTAGAGAACGGACGCACTGTGAATATGAAAGGTTTCTAAAACTCAACAAATAGTCCCTCTACTGGTGCTCCGGTTTGACTTTCCATCTGCTTTACTATCAACCTCCCAACTTGGAGATAAAGCCCCTTTAACCTCCTGGTTCACACAGGTTGCCAATTTGGCAGAGGATGAATGGGAAGAGGGAGAACCAATGAGAGAGTAGCTGTTAGGCATTTGGATGGGCACATATCACTCTAACTTCCCGGCAGGAAGAAGAATTAACCAAAGTCTCAGCCACCCACCGGGAACCAGTAGAGGTCCTGAACCAAAATTTTGGACTTGCGGTCAGCTCACCAAAAACGAGTTGAAAAATGGAGCTCAGGGGCAGAGCAATTCACAAACGGGCCAAGTAATAAAGGACAACTATCGTCCAAAAATCTGTTGAGGGAAGGCAATGAGGCGGACTTGAAAGCGAGGCAGAATAGCAGGAAACAAATTTCAAGAGGTACGTTGGAATCGCCTTTAAAGCACAGGAATGGGGGCACAACTTCGACAATGATGCACTTGGCCAAAAAGGGCGTATGCGTTTTCTCCTGAATATATTCAGGAGAAAACGCATACAAACTTTTTGGCCAAGCAAGCAAGCGGGCAATGCAAATCTGCACTACAAAGAAGTATCACTTCCCACCGGTCAAAAGGGACATCCACAAAATGTGTAAAAACCAGAAAGGCAAGACAGGCCCTGCAGAACAGGGAGCCTTGTTATGCTGACGGGCTGGATGTAAATTGCCAACTGCCTCTCTGGAGGAGTGCATTGTGTTCCCTAAAACAAGTAAACAACAGAGCTACAGAGCCAAGGGCACTTCCAGTCTAGGGAATATACCTTGGGAAAACTGAAAATCAATAAGACAGAGCCACCCCAAAATTTAGGGCTGCACTGCTTACAAGGACCTCAACTTGGGTTCACTTTAAATATCCCAGGTAATATAAAAATCGTTCAAAAAATTGTGGTACTTACGTTCAATGGAATATCCCTCAGCCATGAAATCAATGTCATAAGACCAGTAGCAGCAAAATGGGTGGATTTAGGTAAGATGATTCTAAGTGAAATAAGTCACACAGAAAAAGATACTTATCATAAGATATCACTTATGAAGATCCTGTAAACATGGCTACACTTGAACTGAGTTAGGAAAGAGAACAGTGTCTCACATTTAGAAAACACTCTTATGCCTGCTTAAGGGGGAAGGAGAGGTGGGGTGATGCATAAAACCAGAGTTTGATATAAGCACAGGTACCGTTCCAAAAACCAACAATGGAATAGACAAGACCTACACCTTCCTCAGTGAAAGGGACTCAAAACCCCATATTTCCCGCAGAGGAATATATCTGACTAGTAAGAATCTTAAAACCTATGTATTGATATGTCTCCGTAAGGGAATCAAGTGTGTCTACACAGACATAAACATGGCAGTGAGAATCAGCTGAAACCCACTATAAAAAGGAATTTCAAAAACAAACCAAAAAAACCTGGAAATTCTTTACAATTCCTTCAGGGTCTCTGATGAAACCTGGAATGACCCTATCTACAATGAAAGCTGGATGTGGCATAAGGAGGGACACTTGGGACTGAGACGATTGGTGAGATTGGGTGAGCAAATGCAGACCCTTTAAAGCAATAATGCATGGCACCCATTCCATGGGTCCCAACTCTCCAGGTTGAAGGGAATATTACTACAGCTATAACATGTACGGGAAACCTAGAGAACGGACACACTGTGAATACGAAAGGTTTCTAAAACTCAACGAATAGTCCCTCTCTTGGTGCTCCGGTTTGACTTTCCATCTGCTTTACTATTAAACTCCCAACTTGGAGAGACAGCCCCTTTAACCTCCTGGTTCGCACAGCTTGCCAATTTGGCAGAGGATGAAAGGGAAGAGGGAGAACCAATGAGAGAGTAGCTGTTAGGCATTTGGACGGGCACATATCACTGTAATTTCCCGGCAGGAAGAAGAATTAACCAAAGTCTCAGCCACCCACTGGGAACCAGTATAGGTCCTGAACCAAAATTTTGGACTTGCGGTCAGCTCACCAAAAACGAGTTGAAAAATGGAGCTCAGGGGCACAGCAATTCACAAATGGGCCGAGTAATAAAGGACAACTATCGTCCAAAAATCTGTTGAGGGAAGGCAACGAGGCGGACTTGAAAGCGAGGCAGAATAGCAGGAAACAGATTTCAAGAGGTACGTTGGAATCGCCTTTAAAGCACAGGAAGAGGGGCACAACTTCGACAATGATGCACTTGGCCAAAAAGGGCGTATGCGTTTTCTCCTGAATATATTCAGGAGAAAACGCATACGCCCTTTTTGGCCAAGCAAGCAAGCGGGCAATGCAAATCTGCACTACAAAGAAGTATCACTTCCCACCGGTCAAAAGGGACATCCACAAAATGTGTAAAAACCAGAAAGGCAAGACAGGCCCTGGAGAACAGGGAGCCTTGTTATGCTGATGGGGGGGATGTAACTTGCCAACTGCCTCTCTGGAGGTGTGCATTGTGTTCCCTAAAACAAGTAAACAACAGAGCTACAGAGCCAAGTGCACTTCCAGTCTAGGGAATATACCTTGGGAAAACTGAAAATCAATAAGACAGAGCCACCCCAAAATTTAGGGCTGCACTGCTTACAAGGACCTCAACTTGGGTACACCTTAAATATCCCAGGAAATATAAAAATGGTTCAAAAAATTGTGGTACTTACGTACGATGGAATATCCCTCAGCCATGAAATAAATGTCATAAGACCAGTAGCAGCAAAATGGGTGGATTTAGGTACGATGATTCTAAGTGAAATAAGTCACACAGAAAAAGAAACTTATCATAAGATATCACTTATGAAGGTCCTGTAAACATGGCTACACTTGAACTGAGTTAGGAAAGAGAACAGTGTCTCACATTTAGAAAACACTCTTATGCCTGCTTAAGGGGGAAGGAGAGGTGGGGTGATGCATAAAACCAGAGTTTGATATAAGCACAGGTACCGTTCCAAAAACCAACTATGGAATAGACAAGACCTACACATTCCTCAGTGAAAGGGACTCAAAACCCCATATTTCCCACAGAGGAATATATCTGACTAGTAAGAATCTTAAAACCTATGTATTGATATGTCTCCGTAAGGGAATCAAGTGTGTCTAGACTGGCATAAACATGGCAGCGAGAATCAGCTCAAACCCACTATAAAAAGGAATTTCAAAAACAAAACAAAAAAACTGGGAAATTCTTTAAAATTCCTTCAGGGTCTCTGATGAAACCTGGAATGACCCTATCTACAACGACAGCTGGATGTGGCATAAGGCTGGACACTTGGGACTGCGAGGATTGGTGAGATTGGGTGAGCAAATGCAGACCCTTTAAAGCACAAATGCCTGGCACCCAATCCATGGGTACCAACTATCCAGGTTGAAGGGAATATTACTACAGCTATAACATGTACGGGAAACCTAGAGAACGGACACACTCTGAATACTAAAGGTTTCTAAAACTCAACGAATTGTCCCTCTCCTGGTGCTCCGGTTTGACTTTCCATCTGCTTTACTATCAATCTCCCAAATTGGAGAGACAGCCCCTTTAACCTCCTGGTTCGCACAGGTTTCCAATTAGGTAGTGGATGAAAGGGAAGAGGGAGAACCAATTAGAGAGTAGCTGTAAGGCAATTGGATGGGCACATATCACTCTAACTTCCCGGCAGGAAGAAGAAGTAACCAAAGTCTCAGCCACCCACCGGGAACCAGCATAGGTCCTGAAACCAAGATTTTGGACTTGCGGTCAGCTCACAAAAAACGAGTTGAAAAATGGAGCTCAGGGGCACAGCAATTCTCAAACTGGCAGAGTAATAAAGGACAACTATGGTCCATAAATCTGTGAAGGGAAGGCAACGAAGCGGACTTGAAAGCGAGGCAGAATAGCAGGAAAGAGATGTCAAGAGCTATGTTGGAATCGCCTGTATAGCAGAGGAAGAGAGGCACAACTTCGAAAATGATGCACTTGGCCAAAAAATGCGTATGCGTTTTCCCATGTATATATTCAGGAGAAAACGCATACGACATTTTTGGCCAAGCCAGCAAGTGGGCAATGCAAATCTGCACTACAAAGAAGTATCAATTCCCACCAGTCAAAAGGGACTTCCAGAAAATGTGTAAAAACCAGAAAGTCAAGACAGGCCCTGGAGAAGAGGGAGCCTTGTTATGCTGAAGGGCGGGATGTAAATTGGCAACTTCCTCTCTGAGGCAGTGCATTGTGTTCCCTAAAACAAGTAAACAATAGAGCTACAGAGCCAAGGGCACTTCCAGTCTAGGGAATATACCTTGGGAAAACTGAAAATCAATAAGACAGAGCCACCCCAAAATTTAGGGCTGCACTGCTTACAAGGACCTCAACTTGGGTACACCTTAAATATCCCAGGAAATATAAAAATGGTTCAAAAAATTGTGGTACTTACGTACGATGGTATATCCCTCAGCCATGAAATCAATGTCATAAGACCAGTAGCAGCAAAATGGGTGGATTCAGGTACGATGATTCTAAGTGAAATAACTCACACAGAAAAAGAAACTTATCATAAGATATCACTTATGAAGATCCTGTAAACATGGCCACAAGTCAACTGAGTTAGGAAAGAGAACAGTGTCTCATATTTAGAAAACACTCTTATGCCTGCTTAAGGGGGAAGGAGAGGTGGGGTGATGCATAAAACCAGAGTTTGATATAAGCACAGGTACCGTTCCGAAAACCAACTATGGATTAGACAAGACCTACACCTTCCTCAGTGAAAGGGACTCAAAACCCCATATTTCCCGCAGAGGAATATATCTGACTAGTAAGAATCTTAAAACCTATGTATTGATATGTCTCCGTAAGGGAATCAAGTGTGTCCAGACTGGCATAAACATGGCACCGAGAATCAGCTCAAACCCACTATAAAAAGGAATTTCAAAAACAAAACAAAAAAACTGGGAAATTCTTTCCAATTCCTTCAGGGTCTCTGATGAAACCTGGAATGACCCTATCTACAATGACAGCTGGATGTGGCATAAGGCTGGACACTTGTGACTGAGACAATTGGTGAGATTGGGTGATCAAATGCAGACCCTTTAAAGCACAAATGCCTGGCACCCATTCCATGGGTCGCAACTCTCCATGTTGAAGGGAATATAACTACAGCTATAACATGTACGGGAAACCTAGAGAACGGACACATTGTGAATACGAAACGTTTCTAAAACTCAACGAATAGTCCCTCTCATGGTGCTCCTGTTTGACTTTCCATCGGCTTTACTATCAACCTCCCAACTTGGAGAGACATCCCCTTTAACCTCCTGGTTCGCACAGGTTGCCAATTTGGAAGAGGATGAAAGGGAAGAAGGAGAACCAATGAGAGAGTAGCTGTTAGGCATTTGGACGGGCACATATCACTCTAATTTCCCGGCAGGAAGAAGAATTAACCAAAATCTCAGCCACCCACCAGGAACCAGTATAGGTCCTGGACCAAAATTTTGGCCTTGCGGTCAGCTCACCTACAACGAGTTGAAAAATGGAGCTCTGGGGCACAGCAATTCACAAACAGGCAGAATAATAAAGGAAAACTATCGTCCAAAAATCTGTTGAGGGAAGGCAACAAGGCGGACTTGAAAGTGAGGGAGAATAGCAGGAAACTGATTTCAAGAGGTACGTTGGAATCACCTTTAAAGCACAGGAAGAGGGGCACAACTTCGACAATGATGCACTTGGCCAAAAAGGGTGTATGCGTTTTCACCTGAATATATTCAGGAGAAAACGCACACGCCCTATTTGGCCAAGCAAGGAAGCGGGCAATGCAAATCTGCACTACAAAGAAGTATCACTTCCCACCGGTCAAAAGGGACATGCACAAAATGTGTAAAAACCAGAAAGGCAAGACAGGCCCTGGAGAACAGGGAGCCTTTTTAAGCTGAGGGGCGGGATGTAAATTGCCAACTGCCTCTCTGGAGGAGTACATTGTGTTCCCTAGAACAAGTAAACAACAGAGCTACAGAGCCAAGGGCACTTCCAGTCTAGGGAATATACTTTGGGAAAACTGAAAATCAACAAGACAGAGCCACCCCAAAATTTAGGGCTGCACTGCTTCAAGAACCTCATCTTGAGTACACCTTAAATATCCCAGGAAATATAAAAATGGTTCAAAAAATTGTGGTACTTCCGTACGATGGAATACCCCTCAGCCATGCAATCAATGCCATAATACCAGTAGCAGCAAAATGAGTGGATTGAGGTATGTTGCTTCTAAGTGAAATAAGTCACACAGAAAAAGAAACTTATATTAAGATATCACTTATGAAGATCCTGTAAACATGGCTACACTTGAACTCAGTTAGGAAAGAGAACAGAGTCTCACCTTTGGAAAACACTCTGATGCCTGCTTAAGGGGGAATGAGAGGTGGGGTGATGCATAAAACCAGAGTTTGATATAAGCACAGGTACCGTTCCAAAAACCAACTATGGAATAGACAAGACCTACACCTTCCTCAGTGAAAGGGACTTGAGGCATCTGTGAGTAACCGTGAGCTGAGCCCCAGGCCAGCTGCTGCTGAACTTTTCCCACCCTTCCCAGGTAAAACACCTGAATATGTACAAGGGCTTGAAAGCCTAGAGGAAGGGCCGTGGAGCCACACTAGCGACAGCACGCAGGCCAACTTGGTGCCTGCAGGCCAGCCAGGATGGTCCTGGCCCTGGGCGCTCTTCTGGAAGCTTTCCAAAGCCCTGCCTGAGATACCCCTCCTGTCCCGGCACCCACTGCTTTTTTCCTTCCTCACCTCTGTCCGGAGAGAAATTCCAGCGAAAGGTATGGGTGACACATCCTCTTCTTTACAAGTGGAAGCCTGGCAACTCCTGCAGAAAGTCCAGCAGAGACCCACTCACACCGGGAAACCCACAAAGCCGTGACCCCTCACTCCCTCCCACCAGCACAGCCCCGAGACTGCTGACTGGGCAGAGAATATGGAGTCAGGCACAGCTTCAGGGGCTATTGCTGCCTGCAGCGCTGTTTATATTGACCTCAACCCAGGCACACCTGGGGAGGGCCAGCCGGCAGTGTCAGGCTACCCAGGTCAGCTAATCCTCAGCCCTCAGGGAATCACATTGTTGAAAATGGACCTCGCTAAGGCAGAATAGAAGCCAAGGAATAAAAGGACACAATGCCATTTGCAGCACCGTAGGTGTGTCTAGAGGTAATCACGTGAGTTGTAGTAAGTCAGAAAGTGAAAAACACATATCATATCATATCTCTTTTGGTGTGACCGAAAAATGGATACCAGGGCAGATATTTCCACGGAGAAGGGCAATCACAGATTCATTCAACAAACTTATGGTTCACCAATGGAAAGGTGTGAGGATTGGTTTCATTATGATATTGGGGTTAACAGACATATACAAACACAGGTGACATATATAATCACCGAAGACCTACAGAATACCAAGAGAAGACTACTCAACATTCTGTCATAAGGTACATGGGAAAATGATCCCAGGAAGAATTGACATATGTATATGTGTAAAAGAACCACATCTTCCACACCTACAACAAGCCAAACATTGTAATCAAATTTGCTGTAATAAAAAATAAAAAAATTAAATTAAAAACACGAACAAGAAGTAGTGAGACAAACTTGAGGGGCTTTCTCCTGGCACATTCCATTCTAAATTCCAATCTAGAATACGACTTGCATTGAGGCTCTGTTGCACCAGTAACCAGATTTGGTAAGGGAGAACTGCTGCCACCTTGTGGCCGTTTCACACAACAGCAGCTTTAATCCCAGCGCTAATGGTCAGTTGATATTCAAAATCATTGCAGGCCTGTAAATGACACCTGCCCTGAAAACAAATCCTGGGTTCAAATATCGACCAAAAAATTCAAGGACGTCCATATTTCAAAATGACAGTTTCAAAAGGCATATTTTACACACATTAGTGTTCTGCTTCTTTTTCTTTCTTTCTGTTTTTGTTAAATAAACGGGAATGGCAAAAAGCATCCCTCAGAATGGGCGAAAATATTTGCAAACGAATCAATGGACAAAGGTTTAATCTCCAATATATATAAAGAGCTCATGCAGCTTAATATTAAAACAACAAACAACCCAATACAAAATTGGGCAGAAGATCTAAAGAGACGTTTCTTCAAAGAAGACACAGCGATGGCCAAGACGCACATGAAAAGCTGCTCAACATCACTAATTATTAGAGAAATGCAAATCAAAACTACAATGAGGTATCACCTCACACCTGTTACAATTGGCATCATCAGAAAATCTACAAACAACGAATTCTGGGGAGGGTGTGGACAAAAGGATCCCTCTTCCACTAGTGGTGGAAATGTAAATTGATACAGTCACGATGGAGAAGAGCATGGAGTATCCTTAAAAAAACTAGAAATAGAATTACCATATGATCCAGCAATCCCACTTCTGGGCATATACCCAGAGAAAACGATAAATCAAAAAGGCACATTCACCACAATGCTCATTTCAGCACTATTTACGATAGCCAGGTAATGGAAGCAACCTAAATACCCACAGACAGACGAATGGATAAAGATGTGGTACATATATAAAATGGAATATTACTCAGCCATAAGAAGGAATGAAACTGGGTCATTTGTAGAGACGTCGATGGATCTAGAGACTGTCATACAGAATGAAGTAAGTCAGAAAGAGAAAAACAGATATTGTATATTAATACATATATGTGGAACCTAGAAAAATGGTACAGATGAACTGCTTTGCAGGGAAGAAATAGAGACACAGAGGTAGAGAACACACGTATGGACACCAAGTGTGGGAAGCCATGGGGAGGTGGTGTTGGGATGAGTTGGGAGACTGGGATTGACCTGTATGCATGTATATGCATAAAATACATAACTAATAATAACCTGCTGTATAAAAAATAAATAAAATTAAATTTCAAAATTTTTAAAAATAAAATTTAAAGTTAAAACAGAAAAAAGTTCTTCCCTTCACACAGATGTATTTATATGAATGAATTATTTCCATGCTTATATCTATAAATACATAAAAGAGGAATAAAATCTAACTTGAACCAAAAAAGAAAAAAAAAAAACCTGAACCCACGAGTTAGACAGAGGAAAACCCTATCAGGGCACTTGCTCCAGCAGTAAACAATTCTGAAATTGGTCAGAGGTGGGGAATCATCACCGACAGAGCCAGCAGTCCACTCCTATGCAAGGAGCATCCTCATTGCAAAGCGGGGGGCCATGCTGTGGCATCTGTGAGTAACCGTGAGCTGAGCCCCAGGCCAGCTGCCGTTGAACTTTTCCCACCCTTCCCAGGTAAAACACCTCAATATGTACAAGGGCTTGAAAGCCTAGAGGAAGGGCCGTGGAGCCACACCAGCGACAGCACGCAGGCCAACTTGGTGCCTGCAGGCCAGCCAGGATGGTCCTGGCCCTGGGTGCTCTTCTGGAAGCTTTCCATTGCCCTTCCTGAGATACCCCTCCTGTCCCGGCACCCACTGCTTTTTTCCTTCCTCACCTCTGTCCGGAGAGAAATTCCAGCGGAAGGTATGGGTGCCACATCCTCTTCTTTACAGGTGGAAGCCTGGCAACTCCTGCAGAAAGTCCAGCAGAGACCCACTCACACAGGGCCACCCACAAAGCCATGGCCAGTCACTCCCTCCCACCAGCACAGCCCCGAGACTGCTGACGGGGCAGAGAATATGGAGTCAGGCACAGCTTCAGGGGCTATTGCTGCCTGCAGCGCTGTTTATATTGACCTCAACCCAGGCACACCCGGGGAGGGCCGGCCAGCAGGGTCAGGCTACCCAGGTCAGCTAATCTTCAGCCCTCAGGGAATCACATTGTTGAAAACGGACCTCGCTAACGCAGAATAGAAGCCAAGGAATAAAAGGACACAATGCCATTTGCAGCACCGTAGGTGTGTCTAGAGGTAATCACTTGACTTGTAGTAAGTCAGAAAGTGAAAGACACATATCATATCATATCTCTTATAGGTGTGACCGAAAAATGGATACCAGGGCAGATATTTCCACGGAGAAGGGCAATCACAGATTCATTCAACAAACTTATAGTTCACCAATGGAAAGGTGTGAGGATTGGTTTCATTATGATATTGGGGTTAACAGACATATACAAACACAGGTGACATATATAATCACCAAAGACCTACAGAATACCAAGAGAAGACTACTCAACATTCTGTCATAAGGTACATGGGAAAAGGATCCCAGGAAGAATTGACATATGTATATGTGTAAAAGAACCACATCTTCCACACCTACAACAAGCCAAACATTGTAATCCAATTTGCTGTAATAAAAAATAAAAAATTAAATTAAAAACACGAACAAGAAGTAGTGAGACAAACTTGAGGGGCTTTCTCCTGGCACATTCCATTCTAAATTCCAATCTAGAACACGACTTCCATTGAGGCTCTGTTGCCCCAGTAACCAGATTTGGTAAGGGAGAACTGCTGCCACCTTGTGGCCGTTTCACAAAACAGCAGCTTTAATCCCAGCGCTAATGGTCAGTTGATATTCAAAATCATTGCAGGTCTGTAAATGACACCTGCCCTGAAAGCAAATCCTGGGTTCATATAGCGACCAAAAAATTCAAAGGACGTCCATATTTCAAAACGACAGTTTCAAAAGGCATATTTTACACACATTAGTGTTCTGCTTCTTTTTTTTCTTTCTTTTTTTGTTAAAAAAACGGGAATTGCAAAAAGCATCCCTCAGAATGGGCGAAAATATTTGCAAACGAATCAATGGACAAAGGTTTAATCTCCAATATATATAAAGAGCTCATGCAGCTTAATATTAAAACAACAAACAACCAAATACAAAAATGGGCAGAAGATCTAAAGAGACGCTTCTTCAAAGAAGACACAGAGATGGCCAAGACACACATGAAAAGCTGCTCAACATCACTAATTATTAGAGAAATGCAAATCAAAACTATAATGAGTTATCACCTCACACCTGTTAGAATCGGCATCATCAGAAAATCTACAAACAACGAATTCTTGGGAGGGTGTGGACAAAAGGATCCCTCTTCCACTAGTGGTGGAAATGTAAATTGATACAGTCACGATGGAGAACAGTATGGAGTTTCCTTTAAAAAACTAGAAATAGAATTACCATATGATCCAGCAATCCCACTTCTGGGCATATACCCAGAGAAAACCATAAATCAAAAAGGCACATTCACCACAATGCTCATTTCAGCACTATTTACGATAGCCAGGTAATGGAAGCAACCTAAATACCCACATACAGAAGAATGGATAAAGATGTGGTACATATATAAAATAGAATATTACTCAGCCATAAGAAGGAATGAAACTGGGTCATTTGTAGAGACGTCGATGGATCTAGAGACTGTCATACAGAATGAAGTAAGTCAGAAAGAGAAAAACAAATATTGTATATTAATGCATATATGTGGAACCTAGAAAAATGGTACAGATGAACTGGTTTGCAGGGAAGAAATAGAGACACAGAGTTAGAGAACACAGGTATGGACACCAAGTGTGGGAAGCCATGGGAGGTGGTGTTGGGATGAGTTGGGAGACTGGGATTGACCTGTATACATGTATATGCATAAAATACATAACTGATAATAACCTGCTGTATAAAAAAATAAATAAAATTAAATTTCAAAATTTTAAAAAATAAAATTTAAAAATAAAACAGAAAAAAGTTCTTCCCTTCACACAGATGTATTTATATGAATGAATTATTTTCATGCTTATATCTCTAAATACATAAAAGAGGAATAAAATCTAACTTGAACCAAAAAAGAAAAAAAAAAAACCTGAACCCACGAGTTAGACAGAGGAAAACACTATCAGGGCACTTGCTCCAGCGGTAAACAATTCTGAAATAGGTCAGAGGTGGGGAATCATCTCCCATAGAGCCAGCAGCCCACTCCTACGCAAGGAGCGTCCTCATTGCAAAGCTGGGGGCCATGCAGAGGCATCTGTGAGTAACGGGGAGCTGAGCCCCAGGCCAGCTGCTGTTGAACTTTTCCCATCCTTCCCAGGTAAAACCCCTGAATATGTACAAGGGCTTGAAAGCCTAGAGGAAGTGCCGTGGAGCTACACCAGCGACAGCACGCAGGCCAACTTGGTGCCTGCAGGCCAGCCAGGATGGTCCTGGCCCTGGGCGCTCTTCTGGAAGCTTTCCATTGCCCTGCCTGAGATACCCCTCCTGTCCCGGCCCCCACTGCTTTTTCCCTTCCTCACCTATGTCCGGAGAGAAATTCCAGCGGAAGGTATGGGTGCCACATCCTCTTCTTTACAGGTGGAAGCCTGGCAACTCCTGCAGAAAGTCCAGCAGAGACCCACTCACACCGGGCCACCCACAAAGCCGTGGCCCCTCACTCCCTCCCACCAGCACAGCCCCGAGACTGCTGACGGGGCAGAGAATATGGAGTCAGGCACAGCTTCAGGGGCTATTGCTGCCTGCAGCGCTGTTTATATTGACCTCAACCCAGGCACACCTGGGGAGGGCCGGCCGGCAGTGTCAGGCTACCCAGGTCAGCTAATCCTCAGCCCTCAGGGAATCACATTGTTGAAAATGGACCTCGCTAAGGCAGAATAGAAGCCAAGGAATAAAAGGACACAATGCCATTTGCAGCACCGTAGGTGTGTCTAGAGGTAATCATGTGACTTGTAGTAAGTCCGAAAGTGAAAGACACATATCATATCATATCTCTTATAGGTGTGACCGAAAAATGATACCAGGGCAGATATTTCCACGGAGAAGGGCAATCACAGATTCATTAAACAAAGTAATGGTTCACCAATGGAAAGGAGTGAGGATTGGTTTCATTATGATATTGGGGTTAAGTGACATATACAAACACAGGTGACATATATAATCACCAAAGACCTACAGAATACCAAGAGAAGACTACTCAACATTCTTTCATAAGGTACATGGGAAAAGGATCCCAGGAAGAACGACATCTGTATATGTGTAAAAGAACCACATCTTCCACACCTACAACAAGCCAAACATTGTAATCAAATTTGCTGTAATAAAAAATAAAAAATTAAACTAAAAACACGAACAAGAAGTAGTGAGGCAAACTTGAGGGGCTTTCTCCTGGTACATTCCATTCTAAATTCCAATCTAGAACACGACTTCCATTGAGGCTCTGTTGCCCCAGTAACCAGATTTGGTAAGGGAGAACTGCTGCCACATTGTGGCCGTTTCACAAAACAGCAGCTTTAATCCCAGCCCTAATGGTCAGTTGATATTCAAAATCATTGCAGGCCTGTAAATGACACCTGCCCTGAAAACAAATCCTGGTGTCATATATCGACCAAAAAATTCAAAGGACGTCCATATTTCAAAACGACAGTTTCAAAAGGCATATTTTACACACATTAGTGTTCTGCTTCTTTTTCTTTCTTTCTTTTTTTGTTAAATAAACGGGAATGGCAAAAAGCATCCCTCAGAATTGGCGAAAATATTTGCAAACGAATCAATGGACAAAGGTTTAATCTCCAATATATATAAAGAGCTCATGCAGCTTAATATTAAAAAAAAACAAACAACCCAATACAAAATTGGGCAGAAGATCTAATGAGACGTTTCTTCAAAGAAGACACAGAGATGGCCAAGACCAACATGAAAAGCTGCTCAACATCACTAATTATTAGAGAAATGCAAATCAAAACTACAATGAGGTATCACCTCACACCTGTTAGAATCGGCATCATCAGAAAATCTACAAACAACAAATTCTGGGGAGGGTGTGGACAAAAGGATCCCTCTTCCACTAGTGGTGGAAATGTAAATTGATACAGTCACAATGGAGAACAGTATGGAGTTTCCTTAAAAAAAACTAGAAATAGAATTACCATATGATCCAGCAATCCCACTTCTGGGCATATACCCAGAGAAAACCATAAATCAAAAAGGCACATTCACCACAATGCTCATTTCAGCACTATTTACAATAGCCAGGTAATGGAAGCAACCTAAATACCCACAGACAGACGAATGGATAAAGATGTGGTACATATATAAAATGGAATATTACTCAGCCATAAGAAGGAATGAAACTGGGTCATTTGTAGAGACGTCGATGGATCTAAAGACTGTCATACAGAATGAAGTAAGTCAGAAAGAGAAAAACAAATATTGTATATTAATGCATATATGTGGAACCTAGAAAAATGATATAGATGAACTGGTTTGCAGGGAAGAAATAGAGACACAGAGGTAGAGAACACACGTATGGACACCAAGTGTGGGAATCCATGGGGTGGTGGTGGTGGCATATGTTGGGAGATTGGGATTGACCTGTATACATGTATATGCATAAAATACATAACTAATAATACCCTGCTGTATAAAAATATATATAAAATTAAATTTTAAAATTTTAAAAAATAAAATTTAAAAATAAAACAGAAAAAGGTTCTTCCCTTCACACAGATGTATTTATATGAATGAATTATTTCCATGCTTATATCAATAAATACATAAAAGAGGAATAAAATCTAACTTGAACCAAAAAAGGAAAAGAAACCGGAACCCACCAGTTATACAGAGGAAAACCCTATCAGGACACTTGCTCCAGCCGTAAACAATTCTGAAATTGGTCAGAGGTGGGGAATCATCTCCCATACAGCCAGCAGCACACACCCCAAGCAAGGAGGGTCCTCATTGCAAAGCTGGGGGACCAAGCCAAGGCATCTGTGAGTAAACGTGAGCTGAGCCCCAGTCCTGCTGCAGCTGAACTCTTCCCACCCTTTCCAGTTAAAACACCTGAATATGTACAAGAACTTGCAAGCCTAGAGGAAGGGCTGTGGAGCCACACCAGCGACAGCACACAGGCCGACTTGGTGCCTGCAGGCCAGTCAGGATGGTCCTGTCCCCAGATGCTCTTCTGGAAGCTTTCCATTTCCCTGCCTGAGATACCCCTCCTGCCACGGCCCCCACTGCTTTTTTACTTCCTCACCTCTGCCTGGGGAGAAATTCCAGCGGCAGGTATCGGTGACACATCCTCTTCTTCAGCAGGTGGCAGCCTGGCAACTCCTGCAGAAAGTCCAGCAGAGCCCCACTCACACTGGGCCACCCACAAAGCCACGGCCCCTCACTCCCTCCCACCAGCACAGCCCCGGCACTGCCTACGGGGCAGAGAATATGGCGTCAGTCACAGCTACAAGGGCTGTCGCTCACTGGAGAGCTGTTTATATTGCCCTCAACCCAGGCACACCTGTGGAGGGCTGGCAGGCAGTTTCAGGCTGCCAAAATCAGCCAATCCTCACCCCTCAGGGGCTCACAGTTGCAGAAAATGAAACTTGCTAAACGGGCCAGGCCCTAGGAACAGGTGTGGGCTCTTGAGAGTCAGGATAGACAAGGGGCTGCAGCTGCGGCTTGTTTTCTTATCATTTTATCTGGTCCATGAGTGGCAAACAAATTCAAGAAGACCCTATCCTAATGAGAGGAACCCAGGAGTCAGGGAGAGGAGTGATGGTGGGTGGAGACAGAGGCCTGGTGCCCTGGCTGCAGTGGAAGTGTCTGGAAGACCAGGCAGAAAGAGCCTGCAGAGAGTGATAGCCATGGTCACAGACCTGTCAGAGCTGCTGTTTGTTAGTTCAAGTCCTGCTCTGAGGTGTTCTGTGTCAGCTGTGAGTGACAGGTGAGCTGGGGGTTCTCTGCAAGGTGGGATATGTGCACAGTTCCTGTGTGTCCAGCCCTGCTGTGGTACCTGCCCAGGGGAGCTCCGTATCCTGGGAAGGGCCTGAGTAGGAGAGTCCCATGGGCTGCTGGGTAGCTGCAGAGGTGAGCTCCATACCCTGGGAGGAACTTGACCACGAGAGCCCCGTGGGCTGTGGGGTAGGGGTGCAGCCCAGGTGAGCTCCATATCCTGGGATTGGCCTGACCACGAGAGCCCCATGGGCTGCTGGAGACCTGGTAAAGGATATCAGGACAGTCAGTGAAGCCACCGAGGATATACATCCAGTAGCTCCTATTTCCTACTCCCTGCTGGTCATTCTACCTTCCACCAGGCCATGGCATTCTGTATTAGACTTCAATGATGCCTTCTTCTGTATTCCATTCATCTCAGATTCACAAGAATTTTTGGCTTGTGAGTGGCAGGACACAACATGCAACAAAAGCAATAATGCTGGGCCGTCCTGCCCCAATGGTTCAAAAATCCCCACACCATCATTGGGGAAATGTCCTCTAAAGACCTAAAAGTTCAACCTCTGTAAAAGGGAACCCTCCTTCAATATGCAGATGACATTCTGATCGCCAGGCCTACTAAAGACGCCTCTGAACTACCTAGCCAAGAAAGGATAGAAGGTGTCCAAGAAAAACACTCAAATATCCCAGGCTAAGGTGACATGCCTGGGCTTCATTCTCACAGATATTCGGAGAAACGCATCCCAGGATAGGGAAGAAGCCATTTGCAGCCTTACCTCTTCTAAAACTAGAAGACAGCTTAGAGGTTCCTGGGGAGGCCAAGGTTTTCTGCATCTGGATCCCTAACTACAGTGTAATAGCTGGGCCTCTACATGAAACACTGACACGAAAAGATGATGATCCTTTTGAATAGAATCCAGAAGCAGCCTTTCAAGAATGGAAAGAGCAGTCAATACAGACCCTTGCCCAGGAACTCCCTAATTTAGCTAAACCCTTTGACCTTTACATACCCGGTCAAAGTTTAATCGCCCTTGGAGCCTTAGTCCAAAAACTGGGACCACTTGAAATGGAGCAACACAAGAATGCCCTTCAGGTATGATAAGCTATGGTCACCAAGGGCTTTGCCCACCGACTCATCAGGCCAGGATACTGGGGTATCTAAAAAGCTGGAAATCAGCAGCCCGCAAGGCCAGCTCCCTCCTAAGGGAAAAGGACCCCACGTGGTGATCCTAACCACCCATCATGCCCTGAAGTTGCAGGGGTCGCTCTGTGGACACACTGACCTCGAGTGAGGAGGCCCTCCTACTCCAACCTCCAGAGAGATAAACGGGGGCAACGGGCCCCCAAGATGACTCGTGTGACCATCACTTGACCTGGAGTTTCTCTCAGAAAACGACAAGACTGTGCCCCGAAAGAGCAGACTACTGCTTGCAGGACTTACTGCACCCAGAGGGGAGCGAATAAGCTTGGCGGGGGGAACGTATATCACGCTTTCACCATAGAAAACCCTACAGACACCGCGGTGATGGTGGCCAATATGACCGGCTGGACTGCTGGCTACTTCTAAAGGCCGTTGACTCAGTGGACGTCATGGTCCTGGATCACCACTGACCCTGGACTGTCTGGGAGTTGCGCGGGCAGGGCTCTGACACATGGTGCTGTTTGTACATTAATTCAGGGACCTAATTAAAGAAAGCACAGACTACTGGTCAGAGCATCTAGTCTGGCAAAAACTGTCAGCCTAAGGTCGCCGAACATATGTGGGGTGGGGTGAAACATGCCACCGCAGCATCTCTGCGCCTCTCTTTCCTGGACCCTTAAAGGTCATTAGAATCTGTAACACTTCCAATGCTGGTGCTCAGGCGGACGAGAAGTGAGGCAGGAGGCCTTGGGACAATCAACCTCACCGGGAGGCTCGTGGGGAGACGTTTTGCCCCTCCCCCCATGTATCAGGGTTCCCACCACAGCATGAAGCAGTTACAAAAGAGGGGTCTGCACCCTCAACACCCCAAGAATAAGGAACGGAACAAAAAGCAGAGGAGGTGTTCGTCTCCGGCAACGTTCATTAAAAATTCCTGGGAGATAAAAAGAGAATCTGGGCAATAAAATAAAGTCTAACCTGTTTTTCCTTTGTGCTTTGTCTAATTTCACGTGCTCCTAGGGTTCCGCATGCAGAGGTCCCACACCCGGCACTTCAGTCAAGATTTCCTAATGCAGAATGGCTGGGTCGACACCTCAGCTAGCGGGGTCCCATGCAGACTCCGCGGCATAGAGCCTGAGCTGCAGCCAACGCAGCCCTCGAGAGCTCCATCCCCTCCCTCCCACTGACGCTGCCGGGGACCCTACACAGCAGCCCAGCCCACAGCCCATGGGGGAGTGCACGCTCTCACCTCTCCATTCTGTTTTCAAAATAATGTTTCCTTTGCTTCTGAACCAAACTCAGTCTTGATCTGTTGGCTCCAATGACACTGGGCACGGGGACTCCTGTTGGGGTCCACTCTGGAGGATCAGTAACAGAAATTGAGAACATTGTAACTTCAATGAACAGATGTGTGAGCCAAACTGTAGTTAACATAGAGCAGTGTATAATGCTCGGGTAAAATAAGATGTTTCTAAGACTTACATTTGATATTTCCATCACTTTCCTATAAGCAAGTTCAGTGAAGACGTCTGTCTTATTTGTCAGGTCAACATTAGAGAAATGAAGTGATTTATTTCCATGGATGTACATCGAATACTCTTGGCTGAAGCTTCAATCTTGTTTTGAATGCTTTTCCATTGAAAATGATACCTCTCTTTCAGCTCCCCCATTTCTGAGAAGTATAAAATCTTATAATTTATTATTACCAAAGGGGAAAGTTAGGAGAAGGGATAAATTAACAGTTTGGGATTAACACATACACACTGCTATGTATAAAATAGATCATCAACAAGGAACTACTGTATAGCACAGGGAACTACACTGAATATTTTGCAATAACCTATAAGGGGAAATAATCTGAAAAAGAATAGATATTTTTATTGACATCATCTATCAATGACAGATAAAATGTAACCTAAGCAAGGCCGATGGTGAGCGCTTCTGACCCTGAAGATTTCAGTCATCTAAAGTTTGGGCTCTGCCTATTTCCCAAGGCCCTTAAAGTACATACGTGTAGCCGTAGCTTAAAAATTCCCCAGTTTGGGGTTCGGGGAGGCACTGATTTGGAAAAATCCCTGGTGTTCTCCTTACATGCACGGGACCCTTCCTACAGCTAAAACATGCCTGTCACACCTAGAGGATGGTACACCATTTGATCGGAAAGAGTTTGGAAAAGGCACCTCATCTCCTCATCGCCTGGTGCTCGGGTTCAACCCTCCAGCATCTTTCCTAACAATCTCCTCACTTGGGGATATCAGCACCGTCAACATCCTGTTGCACACAGTTTGGAATTTGTCCAGAGGATGAAGCGGAAGGATGAGAAAAATTTAGAGACAAGTCTTAGGTGTTCGGACAGGCACATGCCACTCTAATTTCCAATCCAGAAGACAAATTCATCAAAGGCTAGAATTGCCCACGGAAACAGAATAGGGCTAGAGGAAATCCCACTGTTTTGTGTCCAGTTTCCAAAAACACAAGTTGAAAAATGGAACTCAGGGGCACTAAAATTCATGAAACTGCAGAGTTGAAAATATCTATCGTCGAAAAATGTCTTGAGGTAAGTCACAGAAAAGGACTTGTAAGCAAGGGAGAGTGGCAGGAAACAGATTTGAAGAGGTAGAAAGGACTCCCCATTAAAGCACAAGAAAAGGGGCTGAACATCGCCAATGATGCAGTTGGCCAAAAAGGGCGTATGCATTTTTTCTGAATATATTCAAGTAAAGGCCATACACACTTTTTATCCAACCAAACAGGTGGGCACTGGAAATCAATATCACAAAATGTATCACTTCACATCAGTCAGAAGGGCCATCCACATAAAGTGTAAACACCAGAAATGCAGGACAGGGCGAGGAGAAAAGGGAGCCCTGTGAGGCTGATAGTGGAAATGTAATTTGCCAACGGCCACTCTGGAGAAGTGTATTGCGTTTGCTAAAACATCTAAAAAATGAGCTACAGAGCATAGGGCACTTGCCCTCATGGGCGTGTACCTTGGGAAAAACAAAAATCAACAGAAAACAGGCACCCGAACATTTACCACCTCTCTGTTAAAAAGGGCCTCAACTTGGATATAACCTAAATGTCCCTGGAAGGATAAAATGGATAAAAGAGATGGGGTACTTATGTAGAGTGGAATATTACTCATCCAGAAATCAATGAAATAAGGCCAGTTGTAACAACTCTGGAGGAGTTACATACGATCATTCTAAGTGACATATGTCAGAAAGAAAAAGACACATATCATAAGATGTCACTTAAAGGTGGAATCAAAAATGGCTACACATGAAATAAATTACAAAACAGAAACATAGTCAAATATGTAGAAAATAGACATAAGGCTGCTAAATGGGAAAGGTGGGGAATGGTGAGGTATTATCCAGGAGGTTGAAATTAGCAAAGATACCATTCCAAGTACCAAATTGAATAACTGACAAGGCCTACACGGTACCTCAAAGAACTGCACTCAGCCCACTCAAGTCACTGGAAAATAATACATATGATTGGTAAGCATCTGAAAAAGAAGTTATTGTTGTCTCACAGTACATGAATCAAGTGGATGTACAGCAGCAAAAAACAGAGCTTTGAAAATCAGCTGTAACCAATATAAAAATAAATTTAAAACTATTTATAAAAACAGTGAGACAGACAAAAATTCTTACAACTTTTGTTGAAGGGCTACGATGTAACATGGATTGAACACATGTAGACCCACAGCAGGATGATTATATAAGGCTGGAAGCTATTCACGCTAAGAGATGTTAGAGAGGCTGGGTGAGGAAATGCAGACCTTTTAAAGTAATACTGCCTGGTACCCATTCCAAGGGTCCCAAATCTGCAGGTTCAAGGGAATCTTCTGACAGCGAAAACATGCCTGGGAAACCGAGATGAATGTACACCGTGTGCTCAGGAAAGGTGTCTAAAATGCACCTCATTTTTGATCTCCTGGTGCTGGGGTTCGCCATTCCAGCCACATTACTAACAATCTCCCCACTTGGAGAATCAGCACCTTTAACCTCCTGTTTCACACAGTTTGCAATTTGTGCAGAGGATAAATGGGAAGAGGGGGAACCAATGAGAGATTAGCTGTAGGAGTTTTGACAGGCACATGTCACTCTAATTTCCATTAGGAAGAAGAAATAACCAAAGGCTCAGCCTGCCTCCCCAGAACCAGAATAGGGCCAGAAGTAATCCAATGGTTTGGCGGCCAGCTCACAAAAAAAGCGAGTTGCAAAATGGAGCTCAGGAGCAGACAATTCAAAGACCTGCAAAGATATAAATGATAACCAACGTCCAAAAATATATTCAGGTAAGGTAACGAAGAGGATCTGAATGAGAGGCAGAATTGCAGGAAACAGGTTTCAAAAGGTAGATTGTACTCACATTTAAAGCATATGAAAAGCAGCAGAATTTCTAAAATGATGCAGTTGGGCAAAAGGGTGTATGCGTTTTTTTCGTGAATATCTTCAGGAAAAAAACACATGCAGAGTTTTTGGCCAACCAAGCAAGACGGAAATGCAAATCTGCACAACAAAGGAGTCTCAATTTCCACTGCTCAGAAAGGCAATCCAAAAAATGTGTACAAACCAGAAATGCAGGAGAGGCCATGGAAAACAGGGAGCCTAGTCACGCTGATGGGTGGGGTATAAATATCCAAGAGCCACTCTGAAGAAGTGTATGCTGTTTCCTAAAACTTCTAAAATACAAAGCCCCCAAGCAAAGGGGACTTCAACTCATGGGCATATGACTTGGGAAGACTAAATATCAATAAGACACAGGCACCCCAAAGTTTAGGGCTGCTCTGCATACAAGAACCTCAACTTTGGTACACCTAAAATATCCCAGGAAAAAGAGAAATGCATAAAGAACTTGTGGTAATTTTGTACAACGGAATATCACTCAGACGTGAAATCAGTGTATATAAGGCCAGTAGCAGCATAATGAGTGGATTTAGGTATGATGATTCTAAGGGAAATTAGTCACACAGAAAAAGAATCTTATCATAAGATATCACTTATAGAGGGAATGTCAATATCACAACACATGAACTGAATTAGGAAAGAGAACAGAGTCTCACATTTAGAAAAAAACTCTTATGCCTGCTTCAGGGGAAAGGAGAGGTGGGGTGATGCATAAAACCAGAGTATGATATTAGCACAGGTACCATTCCATAAACCAAATACAGAATAGACAAGACCTACACCTTCCTCAGTGAATGGGACTCAACACCCCTATTCCCCGCCGAGGAATATATCTGACTAGTAAGAATCTTAAAACCTATGTATTCATATGTCTCCGTAAGGAAATCAATTGTGTCTAGACTGGCATAAACAGGTCAGTGAAAACCAGCTCAACCCCATAATAAAAATGAATTTCAAAAACAAAACCAAAAAACAGCAAAATTCTTACACAATTCCTTCAGGGGTTCTAATGAAACCTGGAATGACCCTATCTGCAAAGACAGCTGGATGAGACATAAGGCTGGACACTTGGGACTGAGAGAACTGGTGAGATTGGGAGAGAAAATGCAAACCCTTTAAAGTAGTAATGCATGCCACCATTCCATGGGTCCCAAATCTCCAGGTAGAAGGGAATATCACTACAGTTATAACATGTATGGGAAACCTAGAAAATGGACACCCTGTGATGGCGAAAGGTTTCTAAAACTCTCCTAATTTTTCCTCTCCTTGTGCTCCACTTTGGCATTCCAACTGCTTTACTATCAATCTCCCAACTTAGGAGAGTCAGCCCCTATAACCTCCTGGTTCACACAGTTTGCTATTTGTGCAGATGATGAAAGGGAAGAGGGAGAACCAATCAGAGAGTAGATGTAGGCATTTGGACGGGCACATGTCACTCTAATTTCCCGTCAGGAAGAAGAATTAACCAAAGCCTCAGCCACCCACAGGGAACCAATAAAGCCACCCCTGGAACCAGTATAGGTCCTGAAGCAAAATTGTGGATTTGCGGCCAGCTCACAAAAATGGGATTTGAAAATTGGAGCTCAGGGGCCCAGCAATTCAAAAACCTGCAGAGTTATAAAGGACTACTCTCTTCCAGAAATCTGTTGAGGGAAGGCAATGAAGCGGACTTGAAAATGAGGCAGAATTGCACAAAACATATTTCAAGAGGTAAATTGGAATCGCCTTTGAAGCACAGAAAAAGCATCCCAACTTGGACGGTGATGCACTTGGCCAAAAAGGGCGTATGCCTTTTCCCCTGAATATATTCAGGAGAAAACGCATACGTCCTTTCTGGCCAATGAAGCAAGCATGCAATGCAAATCCACACTACAAAGAATTGTCACTTCCCACCGGTCGAAAGGGACATCTGTATATCTGTAAAAACCAGAAAGGCAAGAGCGAGATGACAAGGGCATGAAGCAATGTGATCCCAAGGGTCATGGAGGATTGTGATGACAAGCGCATGGAGCATTGTGATGACAAGATTATGTAGCATTTTGCTGACAAAGGCAAGGAGCATTGTGATGACAAGGTTCATGGAGCACTTTGATGACAAGCGTCATGGAGCATTGTGATTACAGGGGTCATGGAGCATTGGGATGACAAGAGCATGGATCATTGTGATGACAAGGTTCATGGAGCATTTTGATGACAAGAGTCCCGGATCATTGTGTCGTCAGGGTTCATGGAGCGTTGTGATGACAGTGGTCATGGAGCATTGTGATGACAGGGGTCAGGGAGCATTGTGATGAGAAGGTCATGGACCATTGGGCTGAAAATGTTCATGGAGTATTGTGATGAGAGGCGTCATGGAGCATTGTGATGACAAGGTACTGGAGCATTGTGATGAGAAGACCATGGAGCCTTGTGATGACATGTCTCATGGGGCATTCTGAGGAAAAGGGGCATGCAGCATTGTGATTACAGAGGTCTTGGAGCATTGTGATGAAAAGGGCATGGAGCATTGGGATGAGAAGGCCATGGAGCGTTCTGATGACATGCATCATGGAGCTTTGTGAGGACAAGGGCATGGAGCATTGTGTTTTCAGGGGTCTTGGAGCACTGTGATGAAAAGGGCATGGATCATTGTGATGAAAAAGGCATGGAGCCTGGTCATGACAGGGTTCAAGGAGCATACTGACGACAAGTGTCAGGGAGCATTGTGATGAAAAGGGTATTGAGCATTGTGATGACAAAGGTCATGGAGCATTGTGATGAGAAGACGATGGATAATTGTGATGACGAGCGTCATGGGGCGTTGTGATGATAAGTGTTATGGAACATTTTGATCACAAGGATTTGGAGCATTGTGATGACAGAGGTCATGGGGCATTTTGATTTCATTGTGATGACAATAGCCTGAAGCATTATGATGATGGGCATGCTGCATTGTGATGACAGGGTTCATGGAGCATTGAGATGAAAAGGGGCATGGAGCATTGTGATTACAGGAGTCTTGGAGCATTGTGATGACAAGGGCATGGAGCATCGTGAATGAGAAGGCCATGGAGAATTCTGATGACATGCGTCATGGAGCTTTGTGATGACAAGGGCATGGAGCATTGTGATTACAGGGGTCTTGGAGCACTGTGATGACAAGGGTCATGGAGCCTTGTGATGACAAGGCCGTGGAACATTGTGATGGCAGTGGTCATGGAGCATTTTTATGACAGGGGTCATGGAGCATTGTGATGACCAGGGCATGGAACACTGTGATACATGGGTCATGGAGGATTGTAATGACAAGCGCATGGAGCATTGTGATAAGAATGGCATCGAGCATTGTGATGAAAAGCATCATGTAGCCTGTGATGACAAGGGCATGGAACAATGTGATGAGAGGTTTCATGGAGCATTGTGATGACAATGGCATGCAGCATTGTGATGCCAAGGGTCATGGAGCTTTGTGATGACAAAGGTCATGGAGCATTTTGATGACAAGAGGTGTGGTGCATTCTGTTGTGTAGGGCAGGGAGCATTGTGATAACAGGGTCATGGAGCAATTTGATGAAAAGTGTCATGGAACATTTTGATGACAGGGGTTATGGAACATTGAGATGTCAAGGGTCATGGAACATTTCCATGACAGGGTTTAAGGACCATTGTGATGACAGGGGAGTGGGTGTATTGTGATGACTAGTGAGGGAACATGTTGATATCAGTGGTGAGAGAGCATTTTTATAAGAAGTGCATGGAGCATTGTCATGACAATCTTTATGGAGCATTGTGATGACAAGGTTGTGGAGCATTGTGATGACAAGGGTCATGGAACATTGAGTTGACAAAGGCACAGAGCTTTGTGATGACAAGTGTCACGGAGCATTGTGATGAAAAGTTCATGGAGCATTGTGGTGACAAAGTTCACAGAGCCTTGTGATGATGAGGGCATGGACCATTGTGATGACACAGGTCATGAAGCCTTGTGAAGACTGGAGTCACGGAGAATTGTGATGACTGGGGTCATGGAGCATTGTGATGACAAGGGCATGGAGCTTTGTGATGACAGGGGCATAGGACATTGGTCTGACAAGTTTCATGGATAATTGTGTTGACAGTGGGCATGGCACATTGTGATGACAAGGTCATGGAGCATTGTGAAGACAAGGTCATGGAGTATTGTGAAGACAGGTGTCAGGGAGCATTGTGATGACATATTTCATGGTCCATTGTGATGACAATGGCATGGAGCATTGTGATGCCAAGTGTTATGGAGGATTGTGATGACAAAGGTAATGGAGCATTGTGATGACAAGGGCTTGGATCATTGTGATGACAACGGGCAGTGAGAATTTTGATGAAAAGGTCGTGAAGCATTGTGATAACAAAGGCATGGAGCATGCTATGACAGGGGTCATGGGGCATTGCGATGACAAGTGCATGGAGAATTGTGATGACAAGAGCATGTAACATAGTGATGAGAACTGTCATGGAGCACTGTGATGACAAGGACGTGGAGAATTGTGATGACAAGGGACATGGTGCATTGTCATAACCAGGGCATGGAGCATTGTGATGGCAAGACCGTGGAGCACTGTGATGAGAAGACCATGGATAATTGTGATGACGAGCATCATGGAACACTGTAATGACAAGGGGCATGGAGCATTGTGATGACAGGTGTCATGGAGCATTGTGACGACAGGGGTCATGGATCATTGTGATGACAAGTGTCACGGAGCATTCTGATGACAAGCTTGTGGAGTATTGTGATGACAATGGCATGGAGCATTGTGATGAAAAGGGCATGGATCACTGTGATGAAAAAGGCATGGAGACTTGTCATGACAGGGTTCAATGAGCATACTGACGACAGGTGTCAGGGAGCATTGTGATGACAAGTGTATTGAGAATTGTGATGACAAGGGTCATGGAGCATTGTGATGAGAAGTCCATGGATAATTGTGATGACCAGCATCATGGGGCGTTGTGATGACAAGTATTACGGAACATTGTGATCACAAGGGTTTGGAGCATTGTGATGACAGAGGTCATGGATCATTTTGATTTCATTGTGATGACAATAGCATGAAGCATTATGATGATGGGCATGGTGCATTATGATGACAGGGTTCATGGATCATTGAGATGAAAAGGGGCATGGAGCATTGTGATTACAGGGGTCTTGGAGCATTGTGATGAGAAGGGTCATGGAGCCTTGTAATGACAAGGCCATGGAACATCGTGATGGCAGGGGTAATGGAGCATTGTTATCACAGGTGTAATGGAGCATTGTGATGGCAAGGGCATGGAGCATTGTGATGAGAAGGCCATGGAGCATTCTGATGACATGTGTCAGGTAGCATTGTGATGACAATGGCATGGAGCAATGTGATGAGAGCGTTCATGGAGCATTGTGATGACCATGACATGGAGCATTGTGATGCAAAGGGTCATGGATCTTTGTGATGACAAAGGTCATGGAGCATTTTGATGACAAGGGCGTGGTGCATTGTGATGAGAAGGGCAGGGAGCATTGTGATGACAGGGTCATGGAACAATTTGATGAAAAGGGTCATGCAACATTTTGATGACAGGGGTTATGGAACATTGTGATGTCAGGGGTCATTGAGCATTTTGATGAAATGGTTCATGGAGCATTTTGATGACAGGGGTTATGGAACATTGTGATGTCAGGGGTCATCGAACATTGTGATGATAAGTGCATGTAGAATTGTGATGACAGGAGTCATGGAACATTGTGATGACAGGGGTGAGGGAGTATTGTGATGAATAGTGATGTAACATTGTGATATCAGTGGTGAAGAGAGCATTTTGATGAGAAGTGCATGGAGCATTGTGATGACAAGGTTTATGGAGCATTGTGATGACAAGATTGTGGAGCACTGTGATGACAAGCGCATGGCGCATTGTGATGACATGGGTCATGGAGCATTGTGCTGACAAGCGCATGGAGCATTGTGATGACAAGGGTCATGGAGCATTGTGCTGAGAAAGGCATAGAGCATTGTGATGACAAGGGTCAAAGAGCATTGTGATGAAAAGTTCATGGAGCATTGTGGTTAAAAAGTCACAGAGACTGTAGATGAGGAGGGCATGGACCATTGTGATGACAAAGGTCATGAAGCATTGTGATGACTGGAGTCACGGAGAATTGTGATGACAAGGGTCGTGGAGCATTGTGATAAGAAGGGCATGGAACATTGTGATGACAAGGGCATGGAGCATTGGTCTAATAAGTTTCATGGATTATTGCGATGACAGTTGGAATGGCGCATTGTGATGACAAGGGCATGGAGCATTGTGTTGCCAAGTGTCATGGAGGATTCTGATGACAAAGGTAATGGAGCATTGTGATGACAATGGCTTGGAGCATTGTGATGACAAGGGTCAGGGAGCATTCTGATGACAAGCTTGTGGAGTAATTTCATGACATTGGCATGGAGCATTGTGATGAAAACGGCATGGGGCATTGTGATGAAAAAGGCATGGAGCCTTTTCGTGACAGGGTTCAAGGAGCATTCTGACGACAAGTGTCAGGGAGCATTGTGATGACAAGTGTATTGAAAATTATGATGACAAAGGTCATGGAGCATTGTGATGAAAAAGGCATGGAGTATTGTGATGAAAGGCATCATGGAGCGTTGTGATGACAAGTGTTATGGAACATTGTGATCACAAGGGTTTGGAGCATTGTGAGGACAGAGGTCTTGGATCATTTTGATTTCAAGGAACATGGAGCATTGTGATGACAAGGGCAGGAAGCAATGTGATCCCAAGGTTCATGGAGTATTGTGATGACAAGCGCATAGAGCATCGTAATGACAGGGTCATGTAGCATTTTGCTGACAAAGGCATGGAGCATTGAGATGACAGGTGTCCAGGAGCACTGTGATGGCAAGCGTCAAGGAGCATTGTGTTTACAGGGGTCAAGGAGCATTGGGATGACAAGGGCATGCATCATTGTGATGCCAAGTGTCATGGAGCATTGGGCTGAAAATGTTCATGGAGTTTTGTGATGACAGGGGTCATGGAGCATTGTGATGACTAGGGAATGGAGCATTGTGATGACAAGAGTACCGGATCATTGTGTTGTCAGGTGTCATGGAGCGTTGTGATGACAGTGGTCATGGAGCATTGTGATGATATTGGTCAAGGAGCATTGTAATGAGAAGGTCATGGAGCATTGGGCTGAAAACGTTCATGGAGTATTGTGATGACAGGCGTCATGGAGCATTGTGATGATAAGGGAATGGAGCATTTTGATGACAACGTCCTGGAGCATTGTGATGAGAAGACCATGGAGCCTTGTGATGACAAGTCTCATGGAGCATTCTGATGAAAAGGGGCATGGAGCATTGTGATTACAGGGGTCTAGGACCATTGTGATGACAAGGGCATGGAGCATTGTGATGAAAAGTGCATGGATCATTGTGATGAAAAAGGCATGGAGCCTTGTCATGAAAGGGTTCAAGGTGCATACCGATGGCAAGAGTAAGGGAGCATTGTGATGACATGTGTATTGAGCATTGTGATGACAAATGTCATGGGGCATTGTGATGAGAAGTCCATGGATAATTGTGATGACCAGCATCATGGGGCATTGTGAAGACAAGTGTTATGGAACATTGTGATCACAAGGGTTTGGAGCATTGTGATGACAGAGGTCATGGAGCATTTTGATTTCATTGTGATGACAATAGCATGAAGCATTATGATGATGGGCATGGTGCATTGTGATGACAGTGTTCATGGAGCATTTTGATGAAAAGGGTCATGGAGCATTTGTCTGACAAGTTTCATGGATTATTGTGATGACAGTGGGCATGGCACATTGTGATGACAAGGGCATGAAGCATTGTGATGACAAGGTCATGGAGTATTGTGAAGACAGGTGTCAGGGAGCATTGTGATGACATATGTCATGTTCCATTGTGATGACAATAACACGGAGCATTGTGATGCCAAGTGTCATGGAGGATTGTTGTGACAAACGTAAAGGAGCATTTTGATGACAAGGGCATGGAGCATTGAGATGACAAGGTCCACTGATAATTTTAATGTCCAGGTCGTGAAACATTGTGATGACAAGCGCATGGAGCTTCCTATGACAGGGGTCATGGAGCATTGCGATGACAAGTGCATGGAGTATTGTGATGACAAGAGCATATAACATTGTGATGAGAAGTGCCATGGAGCATTGTGATGACAAGGAAGTGGAGAATTGTGAGGACGAGGGACATTGAGCTTTGAGATGACCAGGGCATGGAGAATTGTGATGGCAAAACCGTGGAGCATTGTGATGAGAAGACCTTGCGTAATTGTGATGACGAGCATCATGAAGCACTGTAATGACAAGGGGCATGAAGCATTGTGATGACAGGTGTCAGGGAGCATTGTGATGACAGGGGTCATGGAGCATTGTGATGACAAGGGCACGGAGCATTGTGATGACAAGGGCCATTGAGAATTTTGATGACAAGGTCATGAAGCATTGTGATGACAAACACTTGGAGCTTGCTATGACAGGGGGCATGGAACATTGCAATGACAAGTGCATGGAGAATTGTGATGACAAGAACATGTAACATTGTGATGAGAAGTGTCATGTAGCATTGTGATGACAAGGACTTGGAGAATTGTGATGACAAGGGACATGGAGCATTGTGATGAGCAGGGCATAGAGCATTGTGATGACAGGTGTCATGGAGCATTATTATGACAAGGGCCATAGTGCATTCTGACATAAGATATCACTTATGAAGGGAATGTAAACATGGCTACATATGAACTGAATTAGGAAAGAGAACAGTGTCTCAGATATAGAAAACACACTTATGCTTGCTTAAGGGGAAAGGAGAGGTGGGGAGACACACAAAACCAGAGTTTGATATTAGCACAGGTAACATTCCATAATCCAAATACAGAAGAGACAAGCCCTACTCCTTCCTCAGTGAACGGGACTCAACACCCTAATTCCCAGCAGAGAAATATATCTGACTAGTAAGAATCTTAAAACCTATGTATTGATATGTCTCCGTAAAGGAACCAAGTGTGTCTAGCACGACATAAACACGGCAGTGAGAAGCAGCTCAAACCCACTATAAAAATGAATTTCAAAACAAAACAAAAAACAGTTTAATTCTTACACAATACCTTCAGGGGTTCTGATGAAACTTGGAATGACCCTGTCTACAACGACAGCTGGATGTGGCATAAGGCTGGTCACTTGGGACTGAGACGATTGGTGAGATTGGGTGAGAAAAGGCAGACCCTCTAAAGCAATAATTCCTGCCCATCATTCCATGGTTCCCAACTCTCCAGGTAGAAGGGAATATCACTACAGTTATAACATGTATGGGAAAACTAGAGAATGGACACCCTCTGATGGAGAAAGGTTTCTAAAACTCTACTAATTTTTTTTCTCTCCTTGTGCTCCAACTTGACATTCCTACTGCTTTAATATCAATCTCCCAACTTGGAGAGTCAACCCCTATAACCTCCTGTTTCGCACAGTTGGCACATTGTTCAGAGGATATAAGGGAAGAGGGAGAACCAATGAGAGAGTAGCTGTAGGCATTTGGACGGCCACATGTCACTCTAATTTCCCGTCACGAAGAAGAATTAACCAAACTCTCAGCCTGCCCCCCGCCCCCCGGAACCTGTACAGGTCCTGAAGCAAAACTATGGATTTGCGGTCAGCTCACAAAAACGCGAGTTGAGAACTGGAGCACAGTGGCACAGCATTTCACTAACTTGCAGAGTTATAAAGGACTACTCTCTTCCAAAAATCTGTTGAGGGAAAGCCACGAGGCAGACTTTAAAATGATGCAGAATTGCACGAAACAGATTTCAAGAAGTATATTGGAATTGCCTTTAAACACAGGAAAAGCATCACAACTTCGACAATTATGGAATTGTCCATAAAGGGCGTATGCGTTTTCACCTGAATATATTCAGGAGAAAACGCATACGCAGATTTTGACCAACCAAGCAACTGCACAATGCAAATCTGCACTACAAATAAGTATCACTTCCCACCGGTCAAAAGGGTCATCTGCAAAATGTGTAAAAACCAGAAAGGCAAGACAGGCTCTGGAGAACAGTAAGCCTTGTTATGCTCATGGGTGGGATGTAAATTGCCAACAGCCACCCTGGAGGAGTGCATTGTGTTCTCTAAAAGAAGTAAACAACAGAGCTTCACAACCTAAGTCACTTCCAGTCATGGGAATATACCTTGGGAAAACTGAATATCAATAAGACACAGCCACCCCAAAATTTAGGGCAGCACTGCTTACAAGAACCTCGAATCCGGGACACCTTAAATATCCAAGGAAAGACAAAAATGGTAAAGAAATTGTGGTACTTACCTATGATGGAATATCCCTCAGCCATGAAATCAATGTCATAAGGCCAGTAGAAGCAAAATGAGTGGATTCAGGTTCGATGATTCTAAGTGAAATAAGTCACACAGGAAAAGAAACTTATCATAAGATATCACTTATGAAGATCCTGTAAACATGGCTACACATGAACTGAGTTAGGAAAGAGAACAGAGTCTCACATTTAGAAAACACACTTATGCCTGCTTAAGGGTGAAGGAGAGGTGGGGGGGATGCATAAAACCAGAGTTTGAAATAAGCACAGATACCGTCCCAAAAACCAACTATGGAATAGACAAAACCTACACCTTCCTCAGTGAAAGGGACTCAAAACCCCATATTTCCCGCAGAGGAATACATCTGACTAGTAAGAATCTTAAAACCTATGTATTGATATGTCTCCGTAAGGGAATCAAGTGTGTCTAGACTGGCATAAACATGGCAGCGAGAATCAGCTCAAACCCACTATAAAAAGGAATTTCAAAAACAAACCAAAAAAACTGGGAAATTCTTTACAATTCCTTCAGGGTCGCTGATGAAACCCTGTATGACCGTATCTACAATGACAGCTGGATATGGCATAAGGTTGGACACGTGGGACTGAGAGGATTGGTGAGATTGGGTGAGCAAATGCAGACCCTTTAAAGCAATAATGCATGGCAACCATTCCATGGGTCCCAACTCTGCAGGTTGAAGAGAATATTACTACAGCAATAACATATACAGGAAATCTAGAGAATGGACACACTGTGAATACGAAAGGTTTCTAAAACTCAACGAATAGTCCCTCTCCTGGTGCTCCGGTTTGACTTTCCAACTGCTTTACTATCAATCTCCCAACTTGGAGAGAGAGCCCCTTTAACATCCTGGTTCACACACGTTGCCAAATTGGCAGAGGATGAAAGGCATGAGGGAGAACCAATGAGAGAGTAGCTGTTAGGCATTTGGACGGGCACATGTCAATGTAATTTCCCGGCAGGAAGAAGAATTAACTAAAGTCTCAGCCACCCACCGGGAACCAGTATAGGTCCTGCACCAAAATTTTGGACTTGCGGTCAGTTCACAAAAAACGAGTTGAAAAATGGAGCTCAGGGGCACAGCAATTCACAAACTGACAGAATAATAAAGGAAAACTATCGTCTAAAAATCTGTTGAGGGAAGGCAACGAGGTGGGCTTGAAATCGAGGCAGAATAGCAGGAAACAGATTTCAAGAGGTACATTGGAATCGCCTTTAAAGCACACGAAGAGGGGCACAACTTCGACAATGATGCACTTGGCCAAAAAGGGTGTATTCGTTTTCTCCTGAAGATATTCAGGAGAAAACGCATACGCCTATTTTGGCCAAGCAAGCAAGAAGGCAATGCAAATTGGCACTACAAAGAAGTATCACTTCCCACCGGTCAAAAGGGACATCCACAAAATATGTAAAAACCAGAAAGGCAAGAGAGGCCCTGGAGAACAGGGAGCCTTGTTATGCTGATGGGCGGGATGTAAATTGCCAACTGCCTCCCTGGAGGAGTGTATTGTGTTCCCTAAAACAAGTAAAGAACAGAGCTACAGAGCCAAGGGCACTTCCAGTCTAGGGAATATACCTTGGGAAAACTGAAAAACAATAATACAGAGCCACCCCAAAATTTAGGGCGGCACTGCCTACAAGAACCTCAACTTGGGTACACCTTAAATATCCCAGGAAATATAAAAATGGTTCAAAAATTTGTGGTACATACGTACGATGGAATATCCCTCAGCCATGAAATCAATGTCATAAGACCAGTAGCAGAAAAATGAGTGGATTCAGGTACGATGATTCTAAGTGAACCAAGTCACACAGAAACAGAAACTTATCATAAGATATCACTTATGATGATCATGTCAACATGGCTACACCTGAACTTAGATAGGAAAGAGAACAGAGTCTCACATTTAGAAAACACTCTTATTCCTTCTTAAGGGGGAATGAGAGGTGGGGTGATGCATAAAACCAGAGTTTGATATAAGCACAGGTACTGTTCCAAAAACCAACTATGGAATACAGAAGACATACACCTTCCTCAGTGAAAGGGACTCAAAACCCCATATTTCCCGCAGAGGAATATATGTGACTAGTAGAATCTTAAAACCTATGTATTGATATGGCACCATAAGGGAATCAAGTGTTTCTAGACTGGCATAAACATGGCAGCGAGAATCAGCCTAAACTCACTATAAAAAGGAATTTAAAAAACAAAACAAAAAAACATGGAAATTCTTTACAATTCCTTCAGGGTCTCTGATGAACGCTGGAATGACCCTATCTACAATGACAGCTGGATATGGCATAAGGCTGGACACTTGGGAATGAGAGAATTGGTGACATTGGGTGAGCAAATGCAGACCTTGTAAACCAATAATGCATGGCACCCATTCCATGGGTCCCAACTCTGAGGGTTGAAGGATATATTAATACAGCTATAACATGTACAGGAAACCTAGAGAATGGACACACTGTGAATACAAAAGGTTTCTAAAACTCAACGAATAGTCCCTCTCCTGGTGTTCCGGTTTGACTTTCCAACTGCTTTACTATCAATCTCCCAACTTGGAGACACACCACTTTTAACCTCCTGGTACACACACGTTGCCAATTTGGCAGAGGATGAAAGGAAAGGGGGAGAACCAATGACAGAGTAGCTGTTAGGCATTTAGACGGGCACATGTCACTCTAATTTCACGGGAGGAAGAAGAATTAACCAAAGTCTCAGCCACCCACGGGGAACAAGTAGAGGTCCTGAACCAAAATTTTGGACTTGCGGTCAGCTCACAAAAAATGAGTTGAAAAATGGGGCTCAGGGCACAGCAATTCACAAACTGGAAGAGTAATAAAGGACAACTATCATCCAAAAATCTGTTGAGGGAAGGCATCGAGGCGGAGTTGAAATCGAGGCAGAATAGCAGGAAACAGATTTCAAGAGGTATGTTGGAATCGCCTTTAAAGCACAAGAAGTGGGGCACAACTTCGACAATGATGCACTTGGCGAAAAAGGGCGTTTGCATTTTCTGCTGAATATTTTCAGGAGAAAATGCATACGACCTTTTTGGCCATGCAAGCAAGCAGGCAATGCAAATCTGCACTACAAAGAAGTATCACTTCCCACCGGTCAAAAGGGACATCCGCAAAATGTGTAAAAACCAGAAAGGCAAGACAGGCCCTGGAGAACAGGGAGCATTGTTATGCTGATGGGCAGGATGTAAATTGCCAACTGCCTCTCTGGTGGAGTGAATTGTGTTCCCTAAAACAAGTAAACAACAGAGCTACAGAGCCAAGGGCACTTCCAGTCTAGGGAATATACCTTGGGAAAACTGAAAATCAATAAGACAGAGCCACCCCAACGTTTAGGGCTGCACTGCTTACAAGAACCTCAACATGGGTACACCTTAAATATCCCAGGAAATATAAAAATGGTTCAAAAAATTGTGGTACTTACGTACGATGGAATATCCCTCAGCCATGAAATCAATGTCATAAGACCAGTAGCAGCAAAATGAGTGGAATGAGGTTCGATGATTCTAAGTGAAATAAGTCACACAGAAAAAGCAACTTATCATAAGATATCACTTATGAAGATCCTGTAAACATGGCTACACTTGAACTGAGCTAGGAAAGAGAACAGAGTCTCACATTTGGAAAACACTCTTATGCCTGCTTAAGGGGGAAGGAGAGTTGGGGTGATGCATAAAACCAGAGTTTCATATAAGCACACCTACCGTACCGAAAACCAACTATGGAATAGACAAGACCTACACATTCCTCAGTGAAAGGGACTGAAAAGCCCATATTTCCCGCAGAAGAATATATCTGACAAGTAAGAATCTTAAAACCTATGTATTGATATGTCTCTGTAAGGGAAACAAGTGTGTCTAGACTGGCATAAACATGGCAGCGAGAATCAGCTCAAACCCACTATCAAAAGGAATTTCACAAACAAAACAAAAAAACAGGGAAATTGTTTACAATTCCTTCAGGGTCTCTGATGAAACCTGGAATGACCCTATCTACAACGACAGCTGGATGTGGCATAAGGCTGGACACTTGGGACTGAGAGTATTGGAGAGATTGGGTGAGCAAATGCAGACCTTGTAAACCAATAATGCATGGCACACATTCCATGGGTCCCAACTCTGCGGGTTGAAGGGAATATTAATACAGCTATAACATGTACAGGAAACCTAGAGAATGGACACACTGTGAATACAAAAGGTTTCTAAAACTCAACGAATAGTCCCTCTCCTGGTGTTCCGGTTTGACTTTCCAACTGCTTTACTATCAATCTCCCAACTTGGAGAGACACCACTTTTAACCTCCTGGTACACACACGTTGCCAATTTGGCAGAGGATGAAAGGAAAGGGGGAGAACCAATGACAGAGTAGCTGCTAGGCATTTAGACGGGCACATGTCACTCTAATTTCAAGGGAGGAAGAAGAACTAACCAAAGTCTCAGCCTCCCACGGGTAAAAAGTAGAGGTCCTGAACCAAAATTTTGTACTTGCGGTCAGCTAACAAAAAATGAGTTGAAAAATGGGGCTCAGGGCACAGCAATTCACAAACTGGAAGAGTAATAAAGGACAACTATCATCCAAAAATCTGTTGAGGGAAGGCAACGAGGCGGAGTTGAAATCGAGTCAGAATAGCAGGAAACAGATTTCAAGAGGTACGTTGGAATCGCCTTTAAAGCACAGGAAGAGGGGCACAACTTCGACAATGATGCACTTGGCCAAAAATGTCGTATGCGTTTTCTCCTGAATATATTCAGGAGAAAACGCATATGCCCTTTTCGGACAAGCAAGCAAGCGGGCAATGCAAATCTGCACTACAAAGAAGTATCACTTCCCACCTGTCAAAAGGGACATCCACAAAATGTGTAAAAACCAGAAAGGCAAGACAGGCCCTGGAGAACAGGGAGCCTTGTTATGCTGATGGGCGGGATGTAATTTGCCAACTGCCTCTCTGGAAGAGTGCATTGTGTTCCCTAAAACAAGTAAAGAACAGAGCTACAGAGCCAAGGGCACTTCCAGTCTAGGGAATATACCTTGGGAACACTGAAAATCAATAAGACAGAGCCACCCCAAAATTCAGGGCTGCACTGCTTACAAGGACCTCAACTTGGGTACACCTTAAATATTCCAGGAAATATAAAAATGGTTCAAAAAATTGTGGTAATTACGTACGATGGAATATCCCTCAGCCATGAAATGAACGTCATAAGACCAGTAGCAGCAAAATGGGTGGATTCAGGTACGATGATTCTAAGTGAAATAAGTCACACAGAAAAAGAAACTTATCATAAGATATCACTTATGAAGATCCTGTAAACATGGCTACACTTGAACTGAGTTAGGAAAGAGAACAGTGTCTCACATTTAGAAAACACTCTTATGCCTGCTTAAGGCGGAAGGAGAGGTGGGGTGTTGCATAAAACCAGAGTTTGATATAAGCACAGGTACCGTTCCAAAAACCAACTATGGAATAGACAAGACCTACACCTTCCTCAAGGAAAGGGACTCAAAACCCCATATTTCCCGCAGAGGAATATATCTGACTAGTAAGAATCTTAAAACCTATGTATTGATATGTCTCCGTAAGGGAATCAAGTGTGTCTAGACTGGCATAAACATGGCAGCGAGAATCAGCTCAAACCCACTATAAAAAGGAATTTCAAAAACAAAACAAAAAAACTGGGATATTCTTTACAATTCCTTCAGGGTCTCTGATGAAAGCTGGAATGACCCTATCTACAACGACAGCTGGATGTGGCATAAGGAGGGACACTTGGGACTGAGACGATTGGTGAGATTGGGTGAGCAAATGCAGACCCTTAAAAGCAATAATGCATGGCACCCATTCCATGGGTCCGAACTCTCCAGGTTGAAGGGAATATTACTACAGCTATAACATGTGCGGGAAACCTAGAGAACGACACACTGTGAATACGAAAGGTTTCTAAAACTCAACGAATAGTCCCTCTCCTGGTGCTCCGGTTTGACTTTCCGTCTGCTTTACTATCAACCTCCCAACTTGGAGAGACAGCCCCTTTAACCTCTTGGTTCGCACAGGTTGCCAATTTGGCAGAGGATAAAAGGGAAGAGGGAGAACCAATGAGAGAGTAGCTGTTAGGCATTTGGACGGGCACATATCACTGTAATTTCCCGGCAGGAAGAAGAATTAACCAAATTCTCAGCCACCCACCGGGAACCAGTATAGGTCCTGAACCAAAATTTTGGACTTGCGGTCAGCTCACCAAAAACGAGTTGAAAAATGGAGCTCAGGGGCACAGCAATTCACAAACTGGCCGAGTAATAAAGGACAACTATCGTCCAAAAATCTGTTGAGGGAAGGCAACGAGGCGGACTTGAAAGCGAGGCAGAATAGCAGGAAACAGATTTCAAGAGGTACGTTGGAATCGCCTTTAAAGCACACGAAGAGGGGCACAACTTCGACAATGATGCACTTGGCCAAAAAGGGCGTATGCGTTTTCTCCTGAATATATTCAGGAGAAAACGCATACGCCCTTTTTGGCCAAGCAAGCAAGCGGGCAATGCAAATCTGCACTACAAAGAAGTATCACTTCCCACCGGTCAAAAGGGACATCCACAAAATGTGTAAGAACAAGAAAGGCAAGACAGGCCCTGGAGAACAGGGAGCCTTGTTATGCTGATGGGCGGGATGTAAATTGCCAACTGCCTCTCTGGAGGAGTGCATTCTGTTCCCTAAAACAAGTAAAGAACAGAGCTACAGAGCCAAGGGCACTACCAGTCTAGGGAATATACCTTGGGAAAACTGAAAATCAATAAGACAGAGCAACACCAAAATGTAGGGCTGCACTGCATACAAGGACCTCAACTTGGACACACCTTAAGTATCCCAGAAAATATAAACATGGTTCAAAAAATTGTGGTACTTACGTACGATGGAATATCCCTCAGCCATGAAATCAATGTCATAAGACTAGTAGCAACAAAATGGGTGGATTCAGGTACGATGATTCTAAGTGAAATAAGTCACAGAGAAAAAGAAACTTATCATAAGATATCACTTATGAAGATCCTGTAAACATGGCTACAATTGAACTGAGTTAGGAAAGAGAACAGTGTCTCACATTTAGAAAACACTCTTATACCTGCTTAAGGGGGAAGGAGAGGTGGGGTGATGCATAAAACCAGAGTTTGATATAAGCACAGGTACCGTTCCAAAAATCAACTATGGAATAGACAAGACCTACACCGTCCTCAGTGAAAGGGACTCAAAACCCCATATTTCCCGCAGAGGAAAGTATCTGACTAGTAAGAATCTTAAAACCTATGTATTGATATGTCTCCGTAAGGGAATCAAATGTGTCTAGACTGGCATAAACATGGCAGCGAGAATCAGCTCAAACCCACTATAAAAAGGAATTTCAAAAACAAAACAAAAAAACTGGGAAATTCTTTACAATTCCTTCAGGGTCTCTGATAAAAGCTGGAATGACCCTATCTACAACGACAGCTGGATGTGGCATAAGGAGGGACACTAGGGAATGAGATGATTGGTGAGATTGGGTGAGCAAATGCAGACCCTTTAAAGCAATAATGCATGGCACCCATTCCATGGGTCCTAACTCTCCAGGTTGAAGGGAATATTACTACAGGTATAACATGTACGGGAAACCTAGGGAACGGACATACTGTGAATACGAAAGGTTTCTAAAACTCAACGCATAGTCCCTCTCCTGGTGCTCCGGTTTGACTTTCCGTCTGCTTTACTATCAACCTCCCAACTTGGAGAGACAGCCCCTTTAACCTCTTGGTTCGCACAGGTTGCCAATTTGGCAGAGGATGAAAGGGAAGAGGGAGAACCAATGAGAGAGTAGCTGTTAGGCATTTGGACGGGCACATATCACTGTAATTTCCCGGCAGGAAGAAGAATTAACCAAATTCTCAGCCACCCACCGGGAACCAGTATAGGTCCTGAACCAAAATTTTGGACTTGCGGTCAGCTCAACAAAAACGAGTTGAAAAATGGAGCTCAGGGGCACAGCAATTCACAAACTAGCCGAGTAATAAAGGACAACTATCGTCCAAAAATCTGTTGAGGGAAGGCAACGAGGCGGACTTGAAAGCGAGGCAGAATAGCAGGAAACAGATTTCAAGAGGTACGTTGGAATCGCCTTTAAAGCACAGGAAGAGGGGCACAACTTCGACAATGATGCACTTGGCCAAAAAGGGCGTATGAGTTTTCTCCTGAATATATTCAGGAGAAAACGCATACGCCCTTTTTGGCCAAGCAAGCAAGCGGGCAATGCAAATCTGCACTACAAAGAGGTATCACTTCCACCGGTCAAAAGGGACATCCACAAAATGTGTAAGAACAAGAAAGGCAAGACAGGCCCTGGAGAACAGGGAGCCTTGTTATGCTGATGGGCGGGATGTAAATTGCCAACTGCCTCTCTGGAGGAGTGCATTCTGTTCCCTAAAACAAGTAAAGAACAGAGCTACAGAGCCAAGGGCACTACCAGTCTAGGGAATATACCTTGGGAAAACTGAAAATCAATAAGACAGAGCAACACCAAAATGTAGGGCTGCACTGCATACAAGGACCTCAACTTGGACACACCTTAAGTATCCCAGAAAATATAAACATGGTTCAAAAAATTGTGGTACTTACGTACGATGGAATATCCCTCAGCCATGAAATCAATGTCATAAGACTAGTAGCAACAAAATGGGTGGATTCAGGTACGATGATTCTAAGTGAAATAAGTCACAGAGAAAAAGAAACTTATCATAAGATATCACTTATGAAGATCCTGTAAACATGGCTACAATTGAACTGAGTTAGGAAAGAGAACAGTGTCTCACATTTAGAAAACACTCTTATACCTGCTTAAGGGGGAAGGAGAGGTGGGGTGATGCATAAAACCAGAGTTTGATATAAGCACAGGTACCGTTCCAAAAATCAACTATGGAATAGACAAGACCTACACCGTCCTCAGTGAAAGGGACTCAAAACCCCATATTTCCCGCAGAGGAAAGTATCTGACTAGTAAGAATCTTAAAACCTATGTATTGATATGTCTCCGTAAGGGAATCAAATGTGTCTAGACTGGCATAAACATGGCAGCGAGAATCAGCTCAAACCCACTATAAAAAGGAATTTCAAAAACAAAACAAAAAAACTGGGAAATTCTTTACAATTCCTTCAGGGTCTCTGATAAAAGCTGGAATGACCCTATCTACAACGACAGCTGGATGTGGCATAAGGAGGGACACTAGGGACTGAGATGATTGGTGAGATTGGGTGAGCAAATGCAGACCCTTTAAAGCAATAATGCATGGCACCCATTCCATGGGTCCTAACTCTCCAGGTTGAAGGGAATATTACTACAGGTATAACATGTACGGGAAACCTAGGGAACGGACATACTGTGAATACGAAAGGTTTCTAAAACTCAACGCATAGTCCCTCTCCTGGTGCTCTGGTTTGACTTTCCGTCTGCTTTACTATCAACCTCCCAACTTGGAGAGACAGCCCCTTTAACCTCTTGGTTCGCACAGGTTGCCAATTTGGCAGAGGATGAAAGGGAAGAGGGAGAACCAATGAGAGAGTAGCTGTTAGGCATTTGGACGGGCACATATCACTGTAATTTCCCGGCAGGAAGAAGAATTAACCAAATTCTCAGCCACCCACCGGGAACCAGTATAGGTCCTGAACCAAAATTTTGGACTTGCGGTCAGCTCACCAAAAACGAGTTGAAAAATGGAGCTCAGGGGCACAGCAATTCACAAACTAGCCGAGTAATAAAGGACAACTATCGTCCAAAAATCTGTTGAGGGAAGGCAACGAGGCGGACTTGAAAGCGAGGCAGAATAGCAGGAAACAGATTTCAAGAGGTACGTTGGAATCGCCTTTAAAGCACAGGAAGAGGGGCACAACTTCGACAATGATGCACTTGGCCAAAAAGGGCGTATGCGTTTTCTCCTGAATATATTCAAGAGAAAACGCATACGCCCTTTTTGGCCAAGCAAGCAAGCGGGCAATGCAAATCTGCACTACAAAGAGGTATCACTTCCACCGGTCAAAAGGGACATCCACAAAATGTGTAAGAACAAGAAAGGCAAGACAGGCCCTGGAGAACAGGGAGCCTTGTTATGCTGATGGGCGGGATGTAAATTGCCAACTGCCTCTCTGGAGGAGTGCATTCTGTTCCCTAAAACAAGTAAAGAACAGAGCTACAGAGCCAAGGGCACTACCAGTCTAGGGAATATACCTTGGGAAAACTGAAAATCAATAAGACAGAGCCACCCCAAAATTTAGGGCTGCACTGCATACAAGGACCTCAACTTGGATACACCTTAAGTATCCCAGAAAATATAAACATGGTTCAAAAAATTGTGGTACTTACGTACGATGGAATATCCCTCAGCCATGAAATCAATGTCATAAGACCAGTAGCAGCAAAATGGGTGGATTCAGGTACGATGATTCTAAGTGAAATAAGTCACACAGAAAAAGAAACTTATCATAAGATATCACTTATGAAGATCCTGTAAACATGGCTACACTTGAACTGAGTTAGGAAAGAGAACAGTGTCTCACATTTAGAAAACACTGTTATGCCTGCTTAAGGGGGAAGGAGAGGTGGGGTGATGCATAAAACCAGAGTTTGATATAAGCACAGGTACCGTTCCAAAAACCAACTATGGAATAGACAAGAACTACACCGTCCTCAGTGAAAGGGACTCAAAACCCCATATTTCCCGCAGAGGAAAATATCTGACTAGTAAGAATCTTAAAACCTATGTATTGATATGTCTCCGTAAGGGAATCAAGTGTGTGTAGACTGGCATAAACATGGCAGCGAGAATCAGCTCAAACCCACTATAAAAAGGAATTTCAAAAACAAAACAAAAAAACTGGGAAATTCTTTACAATTCCTTCAGCGTCTCTGATGAAAGCTGGAATGACCCTATCTACAACAACAGCTGGATGTGGCATAAGGAGGGACACTTGGGACTGAGATGCTTGGTGAGATTGGGTGAGCAAATGCAGACCCTTTAAAGCAATAATGCATGGCACCCATTCCATGGGTCCGAACTCTCCAGGTTGAAGGGAATATTACTACAGCTATAACATGTGCGGGAAACCTAGGGAACGGACACACTGTGAATACGAAAGGTTTCTAAAACTCAACGAATAGTCCCTCTCCTGGTGCTCCGGTTTGACTTTCCGTCTGCTTTACTATAAACCTCCCAACTTGGAGAGACAGCCCCTTTAACCTCTTGGTTCGCACAGGTTGCCAATTTGGCAGAGGATGAAAGGGAAGGGGGAGAACCAATGAGAGAGTAGCTGTTAGGCATTTGGACGGGCACATATCACTGTAATTTCCCGGCAGGAAGAAGAATTAACCAAATTCTCAGCCACCCACCGGGAACCAGTATAGGTCCTGAACCAAAATTTTGGACTTGCGGTCAGCTCACCAAAACGAGTTGAAAAATGGAGCTCAGGGGCACAGCAATTCACAAACTGGCCGAGTAATAAAGGACAACTATCGTCCAAAAATCTGTTGAGGGAAGGCAACGAGGCGGACTTGAAAGCGAGGCAGAATAGCAGGAAACAGATTTCAAGAGGTACGTTGGAATCACCTTTAAAGCACAGGAAGAGGGGCACAACTTCGACAATGATGCACTTGGCCAAAAAGGGCGTATGCGTTTTCTCCTGAATATATTCAGGAGAAAACGCATAAGCCCTTTTTGGCCAAGCAAGCAAGCGGGCAATGCAAATCTGCACTACAAAGAAGTATCACTTCCCACCGGTCAAAAGGGACATCCACAAAATGTGTAAGAACAAGAAAGGCAAGACAGGCCCTGGAGAACAGGGAGCCTTGTTATGCTGATGGGCGGGATGTAAATTGCCAACTGCCTCTCTGGAGGAGTGCATTCTGTTCCCTAAAACAAGTAAAGAACAGAGCTACAGAGCCAAGGGCACTACCAGTCTAGGGAATATACCTTGGGAAAACTGAAAATCAATAAGACAGAGCCACCCCAAAATTTAGGGCTGCACTGCATACAAGGACCTCAACTTGGATACACCTTAAGTATCCCAGAAAATATAAACATGGTTCAAAAAATTGTGGTACTTACGTACGATGGAATATCCCTCAGCCATGAAATCAATGTCATAAGACCAGTAGCAGCAAAATGGGTGGATTCAGGTACGATGATTCTAAGTGAAATAAGTCACACAGAAAAAGAAACTTATCATAAGATATCACTTATGAAGATCCTGTAAACATGGCTACACTTGAACTGAGTTAGGAAAGAGAACAGTGTCTCACATTTAGAAAACACTGTTATGCCTGCTTAAGGGGGAAGGAGAGGTGGGGTGATGCATAAAACCAGAGTTTGATATAAGCACAGGTACCGTTCCAAAAACCAACTATGGAATAGACAAGAACTACACCGTCCTCAGTGAAAGGGACTCAAAACCCCATATTTCCCGCAGAGGAAAATATCTGACTAGTAAGAATCTTAAAACCTATGTATTGATATGTCTCCGTAAGGGAATCAAGTGTGTGTAGACTGGCATAAACATGGCAGCGAGAATCAGCTCAAACCCACTATAAAAAGGAATTTCAAAAACAAAACAAAAAAACTGGGAAATTATTTACAATTCCTTCAGCGTCTCTGATGAAAGCTGGAATGACCCTATCTACAACAACAGCTGGATGTGGCATAAGGAGGGACACTTGGGACTGAGACGATTGGTGAGATTGGGTGAGCAAATGCAGACCCTTTAAAGCAATAATGCCTGGCACCCATTCCATGGGTCCCAACTCTCCAGGTTGAAGGGAATATTACTACAGCTATAACATGTGCGGGAAACCTAGAGAACGGACACACTGTGAATACGAAAGGTTTCTAAAACTCAACGAATAGTCCCTCTCCTGGTGCTCCGGTTTGACTTTCCGTCTGCTTTACTATCAACCTCCCAACTTGGAGAGACAGCCCCTTTAACCTCTTGGTTCGCACACGTTGCCAATTTGGCAGAGGATGAAAGGGAAGAGGGAGAACCAATGAGAGAGTAGCTGTTAGGCATTTGGACGGGCACATATCACTGTAATTTCCCGGCAGGAAGAAGAATTAACCAAATTCTCAGCCACCCACCGGGAACCAGTATAGGTCCTGAACCAAAATTTTGGACTTGCGGTCAGCTCACCAAAAACGAGTTGAAAAATGGAGCTCAGGGGCACAGCAATTCACAAACTGGCCGAGTAATAAAGGACAACTATCGTCCAAAAATCTGTTGAGGGAAGGCAACGAGGCGGACTTGAAAGCGAGGCAGAATAGCAGGAAACAGATTTCAAGAGGTACGTTGGAATCGCCTTTAAAGCACAGGAAGAGGGGCACAACTTCGACAATGATGCACTTGGCCAAAAAGGGCATATGCGTTTTCTCCTGAATATATTCAGGAGAAAACACATACGCCCTTTTTGGCCAAGCAAGCAAGCGGGCAATGCAAATCTGCACTACAAAGAAGTATCACTTCCCACCGGTCAAAAGGGACATCCACAAAATGTGTAAGAACAAGAAAGGCAAGACAGGCCCTGGAGAACAGGGAGCCTTGTTATGCTGATGGGCGGGATGTAAATTGCCAACTGCCTCTCTGGAGGAGTGCATTCTGTTCCCTAAAACAAGTAAAGAACAGAGCTACAGAGCCAAGGGCAATACCAGTCTAGGGAATATACCTTGGGAAAACTGAAAATCAATAAGACAGAGCCACCCCAAAATTTAGGGCTGCACTGCATACAAGGACCTCAACTTGGATACACCTTAAGTATCCCAGAAAATATAAACATGGTTCAAAAAATTGTGGTACTTACGTACGATGGAATATCCCTCAGCCATGAAATCAATGTCATAAGACCAGTAGCAGCAAAATGGGTGGATTCAGGTACGATGATTCCAAGGGAAATAAGTCACACAGAAAAAGAAACTTATCATAAGATATCACTTATGAAGATCCTGTAAACATGGCTACACTTGAACTGAGTTAGGAAAGAGAACAGTGTCTCACATTTAGAAAACACTCTTATACCTGCTTAAGGGGGAAGGAGAGGTGGGGTGATGCATAAAACCAGAGTTTGATATAAGCACAGGTACCATTCCAAAAACCAACTATGGAATAGACAAGACCTACACCGTCCTCAGTGAAAGGGACTCAAAACCCCATATTTCCCGCAGAGGAAAATATCTGACTAGTAAGAATCTTAAAACCTATGTATTGATATGTCTCCGTAAGGGAATCAAGTGTGTCCAGACTGGCATAAACATGGCAGCGAGAATCAGCTCAAACCCACTATAAAAAGGAATTTCAAAAACAAAACAAAAAAACTGGGAAATTCTTTACAATTCCTTCAGGGTCTCTGATGAAAGCTGGAATGACCCTATCTACAATGACAGCTGGATGTGGCATAAGGAGGGACACTTGGGACTGAGACGATTGGTGAGATTGGGTGAGCAAATGCAGAACCTTTAAAGCAATAATGAATGGCACCCATTCCATGGGTCCGAACTCTCCAGGTTGAAGGGAATATTACTACAGCTATAACATGTGCGGGAAACCTAGGGAACGGACACACTGTGAATACGAAAGGTTTCTAAAACTCAACGAATAGTCCCTCTCCTGGTGCTCCAGTTTGACTTTCCGGCTGCTTTACTATCAACTTCCCAACTTGGAGAGACAGCCCCTTTAACCTCTTGGTTCGCACAAGTTGCCAATTTGGCAGAGGATGAAAGGGAAGAGGGAGAACCAATGAGAGAGTAGCTGTTAGGCATTTGGACGGGCACATATCACTGTAATTTCCCGGCAGGAAGAAGAATTAACCAAATTCTCAGCCACCCACCGGGAACCAGTATAGGTCCTGAACCAAAATTTTGGACTTGCGGTCAGCCTATCTAAAACGAGTTGAAAAATGGAGCTCAGGGGCACAGCAATTCACAAACTGGCCGAGTAATAAAGGACAACTATCGTCCAAAAATCTGTTGAGGGAAGGCAACGAGGCGGACTTGAAAGCGAGGCAGAATAGCAGGAAACAGATTTCAAGAGGTACGTTGGAATCGCCTTTAAAGCACAGGAAGAGGGGCACAACTTCGACAATGATGCACTTGGCCAAAAAGGGCGTATGCGTTTTCTCCTGAATATATTCAGGAGAAAACACATACGCCCTTTTTGGCCAAGCAAGCAAGCGGGCAATGCAAATCTGCACTACAAAGAAGTATCACTTCCCACCGGTCAAAAGGGACATCCACAAAATGTGTAAGAACAAGAAAGGCAAGACAGGCCCTGGAGAACAGGGAGCCTTGTTATGCTGATGGGCGGGATGTAAATTGCCAACTGCCTCTCTGGAGGAGTGCATTCTGTTCCCTAAAACAAGTAAAGAACAGAGCTACAGAGCCAAGGGCACTACCAGTCTAGGGAATATACCTTGGGAAACCTGAAAATCAATAAGACAGAGCCACCCCAAAATTTAGGGCTGCACTGCATACAAGGACCTCAACTTGGATACACCTTAAGTATCCCAGAAAATATAAACATGGTTCAAAAAATTGTGGTACTTACGTACGATGGAATATCCCTCAGCCATGAAATCAATGTCATAAGACCAGTAGCAGCAAAATGGGTGGATTCAGGTACGATGGTTCTAACTGAAATAAGTCACACAGAAAAAGAAACTTATCATAAGATATCACTTATGAAGATCCTGTAAACATGGCTACACTTGAACTGAGTTAGGAAAGAGAACAGTGTCTCACATTTAGAAAACACTCTTATACCTGCTTAAGGGGGAAGGAGAGGTGGGGTGATGCATAAAACCAGAGTTTGATATACGCACAGGTACCGTTCCAAAAACCAACTATGGAATAGACAAGACCTACACCGTCCTCAGTGAAAGGGACTCAAAATCCCATATTTCCCGCAGAGGAAAATATCTGAGTAGTAAGAATTTTAAAACCTATGTATTGATATGTCTCCGTAAGGGAATCAAGTGTGTCTAGACTGGCATAAACATGGCAGCGAGAATCAGCTCAAACCCACTATAAAAAGGAATTTCAAAAACAAAACAAAAAAACTGGGAAATTCTTTGCAATTCCTTCAGCGTCTCTGATGAAAGCTGGAATGACCCTATCTACAACGACAGCTGGATGTGACATAAGGCTGGACACTGGGGCTGAGAGGATTGGTGAGATTGGGTCAACAAATGCAGACCCTTTAAAGCAATAATGCATGGCACCCATTCCATGGGTCCCAACTCTCCAGGTTGAAGGGAATATTACTACAGTTATAACATGTACGGGAAACCTAGAGAACGGACACACTGTGAATACGAAAGGTTTCTAAAACTCAACGAATAGTCCCTCTCCTGGTGCTCCGGTTTGACTTTCCATCTGCTTTACTATCAACCTCCCAACTTGGAGAGACAGCCCGTTTAACCTCCTGGTTCGCACAGGTTGCAAATTTGGCAGAGGATGAAAGGGAAGAGGGAGAACCAATGAGAGAGTAGCTGTTAGGCATTTGGACGGGCAAATATCACTCTAACTTCGCGGCAGGAAGAAGAATTAACCAAAGTCTCAGCCCCCCACCGGGAACCAGCATTGTTCCTGAACCAAAATTTTGGACTTGCGGTCAGCTCACCAAAAACGAGTTGAAAAATGGAGCTCAGGGGCACAGCAATACACAAACTGGCCGACTAATAAAGGACAATTATCGTCCAAACATCTGTTGAGGGAAGGCAATGAGGCGGACTTGAATGCGAGGCAGAATAGCAGGAAACAGATTTCAAGACGTACGTTGGAATCGCCTTTAAAGCACAGGAAGAGGGGCACAACTTCGACAATGATGCACTTGGCCAAAAAGGGCGTATGTGTTTTCTCCTGAATATATTAAGGAGAAAACGCATACGCCCTTTTTGGCCAAGCAAGCAAGCGGGAAATGCAAATCTGCACTACAAAGAAGTATCACCTCCCACCGGTCAAAAGGGACATCCACAAAATGTGTAAATACAGAAAGGCAAGACAGGCCCTGGAGAACAGGGAGCCTTGTTATGCTGATGGGCGGGATGTAAATTGCCAACTGCCTCTCTGGAGGAGTGCATTGTGTTCCCTAAAACAAGTAAACAACAGAGCTACAGAGCCAAGGGCACTTCCAGTCTAGGGAATATACCTTGGGAAAACTGAAAATCAATAAGACAGAGCCACCCCAAAATTTAGGGCTGCACTGCTTACAAGGATCTCAACTTGGGTACACCTTAAATATCCCAGGAAATACAAAAATGGTTCAAAAAATTGTGGTACTTACGTACGATGGAATATCCCTCAGCCATGAAATCAATGTCATAAGACCAGTAGCAGCAAAATGGGTGGATTCAGGTACGATGATTCTAAGTGAAATATGTCACACAGAAAAATAAACTTATCATAAGATATCACTTATGAAGATCCTGTAAACATGGCTACACTTGAACTGAGTTAGTAAAGAGAACAGTGTCTCACATTTAGAAAACACTCTTATGCCTGCTTAAGGGGGAAGGAGAGGTGGGGTGATGCATAAAACCAGAATTTGATATAAGCACAGGTACCGTTCCAAAAACCAACTATGGAATAGACAAGACCTACACCTTCCTCAGTGAAAGGGACTCAAAACCCCATATTTCCCGCAGAGGAATATATCTGACTAGTAAGAATCTTAAAACCTATGTATTGATATGTCTCCGTAAGGGAATCAAGTGTGTCTAGACTGGCATAAACATGGCAGCGAGAATCAGCTCAAACCCACTAAAAAAGGAATTTCAAAAATAAAACAAAACAACTGGGAAATTCTTTATAATTCCTTCAGGGTCTCTGATGAAACCTGGAATGACCCTATCTACAACGACAGCTGGATGTGGCATAAGGCTGGACACTTGGGACTGAGAGGATTGGTGAGATTGGGTGAGCAAATGCAGACCCTTTAAAGCAATAATGCATGGCACACATTCCATTGGTCCCAACTCTCCAGGTTGAAGGGAATATTACTACAGCTATAACATGTACGGGAAACCTAGAGAACGGACACACTGTAAATACGAAAGGTTTCTAAAACTCAACGAATAGTCCCTCTCCTGGTGCTCCGGTTTGACTTTCCATCTGCTTTACTATCAACCTCCCAACTTGGAGAGACAGACCCTTTAACCTCCTGGTTCACACAGGTTGCCAATTTGGCAGAGGATGAAAGGGAAAAGGGAGAACCAATGAGAGATTAGCTGTTAGGCATTTGGACGGGCACATATCACTGTAATTTCCCGGCAGGAAGAAGAATTAACCAAAGTCTCAGCCACCCACCGGGAACAAGTTTAGGTCCTGAACCAAAATTTCGGACTTGCGGTCAGCTCACCAAAAACGAGTTGAAAAATGGAGCTCAGGGGCACAGCAATTCACAAACTGGCCGAGTAATAAAGGACAACTATCGTCCAAAAATCTGTTGAGGGAAGGCAACGAGGCGGACTTGAAAGTGAGGCAGAATAGCAGGAAACAGATTTCAAGAGGTACGTTGGAATCGCCTTTAAAGCACAGGAAGAGGGGCACAAATTCGACAATGATGCACTTGGCCAAAAAGGGCGTATGCGTTTTCTCCTGAATATATTCAGGAGAAAACGCATACGCCCTTTTTGGCCAAGCAAGCAAGCGGGCAATGCAAATCTGCACTACAAAGAAGTATCACTTCCCACCGGTCAAAAGGGACATCCACAAAATGTGTAAAATCCAGAAAGGCAAGACAGGCCCTGGAGAACAGGGAGCCTTGGTATGCTGATGGGCGGCATGTAAATTGCCAACTGCCTCTCTGGAGAAGTGCATTGTGTTCCCTAAAACAAGTAAAGAACAGAGCTACAGAGCCAAGGGCACTTCCAGACTAGGGAATATACCTTGGGAAAACTGAAAATCAATAACACAGAGCCACCCCAAAATTTAGGGCTGCACTGCTTACAAGGACATCAACTTGGGTACACCTTAAGTATCCCAGGAAATATAAAAATGGTTCAAAAAATTGTGGTACTTACGTACGATGGAATATCCCTCAGCCATGAAATCAATGTCCTAAGACCAGTAGCAGCAAAATGGGTGGATTCAGGTACGATGATTCTAAGTGAAATATGTCACAGAGAAAAAGAAACTTAACATAAGATATCACTTATGAAGATCCTGTAAACATGGCTACACTTGAACTGAGTAAGGAAACAGAACAGTGTCTCACATTTAGAAAACACTCTGATGCCTGCTTAAGGGGGAAGGAGAGGTGGGGTGATGCATAAAACCAGAGTTTGATATAAGCACAGGTACCGTTCCAAAAACCAACTATGGAATAGACAAGACCTATACCTTCCTCAGTGAAATGGACTCAAAACCCCATATTTCCCGCAGAGGAATATATCTGACTAGTAAGAATCTTAAAACCTATGTATTGATATGTCTGCGTAAGGGAATCAAGTGTGTCTAGACTGGCATAAACATAGCAGCGAGAATCAGCTCAAACCCACTATAAAAAGGAATTTCAAAAACAAAACAAAAAAACTGGGAAATTCTTTACAATTCCTTCAGGGTCTCTGATGAAACCTGGAATGACCCTATCTACAACGACAGCTGGATGTGGCATAAGACTGGACACTTGGGACTGAGAGGATGGGTGAGAGTGGGTGAGCAAATGCAGACCCTGTAAAGCAATAATGCATGGCACCCATTCCATGGTTCCCAACTCTCCAGGTTGAAGGGAATATTACTACATCTATAACATGTACGGGAAACCTAGAGAATGGACACACTGTGAAGACGAAAGGTTTCGAAAACTCAACGAATTGTCCCTCTCCTGGTGCTCCCGTTTGACTTTCCATCTGCTTTACTATCAACAACCCAACTTGGAGAGACAGCCCCTTTAACTTCCTGGTTCGCACAGGTTGCCAATTTGGCAGAGGATGAAAGGGAAGAGGGAGAACCAATGAGAGAGTAGCTGATAGGCATTTGGACGGGCACATATCACCGTAATTTCCCGGAAGGAAGAAGAATTAACCAAAGACTCAGCAACTCTCCGGGAACCAGTATAGGTCCTGAACCAAAATTTCGGAGTTGCGGTCACCTCACCAAAAACGAGTTGAAAAATGGAGCTCAGGGGCACAGCAATTCACAAACTGGCCGAGTAATAAAGGACAACTATCGTCCAAAAATCTCTTGAGGGAAGGCAACGAGGCGGACTTGAAAGCGAGGCAGAATAGCAGGAAACAGATTTCAAGAGGTACGTTGGAATCGCCTTTAAAGCACAGGAAGAGGGGCACAACTTCGACAATGATGCACTTGGCCAAAAAGGGCGTATGCGTTTTCTCCTGAATATATTCAGGAGAAAACGCATACGCCCTTTTTGCCCAAGCAAGCAAGCGGGCAATGCAAATCTGCACTACAAAGAAGTATCACTTCCCACCGGTCAAAAGGGACATCCACAAAATGTGTAAAAACCAGAAAGGCAAGACAGGCCCTGGAGAACAGGGAGCCTTGTTGTGCTGATGGACGGCATGTAAATTGCCAACTGCCTCTCTGGAGGAGTACATTGTGTTCCCTAAAACAAGTAAAGAACAGAGCTACAGAGCCAAGGGCACTTCCAGTCTAGGGAATATACCTTGGGAAAACTGAAAATCAATAAGACAGAGCCACCCCAAAATTTAGGGCTGCACTGCTTACAAGGACCTCAACTTGGGTACACCTTAAATATCCCAGGAAATATAAAAATGGTTCAAAAAATTGTGGTACTTACGTATGATGGAATATCCCTCAGCCATGAAATCAATATCATAAGACCAGTAGCAGCAAAATGGGTGGATTGAAGTACGATGATTCTAAGTGAAATAAGTCACACAGAAAAAGAAACTTATCATAAGATATCACTTATGAAGATCCTGTAAACATGGTTACACTTGAACTGAGTTAGGAAAGAGAACAGGGCCTCACATTTAGAAAACACTCTTATGCCTGCTTAAGGGGGAAGGAGAGGTGGGGTGATGCATAAAACCAGAGTTTGCTATAAGCACAGGTACCGTTCCAAAAACCAACTATGGAATAGACAAGACCTACACCTTCCTCAGTGAAAGGGACTCAAAACCCCATATTTCCCGCAGAGGAACATATCTGACTAGTAAAAATCTTAAAACCTATCTATTGATATGTCTCCGTAAGGGAATCAAGTGTGTCTAGACTGGCATAAACATGGCAGCGAGAATCAGCTCAAACCCACTATAAAAAGGAATTTCAAAAACAAAACAAAAATTGGGAAATTCTTTACAATTCCTTCAGGGTCTCTGATGAAACCTGGAATGACCCTATCTACAACGACAGCTGGATGTGGCATAAGGAGGGACACTTGGGACTTAGACAATTGGTGAGATTCGGAGAGCAAATGCAGACCCTTTAAAGCAATAATGCATGGCACCCATTCCATGGGTCCCAACTCTCCAGGTTGAAGGGAATATTACTACAGCTATAACATGTACGGGAAACCTAGAGAACAGACACACTGTGAATACGAAAGGTTTCTAAAACTCAACGAATAGTCCCTCTCCTGGTGCTCCTGTTTGACTTTCCATCTGCTTTACTATCAACCTCCCAACTTGGAGAGAGAGCCCCTTTAACCTCCTGGTTCGCACAGGTTGCCAATTTGGCAAAGGATGAAAGGGAATAGGGAGAACCAATGAGAGAGTAGCTGTCAGGCATTTGAACGGGCACATATCACTGTAATTTCCCGGCAGGGAGAAGATTTAACCAAAGTCTCAGCCACCCACCGGGAACCAGTATAGGTCCTGAACCAAAATTTTGGACTTGCGGTCAGCTCACCAAAAACGAGTTGAAAAATGGTGCTCAGGGGCACAGCAATTCACAAACTGGCCGAGTAATAAAGGACAACTAACATCCAAAAATCTGTTGAGGGAAGGCAACGAGGCGGACTGGAAAGCGAGGCAGAATAGCGGGAAACACATTTCAACATGTACGTTGGAATCGCCTTTAAAGCACACGAAGAGGGGCACAACTTCGACAATGATGCACTTGGCCAAAAAGGGCGTATGCGTTTTCTCCTGAATATATTCAGGAGAAAACGCATACGCCCATTTTGGCCAAGCAAGCAAGCGGGCAATGCAAATCTGCACTACAAAGAAGTATCACTTCCCACCGGTCAAAAGGGACATCCTCAAAATGTGTAAAAACCAGAAAGGCAAGACAGGCCCTGGAGAACAGGGAGCCTTGTTATGCTGATGGGCGGGATGGAAATTGCCAACTGCCTCTCTGGAGGAGTACATTGTGTTCCTTAAAACAAGTAAAGAACAGAGCTACAGAGCCAAGGACACTTCCAGTCTAGGGAATATACCTTGGGAAAACTGAAAATCAATAAGACAGAGCCACCCCAAAATTTAGGGCTGCACTGCTTACAAGGACCTCAACTTGGGTACACCTTAAATATCCCAGGAAATATAAAAATGGTTCAAAAAATTGTGGTACTTACGTACGATGGAATATCCCTCAGCCATGAAATCAATGTCATAAGACCAGTAGAGGCAAAATGGGTGGATTCAGGTACGATGATTCTAAGTGAAATAAGTCACACAGAAAAAGAAACTTATCATAAGATATCACTTATGAAGATCCTGTAAACATGGCTACACTTGAACTGAGTTAGGAAAGAGAACAGTGTCTCACATTTAGAAAACACTCTTATGCCTGCTTAAGGGGGAAGGAGAGGTGGGGTGATGCATAAAACCAGAGTTTGCTATAAGCACAGGTACCGTTCCAAAAACCAACTATGGAATAGACAAGACCTACACCTTCCTCAGTGAAAGGGACTCAAAACCCCATATTTCCCGCAGAGGAATATATCTGACTAGTAAGAATCTTAAAACCTATGGATTGATATGTCTCTGTAAGGGAATCAAATGTGTCTAGACTGGCATAAACATGGCAGCGAGAATCAGCTCAAACCCACTATAAAAAGGAATTTCAAAAACAAAACAAAAAAACAGGGAAATTCTTTACAATTCCTTCAGGGTCTCTGATGAAACCTGGAATGACCCTATCTACAACGACAGCTGGATGTGGCATAAGGCTGGAAACTTGGGACTGAGAGGATTGGTGAAATTGGGTGAGCAAATGCAGACCATTTAAAGCACAAATGCCTTGCACCCATTCCATGGGTCCCAACTCTCCAGGTTGAAGGGAATATTACTACAGCTATAAGATGTTCAGAAAACTTAGAGAACGGACACACTGTGAATACGAAAGGTTTCTAAAACTCAACGAATAGTCCCTCTCCTGGTGCTCCGGTTTGACTTTCCATCTGCTTTACTATCAACTTCCCAAATTGGACAGACTGCCCCTTTAACCTCCTGGTTCGCACAGGTTGCCAATTTGGCAGAGGATGAAAGGGAAGAGGGAGAACCAATGAGAGAGTAGCTGTTAGGCATTTGGACGGGCATATATCAGTCTAATTTCCCGGCAGGAAGAAGAATTAACCAAAGTCTCAGCCCCCCACCGGGAACCAGCATAGGTCCTCAACCAAAATTTTGGACCTGCCGTCAGCTCACCGAAAACGAGTTGAAAAATGAAGCTCAGGGGCACAGCAATTCACAAACTGGCCGAGTAATAAAGGACAACTATCGTCCAAAAATCTGTTGAGGGAAGGCAACGAGGCAGATTTGAAAGGGAGGCAGAATAGCAGGAAACAGATTTCAAGAGGTACGTTGGAATCGCCTTTAAAGCACAGGAAGAGGGGCACAACTTCGACAATGATGCACTTGGCCAAAAAGGGCATATGCGTTTTCTCCTGAATATATTCAGGAGAAAACGCATATGCCCTTTTTGGCCAAGCAAGAAAGCGGGCAATGCAAATCTGCACTACAAAGAAGTATCACTTCCCACAGGTCAAAAGGGACATCCACAAAATGTGTAAAAACCAGAAAGGCAAGCAGGCCCTGGAGAACAGGGAGCCTTGTTATGCTGATGGGCGGGATGTAAACTGCCAACTGCCTCTCTGTAGAAGTGCATTGTGTTCCCTAAAACAAGTAAACAACAGAGCTACAGAGCCAAGGGCACTTCCAGTCTAGGGAATATACCTTGGGAAAACTGTAAATGAATAAGACAGAGCCACCCCAAAATTTAGGGCTGCACTGCTTACAAGGACCTCAACTTGGGTACACCTTAAATATCCCAGGAAATATAAAAATGGTTCAAAAAATTGTGGTACTTATGTACGATGGAATATCCCTCAGCCATGAAATCAATGTCATAAGACCAGTAGCAGCAAAATGGGTGGATTCAGGAACGATGATTCTAAGTGAAATAAGTCACAGAGAAAAATAAACTTATCAAAAGATATCACTTATGAAGATCCTGTAAATATGGCTACACTTGAACTGAGTTAGGAAAGAGAAGAGTGTCTCACATTTAGAAAACACTCTTATGCCTGCTTAAGGGGGAAGGAGAGGTGGGGTGATGCATAAAACCAGAGTTTGATATAAGCACAGGTACCGTTCCAAAATCCAACTATGGAATAGACAGGACCTACACCTTCCTCAGTGAAAGGGACTCAAAACCCCATATTTCCCACAGAGGAATATATCTGACTAGTAAGAATCTTAAAACCTATGTATTGATATGTCTCCGTAAGGGAATCAAGTGTGTCTAGACTGGCATAAACATGGCAGCGAGGATCAGCTCAAACCCACTATAAAAAGGAATTTCAAAAACAAAACAAAAAAACTGGGAAATTCTTTACAATTCCTTCAGGGTCTCTGATGAAATCTGGAATGACCCTATCTACAACGACAGCTGGATGTGGCATAAGGCTGGACACTTGGGACTGAGAGGATTGGTGAGATTGGGTGAGCAAATGCAGACCCTTTAAAGCAATAATGCTTGGCACCCATTCCATGGGTCCCAACTCTCCAGGTTGAAGGGAATATTACTACAGCTATAACATGAACGGGAAACCTAGAGAACGGACACACTGTGAATACGTAAGGTTTCTAAAACTCAACGAATAGTCCCTCTCCTGGTGCTCCGGTTTGACTTTCCGTCTGCTTTACTATCAACCTCCCAACTTGGAGAGACAGCCCCTTTAACCTCTTGGTTCGCACAGGTTGCCAATTTGGCAGAGGATGAAAGGGAAGAGGGAGAACCAATGAGAGAGTAGCTGTTAGGCATTTTTACGGGCACATATCACTCTAACTTCCGAGCAGGAAGAAGAATTGACCAAAGTCTCAGCCCCCCACTGGGAACCAGCATAGGTCCTGAACCAAAATTTTGGACTTGCGGTCAGCTCACAAAAAACGAGTTGAAAAATGGAGCTCAGGGGCACAGCAATTCACAAACCGGCCGAGTAATAAAGAACCACTATCGTCCAAAAATCTGTTCAGGGAAGGCAACGTTGCGGACTTGAAAGTGAGGCAGAATAGCAGGAAACAGATTTCAAGAGGTACGTTGGCATCGCCTTTAAAGCACAAGAAGAGGGGCACAACTTCGACAATGATGCACTTGGCCAAAAAGGGCATATTCGTTTTCTCCTGAATATATTCAGGAGAAAACGCATACGCCCTTTTAGGGCAAGCAAGCAAGCGGGCAATGCAAATCTGCACTACAAAGAAGCATCACTTCCCACCAGTCAAAAGGGATATCCACAAAATGTGTAAAAACCAGAAAGGCAAGACAGGCCCTGGAGAACAGGGAGCCCTGTTATGCTTATGGGCGGGATGTAAATTGCCATCTGCCTCTCTGGAGGAGTGCATTGTGTTCCCTAAAACAAGTAAACAACAGAGCTACAGAGCCAAGGGCACTTCCAGTCTAGGGAATATACCTTGGGAAAACTGAAAATCAATAAGACAGAGCCACCCCAAAATTTAGGGCTGCACTGCTTACAAGGACCTCAACTTGGGTACACCTTAAATATACCAGGAAATATAAAAATGGTTCAAAAAATTGTGGTACTTACGTACGATGGAATATCCCTCAGCCATGAAATCAATGTCATAAGACCAGTAGCAGCAAAATGGGTGGATTTAGGTACGATGATTCTAAGTGAAATAAGTCACACAGAAAAATATACTTATCATAAGATATCACTTATGAAGTTCCTGTAAACATGGTTACACTTGAACTGAGTTAGGAAAGAGAACAGTGTCTCTCATTTAGAAAACACTCTTATGCCTGCTTAAGGGGGAATGAGAGGTGGGGTGATGCATAAAACCAGAGTTTGATATAAGCACAGGTACCGTTCCAAAAACCAACTATGGAATAGACAAGAACTACACCTTCCTCACTGAAAGGGACTCAAAACCCCATATTTCCCACAGTGGAATATATCTGACTAGTAAGAATATTAAAACCTATGTATTGATATGTCTCCGTAAGGGAATCAAGTGTGTCTAGACTGGCTTAAACATGGCAGCGAGAATCAGCTCAAACCCACGATAAAAAGGAATTTCAAAAACAAAACAAAAAAACTGAGAAATTCTTTACAATTCCTTCAGGGTCTCTGATGAAACCTGGAATGACCGTATGTACAACGACAGCTGGATGTGGCATAAGGCTGGACACTTGGGACTGAGACGATTGGTGAGATTGGGTGAGCAAATGCAGACCCTTTAAAGCACAAATGCCTGGCACCCATTCCTTGGGTCCCAACTCTCCAGGTTGAAGGGAATATTACTACAGCTATAACATGTATGGGAAACCTTTAGAACGGACACACTGTGAATAAGAAATGTTTCAAAAACTCAACGAATAGTCCCTATTCTGGTACTCAAGATTGACTTTCCATCTGCTTTACTATCAACCTTCCAACTTGGAGAGACAGCCCCTTTAACCTCCTGGTTCGCACAGGTTGCCAATTTGGCAGAGGATGAAAGGGAAGAGGGAGAACCAATGAGAGAGTAGCTGTTAGGCATATGGAAGGGCACATATCACTCTAATTTCCCAGCTGGAAGAAGAATTAACCAAAGTCTCCGCCACCCACCGGGAACCAGCATAGGTCCTGAACCAAAATTTTGGACATGTGGTCAGCTCACAAAAAACGAGTTGAAAAATGCATCTCAGGGGCACAGCATTTCACAAACTGGCAGAGTAATAAAGGACAACTATCGTCCAAAAATCTGTTGAGGGAAGGCAACGAGGCAGACTTGAAAGCGAGGCAGAATAGCAGGAAACAGATTTCAAGAGGTATGTTGGAATCACCTTTAAAGCACAGGAAGAGGGGCACAACTTCGAAAATGATGCACTTGGCCAAAAAGGGCGTATGCGTTTTCTCCTGAATATATTCAGGAGAAAACGCATACGCCCTTTTTGGCCAAGCAAGCAAGCGGGCAATGCAAATCTGCACTACAAAGAAGTATCACTTCCCACCGGTCAAAAGGGACATCCACAAAATGTGTAAAATCCAGAAAGGCAAGACAGGCCCTGTTGAACAGGGAGCCTTGTTATGCTGATAGGCGGCATGTAAATTGCGAACTGCCTCTCTGGAGGAGTGCATTGTGTTCCCTAAAAGAAGTAAAGAACAGAGCTACAGAGCCAAGGGCACTTCCAGTCTAGGGAATATACCTTGGGAAAACTGAAAATCAATAAGACAGAGCCACCCCAAAATTTAGGGCTGCACTGCTTACAAGGACCTCAACTTGGGTACACCTTAAATATCCCAGGAAATATATAAATGGTTCAAAAAATTGTGGTACTTACGTACGATGGAATATCCCTAAGCCATGAAATCAATGTCATAAGACCAGTAGCAGCAAAATGGGTGGATTCAGGTACGATGATTCTAAGTGAAATAAGTCACACAGAAAAATATACTTATCATAAGATATCACTTATGAAGTTCCTGTAAACATGGTTACACTTGAACTGAGTTAGGAAAGAGAACATTGTCTCTCATTTAGAAAACACTCTTATGCCTGCTTAAGGGGGAAGGAGAGGTGGGGTGAAGCATAAAACCAGAGTTTGATATAGGCACAGGTACCATTCCAAAAACCAACTATGGAATAGACAAGAAATACACCTTCCTCACTGAAAGGGACTCAACACCCCATATTTCCCACAGTGGAATATATCTGACTAGTAAGAATCTTAAAACCTATGTATTGATATGTCTCCGTAAGGGAATCAAGTGTGTCTAGACTGGCATAAACATGGCAGCGAGAATCAGCTCAAACCCACGATAAAAAGGAATTTCAAAAACAAAACAAAAAAACTGAGAAATTCTTTACAATTCCTTCAGGGTCTCTGATGAAACCTGGAATGACCCTATCTACAATGACAACTGGATGTGGCATAAGGCTGGACACTTGGGACTGAGACGATTGGTGAGATTGGGTGAGCAAATGCAGACCCTTTAAAGCACAAATGCCGGGCATCCATTCCATGGGCCCCAACTCTCCAGGTTGAAGGGAATATTACTACAGCTATAACATATACGGGAAACCTAGAGAACGGACACACTGTGAATACGAAAGGTTTCTAAAACTCAACGAATAGTCCCTTTCCTGGTGCTCCGGTTTGACTTTCCATCTGCTTTACTATCAACCTCCCAGCTTGGTGAGACAGCCCCTTTAACCTCCTGGTTCGCACATGTTGCCAATTTGGCAGAGGATGAAAGGGAAGAGGGAGAACCAATGAGAGAGTAGCTGTTAGGCATTTGGACGGGCACATATCACTGTAATTTCCCGGCAGGAAGAAGAATTAACCAAAGTCTCAGCCACCCACCGGGAACCAGTATAGGTCCTGAACCAAAATTTTGGACTTGCGGTCAGCTCAGCAAAAACGAGTTGAAAAATGGAGCTCAGGGGCACAGCAATTCACAAACTGGCCGAGTAATGAAGGACAACTATCGTCCAAAAATCTGTTGAGGGAAGGCAACGAGGTGGACTTGAAAGCGAGGCAGAATAGCAGGAAACAGATTTCAAGAGGTACGTTGGAATCGCCTTTAAAGCACAGGAAGAGGGGCACAACTTCGACAATGATGCACTTGGCCAAAAAGGGCGCATGCGTTTTCTCCTGAATATATTCAGGAGAAAACGCATACGTCCTTTTTGGCCAAGCAAGCAAGCGGGCAATGCAAATCTGCACTACAAAGATGTATCACTTCCAACCTGTCAAAAGGGACATCCACAAAATGTGTAAAAACCAGAAAGGCAAGACAGGCCCTGGAGAACAGGGAGCCTTGCTATGCTGAAGGGCGGGATGTAAATTGCAAACTGCCTCTCTGGAGGAGTGCATTGTGTTCCCTAAAACAAGTAAACAACAGAGCTACAGAGCCAAGGGCACTTCCAGTCTAGGGAATATACCTTGGGAAAACTGAATATCAATACGACAGAGCCACCCCAAAATTTAGGGCTGCACTGCTTACAAGGACCTCAACTTGGGTACACCTTAAATATCCCAGGAAATATAAAAATGGTTCAAAAAATTGTGCTACTTATGTACGATGGAATATCCCTCAGGCATGAAATCAATGTCATAAGACCAGTAGCAGCAAAATGGGTGGATTCAGGTACGATGATTCTAAGTGAAATAAGTCACACAGAAAAAGAAACTTATCATAAGATATCACTTATGAAGATCCTGTAAACATGGCTACACTTGAACTGAGTTAGGAAAGAGAACAGTGTCTCACATTTAGAAAACACTCTTATGCCTGCTTAAGGGGGAAGGAGAGGTGGGGTGATGCATAAAACCAGAGTTTGCTATAAGCACAGGTACCGTTCCAAAAACCAACTATGGAATAGACAAGACCTACACCTTCCTCAGTGAAAGGGACTCAAAACCCCATATTTCCCGCAGAGGAATATATCTGATCAGTAAGAATCTTAAAACCTATGTATTGATATGTCTCCATAAGGGAATCAAGTGTGTCTAGACTGGCATAAACATGGCAGCGAGAGTCAGCTCAAACCCACTATAAAAAGGAATTTCAAAAACAAAACAAAAAAACTGGGAAATTCTTTACAATTCCTTCAGGGTCTCTGATGAAACCTGGAATGACCCTATCTACAATGACAGCTGGATGTGGCATAAGGAGGGACACTTGAGACTGATACGATTGGTGAGATTGTGTGAGCAAATGCAGACCCTTTAAAGCAATAATGCATGGCAGCCATTCCATGGGTCCGAACTCTCCAGGTTGAAGGGAATATTACTACAGCTATAACATGTACGGGAAACCTAGAGAACGGACACACTGTGAATACGAAAGGTTTCTAAAACTCAATGAATAGTCCCTCTCCTGGTGCTCCGGTTTGAGTTTCCATCTGCTTTACTATCAACCTCCCAACTTGGAGAGACAGCCCCTTTAACCTCCTGGTTCGCACAGGTTGCCAATTTGGCAGAGGATGAAAGGGAAGAGGGAGAACCAATGAGAGAGTGGCTGTTAGGCATTTGGACGGGCACATATCACTCTAACTTCCCGGCAGAAAGAAGAATTAACCAAAGTCTCAGCCCCCCACCGGGAACCAGCATAAGTCCTGAACCAAAATTTTGGACTTGCTGTCAGCTAACAAAAAACGAGCTGAAAAATGGAGCTCAGGGGCACAGCAATTCACAAACTGGCCAAGTAATAATGGACAAGTATCGTCCAAAAATCTGTTGAGGGAAGGCAATGAGGCGGACTTGAAAGCGAGGCAGAATAGCAGGAAACAGATTTCAAGAGGTACGTTGGAATCGCCTTTAAAGCACAGGAAGAGGGGCACAACTTCGACAATGATGCACTTGGCCAAAAAGGGCGTATGCGTTTTCTCCTGAATATATTCAGGAGAAAACGCATACGCCCTTTTTGGCCAAGCAAGCAAGCGGGCAATGCAAATCTGCACTACAAAGAAGTATCACTTCCCACCGGTCAAAAGGGACATCCACAAAATGTGTAAAAACCAGAAAGGCAAGACAGGCCCTGGAGAACAGGGAGCCTTGTTATGCTGATGGGCGGGATGTAAATTGCCAACTGCCTCTCTGGTTGAGTGCATTGTGTTCCCTAAAACAAGTAAACAACAGAGCTACAGAGCCAAGGGCACTTCCAGTCTAGGGAATATACCTTGGGAAAACTGAAAATCAATAAGACAGTGCCACCCCAAAATTTATGGCTGCACTGCTTACAAGGACCTCAACTTGGGTACACGTTAAATATCCCAGGAAATATAAAAATGGTTCAAAAAATTGTGGTACTTACGTACGATGGAATATCCCTCAGCCATGAAATCAATGTCATAAGACCAGTAGCAGCAAAATGGGTGGATTCAGGTACGATGATTCTAAGTGAAATAAGTCACACAGAAAAAGAAACTTATCATAAGATATCACTTATGAAGATCCTGTAAACATGGCTACACTTGAAGTGATTTAGGAAAGAGAACAGGGCCTCACATTTAGAAAACACTCTTATGCCTGCTTAAGGGGGAAGGAGAGGTGGGGTGATGCATAAAACCAGAGTTTGATATAAGTACAGGTACCGTTCCGAAAACCAACTATGGAATAGACAAGACCTACCCCTTCCTCAGTGAAAGGGACTCAAAACCCCATATTTCCCGCAGAGGAATATATCTGACTAGTAAGAATCTTAAAACCTATGTATTGATATGTCTTCGTAAGGGAATCAAGTGTGTCTAGAATGGCATAAACATGGCAGCGAGAATCAGCTCAAACCCACTATAAAAAGGAATTTCAAAAACAAAACATTAAAACTGGGAAATTCTTCACAATTCCTTCAGGGTCTCTGATGAAACCTGGAATGACCCTATCTACAACGACAGCTGGATGTGGCATAAGGAGGGACACTTGGGACTGAGACGATTGGTGAGATTGGGTGAGCAAATGCAGACCCTTTAAAGCACAAATGCCTGGCACCAATTCCACGGGTCCCAACTCTCCAGGTTGAAGGGAATATTACTACAGCTATAACATGTACGGGAAACCTAGAGAACGGACACACTGTGAATACGAAAGGTTTCTAAAACTCAACGAATAGTCCCTTTCCTGGTGCTCCGGTTTGACTTTCCATCTGCTTTACTATCAACCTCCCAGCTTGGTGAGACAGCCCCTTTAACCTCCTGGTTCGCACATGTTGCCAATTTGGCAGAGGATGAAAGGGAAGAGGGAGAACCAATGAGAGAGTAGCTGTTAGGCATTTGGACGGGCACATATCACTGTAATTTCCTGGCAGGAAGAAGAATTAACCAAAGTCTCAGCCACCCACCGGGAACCAGTATAGGTCCTGAACCAAAATTTTGGACTTGCGGTCAGCTCAGCAAAAACGAGTTGAAAAATGGAGCTCAGGGGCACAGCAATTCACAAACTGGCCGAGTAATGAAGGACAACTATCGTCCAAAAATCTGTTGAGGGAAGGCAACGAGGCGGACTTGAAAGCGAGGCAGAATAGCAGGAAACAGATTTCAAGAGGTACGTTGGAATCGCCTTTAAAGCACAGGACGAGGGGCACAACTTCGACAATGATGCACTTGGCCAAAAAGGGCGCATGCGTTTTCTCCTGAATATATTCAGGAGAAAACGCATACGTCCTTTTTGGCCAAGCAAGCAAGCGGGCAATGCAAATCTGCACTACAAAGATGTATCACTTCCAACCGGTCAAAAGGGACATCCACAAAATGTGTAAAAACCAGAAAGGCAAGACAGGCCCTGGAGAACAGGGAGCCTTGCTATGCTGAAGGGCGGGATGTAAATTGCAAACTGCCTCTCTGGAGGAGTGCATTGTGTTCCCTAAAATAAGTAAACAACAGAGCTACAGAGCCAAGGGCACTTCCAGTCTAGGGAATATACCTTGGGAAAACTGAATATCAATACGACAGAGCCACCCCAAAATTTAGGGCTGCACTGCTTACAAGGACCTCAACTTGGGTACACCTTAAATATCCCAGGAAATATAAAAATGGTTCAAAAAATTGTGCTACTTATGTACGATGGAATATCCCTCAGGCATGAAATCAATGTCATAAGACCAGTAGCAGCAAAATGGGTGGATTCAGGTACGATGATTCTAAGTGAAATAAGTCACACAGAAAAAGAAACTTATCATAAGATATCACTTATGAAGATCCTGTAAACATGGCTACACTTGAACTGAGTTAGGAAAGAGAACAGTGTCTCACATTTAGAAAACACTCTTATGCCTGCTTAAGGGGGAAGGAGAGGTGGGGTGATGCATAAAACCAGAGTTTGCTATAAGCACAGGTACCGTTCCAAAAACCAACTATGGAATAGACAAGACCTACACCTTCCTCAGTGAAAGGGACTCAAAACCCCATATTTCCCGCAGAGGAATATATCTGACTAGTAAGAATCTTAAAACCTATGTATTGATATGTCTCCGTAAGGGAATCAAGTGTGTCAAGACTGGCATAAACGTGGCAGTGAGAATCAGCTCAAACCCACTATAAAAAGGAATTTCAAAAACAAAACAAAAAAACAGGGAAATTCTTTACAATTCCTTCAGGGTCTCAGATGAAACCTGGAATGACCCTATCTACAACGACAGCTGGATATGGCATAAGGCTGGACACTTGGGACTGAGAGGATTGGTGAATATGGGTGAGCAAATGCAGACCCTTTAAAGCAATAATGCATGGCACCCATTCCATGGGTCCCAACTCTCCAGTTTGAAGGGAATATTACTACAGTTATAACATGTACGGGAAACCTAGAGAACGGACACACAGTGAATACGAAAGGTTTCTAAAACTCAACGAATAGTCCCTCTCCTGGTGCTCCAGTTTCACGTTCCATCTGCTTTACTATCAACCTCCCAAATTGGAGAGACAGCCCCTTTAACCTCCTGGTTCGCACAGGTTGCCAATTTGGCAGAGGATGAAAGGGAAGAGGGAGAACCAATGAGAGAGTAGCTGTTAGGCATTTGGACGGGCACATATCACTCAAATTTCCCGGCAGAAGAAGAATTAACCAAAGTCTCAGCCCCCCACTGGGAACCAGCATAAGTTCTGAACCAAAATTTTGGACTTGCGTTCCGCTCACAAAAAACGAGTTGAAAAATGGAGCTCAGGGGCACAGCAATTCACAAACTGGCCGAGTAATAAAGGACAACTATCGTCCAAAAATCTGTTGAGGGAAGGCAACGAGGTGGACTTGAAAGCGAGGCAGAATAGCAGGAAACGGATTTCAAGAGGTACGTTGGAATCGCATTTAAAGCACAGGAAGAGAGGCACAACTTCGACAATGATGCACTTGGCCATAAAGGGCGTATGCGTTTTCTCCTGAATATATTCAGGAGAAAACGCATACGCCCTTTTTGGCCAAGCAAGCAAGCGGGCAATGCAAATCTGCACTACAAAGAAGTATCACTTCCCACCGGTCAAAAGGGACATCCACAAAATGTGTAAAAACCAGAAAGGCAAGACAGGCCCTGGAGAATAGGGAGCCTTGTTATGCTGATGGGTGGGATGTAAATTGCCAACTGCCTCGCTGGAGGAGTGCATTGTGTTCCCTAAAACAAGTAAACAAGAGAGCTACAGAGCCAAGGGCACATCCAGTCTAGGGCATATACCTTGGGAAAACTGAAAATCAATAAGACAGAGCCACCCCAAAATTTAGGGCTGCACTGCTTACAAGGACCTCAACTTGGGTACACCTTAAATATCCCAGGAAATATAAAAATGGTTCAAAAAATTGTGGGACTTATGTACGATGCAATATCCCTCAGCCATGAAATCAATGTCATTAGACCAGTAGCAGCAAAATGGGTGGGTTCAGGTACGATGATTCTAAGTGATATAAGTCACACAGAAAAAGAAACTTATCTTAAGGTATCACTTATGAAGATCCTATAAACATGGCTAAACTTGAACTGCGTTAGGAAAGGGAAGAGTGTCTCACAGTTAGAAAACACTCTTATGCCTGCTTAAGAGGGAAGGAGAGGTGGGGTGATGCATAAAACCAGACTTTGGTATAAGCACAGGTACCGTTCCAAAAAGCAACTATGGAATAGACAAGACCTACACCTTCCTCAGTGAAAGGGACTCAAAACCCCATATTTCCAGCAGAGGAATATATCTGACTAGTAAGAATCTTAAAACCTATGTATTGGTGTGTCTCTGTAAGGGAATCAATTGTGTCTAGACTGGCATAAACATGACAGTAAGAATCAGCTCAAACCCACTATAAAAAGGAATTTCAAAAACAAAACAAAACAACTGGGAAATTCTTTACAATTCCTTCAGGGTCTCTGATGAAACCTGGAATGACCATATCTACAACGACAGCTGGATGTGGCATAAGGCTGGACACTTGGGACTGAGAGGATTGGTGAGATTGGATGAGCAAATGCAGTCCCTTTAAAGCACAAATGCCTGGCACCCATTCCTTGGGTCCCAACTCTCCAGGTTGAAGGGAATATTACTACAGCTATAACATGTACGGGAAACCTAGAGAATGGACCCACTGTGAATACGAAATGTTTCTAAAAGTCAACGAATAGTCCCTCTCCTGGTGCTCCGGTTTGACTTTCCATCTGCTTTACTATCAACCTCCCAAATTGGAGAGACAGCCCCTTTAACCTACTGGTTTGCACAGGTTTCCAATTTGGCAGAGGATGAAAGGGAAGAGGGAGAACCAATGAGAGAGTAGCTGTTAGGCATTTGGACGGGCACATATCACTCAAATTTCCCGGCAGGAAGAAGAATTAACCAAATTCTCAGCCCCCCACTGGGAACCAGCATAGGTCCTGAACCAAAATTTTGGTCTTGCAGTCCACGCACAAAAAACGACTTGAAAAATGGAGCTCAGGGGCACAGCAATTCACAAACTGGCCGAGTAATAAAGGACAACTATCGTCCAAAAATCTGTTGAGGGAAGGCAACGAGGCGGACTTGAAAGCGAGGCAGAATAGCAGGAAACGGATTTCAAGAGGTACGTTGGAATCGCCTTTAAAGCACAGGAAGAGAGGCACAACTTCGACAATGATGCACTTGGCCATAAAGGGCGTATGCGTTTTCTCCTGAATATATTCAGGAGAAAACGCATACGCCCTTTTTGGCCAAGCAAGCAAGCGGGCAATGCAAATCTGCACTACAAAGAAGTATCACTTCCCACCGGTCAAAAGGGACATCCACAAAATGTGTAAAAACCAGAAAGGCAAGACAGGCCCTGGAGAACAGGGAGCCTTCTTATGCTGATGGGTGGGATGTAAATTGCCAACTGCCTTGCTGGAGGAGTGCATTGTGTTCCCTAAAACAAGTAAACAACAGAGCTACAGAGCCAAGGGCACATCCAGTCTAGGGAATATACCTTGGGAAAACTGAAAATCAATAAGACAGAGCCACCCCAAAATTTAGGGCTGCACTGCTTACAAGGACCTCAACTTGGGTACACCTTAAATATCCCAGGAAATACAAAAATGGTTCAAAAAATTGTGGTACTTACGTACGATGGAATATCCCTCAGCCATGAAATCAATGTCATAAGACCAGTAGCAGCAAAATGGGTGGATTCAGGTACGATGATTCTAAGTGAAATATGTCACACAGAAAAATAAACTTATCATAAGATATCACTTATGAAGATCCTGTAAACATGGCTACACTTGAACTGAGTTAGTAAAGAGAACAGTGTCTCACATTTAGAAAACACTCTTATGCCTGCTTAAGGGGGAAGGAGAGGTGGGGTGATGCATAAAACCAGAATTTGATATAAGCACAGGTACCGTTCCAAAAACCAACTATGGAATAGACAAGACCTACACCTTCCTCAGTGAAAGGGACTCAAAACCCCATATTTCCCGCAGAGGAATATATCTGACTAGTAAGAATCTTAAAACCTATGTATTGATATGTCTCCGTAAGGGAATCAAGTGTGTCTAGACTGGCATAAACATGGCAGCGAGAATCAGCTCAAACCCACTAAAAAAGGAATTTCAAAAATAAAACAAAACAACTGGGAAATTCTTTATAATTCCTTCAGGGTCTCTGATGAAACCTGGAATGACCCTATCTACAACGACAGCTGGATGTGGCATAAGGCTGGACACTTGGGACTGAGAGGATTGGTGAGATTGGGTGAGCAAATGCAGACCCTTTAAAGCAATAATGCATGGCACACATTCCATTGGTCCCACCTCTCCAGGTTGAAGGGAATATTACTACAGCAATAACATGTACGGGAAACCTAGAGAACGGACACACTGTAAATACGAAAGGTTTCTAAAACTCAACGAATAGTCCCTCTCCTGGTGCTCCGGTTTGACTTTCCATCTGCTTTACTATCAACCTCCCAACTTGGAGAGACAGACCCTTTAACCTCCTGGTTCACACAGGTTGCCAATTTGGCAGAGGATGAAAGGGAAAAGGGAGAACCAATGAGAGATTAGCTGTTAGGCATTTGGACGGGCACATATCACTGTAATTTCCCGGCAGGAAGAAGAATTAACCAAAGTCTCAGCCACCCACCGGGAACAAGTTTAGGTCCTGAACCAAAATTTCGGACTTGCGGTCAGCTCACCAAAAACGAGTTGAAAAATGGAGCTCAGGGGCACAGCAATTCACAAACTGGCCGAGTAATAAAGGACAACTATCGTCCAAAAATCTGTTGAGGGAAGGCAACGAGGCGGACTTGAAAGTGAGGCAGAATAGCAGGAAACAGATTTCAAGAGGTACGTTGGAATCGCCTTTAAAGCACAGGAAGAGGGGCACAAATTCGACAATGATGCACTTGGCCAAAAAGGGCGTATGCGTTTTCTCCTGAATATATTCAGGAGAAAACGCATACGCCCTTTTTGGCCAAGCAAGCAAGCGGGCAATGCAAATCTGCACTACAAAGAAGTATCACTTCCCACCGGTCAAAAGGGACATCCACAAAATGTGTAAAATCCAGAAAGGCAAGACAGGCCCTGGAGAACAGGGAGCCTTGGTATGCTGATGGGCGGCATGTAAATTGCCAACTGCCTCTCTGGAGAAGTGCATTGTGTTCCCTATAACAAGTAAAGAACAGAGCTACAGAGCCAAGGGCACTTCCAGACTAGGGAATATACCTTGGGAAAACTGAAAATCAATTACACAGAGCCACCCCAAAATTTAGGGCTGCACTGCTTACAAGGACATCAACTTGGGTACACCTTAAGTATCCCAGGAAATATAAAAATGGTTCAAAAAATTGTGGTACTTACGTACGATGGAATATCCCTCAGCCATGAAATCAATGTCCTAAGACCAGTAGCAGCAAAATGGGTGGATTCAGGTACGATGATTCTAAGTGAAATATGTCACAGAGAAAAAGAAACTTAACATAAGATATCACTTATGAAGATCCTGTAAACATGGCTACACTTGAACTGAGTAAGGAAACAGAACAGTGTCTCACATTTAGAAAACACTCTGATGCCTGCTTAAGGGGGAAGGAGAGGTGGGGTGATGCATAAAACCAGAGTTTGATATAAGCACAGGTACCGTTCCAAAAACCAACTATGGAATAGACAAGACCTATACCTTCCTCAGTGAAATGGACTCAAAACCCCATATTTCCCGCAGAGGAATATATCTGACTAGTAAGAATCTTAAAACCTATGTATTGATATGTCTGCGTAAGGGAATCAAGTGTGTCTAGACTGGCATAAACATAGCAGCGAGAATCAGCTCAAACCCACTATAAAAAGGAATTTCAAAAACAAAACAAAAAAACTGGGAAATTCTTTACAATTCCTTCAGGGTCTCTGATGAAACCTGGAATGACCCTATCTACAACGACAGCTGGATGAGGCATAAGACTGGACACTTGGGACTGAGAGGATGGGTGAGAGTGGGTGAGCAAATGCAGACCCTGTAAAGCAATAATGCATGGCACCCATTCCATGGTTCCCAACTCTCCAGGTTGAAGGGAATATTACTACATCTATAACATGTACGGGAAACCTAGAGAACGGACACACTGTGAAGACGAAAGTTTTCGAAAACTCAACGAATTGTCCCTCTCCTGGTGCTCCCGTTTGACTTTCCATCTGCTTTACTATCAACAACCCAACTTGGAGAGACAGCCCCTTTAACTTCCTGGTTCGCACAGGTTGCCAATTTGGCAGAGGATGAAAGGGAAGAGGGAGAACCAATGAGAGAGTAGCTGATAGGCATTTGGACGGGCACATATCACCGTAATTTCCCGGAAGGAAGAAGAATTAACCAAAGACTCAGCAACTCTCCGGGAACCAGTATAGGTCCTGAACCAAAATTTCGGAGTTGCGGTCACCTCACCAAAAACGAGTTGAAAAATGGAGCTCAGGGGCACAGCAATTCACAAACTGGCCGAGTAATAAAGGACAACTATCGTCCAAAAATCTGTTGAGGGAAGGCAACGAGGCGGACTTGAAAGCGAGGCAGAATAGCAGGAAACAGATTTCAAGAGGTACGTTGGAATCGCCTTTAAAGCACAGGAAGAGGGGCACAACTTCGACAATGATGCACTTGGCCAAAAAGGGCGTATGCGTTTTCTCCTGAATATATTCAGGAGAAAACGCATACGCCCTTTTTGCCCAAGCAAGCAAGCGGGCAATGCAAATCTGCACTACAAAGAAGTATCACTTCCCACCGGTCAAAAGGGACATCCACAAAATGTGTAAAAACCAGAAAGGCAAGACAGGCCCTGGAGAACAGGGAGCCTTGTTGTGCTGATGGACGGCATGTAAATTGCCAACTGCCTCTCTGGAGGAGTACATTGTGTTCCCTAAAACAAGTAAAGAACAGAGCTACAGAGCCAAGGGCACTTCCAGTCTAGGGAATATACCTTGGGAAAACTGAAAATCAATAAGACAGAGCCACCCCAAAATTTAGGGCTGCACTGCTTACAAGGACCTCAACTTGGGTACACCTTAAATATCCCAGGAAATATAAAAATGGTTCAAAAAATTTTGGTACTTACGTATGATGGAATATCCCTCAGCCATGAAATCAATATCATAAGACCAGTAGCAGCAAAATGGGTGGATTGAGGTACGATGATTCTAAGTGAAATAAGTCACACAGAAAAAGAAACTTATCATAAGATATCACTTATGAAGATCCTGTAAACATGGTTACACTTGAACTGAGTTAGGAAAGAGAACAGGGCCTCACATTTAGAAAACACTCTTATGCCTGCTTAAGGGGGAAGGAGAGGTGGGGTGATGCATAAAACCAGAGTTTGCTATAAGCACAGGTACCGTTCCAAAAACCAACTATGGAATAGACAAGACCTACACCTTCCTCAGTGAAAGGGACTCAAAACCCCATATTTCCCGCAGAGGAACATATCTGACTAGTAAAAATCTTAAAACCTATGTATTGATATGTCTCCGTAAGGGAATCAAGTGTGTCTAGACTGGCATAAACATGGCAGCGAGAATCAGCTCAAACCCACTATAAAAAGGAATTTCAAAAACAAAACAAAAATTGGGAAATTCTTTACAATTCCTTCAGGGTCTCTGATGAAACCTGGAATGACCCTATCTAAAACGACAGCTGGATGTGGCATAAGGAGGGACACTTGGGACTTAGACAATTGGTGAGATTCGGAGAGCAAATGCAGACCCTTTAAAGCAATAATGCATGGCACCCATTCCATGGGTCCCAACTCTCCAGGTTGAAGGGAATATTACTACAGCTATAACATGTACGGGAAACCTAGAGAACAGACACACTGTGAATACGAAAGGTTTCTAAAACTCAACGAATAGTCCCTCTCCTGGTGCTCCTGTTTGACTTTCCATCTGCTTTACTATCAACCTCCCTACTTGGAGAGACAGTCCCTTTAACCTCCTGGTTCACAAAGGTTGCCAATTTGGCAGAGGATGAAAGGGAAGAGGGAGAACCAATGAGAGAGTAGCTGTCAGGCATTTGAACGGGCACATATCACTGTAATTTCCCGGCAGGGAGAAGATTTAACCAAAGTCTCAGCCACCCACCGGGAACCAGTATAGGTCCTGAACCAAAATTTTGGACTTGCGGTCAGCTCACCAAAAACGAGTTGAAAAATGGTGCTCAGGGGCACAGCAATTCACAAACTGGCCGAGTAATAAAGGACAACTAACATCCAAAAATCTGTTGAGGGAAGGCAACGAGGCGGACTGGAAAGCGAGGCAGAATAGCGGGAAACACATTTCAACATGTACGTTGGAATCGCCTTTAAAGCACAGGAAGAGGGGCACAACTTCGACAATGATGCACTTGGCCAAAAAGGGCGTATGCGTTTTCTCCTGAATATATTCAGGAGAAAACGCATACGCCCATTTTGGCCAAGCAAGCAAGCGGGCAATGCAAATCTGCACTACAAAGAAGTATCACTTCCCACCGGTCAAAAGGGACATCCACAAAATGTGTAAAAACCAGAAAGGCAAGACAGGCCCTGGAGAACAGGGAGCCTTGTTATGCTGATGGGCGGGATGTAAATTGCCAACTGCCTCTCTGGAGGAGTACATTGTGTTCCTTAAAACAAGTAAAGAACAGAGCTACAGAGCCAAGGACACTTCCAGTCTAGGGAATATACCTTGGGAAAACTGAAAATCAATAAGACAGAGCCACCCCAAAATTTAGGGCTGCACTGCTTACAAGGACCTCAACTTGGGTACACCTTAAATATCCCAGGAAATATAAAAATGGTTCAAAAAATTGTGGTACTTACGTACGATGGAATATCCCTCAGCCATGAAATCAATGTCATAAGACCAGTAGAGGCAAAATGGGTGGATTCAGGTACGATGATTCTAAGTGAAATAAGTCACAGAGAAAAAGAAACTTATCATAAGATATCACTTATGAAGATCCCGTAAACATGGCTACACTTGAACTGAGTTAGGAAAGAGAACAGTGTCTCACATTTAGAAAACACTCTTATGCCTGCTTAAGGGGGAAGGAGAGGTGGGGTGATGCATAAAACCAGAGTTTGCTATAAGCACAGGTACCGTTCCAAAAACCAACTATGGAATAGACAAGACCTACACCTTCCTCAGTGAAAGGGACTCAAAACCCCATATTTCCCGCAGAGGAATATATCTGACTAGTAAGAATCTTAAAACCTATGGATTGATATGTCTCTGTAAGGGAATCAAATGTGTCTAGACTGGCATAAACATGGCAGCGAGAATCAGCTCAAACCCACTATAAAAAGGAATTTCAAAAACAAAACAAAAAAACAGGGAAATTCTTTACAATTCCTTCAGGGTCTCTGATGAAACCTGGAATGACCCTATCTACAACGACAGCTGGATGTGGCATAAGGCTGGAAACTTGGGACTGAGAGGATTGGTGAAATTGGTTGAGCAAATGCAGACCATTTAAAGCACAAATGCCTGGCACCCATTCCATGGGTCCCAACTCTCCAGGTTGAAGGGAATTTTACTACAGCTATAAGATGTTCAGAAAACTTAGAGAACGGACACACTGTGAATACGAAAGGTTTCTAAAACTCAACGAATAGTCCCTCTCCTGGTGCTCCGGTTTGACTTTCCATCTGCTTTACTATCAACTTCCCAAATTGGACAGACTGCCCCTTTAACCTCCTGGTTCGCACAGGTTGCCAATTTGGCAGAGGATGAAAGGGAAGAGGGAGAACCAATGAGAGAGTAGCTTTTAGGCATTTGGACGGGCATATATCAGTCTAATTTCCCGGCAGGAAGAAGAATTAACCAAAGTCTCAGCCCCCCACCGGGAACCAGCATAGGTCCTCAACCAAAATTTTGGACTTGCCGTCAGCTCACCGAAAACGAGTTGAAAAATGGAGCTCAGGGGCACAGCAATTCAAAAACTGGCCGAGTAATAAAGGACAACTATCGTCCAAAAATCTGTTGAGGGAAGGCAACGAGGCAGATTTGAAAGGGAGGCAGAATAGCAGGAAACAGATTTCAAGAGGTACGTTGGAATCGCCTTTAAAGCACAGGAAGAGGGGCACAACTTCGACAATGATGCACTTGGCCAAAAAGGGCATATGCGTTTTCTCCTGAATATATTCAGGAGAAAACGCATATGCCCTTTTTGGCCAAGCAAGAAAGCGGGCAATGCAAATCTGCACTACAAAGAAGTATCACTTCCCACAGGTCAAAAGGTACATCCACAAAATGTGTAAAAACCAGAAAGGCAAGCAGGCCCTGGAGAACAGGGAGCCTTGTTATGCTGATGGGCGGGATGTAAACTGCCAACTGCCTCTCTGTAGAAGTGCATTGTGTTCCCTAAAACAAGTAAACAACAGAGCTACAGAGCCAAGGGCACTTCCAGTCTAGGGAATGTACCTTGGGAAAACTGTAAATGAATAAGACAGAGCCACCCCAAAATTTAGGGCTGCACTGCTTACAAGGACCTCAACTTGGGTACACCTTAAATATCCCAGGAAATATAAAAATGGTTCAAAAAATTGTGGTACTTATGTACGATGGAATATCCCTCAGCCATGAAATCAATGTCATAAGACCAGTAGCAGCAAAATGGGTGGATTCAGGAACGATGATTCTAAGTGAAATAAGTCACAGAGAAAAATAAACTTATCAAAAGATATCACTTATGAAGATCCTGTAAATATGGCTACACTTGAACTGAGTTAGGAAAGAGAAGAGTGTCTCACATTTAGAAAACACTCTTATGCCTGCTTAAGGGGGAAGGAGAGGTGGGGTGATGCATAAAACCAGAGTTTGATATAAGCACAGGTACCGTTCCAAAATCCAACTATGGAATAGACAGGACCTACACCTTCCTCAGTGAAAGGGACTCAAAACCCCATATTTCCCACAGAGGAATATATCTCACTAGTAAGAATCTTAAAACCTATGTATTGATATGTCTCCATAAGGGAATCAAGTGTGTCTAGACTGGCATAAACATGGCAGCGAGGATCAGCTCAAACCCACTATAAAAAGGAATTTCAAAAACAAAACAAAAAAACTGGGAAATTCTTTACAATTCCTTCAGGGTCTCTGATGAAATCTGGAATGACCCTATCTACAACGACAGCTGGATGTGGCATAAGGCTGGACACTTGGGACTGAGAGGATTGGTGAGATTGGGTGAGCAAATGCAGACCCTTTAAAGCAATAATGCTTGGCACCCATTCCATGGGTCCCAACTCTCCAGGTTGAAGGGAATATTACTACAGCTATAACATGAACGGGAAACCTAGAGAACGGACACACTGTGAATACGTAAGGTTTCTAAAACTCAACGAATAGTCCCTCTCCTGGAGCTCCTGTTTGACTTTCCATCTGCTTTACTATCAACCTCCCAACTTGGAGAGACAGCCCCTTTAACATCCTGGTTCGCACAGGTTGCCAATTTGGCAGAGGATGAAAGGGAAGAGGGAGAACCAATGAGAGAGTAGCTGTTAGGCATTTTTACGGGCACATATCACTCTAACTTCCGAGCAGGAAGTAGAATTGACCAAAGTCTCAGCCCCCCACTGGGAACCAGCATAGGTCCTGAACCAAAATTTTGGACTTGCGGTCAGCTCACAAAAAACGAGTTGAAAAATGGAGCTCAGGGGCACAGCAATTCACAAACCGGCCGAGTAATAAAGAACCACTATCGTCCAAAAATCTGTTCAGGGAAGGCAACGTTGCGGACTTGAAAGTGAGGCAGAATAGCAGGAAACAGATTTCAAGAGGTACGTTGGCATCACCTTTAAAGCACAAGAAGAGGGGCACAACTTCGACAATGATGCACTTGGCCAAAAAGGGCATATTCGTTTTCTCCTGAATATATTCAGGAGAAAACGCATACGCCCTTTTAGGGCAAGCAAGCAAGCGGGCAATGCAAATCTGCACTACAAAGAAGCATCACTTCCCACCAGTCAAAAGGGATATCCACAAAATGTGTAAAAACCAGAAAGGCAAGACAGGCCCTGGAGAACAGGGAGCCCTGTTATGCTTATGGGCGGGATGTAAATTGCCATCTGCCTCTCTGGCGGAGTGCATTGTGTTCCCTAAAACAAGTAAACAACAGAGCTACAGAGCCAAGGGCACTTCCAGTCTAGGGAATATACCTTGGGAAAACTGAAAATCAATAAGACAGAGCCACCCCAAAATTTAGGGCTGCACTGCTTACAAGGACCTCAACTTGGGTACACCTTAAATATCCCAGGAAATATAAAAATGGTTCAAAAAATTGTGGTACTTACGTACGATGGAATATCCCTCAGCCATGAAATCAATGTCATAAGACCAGTAGCAGCAAAATGGGTGGATTTAGGTACGATGATTCTAAGTGAAATAAGTCACACAGAAAAATATACTTATCATAAGATATCACTTATGAAGTTCCTGTAAACATGGTTACACTTGAACTGAGTTAGGAAAGAGAACAGTGTCTCTCATTTAGAAAACACTCTTATGCCTGCTTAAGGGGGAATGAGAGGTGGGGTGATGCATAAAACCAGAGTTTGATATAAGCACAGGTACCGTTCCAAAAACCAACTATGGAATAGACAAGAACTACACCTTCCTCACTGAAAGGGACTCAAAACCCCATATTTCCCACAGTGGAATATATCTGACTAGTAAGAATATTAAAACCTATGTATTGATATGTCTCCGTAAGGGAATCAAGTGTGTCTAGACTGGCTTAAACATGGCAGCGAGAATCAGCTCAAACCCACGATAAAAAGGAATTTCAAAAACAAAACAAAAAAACTGAGAAATTCTTTACAATTCCTTCAGGGTCTCTGATGAAACCTGGAATGACCGTATGTACAACGACAGCTGGATGTGGCATAAGGCTGGACACTTGGGACTGAGACGATTGGTGAGATTGGGTGAGCAAATGCAGACCCTTTAAAGCACAAATGCCTGGCACCCATTCCAAGGGTCCCAACACTCCAGGTTGAAGGGAATATTACTACAGCTATAACATGTATGGGAAACCTTTAGAACGGACACACTGTGAATAAGAAATGTTTCAAAAACTCAACGAATAGTCCCTATTCTGGTACTCAAGATTGACTTTCCATCTGCTTTACTATCAACCTTCCAACTTGGAGAGACAGCCCCTTTAACCTCCTGGTTCGCACAGGTTGCCTATTTGGCAGAGGATGAAAGGGAAGAGGGAGAACCAATGAGAGAGTAGCTGTTAGGCATATGGAAGGGCACATATCACTCTAATTTCCCAGCTGGAAGAAGAATTAACCAAAGTCTCAGCCACCCACCGGGATCCAGCATAGGTCCTGAACCAAAATTTTGGACATGTGGTCAGCTCACAAAAAACGAGTTGAAAAATGCATCTCAGGGGCACAGCATTTCACAAACTGGCAGAGTAATAAAGGACAACTATCGTCCAAAAATCTGTTGAGGGAAGGCAACGAGGCCGACTTGAAAGCGAGGCAGAATAGCAGGAAACAGATTTCAAGAGGTATGTTGGAATCACCTTTAAAGCACAGGAAGAGGGGCACAACTTCGAAAATGATGCACTTGGCCAAAAAGGGCGTATGCGTTTTCTCCTGAATATATTCAGGAGAAAACGCATACGCCCTTTTTGGCCAAGCAAGCAAGCGGGCAATGCAAATCTGCACTACAAAGAAGTATCACTTCCCACCGGTCAAAAGGGACATCCACAAAATGTGTAAAATCCAGAAAGGCAAGACAGGCCCTGTTGAACAGGGAGCCTTGTTATGCTGATAGGCGGCATGTAAATTGCGAACTGCCTCTCTGGAGGAGTGCATTGTGTTCCCTAAAAGAAGTAAAGAACAGAGCTACAGAGCCAAGGGCCCTTCCAGTCTAGGGAATATACCTTGGGAAAACTGAAAATCAATAAGACAGAGCCACCCCAAAATTTAGGGCTGCACTGCTTACAAGGACCTCAACTTGGGTACACCTTAAATATCCCAGGAAATATATAAATGGTTCAAAAATTGTGGTACTTACATACGATGGAATATCCCTCAGCCATGAAATCAATGTCATAAGACCAGTAGCAGCAAAATGGGTGGATTCAGGTACGATGATTCTAAGTGAAATAAGTCACACAGAAAAATATACTTATCATAAGATATCACTTATGAAGTTCCTGTAAACATGGTTACACTTGAACTGAGTTAGGAAAGAGAACATTGTCTCTCATTTAGAAAACACTCTTATGCCTGCTTAAGGGGGATGGAGAGGTGGGGTGAAGCATAAAACCAGAGTTTGATATAAGCACAGGTACCATTCCAAAAACCAACTATGGAATAGACAAGAAATACACCTTCCTCACTGAAAGGGACTCAACACCCCATATTTCCCACAGTGGAATATATCTGACTAGTAAGAATCTTAAAACCTATGTATTGATATGTCTCCGTAAGGGAATCAAGTGTGTCTAGACTGGCATAAACATGGCAGCGAGAATCAGCTCAAACCCACGATAAAAAGGAATTTCAAAAACAAAACAAAAAAACTGAGAAATTCTTTACAATTCCTTCAGGGTCTCTGATGAAACCTGGAATGACCCTATCTACAATGACAACTGGATGTGGCATAAGGCTGGACACTTGGGACTGAGACGATTGGTGAGATAGGGTGAGCAAATGCAGACCCTTTAAAGCACAAATGCCGGGCATCCATTCCATGGGCCCCAACTCTCCAGGTTGAAGGGAATATTACTACAGCTATAACATATACGGGAAACCTAGAGAACGGACACACTGTGAATACGAAAGGTTTCTAAAACTCAACGAATAGTCCCTTTCCTGGTGCTCCGGTTTGACTTTCCATCTGCTTTACTATCAACCTCCCAGCTTGGTGAGACAGCCCCTTTAACCTCCTGGTTCGCACATATTGCCAATTTGGCAGAGGATGAAAGGGAAGAGGGAGAACCAATGAGAGAGTAGCTGTTAGGCATTTGGACGGGCACATATCACTGTAATTTCCCGGCAGGAAGAAGAATTAACCAAAGTCTCAGCCACCCACCGGGAACCAGTATAGGTCCTGAACCAAAATTTTGGACTTGCGGTCAGCTCAGCAAAAACGAGTTGAAAAATGGAGCTCAGGGGCACAGCAATTCACAAACTGGCCGAGTAATGAAGGACAACTATCGTCCAAAAATCTGTTGAGGGAAGGCAACGAGGCGGACTTGAAAGCGAGGCAGAATAGCAGGAAACAGATTTCAAGAGGTACGTTGGAATCGCCTTTAAAGCACAGGAAGAGGGGCACAACTTCGACAATGATGCACTTGGCCAAAAAGGGCGCATGCGTTTTCTCCTGAATATATTCAGGAGAAAACGCATACGTCCTTTTTGGCCAAGCAAGCAAGCGGGCAATGCAAATCTGCACTACAAAGATGTATCACTTCCAACCGGTCAAAAGGGACATCCACAAAATGTGTAAAAACCAGAAAGGCAAGACAGGCCCTGGAGAACAGGGAGCCTTGCTATGCTGAAGGGCGGGATGTAAATTGCAAACTGCCTCTCTGGAGGAGTGCATTGTGTTCCCTAAAACAAGTAAACAACAGAGCTACAGAGCCAAGGGCACTTCCAGTCTAGGGAATATACCTTGGGAAAACTGAATATCAATACGACAGAGCCACCCCAAAATTTAGGGCTGCACTGCTTACAAGGACCTCAACTTGGGTACACCTTAAATATCCCAGGAAATATAAAAATGGTTCAAAAAATTGTGGTACTTATGTACGATGGAATATCCCTCAGGCATGAAATCAATGTCATAAGACCAGTAGCAGCAAAATGGGTGGATTCAGGTACGATGATTCTAAGTGAAATAAGTCACACAGAAAAAGAAACTTATCATAAGATATCACTTATGAAGATCCTGTAAACATGGCTACACTTGAACTGAGTTAGGAAAGAGAACAGTGTCTCACATTTAGAAAACACTCTTATGCCTGCTTAAGGGGGAAGGAGAGGTGGGGTGATGCATAAAACCAGAGTTTGCTATAAGCACAGGTACCGTTCCAAAAACCAACTATGGAATAGACAAGACCTACACCTTCCTCAGTGAAAGGGACTCAAAACCCCATATTTCCCGCAGAGGAATATATCTGATCAGTAAGAATCTTAAAACCTATGTATTGATATGTCTCCGTAAGGGAATCAAGTGTGTCTAGACTGGCATAAACATGGCAGCGAGAGTCAGCTCAAACCCACTATAAAAAGGAATTTCAAAAACAAAACAAAAAAACTGGGAAATTCTTTACAATTCCTTCAGGGTCTCTGATGAAACCTGGAATGACCCTATCTACAATGACAGCTGGATGTGGCATAAGGAGGGACACTTGGGACTGATACGATTGGTGAGATTGTGTGAGCAAATGCAGACCCTTTAAAGCAATAATGCATGGCAGCCATTCCATGGGTCCGAACTCTCCAGGTTGAAGGGAATATTACTACAGCTATAACATGTACGGGAAACCTAGAGAACGGACACACTGTGAATACGAAAGGTTTCTAAAACTCAATGAATAGTCCCTCTCCTGGTGCTCCGGTTTGAGTTTCCATCTGCTTTACTATCAACCTCCCAACTTGGAGAGACAGCCCCTTTAACCTCCTGGTTCGCACAGGTTGCCAATTTGGCAGAGGATGAAAGGGAAGAGGGAGAACCAATGAGAGAGTGGCTGTTAGGCATTTGGACGGGCACATATCACTCTAACTTCCCGGCAGAAAGAAGAATTAACCAAAGTCTCAGCCCCCCACCGGGAACCAGCATAAGTCCTGAACCAAAATTTTGGACTTGCTGTCAGCTAACAAAAAACGAGCTGAAAAATGGAGCTCAGGGGCACAGCAATTCACAAACTGGCCAAGTAATAAAGGACAAGTATCGTCCAAAAATCTGTTGAGGGAAGGCAACGAGGCGGACTTGAAAGCGAGGCAGAATAGCAGGAAACAGATTTCAAGAGGTACGTTGGAATCGCCTTTAAAGCACAGGAAGAGGGGCACAACTTCGACAATGATGCACTTGGCCAAAAAGGGCGTATGCGTTTTCTCCTGAATATATTCAGGAGAAAACGCATACGCCCTTTTTGGCCAAGCAAGCAAGCGGGCAATGCAAATCTGCACTACAAAGAAGTATCACTTCCCACCGGTCAAAAGGGACATCCACAAAATGTGTAAAAACCAGAAAGGCAAGACAGGCCCTGGAGAACAGGGAGCCTTGTTATGCTGATGGGCGGGATGTAAATTGCCAACTGCCTCTCTGGTTGAGTGCATTGTGTTCCCTAAAACAAGTAAACAACAGAGCTACAGAGCCAAGGGCACTTCCAGTCTAGGGAATATACCTTGGGAAAACTGAAAATCAATAAGACAGTGCCACCCCAAAATTTATGGCTGCACTGCTTACAAGGACCTCAACTTGGGTACACGTTAAATATCCCAGGAAATATAAAAATGGTTCAAAAAATTGTGGTACTTACGTACGATGGAATATCCCTCAGCCATGAAATCAATGTCATAAGACCAGTAGCAGCAAAATGGGTGGATTCAGGTACGATGATTCTAAGTGAAATAAGTCACACAGAAAAAGAAACTTATCATAAGATATCACTTATGAAGATCCTGTAAACATGGCTACACTTGAAGTGATTTAGGAAAGAGAACAGTGTCTCACATTTAGAAAACACTCTTATGCCTGCTTAAGGGGGAAGGAGAGGTGGGGTGATGCATAAAACCAGAGTTTGATATAAGTACAGGTACCGTTCCGAAAACCAACTATGGAATAGACAAGACCTACCCCTTCCTCAGTGAAAGGGACTCAAAACCCCATATTTCCCGCAGAGGAATATATCTGACTAGTAAGAATCTTAAAACCTATGTATTGATATGTCTTCGTAAGGGAATCAAGTGTGTCTAGAATGGCATAAACATGGCAGCGAGAATCAGCTCAAACCCACTATAAAAAGGAATTTCAAAAACAAAACATTAAAACTGGGAAATTCTTCACAATTCCTTCAGGGTCTCTGATGAAACCTGGAATGACCCTATCTACAACGACAGCTGGATGTGGCATAAGGAGGGACACTTGGGACTGAGACGATTGGTGAGATTGGGTGAGCAAATGCAGACCCTTTAAAGCACAAATGCCTGGCACCAATTCCACGGGTCCCAACTCTCCAGGTTGAAGGGAATATTACTACAGCTATAACATGTACGGGAAACCTAGAGAACGGACACACTGTGAATACGAAAGGTTTCTAAAACTCAACGAATAGTCCCTTTCCTGGTGCTCCGGTTTGACTTTCCATCTGCTTTACTATCAACCTCCCAGCTTGGTGAGACAGCCCCTTTAACCTCCTGGTTCGCACATGTTGCCAATTTGGCAGAGGATGAAAGGGAAGAGGGAGAACCAATGAGAGAGTAGCTGTTAGGCATTTGGACGGGCACATATCACTGTAATTTCCCGGCAGGAAGAAGAATTAACCAAAGTCTCAGCCACCCACCGGGAACCAGTATAGGTCCTGAACCAAAATTTTGGACTTGCGGTCAGCTCAGCAAAAACGAGTTGAAAAATGGAGCTCAGGGGCACAGCAATTCACAAACTGGCCGAGTAATGAAGGACAACTATCGTCCAAAAATCTGTTGAGGGAAGGCAACGAGGCGGACTTGAAAGCGAGGCAGAATAGCAGGAAACAGATTTCAAGAGGTACGTTGGAATTGCCTTTAAAGCACAGGAAGAGGGGCACAACTTCGACAATGATGCACTTGGCCAAAAAGGGCGCATGCGTTTTCTCCTGAATATATTCAGGAGAAAACGCATACGTCCTTTTTGGCCAAGCAAGCAAGCGGGCAATGCAAATCTGCACTACAAAGATGTATCACTTCCAACCGGTCAAAAGGGACATCCACAAAATGTGTAAAAACCAGAAAGGCAAGACAGGCCCTGGAGAACAGGGAGCCTTGCTATGCTGAAGGGCGGGATGTAAATTGCAAACTGCCTCTCTGGAGGAGTGCATTGTGTTCCCTAAAACAAGTAAACAACAGAGCTACAGAGCCAAGGGCACTTCCAGTCTAGGGAATATACCTTGGGAAAACTGAATATCAATACGACAGAGCCACCCCAAAATTTAGGGCTGCACTGCTTACAAGGACCTCAACTTGGGTACACCTTAAATATCCCAGGAAATATAAAAATGGTTCAAAAAATTGTGCTACTTATGTACGATGGAATATCCCTCAGGCATGAAATCAATGTCATAAGACCAGTAGCAGCAAAATGGGTGGATTCAGGTACGATGATTCTAAGTGAAATAAGTCACACAGAAAAAGAAACTTATCATAAGATATCACTTATGAAGATCCTGTAAACATGGCTACACTTGAACTGAGTTAGGAAAGAGAACAGTGTCTCACATTTAGAAAACACTCTTATGCCTGCTTAAGGGGGAAGGAGAGGTGGGGTGATGCATAAAACCAGAGTTTGCTATAAGCACAGGTACCGTTCCAAAAACCAACTATGGAATAGACAAGACCTACACCTTCCTCAGTGAAAGGGACTCAAAACCCCATATTTCCCGCAGAGGAATATATCTGACTAGTAAGAATCTTAAAACCTATGTATTGATATGTCTCCGTAAGGGAATCAAGTGTGTCAAGACTGGCATAAACATGGCAGTGAGAATCAGCTCAAACCCACTATAAAAAGGAATTTCAAAAACAAAACAAAAAAACAGGGAAATTCTTTACAATTCCTTCAGGGTCTCAGATGAAACCTGGAATGACGCTATCTACAACGACAGCTGAATATGGCATAAGGCTGGACACTTGGGACTGAGAGGATTGGTGAATATGGGTGAGCAAATGCAGACCCTTTAAAGCAATAATGCATGGCAACCATTCCATGGGTCCCAACTCTCCAGTTTGAAGGGAATATTACTACAGTTATAACATGTACGGGAAACCTAGAGAACGGACACACAGTGAATACGAAAGGTTTCTAAAACTCAACGAATAGTCCCTCTCCTGGTGCTCCGGTTTCACGTTCCATCTGCTTTACTATCAACCTCCCAAATTGGAGAGACAGCCCCTTTAACCTCCTGGTTCGCACAGGTTGCCAATTTGGCAGAGGATGAAAGGGAAGAGGGAGAACCAATGAGGGAGTAGCTGTTAGGCATTTGGACGGGCACATATCACTCAAATTTCCCGGCAGGAAGAAGAATTAACCAAAGTCTCAGCCCCCCACTGGGAACCAGCATAAGTTCTGAACCAAAATTTTGGACTTGCGTTCCGCTCACAAAAAACGAGTTGAAAAATGGAGCTCAGGGGCACAGCAATTCACAAACTGGCCGAGTAATAAAGGACAACTATCGTTCAAAAATCTGTTGAGGGAAGGCAACGAGGTGGACTTGAAAGCGAGGCAGAATAGCAGGAAACGGATTTCAAGAGGTACGTTGGAATCGCATTTAAAGCACAGGAAGAGAGGCACAACTTCGACAATGATGCACTTGGCCATAAAGGGCGTATGCGTTTTCTCCTGAATATATTCAGGAGAAGACGCATACGCCCTTTTTGGCCAAGCAAGCAAGCGGGCAATGCAAATCTGCACTACAAAGAAGTATCACTTCCCACCGGTCAAAAGGGACATCCACAAAATGTGTAAAAACCAGAAAGGCAAGACAGGCCATGGAGAATAGGGAGCCTTGTTATGCTGATGGGTGGGATGTAAATTGCCAACTGCCTCGCTGGAGGAGTGCATTGTGTTCCCTAAAACAAGTAAACAAGAGAGCTACAGAGCCAAGGGCACATCCAGTCTAGGGAATATACCTTGGGAAAACTGAAAATCAATAAGACAGAGCCACCCCAAAATTTAGGGCTGCACTGCTTACAAGGACCTCAACTTGGGTACACCTTAAATATCCCAGGAAATATAAAAATGGTTCAAAAAATTGTGGGACTTATGTACGATGCAATATCCCTCAGCCATGAAATCAATGTCATTAGACCAGTAGCAGCAAAATGGGTGGGTTCAGGTACGATGATTCTAAGTGATATAAGTCACACAGAAAAAGAAACTTATCTTAAGGTATCACTTATGAAGATCCTATAAACATGGCTAAACTTGAACTGCGTTAGGAAAGGGAAGAGTGTCTCACAGTTAGAAAACACTCTTATGCCTGCTTAAGGGGGAAGGAGAGGTGGGGTGATGCATAAAACCAGACTTTGGTATAAGCACAGGTACCGTTCCAAAAAGCAACTATGGAATAGACAAGACCTACACCTTCCTCAGTGAAAGGGACTCAAAACCCCATATTTCCCGCAGAGGAATATATCTGACTAGTAAGAATCTTAAAACCTATGTATTGGTATGTCTCTGTAAGGGAATCAATTGTGTCTAGACTGGCATAAACATGGCAGTGAGAATCAGCTCAAACCCACTATAAAAAGGAATTTCAAAAACAAAACAAAACAACTGGGAAATTCTTTACAATTCCTTCAGGGTCTCTGATGAAACCTGGAATGACCATATCTACAACGACAGCTGGATGTGGCATAAGGCTGGACACTTGGGACTGAGAGGATTGGTGAGATTGGATGAGCAAATGCAGTCCCTTTAAAGCACAAATGCCTGGCACCCATTCCTTGGGTCCCAACTCTCCAGGTTGAAGGGAATATTACTACAGCTATAACATGTACGGGAAACCTAGAGAATGGACCCACTGTGAATACGAAATGTTTCTAAAACTCAACGAATAGTCCCTCTCCTGGTGCTCCGGTTTGACTTTCCATCTGCTTTACTATCAACCTCCCAAATTGGAGAGACAGCCCCTTTAACCTACTGGTTTGCACAGGTTTCCAATTTGGCAGAGGATGAAAGGGAAGAGGGAGAACCAATGAGAGAGTAGCTGTTAGGCATTTGGACGGGCACATATCACTCAAATTTCCCGGCAGGAAGAAGAATTAACCAAATTCTCAGCCCCCCACTGGGAACCAGCATAGGTCCTGAACCAAAATTTTGGTCTTGCAGTCCACGCACAAAAAACGACTTGAAAAATGGAGCTCAGGGGCACAGCAATTCACAAACTGGCCGAGTAATAAAGGACAACTATCGTCCAAAAATCTGTTGAGGGAAGGCAACGAGGCGGACTTGAAAGCGAGGCAGAATAGCAGGAAACGGATTTCAAGAGGTACGTTGGAATCGCCTTTAAAGCACAGGAAGAGAGGCACAACTTCGACAATGATGCACTTGGCCAAAAAGGGCGTATGCGTTTTCTCCTGAATATATTCCGGAGAAGACGCATACGCCCTTTTTGGCCAAGCAAGCAAGCGGGCAATGCAAATCTGCACTACAAAGAAGTATCACTTCCCACCGGTCAAAAGGGACATCCACAAAATGTGTAAAAACCAGAAAGGCAAGACAGGCCCTGGAGAACAGGGAGCCTTGTTATGCTGATGGGTGGGATGTAAATTGCCAACTGCCTTGCTGGAGGAGTGCATTGTGTTCCCTAAAACAAGTAAACAACAGAGCTACAGAGCCAAGGGCACTTCCAGTCTAGGGAATATACCTTGGTAAAACTGAAAATCAAAAAGACAGAGCCACCCCAAAATTTAGGGCTGCACTGCTTACAAGGACCTCAACTTGGGTACACCTTAAATATCCCAGGAAATATAAAAATGGTTCAAAAAATTGTGGGACTTATGTACGATGCAATATCCCTCAGCCATGAAATCAATGTCATTAGACCAGTAGCAGCAAAATGGTTGGGTTCAGGTACGATGATTCTAAGTGATATAAGTCACACAGAAAAAGAAACTTATCTTAAGGTATCACTTATGAAGATCCTATAAACATGGCTAAACTTGAACTGCGTTAGGAAAGGGAAGAGTGTCTCACAGTTAGAAAACACTCTTATGCCTGCTTAAGAGGGAAGGAGAGGTGGGGTGATGCATAAAACCAGACTTTGGTATAAGCACAGGTACCGTTCCAAAAAGCAACTATGGAATAGACAAGACCTACACCTTCCTCAGTGAAAGGGACTCAAAACCCCATATTTCCCGCAGAGGAATATATCTGACTAGTAAGAATCTTAAAACCTATGTATTGGTATGTCTCTGTAAGGGAAACAAGTGTGTCTAGACTGGCATAAACATGGCAGTGAGAATCAGCTCAAACCCACTATAAAAAGGAATTTCAAAAACAAAACAAAACAACTGGGAAATTCTTTACAATTCCTTCAGGGTCTCTGATGAAACCTGGAATGACCATATCTACAACGACAGCTGTATGTGGCATAAGGCTGGACACTTGGGACTGAGAGGATTGGTGAGATTGGGTGAGCAAATGCAGTCCCTTTAAAGCACAAATGCCTGGCACCCATTCCATGGGTCCCAACTCTCCAGGTTGAAGGGAATATTACTACAGCTATAACATGTACGGGAAACCTAGAGAATGGACCCACTGTGAATACGAAATGTTTCTAAAACTCAACGAATAGTCCCTCTCCTGGTGCTCCGGTTTGACTTTCCATCTGCTTTACTATCAACCTCCCAAATTGGAGAGACAGCCCCTTTAACCTACTGGTTTGCACAGGTTTCCAATTTGGCAGAGGATGAAAGGGAAGAGGGAGAACCAATGAGAGAGTTGCTGTTAGGCATTTGGACGGGCACATATCACTCAAATTTCCCGGCAGGAAGAAGAATTAACCAAAGTCTCAGCCCCCCACTGGGAACCAGCATAGGTCCTGAACCAAAATTTTGGTCTTGCGGTCCACGCACAAAAAACGACTTGAAAAATGGAGCTCAGGGGCACAGCAATTCACAAACTGGCCGAGTAATGAAGGACAACTATCGTCCAAAAATCTGTTGAGGGAAGGCAACGAGGCGGACTTGAAAGCGAGGCAGAATAGCAGGAAACGGATTTCAAGAGGTACGTTGGAATCGCCTTTAAAGCACAGGAAGCGGGGCACAACTTCGACAATGATGCACTTGGCCATAAAGGGCGTATGCGTTTTCTCCTGAATATATTCAGGAGAAAACGCATACGCCCTTTTTGGCCAAGCAAGCAAGCGGGCAATGCAAATCTGCACTACAAAGAAGTATCACTTCCCACCGGTCAAAAGGGACATCCACAAAATGTGTAAAAACCAGAAAGGCAAGACAGGCCCTGGAGAACAGGGAGCCTTCTTATGCTGATGGGTGGGATGTAAATTGCCAACTGCCTTGCTGGAGGAGTGCATTGTGTTCCCTAAAACAAGTAAACAACAGAGCTACAGAGCCAAGGGCACATCCAGTCTAGGGAATATACCTTGGGAAAACTGAAAATCAATAAGACAGAGCCACCCCAAAATTTAGGGCTGCACTGCTTACAAGGACCTCAACTTGGGTACACCTTAAATATCCCAGGAAATATAAAAATGGTTCAAAAAATTGTGGGACTTATGTACGATGCAATATCCCTCAGCCATGAAATCAATGTCATTAGACCAGTAGCAGCAAAATGGGTGGGTTCAGGTACGATGATTCTAAGTGATATAAGTCACACAGAAAAAGAAACTTATCTTAAGGTATCACTTATGAAGATCCTATAAACATGGCTAAACTTGAACTGCGTTAGGAAAGGGAAGAGTGTCTCACAGTTAGAAAACACTCTTATGCCTGCTTAAGGGGGAAGGAGAGGTGGGGTGATGCATAAAACCAGACTTTGGTATAAGCACAGGTACCGTTCCAAAAAGCAACTATGGAATAGACAAGACCTACACCTTCCTCAGTGAAAGGGACTCAAAACCCCATATTTCCCGCAGAGGAATATATCTGACTAGTAAGAATCTTAAAACCTATGTATTGGTATGTCTCTGTAAGGGAATCAATTGTGTCTAGACTGGCATAAACATGGCAGTGAGAATCAGCTCAAACCCACTATAAAAAGGAATTTCAAAAACAAAACAAAACAACTGGGAAATTCTTTACAATTCCTTCAGGGTCTCTGATGAAACCTGGAATGACCATATCTACAACGACAGCTGGATGTGGCATAAGGCTGGACACTTGGGACTGAGAGGATTGGTGAGATTGGATGAGCAAATGCAGTCCCTTTAAAGCACAAATGCCTGGCACCCATTCCTTGGGTCCCAACTCTCCAGGTTGAAGGGAATATTACTACAGCTATAACATGTACGGGAAACCTAGAGAATGGACCCACTGTGAATACGAAATGTTTCTAAAACTCAACGAATAGTCCCTCTCCTGGTGCTCCGGTTTGACTTTCCATCTGCTTTACTATCAACCTCCCAAATTGGAGAGACAGCCCCTTTAACCTACTGGTTTGCACAGGTTTCCAATTTGGCAGAGGATGAAAGGGAAGAGGGAGAACCAATGAGAGAGTAGCTGTTAGGCATTTGGACGGGCACATATCACTCAAATTTCCCGGCAGGAAGAAGAATTAACCAAATTCTCAGCCCCCCACTGGGAACCAGCATAGGTCCTGAACCAAAATTTTGGTCTTGCAGTCCACGCACAAAAAACGACTTGAAAAATGGAGCTCAGGGGCACAGCAATTCACAAACTGGCCGAGTAATAAAGGACAACTATCGTCCAAAAATCTGTTGAGGGAAGGCAACGAGGCGGACTTGAAAGCGAGGCAGAATAGCAGGAAACGGATTTCAAGAGGTACGTTGGAATCGCCTTTAAAGCACAGGAAGAGAGGCACAACTTCGACAATGATGCACTTGGCCAAAAAGGGCGTATGCGTTTTCTCCTGAATATATTCCGGAGAAGACGCATACGCCCTTTTTGGCCAAGCAAGCAAGCGGGCAATGCAAATCTGCACTACAAAGAAGTATCACTTCCCACCGGTCAAAAGGGACATCCACAAAATGTGTAAAAACCAGAAAGGCAAGACAGGCCCTGGAGAACAGGGAGCCTTGTTATGCTGATGGGTGGGATGTAAATTGCCAACTGCCTTGCTGGAGGAGTGCATTGTGTTCCCTAAAACAAGTAAACAACAGAGCTACAGAGCCAAGGGCACTTCCAGTCTAGGGAATATACCTTGGGAAAACTGAAAATCAATAAGACAGAGCCACCCCAAAATTTAGGGCTGCACTGCTTACAAGGACCTCAACTTGGGTACACCTTAAATATCCCAGGAAATATAAAAATGGTTCAAAAAATTGTGGGACTTATGTACGATGCAATATCCCTCAGCCATGAAATCAATGTCATTAGACCAGTAGCAGCAAAATGGTTGGGTTCAGGTACGATGATTCTAAGTGATATAAGTCACACAGAAAAAGAAACTTATCTTAAGGTATCACTTATGAAGATCCTATAAACATGGCTAAACTTGAACTGCGTTAGGAAAGGGAAGAGTGTCTCACAGTTAGAAAACACTCTTATGCCTGCTTAAGAGGGAAGGAGAGGTGGGGTGATGCATAAAACCAGACTTTGGTATAAGCACAGGTACCGTTCCAAAAAGCAACTATGGAATAGACAAGACCTACACCTTCCTCAGTGAAAGGGACTCAAAACCCCATATTTCCCGCAGAGGAATATATCTGACTAGTAAGAATCTTAAAACCTATGTATTGGTATGTCTCTGTAAGGGAAACAAGTGTGTCTAGACTGGCATAAACATGGCAGTGAGAATCAGCTCAAACCCACTATAAAAAGGAATTTCAAAAACAAAACAAAACAACTGGGAAATTCTTTACAATTGCTTCAGGGTCTCTGATGAAACCTGGAATGACCATATCTACAACGACAGCTGTATGTGGCATAAGGCTGGACACTTGGGACTGAGAGGATTGGTGAGATTGGGTGAGCAAATGCAGTCCCTTTAAAGCACAAATGCCTGGCACCCATTCCATGGGTCCCAACTCTCCAGGTTGAAGGGAATATTACTACAGCTATAACATGTACGGGAAACCTAGAGAATGGACCCACTGTGAATACGAAATGTTTCTAAAACTCAACGAATAGTCCGTCTCCTGGTGCTCCGGTTTGACTTTCCATCTGCTTTACTATCAACCTCCCAAATTGGAGAGACAGCCCCTTTAACCTACTGGTTTGCACAGGTTTCCAATTTGGCAGAGGATGAAAGGGAAGAGGGAGAACCAATGAGAGAGTAGCTGTTAGGCATTTGGACGGGCACATATCACTCAAATTTCCCGGCAGGAAGAAGAATTAACCAAAGTCTCAGCCCCCCACTGGGAACCAGCATAGGTCCTGAACCAAAATTTTGGTCTTGCGGTCCACGCACAAAAAACGACTTGAAAAATGGAGCTCAGGGGCACAGCAATTCACAAACTGGCCGAGTAATGAAGGACAACTATCGTCCAAAAATCTGTTGAGGGAAGGCAACGAGGCGGACTTGAAAGCGAGGCAGAATAGCAGGAAACGGATTTCAAGAGGTACGTTGGAATCGCCTTTAAAGCACAGGAAGCGGGGCACAACTTCGACAATGATGCACTTGGCCATAAAGGGCGTATGCGTTTTCTCCTGAATATATTCAGGAGAAAACGCATACGCCCTTTTTGGCCAAGCAAGCAAGCGGGCAATGCAAATCTGCACTACAAAGAAGTATCACTTCCCACCGGTCAAAAGGGACATCCACAAAATGTGTAAAAACCAGAAAGGCAAGACAGGCCCTGGAGAACAGGGAGCCTTCTTATGCTGATGGGTGGGATGTAAATTGCCAACTGCCTTGCTGGAGGAGTGCATTGTGTTCCCTAAAACAAGTAAACAACAGAGCTACAGAGCCAAGGGCACATCCAGTCTAGGGAATATACCTTGGGAAAACTGAAAATCAATAAGACAGAGCCACCCCAAAATTTAGGGCTGCACTGCTTACAAGGACCTCAACTTGGGTACACCTTAAATATCCCAGGAAATATAAAAATGGTTCAAAAAATTGTGGGACTTATGTACGATGCAATATCCCTCAGCCATGAAATCAATGTCATTAGACCAGTAGCAGCAAAATGGGTGGGTTCAGGTACGATGATTCTAAGTGATATAAGTCACACAGAAAAAGAAACTTATCTTAAGGTATCACTTATGAAGATCCTATAAACATGGCTAAACTTGAACTGCGTTAGGAAAGGGAAGAGTGTCTCACAGTTAGAAAACATTCTTATGCCTGCTTAAGGGGGAAGGAGAGGTGGGGTGATGCATAAAACCAGACTTTGGTATAAGCACAGGTACCGTTCCAAAAAGCAACTATGGAATAGACAAGACCTACACCTTCCTCAGTGAAAGGGACTCAAAACCCCATATTTCCCACAGAGGAATATATCTGACTAGTAAGAATCTTAAAACCTATGTATTGGTATGTCTCTGTAAGGGAATCAAGTGTGTCTAGACTGGCATAAACATGGCAGTGAGAATCAGCTCAAACCCACTATAAAAAGGAATTTCAAAAACAAAACAAAACAACTGGGAAATTCTTTACAATTCCTTCAGGGTCTCTGATGAAACCTGGAATGACCATATCTACAACGACAGCTGGATGTGGCATAAGGCTGGACACTTGGGACTTAGAGGATTGGTGAGATTGGGTGAGCAAATGCAGTCCCTTTAAAGCACAAATGCCTGGCACCCATTCCATGGGTCCCAACTCTCCAGGTTGAAGGGAATATTACTACAGCTATAACATGTACGGGAAACCTAGAGAATGGAACCACTGTGAATACGAAATGTTTCTAAAACTCAACGAATAGTCCCTCTCCTGGTGCTCCGGTTTGACTTTCCATCTGCTTTACTATCAACCTCCCAAATTGGAGAGACAGCCCCATTAACCTACTGGTTTGCACAGGTTTCCAATTTGGCAGAGGATGAAAGGGAAGAGGGAGAACCAATGAGAGAGTAGCTGTTAGGCATTTGGACGGGCACATATCACTCAAATTTCCCGGCAGGAAGAAGAATTAACCAAAGTCTCAGCCCCCCACTGGGAACCAGCATAGGTCCTGAACCAAAATTTTGGTCTTGCGGTCCACGCACAAAAAACGACTTGAAAAATGGAGCTCAGGGGCACAGCAATTCACAAACTGGCCGAGTAATGAAGGACAACTATCGTCCAAAAATCTGTTGAGGGAAGGCAACGAGGCGGACTTGAAAGCGAGGCAGAATAGCAGGAAACGGATTTCAAGAGGTACGTTGGAATCGCCTTTAAAGCACAGGAAGAGAGGCACAACTTCGACAATGATGCACTTGGCCATAAAGGGCGTATGCGTTTTCTCCTGAATATATTCAGGAGAAAACGCATACGCCCTTTTTGGCCAAGCAAGCAAGCGGGCAATGCAAATCTGCACTACAAAGAAGTATCACTTCCCACCGGTCAAAAGGGACATCCACAAAATGTGTAAAAACCAGAAAGGCAAGACAGGCCCTGGAGAACAGGGAGCCTTGTTATGCTGATGGGTGGGATGTAAATTGCCAACTGCCTTGCTGGAGGAGTGCATTGTGTTCCCTAAAACAAGTAAACAACAGAGCTACAGAGCCAAGGGCACATCCAGTCTAGGGAATATACCTTGGGAAAACTGAAAATCAATAAGACAGAGCCACCCCAAAATTTAGGGCTGCACTGCTTACAAGGACCTCAACTTGGGTACACCTTAAATATCCCAGGAAATATAAAAATGGTTCAAAAAATTGTGGGACTTATGTACGATGCAATATCCCTCAGCCATGAAATCAATGTCATTAGACCAGTAGCAGCAAAATGGGTGGGTTCAGGTACGATGATTCTAAGTGATATAAGTCACACAGAAAAAGAAACTTATCATAAGATATCACTTATGAAGATCCTGTAAACATGGCTACACTTGAACTGAGTTAGGAAAGAGAGCAGTGTCTCACATTTAGAAAACACTCTTATGCCTGCTTAAGGGGGAAGGAGAGGTGGGGTGATGCATAAAACCAGAGTTTGATATAAGCACAGGTACCGTTCCAAAAACCAACTATGGAATAGACAAGACCTACACCTTCCTCAGTGAAAGGGACTCAAAACCCCATATTTCCCGCAGAGGAATATATCTGACTAGTAAGAATCTTAAAACCTATGTATTGGTATGTCTCTGTAATGGAATCAAGTGTGTCTAGACTGGCATAAACATGGCAGCGAGAATCAGCTCAAACCCACTATAAAAAGGAATTTTAATAACAAAACAAAAAAACTGGGAAATTCTTTACAAGTCCTTCAGGGTCTCTGATGAAACCTGGAATGAACCTATCTACTACGACAGCTGGATGTGGCATAAGGCTGGACACTTGGGACTGAGAGGATTGGTGAGATTCGGTGAGCAAATGCAGAAACTTTAAAGCACAAATGCCTGGCACCCATTCCATGGGTCCCAACTCTCCAGGTTGAAGGGTATATTACTACAGCTATAACATGTACGGGAAACCTAGAGAACGGACCCACAGTTAATACGAAAGGTTTCTAAAACTCAACGAATAGTCCCTCTCCTGGTGCTCCGGTTTGACTTTCCATCTGCTTTACTATCAATCTCCCAACTTGGAGAGACAGCCCATTTAACCTCGTGGTTCGCACAGGTTTCCAATTTGGCAGAGGATGAAAGGGAAGAGGGAGAACCAATGAGAGAGTAGCTGTTAGGCATTTGGACGCGCACATATCACCCTAACTTCCAAGCAGGATGAAGAATTAACCAAAGTCTCAGCCCCCCATCGGGAACCAGAATAGTTCCTGAAACAAAATTTTGGACTTGCGGTCAGCTCACAAAAACGAGTTGAAAAATGTAGCTCAAGGGCACAGCAATTCACAAACTGGCAGAGTAATAAAGGACAACTATCGTCCAAAAATCTGTTAAGGGAAGGCAACGAGGCGAACTTGAAAGCTAGGCAGAATAGCAGGAAATAGATTTCAAGAGGTACGTTGGAATCGCCTTTAAAGCACAGGAAGAGGGGCACAACTTCGACAATGATGCACTTGGCCAAAATGGGCGTATGCGTTTTCTCCTGAATATATTCAGGAGAAAACGCATACGCCCTTTTTGGCCAAGCAAGCAAGCGGGCAACGCTAATCTGCACTACAAAGAAGTATCACTTCCCACCGGTCAAAAGGGACATCCACAAAATGTGGAAAAACCAAAAAGGTAAGACAGGCCCTGGAGAACAGGGAGCCTTGTTATCCTGATGGGCTGGATGTACACTGCCAACTGCCTCTCTTGAGGAGTGCATTGTGTTCCCTAAAACAAGTAAACAACAGAGCTACAGAGCCAACGGCACTTCCAGACTAGGGAATATACCTTGGGAAAACTGAAAATCAATAAGACAGAGCCACCCCAAAATTTAGGGCTGCACTGCTTACAAGGACCTCAACTAGGGTACACCTTAAATATCCCAGGAAATATAAAAATGGTTCAAAAAATTGTGGTACTTACGTACGATGGAATATCCCTCAGCCATGAAATCAATGTCATAAGACCAGTAGCAGCAAAATGGGTGGATTCAGGTACAATGATTCTAAGTGAAATAAGTCACAGAGAAAAAGAAACTTATCATAAGATATCACTTATGAAGATCCTGTAAACATGGCTACACTTGAACTGAGTTAGGAAAGAGAACAGTGTCTCACATTTAGAAAACACTCTTATGCCTGCTTAAGGGGGAAGGAGAGGTGGGGTGATGCATAAAACCAGAGTTTGATATAAGCACAGGTACCGTTCCAAAACCCAACTATGGAATAGACAAGACCTACAACTTCCTCAGTGAAACGGACTCAAAACCCCATATTTCCCGCAGAGGAATATATCTGACTAGTAAGAATCTTAAAACCTATGTATTGATATGTCTCCGTAAGGGAATCAAGTGTGTCTAGACTGGCATAAACATGGCAGCGAGAATCAGCTCAAACCCACTATAAAAAGGAATTTCAAAAACAAAACAAAAAACTGGGAAATTCTTAACAATTCCTTCAGGGTCTCTGATGCAACCTGGAAAGACCCTATGTACAACGACAGCTGGATGTGGCATAAGGCTGGACACTTGGGACTGAGAGGATTGGTGAGATTGGGTGAGCAAATTCAGACCCTTTAAAGCACAAATGCCTGGCACCATTCCATGGGTCCCAACTCTCCAGGTTGAAGGGAATTTTACTACAGCTAAACATGTATGGGAAACATAGAGAACGAAACCACGGTGAATATGAAAAGTTTCTAAAACTCAACAAATAGTCCCTCTCCTGGTGCTCCAGTTTGAGTTTCCATCTGCTTTACTATCAATCTCCCAACTTGGAGAGACAGCCCCTTTAACCTCCTGGTTCGCACAGGTTTCCAATTTGGCAGAGGATGAAAGGGAAGAGGGAGAACCTATGAGAGAGTAGCTGTTAGGCATTTGGACGGGCACATATCACTGTAATTTCCCGGCAGGAAGAAGAATTAACCAAAGTCTCAGCCACCCACCGGGAACCAGTATAGGTCCTGAACCAAAATTTTGGACTTGCGGTCAGCTCAGCAAAAACGAGTTGAAAAATGGAGCTCATGGGCACAGCAATTCACAAACTGGCCGAGTAATGAAGGACAACTATCGTCCAAAAATCTGTTGAGTGAAGGCAACGAGGCGGACTTGAAAGCGAGGCAGAATAGCAGGAAACAGATTTCAAGAGGTACGTTGGAATCGCCTTTAAAGCACAGGAAGAGGGGCACAACTTCGACAATGATGCACTTGGCCAAAAAGGGCGCATGCGTTTTCTCCTGAATATATTCAGGAGAAAACGCATACGTCGTTTTTGGCCAAGCAAGCAAGCGGGCAATGCAAATCTGCACTACAAAGATGTATCACTTCCAAACGGTCAAAAGGGACATCCACAAAATGTGTAAAAACCAGAAAGGCAAGACAGGCCCTGGAGAACAGGGAGCCTTGCTATGCTGAAGGGCGGGATGTAAATTGCAAACTGCCTCTCTGGAGGAGTGCATTGTGCTCCCTAAAACAAGTAAACAACAGAGCTACAGAGCCAAGGGCACTTCCAGTCTAGGGAATATACCTTGGGAAAACTGAATATCAATACGACAGAGCCACCCCAAAATTTAGGGCTGCACTGCTTACAAGGACTTCAACTTGGGTACACCTTAAATATCCCAGGAAATATAAAAATGGTTCAAAAAATTGTGGTACTTACGTACGATGGAATATCCCTCAGCCATGAAATCAATGTCATAAGACCAGTAGCAGCAAAATGGGTGGATTCAGGTACGATGATTCTAAGTGAAATAAGTCACACAGAAAAAGAAACTTATCATAAGATATCACTTATGAAGATCCTGTAAACATGGCTACACTTGAACTGAGTTAGGAAAGAGAACAGTGTCTCACATTTAGAAAACACTCTTATGCCTGCTTAAGGGTGAAGGAGAGGTGGGGTGATGCATAAAACCAGAGTTTGGTATAAGCACAGGTACCGTTCCAAAAACCATCTATGGAATAGACAAGACCTACACCTTCCTCAGTGAAAGGGACTCAAAACCCCATATTTCCCGCAGAGGAATATATCTGACTAGTAAGAATCTTAAAACCTATGTATTGATATGTCTCTGTAAGGGAATCAAGTGTGTCTAGACTGGCATAAACATGGCAGCGAGAATCAGCTCAAACCCACTATAAAAAGGAATTTCAAAAACAAAACAAAAAAAACTGGGAAATTCTTTCCAATTCCTTCAGGGTCTCTGATGAAACCTGGAATGACCCTATCTACAATGACAGCTGGATGTTACATAAGGCTGGACACGTGGCACTGAAAGGATTCGTGAGATTGGGTGAGCAAATGCAGACCCTTCAAAGCAATAATGCATGGCACACATTACATTCGTCCCAACTCTCCAAGTTGAAGGGGATATTACTACAACTATAACATGTACCGGAAACCTAGAGAATGGACACACTGTGAATAAGAAACGTTTCTAAAACTCAACTAATACTCCGTCTCCTGGTGCTCATGTTTCACACTGCAACTGATTTACTATCAATCTCCCAACTTAGAGTCAGCACATTTAACCCCCTTGTTGGCACACGTTGCCAATTTGGCAGAGGATGAAAGGGAAGAGGGAGAACCAATGAGAGAGTAGCTGTTTGGCATTTGGACGGGCACATGTCACTCTAATTTCCCAGCAGGAAGAAGAATTAACCAAAGTCTCAGCCACCCACTGGGAACCCATATACGTCCTGAACCAAAATATTGGTCTTGCGTTCAGCTCACAAAAAACGAGTTGGAAAATGGGGCTCAGGGGCACAACAATTCACAAACTGGCAGAGTAATAAAGGACAACTATCATCCAAAAATCTGTTGAGGGAAGGCAGCGAGGTAGACTTGAAAGCTAGGCAGAATAGCAGGAAACAGATTTCAAGAGGTACGTTGGAATCGCCTTTAAAGCACAGGAAAATGGGCACAACTTCAACAATGATGCACTTGGCCAAAAAGGGCGTATGCATTTTCTCCTGAATATATTTAGGAGAGAACTCATATGCCCGTTTTGGCCAAGCAAGCAATCGGAAAATGCAAATCTGCAATACAAAGAAGTATCTCTTCCCACCGGTAAAAAAGGGACATCCACAAAATGTGTAAAATCCAGAAAGGCAAGACAGGCCCTGGAGAACAGGGAGCCTTGTTATGCTGATGGGCGGGATGTAAATTGCCAACTGCCTCTCTGGAGGAGTGCATTGGGTTCCCTAAAACAAGTAAACAACAGATCTACAGAGCCAAGGGCACTTCCAGTCTAGGGAATATACCTTGGGAAAACTGAAAATCAATAAGACACAGCCACCTCAAAATTTAGGGCTGCACTGCTTACAAGAACCTCAACTTGGGTACAACTTAAATATCCCAGGAAATATAAAAATGGCTCAAAAAATTGTGGTACTTATGTACGATGGAACATCCGTCAGGCATGAAATCAATGTCATAAGACCAGTAGAAACAAAATGAGTGGATTCTGTTATGATGATTCTAAGTGAAATAAGACACACAGAAAAAGAAATTTATCATAAGATATCACTTATGAAGATCCTGTAACATGGCTACACTTGAACTGAGTTAGGAAAGAGAACAGAGTCTCACATTTAGAAAACACACTTATGCCTGCTAGAGTTGGAAGGAGAGGTGGGGTGATGCATAAAACCAGAGTTTGATATAAGCACAGGTACTGTTCCAAAAACCAACTATGGGATACAGAAGACCTACAAGTTCCTCACTGAAAGGGACTCAAAACCCCATATTTCCCACAGAGGATTATATCTGACTAGTAAGAATCTTAAAACCTATGTATTGATATGTCTCCGTAAGGGAATCAAGTGTTTCTAGACTGGCATAAACAAGGCAGCGAGAATCAGCTCAAACCCACTATAAAAAGGAATTTCAAAAACAAAACAAAGAAAACAGGGAAATTCTTTACAATTCCTTCAGGGTCTCTGATGAAACCTGGAATGACCCTATCTACAACGACCGATGGATGTGGCATAAGGCTGGACACTTGGGACTGAGATGATTGGTGAGATGGTGTGAGCAAATGCAGACCTTGTAAACCAATAATGCTTGGCACCCATTCCATGGGTCCCAACTCTGCGGGTTGAAGGATATATTAATACAGCTATAACATACACAGGAAACCTAGAGAATGGACACAATGTGAATACAAAAGGTTTCTAAAACTCAACGAATAGTCCCTCTCCTGGTGTTCCGGTTTGACTTTCCAACTGCTTTACTATCAATCTCCCAACTTGGAGACACACCACTTTTAACCTACTGGTACACACACGTTGCCAATTTGGCAGAGGATGAAAGGAAAGGGGGAGAACCAATGACAGAGTAGCTGTTAGGCATTTAGACGGGCACATGTCACTCTAATTTCACGGGAGGAAGAAGAATTAACCAAAGTCTCAGCCACCCACGGGGAACAAGTAGAGGTCCTGAACCAAAATTTTGGACTTGCGGTCAGCTCACAAAAAATGAGTTGAAAAATGGGGCTCAGGGCACAGCAATTCACAAACTGGAAGAGTAATAAAGGACAACTATCATCCAAAAATCTGTTGAGGGAAGGCATCGAGGCGGAGTTGAAATCGAGGCAGAATAGCAGGAAACAGATTTCAAGAGGTATGTTGGAATCGCCTTTAAAGAACAAGAAGTGGGTCACAACTTCGACAATGATGCACTTGGCGAAAAAGGGCGTTTGCATTTTCTGCTGAATATTTTCAGGAGAAAATGCATACGACCTTTTTGGCCATGCAAGCAAGCAGGCAATGCAAATCTGCACTGCAAAGAAGTATCCCTTCCCACCGGTCAAAAGGGACATCCGCAAAATGTGTAAAAACCAGAAAGGCAAGACAGGCCCTGGAGAACAGGGAGCATTGTTATGCTGATGGGCAGGATGTAAATTGCCAACTGCCTCTCTGGTGGAGTGAATTGTGTTCCCTAAAACAAGTAAACAGCAGAGCTACAGAGCCAAGGGCACTTCCAGTCTAGGGAATATACCTTGGGAAAACTGAAAATCAATAAGACAGAGCCACCCCAACGTTTAGGGCTGCACTGCTTACAAGAACCTCAACATGGGTACACCTTAAATATCCCAGGAAATATAAAAATGGTTCAAAAAATTGTGGTACTTACGTACGATGTAATATCCCTCAGCTATGAAATCAATGTCATAATACCAGTAGCAGCAAAATGAGTGGAATGAGGTTCGGTGATTCTAAGTGAAATAAGTCACACAGAAAAAGCAACTTATCATAAGATATCACTTATGAAGATCCTGTAAACATGGCTACACTTGAACTGAGCTAGGAAAGAGAACAGAGTCTCACATTTGGATAACACTCTTATGCCTTCTTAAGGGGGAAGGAGAGGTGGGGTGATGCATAAAACCAGAGCTTGATATAAGCACAGGTACCGTTCCAAAAACCAACTATGGAATAGACAAGACCTACACCTTCCACAGTGAAAGGGACTCAAAACCCCATATTTCCCGCAGAAGAATATATCTGACTAGTAACAATCTTAAAACCTATGTATTGATATGTCTCTGTAAGGGAATCAAGTGTCTAGACTGGCATAAACATGGCAGTGAGAATCAGCTCAAACCCACTATCAAAAGGAATTTCACAAACAAAACAAAAAAACAGGCAAATTCTTTTCAATTCCTTCAGGGTCTCTGATGAAACCTGGAATGACCCTATCTTCAACGACCGCTGGATGTGGCATAAGGCTGGACACTTGGGACTTAGAGAATTGGTGAGATTGGGTGAGCAAATGCAGACCTTGTAAACCAATAATGCATGGCACCCATTCCATGGGTCCCAACTCTGCGGGTTGAAGGGAATATTAATACAGCTATAACATGTACAGGAAACCTAGAGAATGGACACACTGTGAATACAAAAGGTTTCTAAAACTCAACGAATAGTCCCTCTCCTGGTGTTCCAGTTTGACATTCCCACTGCTTTACTATCAATCTCCCAAATTGGAGAGACACCCCTTTTAACCTCCTGGTACACACACGTTGCCAATTTGGCAGAGGATGAAAGGAAAGGGGGAGAACCAATGACAGAGTAGCTGTTAGGCATTTAGACGGGCATATGTCACTCTAATTTCACGGTAGGAAGAAGAATTACCCAAAGTCTCAGCCTCCCACGGGGAACAAGTAGAGGTCCTGAACCAAAATTTTGGACGTGCGGTCAGCTCAAAAAAAATAAGTTGAAAAATGGGGCTCAGGGCACAGCAATTCACAAACTGGAAGAGTAATAAAGGACAACTATCATCCCAAAATCTGTTGAGGGAAGGCAACGAGGCGGAGTTGAAAGCAAGGCAGAATAGCAGGAAACAGATTTCAAGAGGTACGTTGGAATCGCCTTTAAAGCACAGGAAGAGTGGAACAACTTCGACAATGATGCACTTGGCCAAAAAGGGCGTATGCGTTTTCTCCTGAATATATTCAGGAGAAAACGCATACGCCCTGTTTGGCCAAGCAAGCAAGCGGGCAATGCAAATCTGCACTACAAAGAAGTATCACTTCCCACCGGTCAAAAGGGACATCCGCAAAATGTGTAAAAACCAGAAAGGCAAGACAAGCCCTGGAGAACAGGGAGCCTTTTTATGCTGATGGGCGGGATGTAAATTGCCAACTGCCTCTATGGCGGAGTGCATTGTGTTCCCTAAAACAAGTAAACAACAGAGCTACAGAGCCAAGGGCACTTGCACTCTAGGGAATATACCTTGGGAAAACTGAAAATCAATAAGACAGAGGAACCCCAAAATTTACGGCTGCACTGCTCACAATAACCTCAACTTCGGTACACCTTAAATATCCCAGGAAATATAAAAATGGTTCAAAAAATTGTGGTACTTACGTACGATGGAATATCCCTCAGCCATGAAATCAATGTCATAAGACCAGTAGCAACAAAATGAGTGGATTCTGTTATGATGATTCTAAGTGAAATAAGACACACAGAAAAAGAAATTTATCATAAGATATCACATATGAAGAACCTGTAAACATGGCTACACTTGAACTTATCTAGGAAAGAGAACAGAGTCTCACATTTGGAAAACACTCTTATGCCTGCTTAAGGGGGAAGGAGAGGTGGGGTGATGCATAAAACCAGAGTTTCATATAAGCACACCTACCGTTCCAAAAACCAACTATGGAATAGACAAGACCTACACATTCCTCAGTGAAAGGGACTGAAAAGCCTATATTTCCCGCAGAAGAATATATCTGACTAGTAAGAATCTTAAAACCTATGTATTGATATGTCTCTGTAAGGGAATCAAGTGTGTCTAGACTTGCATAAACATGGCAGCGAGAATCAGCTGAAACCACTATCAAAACGAATTTCAAAACAAAGCAGAAAAACAGGGAAATTCTTTACAATTCCTTCAGGGTCTGTGATGAAACCTGGAATGACCCTATGTACAACGACAGCTGGATGTGGCATAAGGCTGGACACTTGGGACTGAGAGGATTGTTGAGATTGGGTGAGCAAATGCAGACCGTTTAAAGCAATAATGCATGGCACCCATTCCATGGGTCCCAACTCTCCAGGTTGAAGGGAATATTACTACAGTTATAACATGTACGGGAAACCTAGAGAACGGACACACTGTGAATATGAAAGGTCTCTAAAACTCAACGAATAGTCCCTCTCCTGGTGCTCCATTTTGACTTTCCATCTACTTTACTATCAACCTCCCAACTTGGAGAGACAGCCCCTTTAACCTCCTTGTTCGCACAGGCTGCCAAATTGGCAGAGGATGAAAGTGAAGAGGGAGAACCAATGAGAGAGTAGCTGTTAGGCATTTGGACGGGCACATATCACTGTAATTTCCCGGCAGGAAGAAGAATTAACCAAAGTCTCAGCCCCCCACCGGGAACCAGCATAGGTCCTGAACCAAAATTTTGGACTTGCGGTCAGCTCACCAAAAACGAGTTGAAAAATGGAGCTCAGGGGCACAGCCATTCACAAACTGGCCGAGTAATAAAGGACAACTATCGTCCAAAAATCTGTTGAGGGAAGGCAACGAGGCGGACTTGAAAGCGAGGCACAATAGCAGGAAACAGATTTCAAGAGGTACGTTGAAATCGCCTTTAAAGCACAGGAAGAGGGGCACAACTTCGACAATGATGCACTTGGCCAAAAAGGGCGTATGCGTTTTCTCCTGAATATATTCTGGAGAAAACGCATATGCCCTTTTTGGCCAAGCAAGCAAGCGAGCAATGCAAATCTGCACTACAAAGAAGTATCACTTCCCACCGGTCAAAAGGGAAATCCACAAAATGTGTAAAAACCAGAAAGGCAAGACAGGCCCTGGAGAACAGGGAGCCTTGTTATGCTGATGGGCGGGATGTAAATTGCCAACTGCCTCTCTGGAGGAGTGCATTGTGTTCCCTAAAACAAGTAAACAACAGAGCTACAGAGCCAAGGGCACTTCCAGTCTAGGGAATATACCTTGAGAAAACTGAAAATCAATAAGACAGAGCCACCGCAAAATTTAGGGCTGCACTGCTTACAAGGACCTCAACTTGGGTACACCTTAAATATCCCAGGAAATATAAAAATGGTTCAAAAAATTTTGGTACTTACGTACGATGGAATATCCCTCAGCCATGAAATCAATGTCATAAGACCAGTAGCAGCAAAATGGGTGGATTCAGGTACGATGATTCTAAGTGAAATAAGTCACACAGAAAAAGAAACTTATCATAAGATATCACTTATGAAGATCCTGTAAACATGGCTACACTTGAACTGAGTTAGGAAAGAGAACAGTGTCTCACATTTAGAAAACACTCTTATACCTGCTTAAGGGGGAAGGAGAGGTGGGGTGATGCATAAAACCAGAGTTTGATATAAGCACAGGTACCGTTCCAAAAACCAACTATGGAATAGACAAGACCTACACCTTCCTCAGTGAAAGGGACTCAAAACCCCATATTTCCCACAGAGGAATATATCTGACTAGTAAGAATCTTAAAACCTATGTATTGATATGTCTCCATAAGGAAATCAAGTGTGTCTAGACTGGCATAAACATGGCAGCGAGAATCAACTCAAACCCACTATAAAAAGGAATTTCAAAAACAAAACAAAAAAACTGGGAAATTCTTTACAATTCCTTCCGGGTCCCTGATGAAACCTGGAATGACCCTATCTACAACGACAGCTGGATGTGGCATAAGGAGGGACACTTGGGACTGAGACGATTGGTGAGATTGGGGGAGCAAATGCAGACCCTTTAAAGCACAAATGCCTGGCACCCATTCCATGGGTCCCAACTCTCCAGGTTGAAGGGAATATTACTACAGCTATAACATGTGCGGGAAACCTAGAGAACGGACACACTGTGAATACGAAAGGTTTCTAAAACTCAACCAATAGTCCCTCTCCTGGTGCTCCGGTTTGACTTTCCGTCTGCTTTACTATCAACCTCCCACCTAGGAGAGACAGCCCCTTTAACCTCTTGGTTCGCACAGCTTGCCAATTTGGCAGAGGATGAAAGGGAAGAGGGAGAACCAATGAGAGAGTAGCTGTTAGGCATTTGGACGCGCACATATCACTGTAATTTTCCGGCAGGAAGAAGAATTAACCAAATTCTCAGCCACCCACCGGGAACCAGTATAGGTCCTGAACCAAAATTTTGGACTTGCGGTCAGCTCACCAAAAACGAGTTGAAAAATGGAGCTCAGGGGCACAGCAATTCACAAACTGGCCGAGTAATAAAGGACAACTATCGTCCAAAAATCTGTTGAGGGAAGGCAACGAGGCGGACTTGAAAGCGAGGCAGAATAGCAGGAAACAGATTTCAAGAGGTACGTTGGAATCGCCTTTAAAGCACAGGAAGAGGGGCACAACTTCGACAATGATGCACTTGGCCAAAAAGGGCGTATGCGTTTTCTCCTGAATATATTCAGGAGAAAACGCATACGCCCTTTTTGGCCAAGCAAGCAAGCGGGCAATGCAAATCTGCACTACAAAGAAGTATCACTTCCCACCGGTCAAAAGGGACATCCACAAAATGTGTAAGAACCAGAAAGGCAAGACAGGCCCTGGAGAACAGGGAGCATTGTTATGCTGATGGGCGGGATGTAAATTGCCAACTGCCTCTCTGGAGGAGTGCATTGTGTTCCCTAAAACAAGTAAAGAACAGAGCTACAGAGCCAAGGGCACTACCAGTCTAGGGAATATACGTTGGGAAAATTGAAAATCAATAAGACAGTGCCACCCAAAAATTTAGGGCTGCACTGCATACAAGGACCTCAACTTGGATACACCTTAAGTATCCCAGAAAATATAAACATGGTTCAAAAAATTGTGGTACTTACGTATGATGGAATATCCCTCAGCCATGAAATCAATGTCATAAGACCAGTAGCAGCAAAATGGGTGGATTCAGGTACGATGATTCTAAGTGAAATAAGTCACACAGAAAAAGAAACTTATCATAAGATATCACTTATGAAGATCCTGTAAACATGGCTACACTTGAACTGAGTTAGGAAAGAGAACAGTGTCTCACATTTAGGAAACACTCTTATACCTGCTTAAGGGGGAAGGAGAGGTGGGGTGATGCATAAAACCAGAGTTTGATATAAGCAAAGGTACAGTTCCAAAAACCAACTATGGAATAGGCAACACCTACACCTTCCTAAGTGAAAGAGACTCAAAACCCCATATTTCCCGCAGAGGAATATATCTGACTAGTAAGAATCTTAAAACCTATGTATTGATATCTCTCCGTAAGGGTATCAAGTGTGTCTAGACTGACATAGACATGGCAGCGAGAATCAGCTCAAACACACTATAAAAAGGAATTTCAAAAACAAAACAAAAAAACTGGGAAATTCTTTACAGTTCCTTCAGGGTCTCTGATGAAAGCTTGAATGACCCTATCTACAACAACAGCTGGATGTGGCATAAGGCTGGACACTTGGGACTGAGAGGATTGGTGAGATTGGGTGAGGAATTGCAGACCCTTTAAAGCAATAATGCATGGCACCCATTCCATGGGTCCGAACTCTCCAGGTTGAAGGGAATATTACTACAGTTATAACATGTACGGGAAACCTAGAGAACGGACACACTCTGAATACGAAAGGTTTCTAAAACTCAACGAATAGACCCTCCCCTGGTGCTCTGGTTTGACTTTCCATCTGCTTTACTATCAATCTCCCAACTTGGAGACACAGCCCCTTTAACCTCCTGGTTCGCACAGGTTTCCAATTTGGCAGAGGATGAAAGGGAAGAGGGAGAACCAATGAGAGAGTAGCTGTTAGGCATTTGGACGGGCACATATCCCTCTAACTTCCTGGCAGGAAGAAGAATTAACCAAAGTCTCAGCCCCCCACCGGGAACCAGCATAGGTCCTGAACCAAAATTTTGGACTTGCGGTCACCTCACCAAAAACGAGTTAAAAATGGAGTTCAGGGGCACAGCAATTCACAAACTGGCCGAGTAATAAAGGACAACTATCGTCCAAAAATCTGTTGAGGGAAGGCAACGAGGCGGACTTGAAAGCGAGGCAGAATAGCAGGAAACAGATTTCAAGAGGTACGTTGGAATCGCCTTTAAAGCACAGGAAGAGGGGCACAACTTCGACAATGATGCACTTGGCCAAAAAGGGCGTATGCGTTTTCTCCTGAATATATTCAGGAGAAAACGCATACGCCCTTTTTGGCCAAGCAAGCAAGCGGGCAATGCAAATCTGCACTACAAAGAAGTATCACTTCCCACCGGTCAAAAGGGACATCCACAAAATGTGTAAGAACAAGAAAGGCAAGACAGGCCCTGGAGAACAGGGAGCCTTGTTAGGCTGATGGGCGGGATGTAAATTGCCAACTGCCTCTCTGGAGGAGTGCATTCTGTTCCCTAAAACAAGTAAAGAACAGAGCTACAGAGCCAAGGGCACTACCAGTCTAGGGAATATACCTTGGGAAAACTGAAAATCAATAAGACAGAGCCACCCCAAAATTTAGGGCTGCACTGCATACAAGGACCTCAACTTGGATACACCTTAAGTATCCCAGAAAATATAAACATGGTTCAAAAAATTGTGGTACTTACGTACGATGGAATATCCCTCAGCCATGAAATCAATGTCATAAGACCAGTAGCAGCAAAATGGGTGGATTCAGGTACGATGATTCTAAGTGAAATAAGTCACAGAGAAAAAGAAACTTAGCATAAGATATCACTTATGAAGATCCTGTAAACATGGCTACACTTGAACTGAGTTAGGAAAGAGAACAGTGTCTCACATTTAGAAAACACTCTTATACCTGCTTAAGGGGGAAGGAGAGGTGGGGTGATGCATAAAACCAGAGTTTGATATAAGCACAGGTACCGTTCCAAAAACCAACTATGGAATAGACAAGACCTACACCGTCCTCAGTAAAAGGGACTCAAAACCCCATATTTCCCGCAGAGGAAAATATCTGACTAGTAAGAATCTTAAAACCTATGTATTGATATGTCTCTGTAAGGGAATCAAGTGTGTCTAGACTGGCATAAACATGGCAGCGGGAATCAGCTCAAACCCAGTATAAAAAGGAATTTCAAAAACAAAACAAAAAAACTGGGAAATTCTTTACAATTCCTTCAGGGTCTCTGATGAAAGCTGGAATGACCCTATCTACAACGACAGCTGGATGTGGCATAAGGAGGGACACTTGGGACTGAGACGATTGGTGAGATTGGGTGAGCAAATGCAGACCCTTTAAAGCAATAATGCATGGCACCCATTCCATGGGTCCGAACTCTCCAGGTTGAAGGGAATATTACTACAGCTATAACATGTGCGGGAAACCTAGAGAACGGACACACTGTGAATACGAAAGGTTTCTAAAACTCAACGAATAGTCCCTCTCCTAGTGCTCCAGTTTGACTTTCCGTCTGCTTTACTATCAACCTCCCAACTTGGCGAGACAGCCCCTTTAACCTCTTGGTTCGCACAGGTTGCCAATTTGGCAGAGGATGAAAGGGAAGAGGGAGAACCAATGAGAGAGTAGCTCTTAGGCATTTGGACGGGCACATATCACTCTAACTTCCCGGCAGGAAGAAGAATTAACCAAATTCTCAGCCACCCACCGGGAACCAGTATAGGTCCTGAACCAAAATTTTGGACTTGCGGTCAGCTCACCAAAAACGAGTTGAAAAATGGTGCTCAGGGGCACAGCAATTCACAAACTGGCCGAGTAATAAAGGACAACTATCCTCCAAAAATCTGTTGAGGGAAGGCAACGAGGCGGACTTGAAAGCGAGGCAGAATAGCAGGAAACAGATTTCAAGAGGTACGTTGGAATCGCCTTTAAAGCACAGGAAGAGGGGCACAACTTCGACAATGATGCACTTGGCCAAAAAGGGCGTATGCGTTTTCTCCTGAATATATTCAGGAGAAAACGCATACGCCCTTTTTGGCCAAGCAAGCAAGCGGGCAATGCAAATCTGCACTACAAAGAAGTATCACTTCCCACCGGTCAAAAGGGACATCCACAAAATGTGTAAGAACAAGAAAGGCAAGAAAGGCCCTGGAGAACAGGGAGCCTTGTTATGCTGATGGGCGGGATGTAAATTGCCAACTGCCTCTCTGGAGGAGTGCATTCTGTTCCCTAAAACAAGTAAAGAACAGAGCTACAGAGCCAAGGGCACTACCAGTCTAGGGAATATACCTTGGGAAAACTGAAAATCAATAAGACAGAGCCACCCCAAAATGTAGGGCTGCACTGCATACAAGGACCTCAACTTGGATACACCTTAAGTATCCCAGAAAATATAAACATGGTTCAAAAAATTGTGGTACTTACGTACGATGGAATATCCCTCAGCCATGAAATCAATGTCATAAGACCAGTAGCAGCAAAATGGGTGGATTCAGGTACGATGATTCTAAGTGAAATAAGTCACAGAGAAAAAGAAACTTATCATAAGATATCACTTATGAAGATCCTGTAAACATGGCTACACTTGAACTGAGTTAGGAAAGAGAACAGTGTCTCACATTTAGAAAATACTCTTATACCTGCTTAAGGGTGAAGGAGAGGTGGGGTGATGCATAAAACCAGAGTTTGATATAAGTACAGGTACCGTTCCAAAAACCAACTATGGAATAGACAAGACCTACACCGTCCTCAGTGAAAGGGACTCAAAACCCCATATTTCCCGCAGAGGAAAATATCTGACTAGTAAGAATCTTAAAACCTATGTATTGATATGTCTCTGTAAGGGAATCAAGTGTGTCTAGACTGGCATAAACATGGCAGCGAGAATCAGCTCAAACCCACTATAAAAAGGAATTTCAAAAACAAAACAAAAAAACTGGGAAATTCTTTACAATTCCTTCAGGGTCTCTGATGAAAGCTGGAATGACCCTATCTACAACGACAGCTGGATGTGGCATAAAGATGGACACTTGGGACTGAGACGATTGGTGAGATTGGGTGAGCAAATGCAGACCCTTTAAAGCAATAATGCATGGCACCCATTCCATGGGTCCGAACTCTCCAGGTTGAAGGGAATATTACTACAGCTATAACATGTGCGGGAAACCTAGAGAACGGACACACTGTGAATACGAAAGGTTTCTAAAACTCAACGAATAGTCCCTCTCCTGGTGCTCCAGTTTGACTTTCCGTCTGCTTTACTATCAACCTCCCAACTTGGAGAGACAGCCCCTTTAACCTCTTGGTTCGCACATGTTGCCAATTTGGCAGAGGATGAAAGGGAAGAGGGAGAACCAATGAGAGAGTAGCTGTTAGGCATTTGGACGGGCACATATCACTCTAACTTCCCGGCAGGAAGAAGAATTAACCAAATTCTCAGCCACCCACCGGGAACCAGTATAGGTCCTGAACCAAAATTTTGGACTTGCGGTCAGCTCACCAAAAACGAGTTGAAAAATGGAGCTCAGGGGCACAGCAATTCACAAACTGGCCGAGTAATAAAGGACAACTATCGTCCAAAAATCTGTTGAGGGAAGGCAACGAGGCGGACTTGAAAGCGAGGCAGAATAGCAGGAAACAGATTTCAAGAGGTACGTTGGAATCGCCTTTAAAGCACAGGAAGAGGGGCACAACTTCGACAATGATGCACTTGGCCAAAAAGGGCGTATGCGTTTTCTCCTGAATATATTCAGGAGAAAACGCATACGCCCTTTTTGGCCAAGCAAGCAAGCGGGCAATGCAAATCTGCACTACAAAGAAGTATCACTTCCCACCGGTCAAAAGGGACATCCACAAAATGTGTAAGAACAAGAAAGGCAAGAAAGGCCCTGGAGAACAGGGAGCCTTGTTATGCTGATGGGCGGGATGTAAATTGCCAACTGCCTCTCTGGAGGAGTGCATTCTGTTCCCTAAAACAAGTAAAGAACAGAGCTACAGAGCCAAGGGCACTACCAGTCTAGGGAATATACCTTGGGAAAACTGAAAATCAATAAGACAGAGCCACCCCAAAATGTAGGGCTGCACTGCATACAAGGACCTCAACTTGGATACACCTTAAGTATCCCAGAAAATATAAACATGGTTCAAAAAATTGTGGTACTTACGTACGATGGAATATCCCTCAGCCATGAAATCAATGTCATAAGACCAGTAGCAGCAAAATGGGTGGATTCAGGTACGATGATTCTAAGTGAAATAAGTCACAGAGAAAAAGAAACTTATCATAAGATATCACTTATGAAGATCCTGTAAACATGGCTACACTTGAACTGAGTTAGGAAAGAGAACAGTGTCTCACATTTAGAAAATACTCTTATACCTGCTTAAGGGTGAAGGAGAGGTGGGGTGATGCATAAAACCAGAGTTTGATATAAGCACAGGTACCGTTCCAAAAACCAACTATGGAATAGACAAGACCTACACCGTCCTCAGTGAAAGGGACTCAAAACCCCATATTTCCCGCAGAGGAAAATATCTGACTAGTAAGAATCTTAAAACCTATGTATTGATATGTCTCTGTAAGGGAATCAAGTGTGTCTAGACTGGCATAAACATGGCAGCGAGAATCAGCTCAAACCCACTATAAAAAGGAATTTCAAAAACAAAACAAAAAAACTGGGAAATTCTTTACAATTCCTTCAGGGTCTCTGATGAAAGCTGGAATGACCCTATCTACAACGACAGCTGGATGTGGCATAAAGAGGGACACTTGGGACTGAGACGATTGGTGAGATTGGGTGAGCAAATGCAGACCCTTTAAAGCAATAATGCATGGCACCCATTCCATGGGTCCGAACTCTCCAGGTTGAAGGGAATATTACTACAGCTATAACATGTGCGGGAAACCTAGAGAACGGACACACTGTGAATACGAAAGGTTTCTAAAACTCAACGAATAGTCCCTCTCCTGGTGCTCCAGTTTGACTTTCCGTCTGCTTTACTATCAACCTCCCAACTTGGAGAGACAGCCCCTTTAACCTCTTGGTTCGCACATGTTGCCAATTTGGCAGAGGATGAAAGGGAAGAGGGAGAACCAATGAGAGAGTAGCTGTTAGGCATTTGGACGGGCACATATCACTCTAACTTCCCGGCAGGAAGAAGAATTAACCAAATTCTCAGCCACCCACCGGGAACCAGTATAGGTCCTGAACCAAAATTTTGGACTTGCGGTCAGCTCACCAAAAACGAGTTGAAAAATGGAGCTCAGGGGCACAGCAATTCACAAACTGGCCGAGTAATAAAGGACAACTATCGTCCAAAAATCTGTTGAGGGAAGGCAACGAGGCGGACTTGAAAGCGAGGCAGAATAGCAGGAAACAGATTTCAAGAGGTACGTTGGAATCGCCTTTAAAGCACAGGAAGAGGGGCACAACTTCGACAATGATGCACTTGGCCATAAAGGGCGTATGCGTTTTCTCCTGAATATATTCAGGAGAAAACGCATACGCCCTTTTTGGCCAAGCAAGCAAGCGGGCAATGCAAATCTGCACTACAAAGAAGTATCACTTCCCACCGGTCAAAAGGGACATCCACAAAATGTGTAAGAAAAAGAAAGGCAAGACAGGCCCTGGAGAAAAGGGAGCCTTGTTATGCTGATGGGCGGGATGTAAATTGCCAACTGCCTCTCTGGAGGAGTGCATTCTGTTCCCTAAAACAAGTAAAGAACAGAGCTACAGAGCCAAGGGCACTACCAGTCTAGGGAATATACCTTGGGAAAACTGAAAATCAATAAGACAGAGCCACCCCAAAATTTAGGGCTGCACTGCATACAAGGACCTCAACTTGGATACACCTTAAGTATCCCAGAAAATATAAACATGGTTCAAAAAATTGTGGTACTTACGTACGATGGAATATCCCTCAGCCATGAAATCAATGTCATAAGACCAGTAGCAGCAAAATGGGTGGATTCAGGTACGATGATTCTAAGTGAAATAAGTCACAGAGAAAAAGAAACTTAGCATAAGATATCACTTATGAAGATCCTGTAAACATGGCTACACTTGAACTGAGTTAGGAAAGAGAACAGTGTCTCACATTTAGAAAACACTCTTATACCTGCTTAAGGGGGAAGGAGAGGTGGGGTGATGCATAAAACCAGAGTTTGATATAAGCACAGGTACCGTTCCAAAAACCAACTATGGAATAGACAAGACCTACACCGTCCTCAGTAAAAGGGACTCAAAACCCCATATTTCCCACAGAGGAAAATATCTGACTAGTAAGAATCTTAAAACCTATGTATTGATATGTCTCTGTAAGGGAATCAAGTGTGTCTAGACTGGCATAAACATGGCAGCGAGAATCAGCTCAAACCCACTATAAAAAGGAATTTCAAAAACAAAACAAAAAAACTGGGAAATTCTTTACAATTCCTTCAGGGTCTCTGATGAAAGCTGGAATGACCCTATCTACAATGACAGCTGGATGTGGCATAAGGAGGGACACTTGGGACTGAGACGATTGGTGAGATTGGGTGAGCAAATGCAGACCCTTTAAAGCAATAATGCATGGCACCCATTCCATGGGTCCGAACTCTCCAGGTTGAAGGGAATATTACTACAGCTATAACATGTGCGGGAAACCTAGAGAACGGACACACTGTGAATACGAAAGGTTTCTAAAACTCAACGAATAGTCCCTCTCCTGGTGCTCCAGTTTGACTTTCCGTCTGCTTTACTATCAACCTCCCAACTTGGCGAGACAGCCCCTTTAACCTCTTGGTTCGCACATGTTGCCAATTTGGCAGAGGATGAAAGGGAAGAGGGAGAACCAATGAGAGAGTAGCTCTTAGGCATTTGGACGGGCACATATCACTCTAACTTCCCGGCAGGAAGAAGAATTAACCAAATTCTCAGCCACCCACCGGGAACCAGTATAGGTCCTGAACCAAAATTTTGGACTTGCGGTCAGCTCACCAAAAACGAGTTGAAAAATGGTGCTCAGGGGCACAGCAATTCACAAACTGGCCGAGTAATAAAGGACAACTATCCTCCAAAAATCTGTTGAGGGAAGGCAACGAGGCGGACTTGAAAGCGAGGCAGAATAGCAGGAAACAGATTTCAAGAGGTACGTTGGAATCGCCTTTAAAGCACAGGAAGAGGGGCACAACTTCGACAATGATGCACTTGGCCAAAAAGGGCGTATGCGTTTTCTCCTGAATATATTCAGGAGAAAACGCATATGCCCTTTTTGGCCAAGCAAGCAAGCGGGCAATGCAAATCTGCACTACAAAGAAGTATCACTTCCCACCGGTCAAAAGGGACATCCACAAAATGTGTAAGAACAAGAAAGGCAAGAAAGGCCCTGGAGAACAGGGAGCCTTGTTATGCTGATGGGCGGGATGTAAATTGCCAACTGCCTCTCTGGAGGAGTGCATTCTGTTCCCTAAAACAAGTAAAGAACAGAGCTACAGAGCCAAGGGCACTACCAGTCTAGGGAATATACCTTGGGAAAACTGAAAATCAATAAGACAGAGCCACCCCAAAATGTAGGGCTGCACTGCATACAAGGACCTCAACTTGGATACACCTTAAGTATCCCAGAAAATATAAACATGGTTCAAAAAATTGTGGTACTTACGTACGATGGAATATCCCTCAGCCATGAAATCAATGTCATAAGACCAGTAGCAGCAAAATGGGTGGATTCAGGTACGATGATTCTAAGTGAAATAAGTCACAGAGAAAAAGAAACTTATCATAAGATAACACTTATGAAGATCCTGTAAACATGGCTACACTTGAACTGAGTTAGGAAAGAGAACAGTGTCTCACATTTAGAAAACACTCTTATACCTGCTTAAGGGGGAAGGAGAGGTGGGGTGATGCATAAAACCAGAGTTTGATATAAGCACAGGTACCGTTCCAAAAACCAACTATGGAATAGCAAGACCTACACCCTCCTCAGTGAAAGGAACTCAAAACCCCATATTTCCCGCAGAGGAAAATATCTGACTAGTAAGAATCTTAAAACCTATGTATTGATATGTCTCTGTAAGGGAATCAAGTGTGTCTAGACTGGCATAAACATGGCAGCGAGAATCAGCTCAAACCCACTATAAAAAGGAATTTCAAAAACAAAACAAAAAAACTGGGAAATTCTTTACAATTCCTTCAGGGTCTCTGATGAAAGCTGGAATGACCCTATCTACAACGACAGCTGGATGTGGCATAAGGAGGGACACTTGGGACTGAGACGATTGGTGAGATTGGGTGAGCAAATGCAGACCCTTTAAAGCAATAATGCATGGCACCCATTCCATGGGTCCGAACTCTCCAGGTTGAAGGGAATATTACTACAGCTATAACATGTGCGGGAAACCTAGAGAACGGACACACTGTGAATACGAAAGGTTTCTAAAACTCAACGAATAGTCCCTCTCCTGCTGCTCCAGTTTGACTTTCCATCTGCTTTACTATCAACCTCCCAACTTGGCGAGACAGCCCCTTTAACCTCTTGGTTCGCACATGTTGCCAATTTGGCAGAGGATGAAAGGGAAGAGGGAGAACCAATGAGAGAGTAGCTCTTAGGCATTTGGACGGGCACATATCACTCTAACTTCCCGGCAGGAAGAAGAATTAACCAAATTCTCAGCCACCCACCGGGAACCAGTATAGGTCCTGAACCAAAATTTTGGACTTGCGGTCAGCTCACCAAAAACGAGTTGAAAAATGGAGCTCAGGGGCACAGCAATTCACAAACTGGCCGAGTAATAAAGGACAACTATCGTCCAAAAATCTGTTGAGGGAAGGCAACGAGGCGGACTTGAAAGCGAGGCAGAATAGCAGGAAACAGATTTCAAGAGGTACGTTGGAATCGCCTTTAAAGCACAGGAAGAGGGGCACAACTTCGACAATGATGCACTTGGCCAAAAAGGGCGTATGCGTTTTCTCCTGAATATATTCAGGAGAAAACGCATACGCCCTTTTTGGCCAAGCAAGCAAGCGGGCAATGCAAATCTGCACTACAAAGAAGTATCACTTCCCACCGGTCAAAAGGGACATCCACAAAATGTGTAAGAACAAGAAAGGCAAGAAAGGCCCTGGAGAACAGGGAGCCTTGTTATGCTGATGGGCGGGATGTAAATTGCCAACTGCCTCTCTGGATGAGTGCATTCTGTTCCCTAAAACAAGTAAAGAACAGAGCTACAGAGCCAAGGGCACTACCAGTCTAGGGAATATACCTTGGGAAAACTGAAAATCAATAAGACAGAGCCACCCCAAAATGTAGGGCTGCACTGCATACAAGGACCTCAACTTGGATACACCTTAAGTATCCCAGAAAATATAAACATGGTTCAAAAAATTGTGGTACTTACGTACGATGGAATATCCCTCAGCCATGAAATCAATGTCATAAGACCAGTAGCAGCAAAATGGGTGGATTCAGGTACGATGATTCTAAGTGAAATAAGTCACAGAGAAAAAGAAACTTATCATAAGATAACACTTATGAAGATCCTGTAAACATGGCTACACTTGAACTGAGTTAGGAAAGAGAACAGTGTCTCACATTTAGAAAACACTCTTATACCTGCTTAAGGGGGAAGGAGAGGTGGGGTGATGCATAAAACCAGAGTTTGATATAAGCACAGGTACCGTTCCAAAAACCAACTATGGAATAGACAAGACCTACACCGTCCTCAGTGAAAGGGACTCAAAACCCAATATTTCCCGCAGAGGAAAATATCTGACTAGTAATAATCTTAAAACCTATGTATTGATATGTCTCTGTAAGGGAATCAAGTGTGTCTAGACTGGCATAAACATGGCAGCGAGAATCAGCTCAAACCCACTATAAAAAGGAATTTCAAAAACAAAACAAAAAAACTGGGAAATTCTTTACAATTCCTTCAGGGTCTCTGATGAAAGCTGGAATGACCCTATCTACAACGACAGCTGGATGTGGCATAAGGAGGGACACTTGGGACTGAGACGATTGGTGAGATTGGGTGAGCAAATGCAGACCCTTTAAAGCAATAATGCATGGCACCCATTCCATGGGTCCGAACTCTCCAGGTTGAAGGGAATATTACTACAGCTATAACATGTGCGGGAAACCTAGAGAACGGACACACTGTGAATACGAAAGGTTTCTAAAACTCAACGAATTGTCCCTCTCCTGGTGCTCCGGTTTGACTTTCCGTCTGCTTTACTATCAACCTCCCAACTTGGAGAGACAGCCCCTTTAAGCTTTTGGTTCGCACAGGTTGCCAATTTGGCAGAGGATGAAAGGGAAGAGGGAGAACCAATGAGAGAGTAGCTCTTAGGCATTTGGACGGGCACATATCACTCTAACTTCCCGGCAGGAAGAAGAATTAACCAAATTCTCAGCCACCCACCGGGAACCAGTATAGGTCCTGAACCAAAATTTTGGACTTGCGGTCAGCTCACCAAAAACGAGTTGAAAAATGGAGCTCAGGGGCACAGCAATTCACAAACTGGCCGAGTAATAAAGGACAACTATCGTCCAAAAATCTGTTGAGGGAAGGCAACGAGGCGGACTTGAAAGCGAGGCAGAATAGCAGGAAACAGATTTCAAGAGGTACGTTGGAATCGCCTTTAAAGCACAGGAAGAGGGGCACAACTTCGACAATGATGCACTTGGCCAAAAAGGGCGTATGCGTTTTCTCCTGAATATATTCAGGAGAAAACGCATACGCCCTTTTTGGCCAAGCAAGCAAGCGGGCAATGCAAATCTGCACTACAAAGAAGTATCACTTCCCACCGGTCAAAAGGGACATCCACAAAATGTGTAAGAACAAGAAAGGCAAGAAAGGCCCTGGAGAACAGGGAGCCTTGTTATGCTGATGGGCGGGATGTAAATTGCCAACTGCCTCTCTGGATGAGTGCATTCTGTTCCCTAAAACAAGTAAAGAACAGAGCTACAGAGCCAAGGGCACTACCAGTCTAGGGAATATACCTTGGGAAAACTGAAAATCAATAAGACAGAGCCACCCCAAAATGTAGGGCTGCACTGCATACAAGGACCTCAACTTGGATACACCTTAAGTATCCCAGAAAATATAAACATGGTTCAAAAAATTGTGGTACTTACGTACGATGGAATATCCCTCAGCCATGAAATCAATGTCATAAGACCAGTAGCAGCAAAATGGGTGGATTCAGGTACGATGATTCTAAGTGAAATAAGTCACAGAGAAAAAGAAACTTATCATAAGATAACACTTATGAAGATCCTGTAAACATGGCTACACTTGAACTGAGTTAGGAAAGAGAACAGTGTCTCACATTTAGAAAACACTCTTATACCTGCTTAAGGGGGAAGGAGAGGTGGGGTGATGCATAAAACCAGAGTTTGATATAAGCACAGGTACCGTTCCAAAAACCAACTATGGAATAGACAAGACCTACACCGTCCTCAGTGAAAGGGACTCAAAACCCAATATTTCCCGCAGAGGAAAATATCTGACTAGTAATAATCTTAAAACCTATGTATTGATATGTCTCTGTAAGGGAATCAAGTGTGTCTAGACTGGCATAAACATGGCAGCGAGAATCAGCTCAAACCCACTATAAAAAGGAATTTCAAAAACAAAACAAAAAAACTGGGAAATTCTTTACAATTCCTTCAGGGTCTCTGATGAAAGCTGGAATGACCCTATCTACAACGACAGCTGGATGTGGCATAAGGAGGGACACTTGGGACTGAGACGATTGGTGAGATTGGGTGAGCAAATGCAGACCCTTTAAAGCAATAATGCATGGCACCCATTCCATGGGTCCGAACTCTCCAGGTTGAAGGGAATATTACTACAGCTATAACATGTGCGGGAAACCTAGAGAACGGACACACTGTGAATACGAAAGGTTTCTAAAACTCAACGAATTGTCCCTCTCCTGGTGCTCCGGTTTGACTTTCCGTCTGCTTTACTATCAACCTCCCAACTTGGAGAGACAGCCCCTTTAAGCTTTTGGTTCGCACAGGTTGCCAATTTGGCAGAGGATGAAAGGGAAGAGGGAGAACCAATGAGAGAGTAGCTGTTAGGCATTTGGACGGGCACATATAACTGTAATTTCCCGGCAGGAAGAAGAATTAACCAAATTCTCAGCCACCCACCGGGAACCAGTATAGGTCCTGAACCAAAATTTTGGACTTGCGGTCAGCTCACCAAAAACGAGTTGAAAAATGGAGCTCAGGGGCACAGCAATTCACAAACTGGCTGAGTAATAAAGGACAACTATCGTCCAAAAATCTGTTGAGGGAAGGCAACGAGGCGGACTTGAAAGCGAGGCAGAATAGCAGGAAACAGATTTCAAGAGGTACGTTGGAATCACCTTTAAAGCACAGGAAGAGGGGCACAACTTCGACAATGATGCACTTGGCCAAAAAGGGCGTATGCGTTTTCTCCTGAATATATTCAGGAGAAAACGCATACGCCCTTTTTGGCCAAGCAAGCAAGCGGGCAATGCAAATCTGCACTACAAAGAAGTATCACTTCCCACCGGTCAAAAGGGACATCCACAAAATGTGTAAGAACCAGAAAGGCAAGACAGGCCCTGGAGAACAGGGAGCATTGTTATGATGATGGGCGGGATGTAAATTGCCAACTGCCTCTCTGGAGGAGTGCATTGTGTTCCCTAAAACAAGTAAAGAACAGAGCTACAGAGCCAAGGGAACTACCAGTCTAGGGAATATACCTTGGGAAAATTGAAAATCAATAAGACAGTGCCACCCAAAAATTTAGGGCTGCACTGCATACAAGGACCTCAACTTGGATACACATTAAGTATCCCAGAAAATATAAACATGGTTCAAAATATTGTGGTACTTACGTATGATGGAATATCCCTCAGCCATGAAATCAATGTCATAAGACCAGTAGCAGCAAAATGGGTGGATTCAGGTACGATGATTCTAAGTGAAATAAGTCACACAGAAAAAGAAACTTATCATAAGATATCACTTATGAAGATCCTGTAAACATGGCTACACTTGAACTGAGTTAGGAAATAGAACAGTGTCTCACATTTAGAAAACACTCTTATACCTGCTTAAGGGGGAAGGAGAGGTGGGGTGATGCATAAAACCAGAGTTTGATATAAGCACAGGTACCGTTCCAAAAACCAACTATGGAATAGGCAACACCTACACCTTCCTAAGTGAAAGAGACTCAAAACCCCATATTTCCCGCAGAGGAATATATCTGACTAGTAAGAATCTTAAAACCTATGTATTGACATCTCTCCGTAAGGGAATCAAGTGTGTCTAGACTGACATAAACATGGCAGCGAGAATCAGCTCAAACCCACTATAAAAAGGAATTGCAAAAACAAAACAAAAAAACTGGGAAATTCTTTACAGTTCCTTCAGGGTCTCTGATGAAAGCTGGAATGACCCTATCTACAACGACAGCTGGATGTGGCATAAGGAGGGACACTTGGGACTGAGACGATTGGTGAGATTGGGTGAGCAAATGCAGACCCTTTAAAGCAATAATGCATGGCACCCATTCCATGGGTCCGAACTCTCCAGGTTGAAGGGAATATTACTACAGCTATAACATGTGCGGGAAACCTAGAGAACGGACACACTGTGAATACGAAAGGTTTCTAAAACTCAACGAATAGTCCCTCTCCTGCTGCTCCAGTTTGACTTTCCATCTGCTTTACTATCAACCTCCCAACTTGGCGAGACAGCCCCTTTAACCTCTTGGTTCGCACAGGTTGCCAATTTGGCAGAGGATGAAAGGGAAGAGGGAGAACCAATGAGAGAGTAGCTCTTAGGCATTTGGACGGGCACATATCACTCTAACTTCCCGGCAGGAAGAAGAATTAACCAAATTCTCAGCCACCCACCGGGAACCAGTATAGGTCCTGAACCAAAATTTTGGACTTGCGGTCAGCTCACCAAAAACGAGTTGAAAAATGGAGCTCAGGGGCACAGCAATTCACAAACTGGCCGAGTAATAAAGGACAACTATCGTCCAAAAATCTGTTGAGGGAAGGCAACGAGGCGGACTTGAAAGCGAGGCAGAATAGCAGGAAACAGATTTCAAGAGGTACGTTGGAATCGCCTTTAAAGCACAGGAAGAGGGGCACAACTTCGACAATGATGCACTTGGCCAAAAAGGGCGTATGCGTTTTCTCCTGAATATATTCAGGAGAAAACGCATACGCCCTTTTTGGCCAAGCAAGCAAGCGGGCAATGCAAATCTGCACTACAAAGAAGTATCACTTCCCACCGGTCAAAAGGGACATCCACAAAATGTGTAAGAACAAGAAAGGCAAGAAAGGCCCTGGAGAACAGGGAGCCTTGTTATGCTGATGGGCGGGATGTAAATTGCCAACTGCCTCTCTGGATGAGTGCATTCTGTTCCCTAAAACAAGTAAAGAACAGAGCTACAGAGCCAAGGGCACTACCAGTCTAGGGAATATACCTTGGGAAAACTGAAAATCAATAAGACAGAGCCACCCCAAAATGTAGGGCTGCACTGCATACAAGGACCTCAACTTGGATACACCTTAAGTATCCCAGAAAATATAAACATGGTTCAAAAAATTGTGGTACTTACGTACGATGGAATATCCCTCAGCCATGAAATCAATGTCATAAGACCAGTAGCAGCAAAATGGGTGGATTCAGGTACGATGATTCTAAGTGAAATAAGTCACAGAGAAAAAGAAACTTATCATAAGATAACACTTATGAAGATCCTGTAAACATGGCTACACTTGAACTGAGTTAGGAAAGAGAACAGTGTCTCACATTTAGAAAACACTCTTATACCTGCTTAAGGGGGAAGGAGAGGTGGGGTGATGCATAAAACCAGAGTTTGATATAAGCACAGGTACCGTTCCAAAAACCAACTATGGAATAGACAAGACCTACACCGTCCTCAGTGAAAGGGACTCAAAACCCAATATTTCCCGCAGAGGAAAATATCTGACTAGTAATAATCTTAAAACCTATGTATTGATATGTCTCTGTAAGGGAATCAAGTGTGTCTAGACTGGCATAAACATGGCAGCGAGAATCAGCTCAAACCCACTATAAAAAGGAATTTCAAAAACAAAACAAAAAAACTGGGAAATTCTTTACAATTCCTTCAGGGTCTCTGATGAAAGCTGGAATGACCCTATCTACAACGACAGCTGGATGTGGCATAAGGAGGGACACTTGGGACTGAGACGATTGGTGAGATTGGGTGAGCAAATGCAGACCCTTTAAAGCAATAATGCATGGCACCCATTCCATGGGTCCGAACTCTCCAGGTTGAAGGGAATATTACTACAGCTATAACATGTGCGGGAAACCTAGAGAACGGACACACTGTGAATACGAAAGGTTTCTAAAACTCAACGAATTGTCCCTCTCCTGGTGCTCCGGTTTGACTTTCCGTCTGCTTTACTATCAACCTCCCAACTTGGAGAGACAGCCCCTTTAAGCTTTTGGTTCGCACAGGTTGCCAATTTGGCAGAGGATGAAAGGGAAGAGGGAGAACCAATGAGAGAGTAGCTCTTAGGCATTTGGACGGGCACATATCACTCTAACTTCCCGGCAGGAAGAAGAATTAACCAAATTCTCAGCCACCCACCGGGAACCAGTATAGGTCCTGAACCAAAATTTTGGACTTGCGGTCAGCTCACCAAAAACGAGTTGAAAAATGGAGCTCAGGGGCACAGCAATTCACAAACTGGCCGAGTAATAAAGGACAACTATCGTCCAAAAATCTGTTGAGGGAAGGCAACGAGGCGGACTTGAAAGCGAGGCAGAATAGCAGGAAACAGATTTCAAGAGGTACGTTGGAATCGCCTTTAAAGCACAGGAAGAGGGGCACAACTTCGACAATGATGCACTTGCCCAAAAAGGGCGTATGCGTTTTCTCCTGAATATATTCAGGAGAAAACGCATACGCCCTTTTTGGCCAAGCAAGCAAGCGGGCAATGCAAATCTGCACTACAAAGAAGTATCACTTCCCACCGGTCAAAAGGGACATCCACAAAATGTGTAAGAACAAGAAAGGCAAGAAAGGCCCTGGAGAACAGGGAGCCTTGTTATGCTGATGGGCGGGATGTAAATTGCCAACTGCCTCTCTGGATGAGTGCATTCTGTTCCCTAAAACAAGTAAAGAACAGAGCTACAGAGCCAAGGGCACTACCAGTCTAGGGAATATACCTTGGGAAAACTGAAAATCAATAAGACAGAGCCACCCCAAAATGTAGGGCTGCACTGCATACAAGGACCTCAACTTGGATACACCTTAAGTATCCCAGAAAATATAAACATGGTTCAAAAAATTGTGGTACTTACGTACGATGGAATATCCCTCAGCCATGAAATCAATGTCATAAGACCAGTAGCAGCAAAATGGGTGGATTCAGGTACGATGATTCTAAGTGAAATAAGTCACAGAGAAAAAGAAACTTATCATAAGATAACACTTATGAAGATCCTGTAAACATGGCTACACTTGAACTGAGTTAGGAAAGAGAACAGTGTCTCACATTTAGAAAACACTCTTATACCTGCTTAAGGGGGAAGGAGAGGTGGGGTGATGCATAAAACCAGAGTTTGATATAAGCACAGGTACCGTTCCAAAAACCAACTATGGAATAGACAAGACCTACACCGTCCTCAGTGAAAGGGACTCAAAACCCAATATTTCCCGCAGAGGAAAATATCTGACTAGTAATAATCTTAAAACCTATGTATTGATATGTCTCTGTAAGGGAATCAAGTGTGTCTAGACTGGCATAAACATGGCAGCGAGAATCAGCTCAAACCCACTATAAAAAGGAATTTCAAAAACAAAACAAAAAAACTGGGAAATTCTTTACAATTCCTTCAGGGTCTCTGATGAAAGCTGGAATGACCCTATCTACAACGACAGCTGGATGTGGCATAAGGAGGGACACTTGGGACTGAGACGATTGGTGAGATTGGGTGAGCAAATGCAGACCCTTTAAAGCAATAATGCATGGCACCCATTCCATGGGTCCGAACTCTCCAGGTTGAAGGGAATATTACTACAGCTATAACATGTGCGGGAAACCTAGAGAACGGACACACTGTGAATACGAAAGGTTTCTAAAACTCAACGAATTGTCCCTCTCCTGGTGCTCCGGTTTGACTTTCCGTCTGCTTTACTATCAACCTCCCAACTTGGAGAGACAGCCCCTTTAAGCTTTTGGTTCGCACAGGTTGCCAATTTGGCAGAGGATGAAAGGGAAGAGGGAGAACCAATGAGAGAGTAGCTGTTAGGCATTTGGACGGGCACATATAACTGTAATTTCCCGGCAGGAAGAAGAATTAACCAAATTCTCAGCCACCCACCGGGAACCAGTATAGGTCCTGAACCAAAATTTTGGACTTGCGGTCAGCTCACCAAAAACGAGTTGAAAAATGGAGCTCAGGGGCACAGCAATTCACAAACTGGCTGAGTAATAAAGGACAACTATCGTCCAAAAATCTGTTGAGGGAAGGCAACGAGGCGGACTTGAAAGCGAGGCAGAATAGCAGGAAACAGATTTCAAGAGGTACGTTGGAATCACCTTTAAAGCACAGGAAGAGGGGCACAACTTCGACAATGATGCACTTGGCCAAAAAGGGCGTATGCGTTTTCTCCTGAATATATTCAGGAGAAAACGCATACGCCCTTTTTGGCCAAGCAAGCAAGCGGGCAATGCAAATCTGCACTACAAAGAAGTATCACTTCCCACCGGTCAAAAGGGACATCCACAAAATGTGTAAGAACCAGAAAGGCAAGACAGGCCCTGGAGAACAGGGAGCATTGTTATGATGATGGGCGGGATGTAAATTGCCAACTGCCTCTCTGGAGGAGTGCATTGTGTTCCCTAAAACAAGTAAAGAACAGAGCTACAGAGCCAAGGGAACTACCAGTCTAGGGAATATACCTTGGGAAAATTGAAAATCAATAAGACAGTGCCACCCAAAAATTTAGGGCTGCACTGCATACAAGGACCTCAACTTGGATACACATTAAGTATCCCAGAAAATATAAACATGGTTCAAAATATTGTGGTACTTACGTATGATGGAATATCCCTCAGCCATGAAATCAATGTCATAAGACCAGTAGCAGCAAAATGGGTGGATTCAGGTACGATGATTCTAAGTGAAATAAGTCACACAGAAAAAGAAACTTATCATAAGATATCACTTATGAAGATCCTGTAAACATGGCTACACTTGAACTGAGTTAGGAAATAGAACAGTGTCTCACATTTAGAAAACACTCTTATACCTGCTTAAGGGGGAAGGAGAGGTGGGGTGATGCATAAAACCAGAGTTTGATATAAGCACAGGTACCGTTCCAAAAACCAACTATGGAATAGGCAACACCTACACCTTCCTAAGTGAAAGAGACTCAAAACCCCATATTTCCCGCAGAGGAATATATCTGACTAGTAAGAATCTTAAAACCTATGTATTGACATCTCTCCGTAAGGGAATCAAGTGTGTCTAGACTGACATAAACATGGCAGCGAGAATCAGCTCAAACCCACTATAAAAAGGAATTGCAAAAACAAAACAAAAAAACTGGGAAATTCTTTACAGTTCCTTCAGGGTCTCTGATGAAAGCTGGAATGACCCTATCTACAACAACAGCTGGATGTGGCATAAGGCTGGACACTTGGGACTGAGAGGATTGGTGAGATTGGGTGAGGAAATGCAGACCCTTTAAAGCAATAATGCATGGCACCCATTCAATGGGTCCCAACTCTCCAGGTTGAAGGGAATATTACTACAGTTATAACATGTACGGGAAACCTAGAGAACGGACACACTGTGAATAGGAAAGGTTTCTAAAACTCAACGAATAGACCCTCCCCTGGTGCTCCGGTTTGACTTTCCATCTGCTTTACTATCAATCTCCCAACTTGGAGACACAGCCCCTTTAACCTCCTGGTTCGCACAGGTTCCAATTTGGCAGAGGATAAAAGGGAAGAGGGAGAACCAATGAGAGAGCAGCTGTTAGGCATTTGGACGGGCACATATCACTCTAACTTCCTGGCAGGAAGAAGAATTAACCAAAGTCTCAGCCCCCCACCGGGAACCAGCATAGGTCCTGAACCAAAATTTTGGACTTGCGGTCAGCTCACCAAAAACGAGTTAAAAATGGAGTTCAGGGGCACAGCAATTCACAAACTGGCCGAGTAATAAAGGACAACTATCGTCCAAAAATCTGTTGAGGGAAGGCAACGAGGCGGACTTGAAAGCGAGGCAGAATAGCAGGAAACAGATTTCAAGATGTACGTTGGAATCGCCTTTAAAGCACAGGAAGAGGGGAACAACGTCGACATTGATGCACTTGGCCAAAAAGGGCGTATGCGTTTTCTCCTGAATATATTCAGGAGAAAACGCATACGCCCTTTTTGGCCAAGCAAGCAAGCGGGCAATGCAAATCTGCACTACAAAGAAGTATCACTTCCCACCGGTCAAAAGGGACATCCACAAAATGTGTAAGAACAAGAAAGGCAAGACCGGCCCTGGAGAACAGGGAGCCTTGTTATGCTTATGGGCGGGATGTAAATTGCCAACTGCCTCTCTGGAGGAGTGCATTCTGTTCCCTAAAACAAGTAAAGAACAGAGCTACAGAGCCAAGGGCACTACCAGTCTAGGGAATATACCTTGGGAAAACTGAAAATCAATAAGACAGAGCCACCCCAAAATTTAGGGCTGCACTGCATACAGGGACCTCAACTTGGATACACCTTAAGTATCCCAGAAAATATAAACATGGTTCAAAAAATTGTGGTACTTACGTACGATGGAATATCCCTCAGCCATGAAGTCAATGTCATAAGACCAGTAGCAGCAAAATGGGTGGATTCAGGTACGATGATTCTAAGTGAAATAAGTCACACAGAAAAAGAAACTTATCATAAGATATCACTTATGAAGATCCTGTAAACATGGCTACACTTGAACTGATTTAGGAAAGAGAACAGTGTCTCACATTTAGAAAACACTCTTATACCTGCTTCAGGGGGAAGGAGAGGTGGGGTGATGCATAAAACCAGAGTTTGATATAAGCACAGGTACCGTTCCAAAAACCAACTATGGAATAGACAAGACCTACACCGTCCTCAGTGAAAGGGACTCAAAACCCCATATTTCCCGCAGAGGAAAATATCTGACTAGTAAGAATCTTAAAACCTATGTATTGATATGTCTCTGTAAGGGTATCAAGTGTGTCTAGACTAGGATAAACATGGCAGCGAGAATCAGCTCAAACCCACTATAAAAAGGAATTTAAAAAACAAAACAAAAAAAGTGGGAAATTCTTTACAATTCCTTCAGGGTCTCTGATGAACGCTGGAATGACCCTATCTACAACGACAGCTGGATGTGGCATAAGGAGGGACACTTGGGACTGAGAGGATTGGTGAGATTGGGTGAGCAAATGCAGACCCTTTAAAGCAATAATGCATGGCACCCATTCCATGGGTCCGAACTCTCCAGGTTGAAGGGAATATTAGTACAGCTATAACATGTGCGGGAAACCTAGAGAACGGACACACTGTGAATACGAAAGGTTTCTAAAACTCAACGAATAGTCCCTCTCCTGGTGCTCCAGTTTGACTTTCCGTCTGCTTTACTATCAACCTCCCAACTTGGCGAGACAGCCCCTTTAACCTTTTGGTTCGCACAGGTTGCCAATTTGGCAGAGGATGAAAGGGAAGAGTGAGAACCAATGAGAGAGTAGCTGTTAGGCATTTGGACGGGCACATATCACTCTAACTTCCCGGCAGGAAGAAGAATTAACCAAATTCTCAGCCACCCACCGGGAACCAGTATAGGTCCTCAACCAAAATTTTGGACTTGCGGTCAGCTCACCAAAAACGAGTTGAAAAATGGAGCTCAGGGGCACAGCAATTCACAAACTGGCCAAGTAATAAAGGACAACTATCGTCGAAAAATCTGTTGAGGGAAGGCAACGAGGCGGACTTGAAAGCGAGGCAGAATAGCAGGAAACAGATTTCAAGAGGTACGTTGGAATCGCCTTTAAAGCACAGGAAGAGGGGCACAACTTCGACAATGATGCACTTGGCCAAAAAGGGCGTATGCGTTTTCTCCTGAATATATTCAGGGGAAAACGCATACGCCCTTTTTGGCCAAGCAAGCAAGCGGGCAATGCAAATCTGCACTACAAAGAAGTATCACTTCCCACCGGTGAAAAGGGACATCCACAAAATGTGTAAGAACAAGAAAGGCAAGAAAGGCCCTGGAGAACAGGGAGCCTTGTTATGCTGATGGGCGGGATGTAAATTGCCAACTGCCTCTCTGGAGGAGTGCATTCTGTTCCCTAAAACAAGTAAAGAACAGAGCTACAGAGCCAAGGGCACTACCAGTCTAGGGAATATACCTTGGGAAAACTGAAAATCAATAAGACAGAGCCACCCCAAAATGTAGGGCTGCACTGCATACAAGGACCTCAACTTGGATACACCTTAAGTATCCCAGAAAATATAAACATGGTTCAAAAAATTGTGGTACTTACGTACGATGGAATATCCCTCAGCCATGAAATCAATGTCATAAGACCAGTAGCAGCAAAATGGGTGGATTCAGGTACGATGATTCTAAGTGAAATAAGTCACAGAGAAAAAGAAACTTATCATAAGATAACACTTATGAAGATCCTGTAAACATGGCTACACTTGAACTGAGTTAGGAAAGAGAACAGTGTCTCACATTTAGAAAACACTCTTATACCTGCTTAAGGGGGAAGGAGAGGTGGGGTGATGCATAAAACCAGAGTTTCATATAAGCACAGGTACCGTTCCAAAAACCAACTATGGAATAGACAAGACCTACACCGTCCTCAGTGAAAGGGACTCAAAACCCCATATTTCCCGCAGAGGAAAATATCTGACTAGTAAGAATCTTAAAACCTATGTATTGATATGTCTCTGTAAGGGAATCAAGTGTGTCTAGACTGGCATAAACATGGCAGCGAGAATCAGCTCAAACCCACTATAAAAAGGAATTTCAAAAACAAAACAAAAAAACTGGGAAATTCTTTACAATTCCTTCAGGGTCTCTGATGAAAGCTGGAATGACCCTATCTACAACGACAGCTGGATGTGGCATAAGGAGGGACACTTGGGACTGAGACGATTGGTGAGATTGGGTGAGCAAATGCAGACCCTTTAAAGCAATAATGCATGGCACCCATTCCATGGGTCCGAACTCTCCAGGTTGAAGGGAATATTACTACAGCTATAACATGTGCGGGAAACCTAGAGAACGGACACACTGTGAATACGAAAGGTTTCTAAAACTCAACGAATAGTCCCTCTCCTGGTGCTCCGGTTTGACTTTCCGTCTGCTTTACTATCAACCTCCCAACTTGGAGAGACAGCCCCTTTAAGCTTTTGGTTCGCACAGGTTGCCAATTTGGCAGAGGATGAAAGGGAAGAGGGAGAACCAATGAGAGAGTAGCTGTTAGGCATTTGGACGGGCACATATAACTGTAATTTCCCGGCAGGAAGAAGAATTAACCAAATTCTCAGCCACCCACCGGGAACCAGTATAGGTCCTGAACCAAAATTTTGGACTTGCGGTCAGCTCACCAAAAACGAGTTGAAAAATGGAGCTCAGGGGCACAGCAATTCACAAACTGGCTGAGTAATAAAGGACAACTATCGTCCAAAAATCTGTTGAGGGAAGGCAACGAGGCGGACTTGAAAGCGAGGCAGAATAGCAGGAAACAGATTTCAAGAGGTACGTTGGAATCACCTTTAAAGCACAGGAAGAGGGGCACAACTTCAACAATGATGCACTTGGCCAAAAAGGGCGTATGCGTTTTCTCCTGAATATATTCAGGAGAAAACGCATACGCCCTTTTTGGCCAAGCAAGCAAGCGGGCAATGCAAATCTGCACTACAAAGAAGTATCACTTCCCACCGGTCAAAAGGGACATCCACAAAATGTGTAAGAACCAGAAAGGCAAGACAGGCCCTGGAGAACAGGGAGCATTGTTATGCTGATGGGCGGGATGTAAATTGCCAACTGCCTCTCTGGAGGAGTGCATTGTGTTCCCTAAAACAAGTAAAGAACAGAGCTACAGAGCCAAGGGCACTACCAGTCTAGGGAATATACCTTGGGAAAATTGAAAATCAATAAGACAGTGCCACCCAAAAATTTAGGGCTGCACTGCATACAAGGACCTCAACTTGGATACACCTTAAGTATCCCAGAAAATATAAACATGGTTCAAAATATTGTGGTACTTACGTATGATGGAAGATCCCTCAGCCATGAAATCAATGTCATAAGACCAGTAGCAGCAAAATGGGTGGATTCAGGTACGATGATTCTAAGTGAAATAAGTCACACAGAAAAAGAAACTTATCATAAGATATCACTTATGAAGATCCTGTAAACATGGCTACACTTGAACTGAGTTAGGAAATAGAACAGTGTCTCACATTTAGAAAACACTCTTATACCTGCTTAAGGGGGAAGGAGAGGTGAGGTGATGCATAAAACCAGAGTTTGATATAAGCACAGGTACCGTTCCAAAAACCAACTATGGAATAGGCAACACCTACACCTTCCTAAGTGAAAGAGACTCAAAACCCCATATTTCCCGCAGAGGAATATATCTGACTAGTAAGAATCTTAAAACCTATGTATTGACATCTCTCCGTAAGGGAATCAAGTGTGTCTAGACTGACATAAACATGGCAGCGAGAATCAGCTCAAACCCACTATAAAATGGAATTGCAAAAACAAAACAAAAAAACTGGGAAATTCTTTACAGTTCCTTCAGGGTCTCTGATGAAAGCTGGAATGACACTATCTACAACAACAGCTGGATGTGGCATAAGGCTGGACACTTGGGACTGATAGGATTGGTGAGATTGGGTGAGGAAATGCAGACCCTTTAAAGCAATAATGCATGGCACCCATTCAATGGGTCCCAACTCTCCAGGTTGAAGGGAATATTACTACAGTTATAACATGTACGGGAAACCTAGAGAACGGACACACTGTGAATAGGAAAGGTTTCTAAAACTCAACGAATAGACCCTCCCCTGGTGCTCCGGTTTGACTTTCCATCTGCTTTACTATCAATCTCCCAACTTGGAGACACAGCCCCTTTAACCTCCTGGTTCGCACAGGTTTCCAATTTGGCAGAGGATAAAAGGGAAGAGGGAGAACCAATGAGAGAGCAGCTGTTAGGCATTTGGACGGGCACATATCACTCTAACTTCCTGGCAGGAAGAAGAATTAACCAAAGTCTCAGCCCCCCACCGGGAACCAGCATAGGTCCTGAACCAAAATTTTGGACTTGCGGTCAGCTCACCAAAAACGAGTTAAAAATGGAGTTCAGGGGCACAGCAATTCACAAACTGGCCGAGTAATAAAGGACAACTATCGTCCAAAAATCTGTTGAGGGAAGGCAACGAGGCGGACTTGAAAGCGAGGCAGAATAGCAGGAAACAGATTTCAAGATGTACGTTGGAATCGCCTTTAAAGCACAGGAAGAGGGGCACAACTTCGACATTGATGCACTTGGCCAAAAAGGGCGTATGCGTTTTCTCCTGAATATATTCAGGAGAAAACGCATACGCCCTTTTTGGCCAAGCAAGCAAGCGGGCAATGCAAATCTGCACTACAAAGAAGTATCACTTCCCACCGGTCAAAAGGGACATCCACAAAATGTGTAAGAACAAGAAAGGCAAGACCGGCCCTGGAGAACAGGGAGCCTTGTTATGCTGATGGGCGGGATGTAAATTGCCAACTGCCTCTCTGGAGGAGTGCATTCTGTTCCCTAAAAGAAGTAAAGAACAGAGCTACAGAGCCAAGGGCACTACCAGTCTAGGGAATATACCTTGGGAAAACTGAAAATCAATAAGACAGAGCCACCCCAAAATGTAGGGCTGCACTGCATACAAGGACCTCAACTTGGATACACCTTAAGTATCCCAGAAAATATAAACATGGTTCAAAAAATTGTGGTACTTACGTACGATGGAATATCCCTCAGCCATGAAATCAATGTCATAAGACCAGTAGCAGCAAAATGGGTGGATTCAGGTACGATGATTCTAAGTGAAATAAGTCACAGAGAAAAAGAAACTTATCATAAGATATCACTTATGAAGATCCTGTAAACATGGCTACACATGAACTGAGTTAGGAAAGAGAACAGTGTCTCACATTTAGAAAACACTCTTATACCTGCTTAAGGGGGAAGGAGAGGTGGGGTGATGCATAAAACCAGAGTTTGATATAAGCACAGGTACCGTTCCAAAAACCAACTATGGAATAGGCAAGACCTACACCTTCCTAAGTGAAAGGGACTCAAAACCCCATATTTCCCGCAGAGGAATATATCTGACTAGTAAGAATCTTAAAACCTATTTATTGATATCTCTCCGTAAGGGAAACAAGTGTGTCTAGACTGACATAAACATGGCAGCGAGAATCAGCTCAAACACACTATAAAAAGGAATATCAAAAACAAAGCAAAAAAACTGGGAAATTCTTTACAATTCTTTCAGGGTCTCTGATGAAAGCTGGAATGACCCTATCTACAACAACAGCTAGATGTGGCATAAGGCTGGACACTTGGGACTGAGAGGATTGGTGAGATTGGGTGAGGAAATGCAGACCCTTTAAAGCAATAATGCATGGCACCCATTCCATGGGTCCCAACTCTCCAGGTTGAAGGGAATATTACTACAGTTATAACATGTACGGGAAACCTAGAGAACGGACACACTGTGAATACGAAAGGTTTCTAAAACTCAACGAATAGACCCTCCCCTGGTGCTCCGGTTTGACTTTCCATCTGCTTTACTATCAATCTCCCAACTTGGAGACACAGCCCCTTTAACCTCCTGGTTCGCACAGGTTTCCAATTTGGCAGAGGATGAAAGGGAAGAGGGAGAACCAATGAGAGAGTACCTGTTAGGCATTTGGACGGACACATATCACTGTAATTTCCCAGCAGGAAGAAGAATTAACCAAAGTCTCAGCCACCCACCGGGAATCAGTATAGATCCTGAACCAAAATTTTGGACTTGCGGTCAGCTCACCAAAAACGAGTTGAAAAATGGAGCTCAGGGGCACAGCAATTCACAAACTGGCCGAGTAATAAAGGACAACTATCGTCCAAAAATCTGTTGAGGGAAGGCAACGAGGCGGACTTGAAAGCGAGGCAGAATAGCAGGAAACAGATTTCAAGAGGTACGTTGGAATCGCCTTTAAAGCACAGGAAGAGGGGCACAACATCGACAATGATGCACTTGGCCAAAAAGGGCGTATGCGTTTTCTCCTGAATATATTCAGGAGAAAACGCATACGCCCTTTTTGACCTAGCAAGCAAGCGGGCAATGCAAATCTGCAATACAAAGAAGTATCACTTCCCGCCGGTCAAAAGGGACATCCACAAAATGTGTAAAAACCAGAAAGGCAAGACAGGCCCTGGAGAACGTGGAGCCTTGTTATGCTGATGGGCGGGATGTAAATTGCCAACTGCCTCTCTGGAGGAGTACATTGTGTTCCCTAAAACAAGTAAAGAACAGAGCTACAGAGCCAAGGGCACTTCCAGTCTAGGGAATATACCTTGGGAAAACTGAAAATCAATAAGACAGAGCCACCCCAAAATTTAGGGCTGAACTGCTTACAGGGACCTCAACTTGGGTACACCTTAAATATCCCAGGAAATATAAAAATGGTTCAAAAAATTGTGGTACTTACGTACGATGGAATATCCCTCAGCCATGAAATCAATGTCATAAGACCAGTAGAGGCAAAATGGGTGGTTTCAGGTACGATGATTCTAAGTGAAATAAGTCACACAGAAAAAGAAACTTATCATAAGATATCACTTATGAAGGTCCTGTAAACATGGCTACACTTGAACTGAGTTAGGAAAGAGAACAGTGTCTCACATTTAGAAAACACTCTTATGCCTGCTTAAGGGGGAAGGAGAGGTGGGGTGATGCATAAAAGAAGAGTTTGATATAAGCACAGGTACCGTTCCAAAAACCAACTATGGAATAGACAAGACCTACACCTTCCTCAGTGAAAGGGACTCAAAACACCATATTTCCTGCAGAGGAATATATCTGACTAGTAAGAATCTTAAAACCTATGTATTGATATGTCTCTATAAGGGAATTAAGTGTGTCTAGACTGGCATTAACATGGCAGCGAGAATCAGCTCAAACCCACTATAAAAAGGAATTTCAAAAACAAAAGAAAAAACTGGGAAATTCTTTACAATTCCTTCAGGGTCTCTGATGCAACCTGGAATGACTCTATCTACAACGACAGCTGGATGTGGCATAAGGAGGGACACTTGGGACTGAGACGATTGGTGAGATTGGGTGAGCAAATGCAGACCCTTTAAAGCACAAATGCCTGGCACCCATTCCATGGGTCTGAACTCTCCAGGTTGAAGGGAATATTACTACAGCTATAACATGTACGGGAAACCTAGAGAACGGACACACTTTGAATACGAAAGGTTTCTAAAACTCAACGAATAGTCCCTCTCTTGGTGTTCTGGTTTGACTTTCCATCTGCTTTACTATCAATCTCCCAAATTGGAGAGACAGCTCCTTTAACCTCCTGGTTCGCTCAGGTTTCCAATTTGGCAGAGGATGAAAGGGAAGAGGGAGAACCAATGAGAGAGTAGCTGATAGGCATTTGGATGGGCACATATCACTCTAACTTCCCGGCAGGAAGAAGAATTAACCAAAGTCTCAGCCCCCCACTGGGAACCAGCATATGTCCTGAACCAAAATTTTTGACTTGTGGTCAGCTCACAAAAAAAGAGTTGAAAAATTGAGCTCAGGGGCACAGCAATTCACAAACTGGCAGTGTAATAAAGGACAACTATCGTCCAAAAATCTGTTAAGGGAAGGCAACGAGGCGGACTTGAATGCGAGGCAGAAAAGCAGGAAACAGATTTCAAGAGGTACGTTGGAATCGCCTTTAAAGCACAGGAAGAGGGCCACAACTTCAACAATGATGCACTTGGCCAAAAAGGGCGTATGCGTTTTCTCCTGAATATATTCAGGAGAAAACACATACGTCCTTTTTGGCCAAGCAAGCAAGAGGGCAATGCAAATCTGCACTACAAAGAAGTATCACTTCCCACCGGTCAAAAGGAACATCCACAAAATGTGTAAAAATCAGAAAGGCAAGACAGGCCCTGGAGAACAGGGAGCCTTGTTATGCTGATGGGTGGGATGTAAATTGCCAACTGCCTCTGCGGAGGAGTACATTGTGTTCCCTAAAACAAGTAAACAACAGAGCTACAGAGCCAAGGGCACTTCCAGTCTAGGGAATATACTTTGGGAAAACTGAAAATCAATAAGACAGAGCCACCCCAAAATTTAGGGCTGCACTGCTTACAAGGACCTCAACTTGGGTACACTTTAAATATCCCAGGAAATATAAAAATGGTTCAAAAAATTGTGGTATTTACATACGATGGAATATCCCTCAGCCATGAAATCAATGTCATAAGACCAGTAGCAGCAAAATGGGTGGATTCAGGTACGATGATTCTAAATGAAATAACTCACGCAGAAAAAGAAACTTATCATAAGATATCACTTATGAATATCCTGTAAACATGGCTACACTTGAACTGAGTTAGGAAAGAGAACAGTGTCTCACATTTAGAAAACACTCTTATGCCTGCTTAAGGGGGAAGGAGAGGTGGGGTGATGCATAAAACCAGAGTTTCATATAAGCACAGGTACCGTTCCAAAAACCAACTATGGAATAGACAAGACCTACACCTTCCTCAGTGAAAGGGACTCAAAACCCCATATTTCCCGCAGAGGAATATATCTGACTAGTAAGAATCTTAAAACCTATGTATTCATATGTCTCCGTAAAGGAATCAAGTGTGTCTAGACTGGCATAAACATGGCAGCGAGAATCAGCTCAAACCCACTATAAAAAGTAATTTCAAAAATAAACAAAAAAACTGGGAAATTCTTTACAATTCCTTCAGGGTCTCTGATGAAACCTGGAATGACCCTATCTACAATGACAGCTGGATGTGGCATAAGGAAGGACACTTGGGACTGAGAGGATTGGTGAGATTGGGTGAGCAATTGCAGACCCTTTAAAGCACAAATGCCTGGCACCCATTCCATGGGTCCCAACTCTCCAGGTTGAAGGGAATATTACTACAGATATAATATGTACGGGAATCCTAGAGAACGGACACACTGTGAATACGAAAGGTTTCTAAAACTCAACGAATAGTCCCTCTCCTGGTGCTCCGGTTTGACTTTCCATCTGCTTTACTATCAACCTCCCAACTTGGAGAGACAGCGCCTTTAACCTCCTGGTTCGCACAGGTTGCCAATTTGGCAGAGGATGAAAGGGAAGAGGGAGAACCAATGAGAGAGTAGCTGATAGGCATTTGGACGGGCACATATCACTGTAATTTCCCGGCATGAAGAAGAATTAACCAAAGTCTCAGCCTCCCACCGGGAACCAATATAGGTCCTGAACCAAAATTTTGGACTTGCGGTCAGCTCACCAAAAACGAGTTGAAAAATGGAGCTCAGGAGCACAGCAATTCACAAACTGGCCGAGTAATAAAGGACAACTATCGTCCAAAAATCTGTTGAGGGAAGGCAACGAGGGGGACTTGAAAGCGAGGCAGAATAGAAGGAAACTGATTTCAAGATGTACGTTGGAATCGCCTTTAAAGCACAGGAAGCGGGGCACAACTTCGACAATGATGCACTTGGCCAAAAAGGGCGTATGCGTTTTCTCTTGAATATATTCAGGAGAAAACGCATACGCCCTTTTTGGCCAAGCAAGCAAGCGGGCAATGCAAATCTCCACTACAAAGAAGTATCACTTCCCACCGGTCAAAAGGGACATCCACAAAATGTGTAAGAACAAGAAAGGCGAGACAGGCCCTGGAGAACAGGGAGCCTTGTTATGCTGATGGGCGGGATGTAAATTTCCAACTGCCTCTCTGGAGGAGTGCATTCTGTTCCCTAAAACAAGTAAAGAACAGAGCTACAGAGCCAAGGGCACTTCCAGTCTAGGTTATATACCTTGGGAAAACTGAAGATCAATAAGACAGAGCCACCCCAAAATTTAGGGCTGCACTGCTTACAAGGACCTCAACTTGGGTACACCTTAAATATCCCAGAAAATATAAAAATGGTTCAAAAAATTGTGGTACTTACGTACGATGGAATATCCCTCAGCCATGAAATCAATGTTATAAGACCAGTAGCAGCAAAATGGGTGGATTCAGGTACGATGATTCTAAGTGAAATAAGTCACACAGAAAAAGAAACTTATCATAAGATATCACTTATGAAGATCCTGTAAACATGGCTACACTTGAACTGAGTTAGGAAAGAGAACAGTGTCTCACATTTAGAAAACTCTCTTATGCCTGCTTAAGGGGGAAGGAGAGGTGGGGTGATGCATAAAACCAGAGTTTGATATAAGCACAGGTACCGTTCCAAAAACCAACTATGGAATAGACAAGACCTACACCTTCCTCAGTGAAAGGGACTCAAAACCGCATATTTCCCACAGAGGAATATATCTGACTAGTAAGAATCTTAAAACCTATGTATTGATATGTCACCGTAAGGGAATCAAGTGTGTCTAGACTGGCATAAACATGGCAGCGAGAATCAGCTCAAACCCACTATAAAAAGGAATTTCAAAAACAAAACAAAAGAACTGGGAAATTCTTTACAATTCCTTCAGGGTCTCTGATGAAACCTGGAATGACCCTATCTACAACGACAGCTGGATGTGGCATAAGGCTGGACACTTGGGACTGAGAGGATTGGTGAGATTGGGTGAGCAAATGCAGACCCATTAAAGCAATAATGCATGGCACACATTCCATGGGTCCCAACTCTCCAGGTTGAAGGGAATATTACTACAGCTATAACATGTACGGGAAACCTAGAGAACGGACACACTGTGAATACGAAAGGTTTCTATAACTCAGCGAATAGTCCCTCTCCTGGTGCTCTGGTTTGACTTTCCATCTGCTTTACTATCAACCTCCCAACTTGGAGAGACAGCCCCTTTAACCTCCTGGTTCGCACAGGTTGCCAATTTGGCAGAGGATGAAAGGGAAGAGGGAGAACCAATGAGAGAGTAGCTGATAGGCATTTGGACGGGCACATATCACTGTAATTTCCCGGCAGGAAGAAGAATTAACCAAAGTCTCAGCCCCCCACCGGGAACCAGTATAGGTCCTGACCCAAAATTTTGGACTTGCGGTCAGCTCACCAAAAACGAGTTGAAAAATGGAGCTCAGGGGCACAGCAATTCAAAAACTGGCCGAGTAATAAAGGACAACTATCGTCCAAAAATCTGTTGAGGGAAGGCAACGAGGTGGACTTGAAAGCGAGGCAGAATAGCAGGAAACAGATTTCAAGAGGTACGTTGGAATCGCCATTAAAGCACAGGAAGAGGGGCACAACTTCGACAATGATGCACTTGGCCAAAAAGGGCATATGCGTTTTCTCCTGAATATATTCAGGAGAAAACGCATACGCTCTTTTTGGCCAAGCAAGTAAGCGGGCAATGCAAATCTGCACTACAAAGAAATATCACTTCACACCGGTCAAAAGGGACATCCACAAAATGTGTAAAAACCAGAAAGGCAAGACAGGCCCTGGAGAACCGGGAGCCTTGTTATGCTGATGAGCGGGATGTAAATTGCCAACCTCCTCTCTGGAGGAGTGCATTGTGTTCCCTAAAACAAGTAAACAACAGAGCTACAGAGCCAAGGGCACTTCCAGTCTAGGGAATATACCTTGGGAAATCTGAAGATCAATAAGACAGAGCCACCCCAAAATTTAGGGCTACACTGCTTACAAGGACCTCAACTTGGGTACACCTTAAATATCCCAGGAAATATAAAAATGGTTCAAAAAATTGTGGTACTTATGTACGATGGAATATCCCTCAGCCATGAAATCAATGTCATAAGACCAGTAGCAGCAAAGTGGGTGGATTCAGGTACGATGATTTTAAGTGAAATAAGTCACAGAGGAAAAGAAACTTATCATAAGATATCACTTATGAAGATCCTGTAAACATGGCTACACTTGAACTGAGTTAGGAAAGAGAACAGTGTCTCACATTTAGAAAACACTCTTATGCCTGCTTAAGGGGGAAGGAGAGGTGGTGTGATGCATAAAACCAGAGTTTGATATAAGCATATGTACCGTTCCAAAAACCAACTATGGAATAGAGAAGACCTACACCTTCCTCAGTGAAAGGGACTCAAAACACCATATTTCCCGCAGAGGAATGTATCTGACTAGTAAGAATCTTAAAACCTATGTATTGATATGTCTGCGTAAGGGAATCAAGTGTGTCTAGACTGGCATAAACATGGCAGCGAGAATCAGCTCCAACCCACTATAAAAAGGAATTTCAAAAACAAAACAAAAAAACTGGGAAATTCTTTACAATTCCTTCAGAGTCTCAGATGAAACCTGGAATGACCCTATCTACAACGACAGCTGGATGTGTCATAAGGCTGGACACTTGGGACTGAGAGGATTGGTGAGATTGGGTGAGCAAATGCAGACCCTTTAAAGCAATAATGCATGGCACCCATTCCATGGGTCCCAACTCTCCAGGTTGAAGGGAATATTACTACAGTTATACCATGTACGGGAAACCTAGAGAACGGACACACTGTGAATACGAAAGGTTTCTAAAACTCAACGAATCGTCCCTCTCCTGGTGCTCCGGTTTGACTTTCCATCTGCTTTACTATCAACCTCCCAACTTGGAGAGACAGCCCTTTTAACCTCCTGGTTCGCACAGGTTGCCAATTTGGCAGAGGATGAAAGGGAAGAGGGAGAACCAATGAAAGAGTAGCTGATAGGCATTTGGACGGGCACATATCACTGTAATTTCCCGGCAGGAAGAAGAATTAACCAAAGTCTCAGCCCCCCACCGGGAACCAGTATAGGTCCTGAACCAAAATTTTGGACTTGCGGTCAGCTCACCAAAAACGAGTTGAAAAATGGAGCTCAGGGGCACAGCAATTCACAAACTGGCCGAGTAATAAAGGACAACTATCGTCCAAAAATATGTTGAGGGAAGGCAACGAGGGGGACTTGAAACCGAGGCAGAATAGCAGGAAACAGATTTCAAGAGGTACGTTAGAATCGCCTTTAAAGTACAGGAAGAGGGGCACAACTTCGACAATGATGCACTTGGCCAAAAAGGGCGTATGCGTTTTCTCCTGAATATATTCAGGAGAAAACGCATACGCCCTTTTTGGCCAAGCAAGCAAGCGGGCAATGCAAATCTGCACTACAAAGAAGTATCACTTCCCACCAGTCAAAAGGGACATCCACAAAATGTGTAAAAACCAGAAAGGCAAGACAGGCCCTGGAGAACAGGGAGCCTTGTTATGCTGATGGGCGGGATGTAAATTGCCAACTGCCTCTCTGGAGGAGTGCATTGTGTTCCCTAAAACAAGTAAACAACAGAGCTACAGAGCCAAGGGCACTTCCAGTCTAGGGAATATACGTCGGGAAAACTGAAGATCAATAAGACAGAGCCACCCCAAAATTTAGGGCTGCACTGCTTACAAGGACCTCAACTTGGGTACACCTTAAATATCCCAGGAAATATAAAAATGGTTCAAAAAATTGTGGTACTTACGTACGATGGAATATCCCTCAGCCATGAAATCAATGTCATAAGACCAGTAGCAGCAAAGTGGGTGGATTCAGGTACGATGTTTTTAAGTGAAATAAGTCACAGAGAAAAAGAAACTTATCATAAGATATCACTTATGAAGATCCTGTAAACATGGCTACACTTGAACTGAGTTAGGAAAGAGAACAGTGTCTCTCATTTAGCAAACACTCTTATGCCTGCTTAAGGGGGAAGGAGAGGTGGTGTGATGCATAAAACCAGAGTTTGATATAAGCACAGGTACCGTTCCAAAAACCAACTATGGAATAGACAAGACCTACACCTTCCTCAGTGAAAGGGACTCAAAACCCCATATTTCCCGCAGAGGAATATATCTGACTAGTAAGAATCTTAACACCTATGTATTGATATGTCTCCGTAAGGGAATCAAGTGTGTCTAGACTGGCATAAACATGGCAGCGAGAATCAGCTCAAACTCACTATAAAAAGTAATTTCAAAAATAAAACAAAAAAAACTGGGAAATTCTTTACAATTCCTTCAGGGTCTCTGATGAAACCTGGAATGACCCTATCTACAATGACAGCTGGATGTTGCATAAGGCTGGACACTTGGGACTGACAGGATTGGTGAGATTGGGTGAGCAAATGCAGACCCTTTAAAGCACAAATGCCTGGCACACATTCCATGGGTCCCAACTCTCCAGGTTGAAGGGAATATTACTACAGCTATAATATGTACGGAAAACCTAGAGAACGGACACACTGTGAATAGGAAAGGTTTCTAAAACTCAACGAATAGTCCCTCTCCTGGTGCTCCGGTTTGACTTTCCATCTGCTTTACTATCAACCTCCCAACTTGGAGAGACAGCCCCTTTAACCTCCTGGTTCGCACAGGTTGCCAATTTGGCAGAGGATGAAAGGGAAGAGGGAGAACCAATGAGAGAGTAGCTGTTAGGCATTTGGACGGGCACATATCACTGTAATTTCCCAGCAGGAAAAAGAATTAACAAAGTCTCAGCCACCCAGCGGGAACCAGTATAGGTCCTGAACCAAAATTTTGGACCTGCGGTCAGCTCACCAAAAACGAGTTGAAAAATGGAGCTCAGGGGCACAGCAATTCACAAACTGGCCGAGTAATAAAGGACAACTATCGTCCAAAAATCTGTTGAGGGAAGGCAACGAGGCGGACTTGAAAGCGAGGCAGAATAGCAGGAAACAGATTTCAAGAGGTACGTTAGAATCGCCTTTAAAGCACAGGAAGAGGGGCACAACTTCGACAATGATGCACGTGGCCAAAAAGTGTGTATGCGTTTTCTCCTGAATATATTCAGGAGAAAACGCATACGCCCTTTTTGGCCAAGCAAGCAATCGGGCAATGCAAATCTGCACTACAAAGAAGTATCACTTCCCACCGGTCAAAAGGGACATCCACAAAATGTGTAAAAACCAGAAAGGCAAGACAGGCCCTGGAGAACAGGGAGACTTGTTATGCTGATGGGCGGGATATAAATTGCCAACTGCCTCTCTGGAGGAGTACATTGTGTTACCTAAAACAAGTAAAGAACAGAGCTACAGAGCCAAGGGCACTTCCAGTCTAGGGAATATACCTTGGGAAAACTGAAAATCAATAAGACAGAGCCACCCCAAAATTTAGGGCTGCACTGCTTACAAGGACCTCAACTTGGGTACACCTTAAATATCCCAGGAAATATATAAATGGTTCAAAAAATTGTGGTACTTACGTACGATGGAATATCCCTCAGCCATGAAATCAATGTCATAAGACCAGTAGCAGTAAAATGGGTGGATTCAGGTACGATGATTCTAAGTGAAATAAGTCACTGAGAAAAAGAAACTTATCATAAGATATCACTTATGAAGATTCTGTAAACATGGCTACACTTGAACTGAGTTAGGAAAGAGAACAGTGTCTCACATTTAGAAAACACTCTTATGCCCGCTTAAGGGGGAAGGAGAGGTGGCGTGATGCATAAAACCAGAGTTTGATATAAGCACAGGTACCATTCCAAAAACCAACTATGGAATAGACAAGACCTACACCTTCCTCAGTGAAAGGGACTCAAAACACCATATTTCCAGCAGAGGAATATATCTGACTAGTAAGAATCTTAAAACCTATGTATTGATATGTTTCCGTAAGGGAATCAAGTGTGTCTAGACTGGCATAAACATGGCAGCGAGAATCAGCTCAAACCAACTATAAAAAGGAATTTCAAAAACAAAACAAAAAAACTGGGAAATTCTTTACAATTCCTTCAGGGTCTCTGATGAAACCTGGAATGACCCTATCTACAACGACAGCTGGAGGTGGCATAAGGCTGGACACTTGGGTCTGAGAGGATTGGTGAGATTGGGTGAACAAATGCAGACCATTTAAAGCAATAATGCATGGCACACATTCCATGGGTCCCTACTCTCCAGGTTGAAGGGAATATTACTACAGCTATAACATGTACGGAAAACCTAGAGAACGGACACACTGTGAATATGAAAGGTTTCTAAAACTCAACGAATAGTCCCTCTCCTGGTGCTCCGGTTTTACTTTCCATCTGCTTTACTATCAACGTCCCAACTTGGAGAGACAGACCCTTTAACATCCTGGTTCGCACAGGTTGCCAATTTGGCAGAGGATGAAGGGGAAGAGGGAGAACCAATGAGATAGAAGCTGTTAGGCATTTGGACGGGCACATATCACTGTAATTTCCCAGCAGGAAAAAGAATTAACAGAGTCTCAGCCACCCACCGGGAACCAGTATAGGTCCTGAACCAAAATTTTGGACCTGCGGTCAGCTCACAAAAACGAGTTGAAAAATGGAGCTCAGGGGCACAGCAATTCACAAACTGGCCGAGTAATAAAGGACAACTATCGTCCAAAAATCTGTTGAGGGAAGGCAACGAGGCGGACTTGAAAGCGAGGCAGAATAGCAGGAAACAGATTTCAAGAGGTACGTTGGAATCGCCTTTAAAGCACAAGAAGAGGGGCACAACTTCGACAATGATGCACGTGGCCAAAAAGGGCGTATGCGTTTTCTCCTGAATATATTCAGGAGAAAATGCATACGCCCTTTTTGGCCAAGCAAGCAATCGGGCAATGCAAATCTGCACTACAAAGAAGTATCACTTCCCACCGGTCAAAAGGGACATCCACAAAATGTGTAAAAACCAGAAAGGCAAGACAGGCCCTGGAGAACAGGGAGCCTTGTTATGCTGATGGGCGGGATGTAAATTGCCAACTGCCTCTCTGGAGGAGTGCATTGTGTTCCCTAAAACAAGTAAAGAACAGAGCTACAGAACCAAGGGCACTTCCAGTCTAGGGAATATACCTTGGGAAAACTGAAAATCAATAAGACAGAGCCACCCCAAAATTTAGGGCTGCACTGCTTACAAGGACCTCAACTTGGGTACACCTTAAATATCCCAGGAAATATAAAAATGGTTCAAAAAATTGTGGTACTTACGTACGATGGAATATCCCTCAGCCATGAAATCAATGTCATAAGACCAGTAGCAGCAAAATGGGTGGATTCAGTTACGATGATTCTAAGTGAAATAAGTCACAGAGAAAAAGAAACTTATCATAAGATATCACTTATGAAGATCCTGTAAACATGGCTACACTTGAACTGAGTTAGGAAAGAGAACAGTGTCTCACATTTAGAAAACACTCTTATGCCTGCTTAAGGGGGAAGGAGAGGTGGGGTGATCCATAAAACCAGAGTTTGATATAAGAACATGTACCATTCCAAAAACCAACTATGGAATAGACAAGACCTACACCTTCCTCAGTGAAAGGGACTCAAAACCCCATATTTCCCGCAGAGGAATATATCTGACTAGTAAGAATCTTAAAACTTATGTATTGATATGTCTCCGTAAGGGAATCAAGTGTGTCTAGACTGGCATAAACATGGCAGCGAGAATCAGCTCAAACCCACTATAAAAAGGAATTTCAAAAACAAAACAAAAAAACTGGGAAATTCTTTACAATTCCTTCAGGGTCTCTGATGAAACCTGGAATGACCATATCTACAACGACAGCTGGATGTGGCATAAGGCTGGACACTGGGGCTGAGAGGATTGGTGAGATTGGGTGAACAAATGCAGACCCTTTAAAGCAATAATGCATGGCACCCATTCCATGGGTCCCAACTCTCCAGGTTGAAGGGAATATTACTACAGTTATAACATGTACGGGAAACCTAGAGAATGGACACACTGTGAATACGAAAGGTTTCTAAAACTCAACGAATAGTCCCTCTCCTGGTGCTCCGGTTTGACTTTCCATCTGCTTTACTATCAACCTCCCAACTTGGAGAGACAGCCCGTTTAACCTCCTGGTTCGCACAGGTTGCCAATTTGGCAGAGGATGAAAGGGAAGAGGGAGAACCAATGAGAGAGTAGCTGTTAGGCATTTGGACGGGCCTATATCACTCTAACTTCCCGGCAGGAAGAAGAATTAGCCAAAGTCTCAGCCCCCCAACGGGAACCAGCATAGTTCCTGAACCAAAATTTTGGACTTGCGGTCAGCTCACCAAAAACGAGTTGAAAAATTGAGCTCAGGGGCACAGCAATACACAAACTGGCCGAGTAATAAAGGACAACTATCGTCCAAAAATCTGTTGAGAGAAGGCAACCGGGTGGACTTTAAAGCGAGGCAGAATAGCAGGAAACAGATTTCAAGAGGTACGTTGGAATCGCCTTTAAAGCACAGGAAGAGGGGCACAACTTCGACAATGATGGACTTGGCCCAAAAGGGCGTATGCGTTTTCTCCTGAATATATTCAGGAGAAAACGCATACGCCCTTTTTGGCCAAGCAAGCAAGCGAGCAATGCAAATCTGCACTACAAAGAAGTATCACTTCCCACCGGTCAAAAGGGACATCCACAAAATGTGTAAAAACCATAAAGGCAAGACAGGCCCTGGAGAACAGGGAGCCTTGTTATGCTGATGGGCGGGATGTAAATTGCCAACTGCCTCTCTGGAGGAGTGCATTGTGTTCCCTAAAACAATTAAACAACAGACCTACAGAGCCAAGGGCACTTCCAGTCTAGGGAATATACCTTGGGAAAACTGAAAATCAATAAGACAGAGCCACCCCAAAATTTAGGGCTGCACTGTTACAAGGACCTCAACTTGGGTACACCTTAAATATCCCAGGAAATATAAAAATGGTTCAAAAAATTGTGGTACTTACGTACGATGGAATATCCCTCAGCCATGAAATCAATGTCATAAGACCAGTAGCAGCAAAATGGGTGGATTCAGGTACGATGATTCTAAGTGAAATATGTCAAAGAGAAAAATAATCTTATCATAAGATATCACTTATGAAGATCCTGTAAACATGGCTACACTTGAAGTGAGTTAGGAAAGAGAACAGTGTCTCACATTTAGAAAACACTCTTATGCCTGCTTAAGGGGTAAGGAGAGGTGGGGTGATGCATAAAACCAGAGTTTGATATAAGCACAGGTACCGTTCCAAAAACCAACTATGGAATAGACAAGACCTACACCTTCCTCAGTGAAAGGGACTCAAAACCCCATATTTCCCGCAGAGGAATATATCTGACTAGTAAGAATCTTAAAACCTATGTATAGATATGTCTCCGTAAGGGAATCAAGTGTGTCTAGACTGGCATAAACATGGCAGCGAGAATCAGCTCAAACCCACTATCAAAAGGAATTTCAAAAACAACAAAAAAAACTGGGAAATTCTTTACAATTCCTTCAGGGTCTCTGAGGAAACCTGGAATGACCCTATCTACAATGACAGCTGGATGTGGCATAAGGCTGGACACTTGGGACTGACAGGATTGGTGAGACTGGGTGAGCAAATGCAGACCCTTTAAAGCAATAATGCATGGCACCCATTCCATGGGTCCCAACTCTCCAGGTTGAAGGGAATATTACTACAGTTATAACTTGTAAGGGAAACCTAGGGAACGGACACACTGTGAATACGAAAGGTTTCTAAACCTCAACGAATAGTCCCTCTCCTGGTGCTCTGGTTTGACTTTCCATCTCCTTTACTATCAACCTCCCAACTTGCAGAGACAGCCCCTTTAACCTCCTGGTTCGCACAGGTTGCCAATTTGGCAGAGGATGAAAGGGAAGAAGGAGAACCAATGAGAGAGTAGCTGTTAGGCATTTGGACGGGCACATATCACTGTAATTTCCCGGCAGGAAGAAGAATTAACCAAAGTCTCAGCCACCCACCGGGAACCAGTATAGGTCCTGAACCAAAATTTTGGACTTGCGGTCAGCTCACCAAAAACGAGTTGAAAAATGGAGCTCAGGGGCACAGCAATTCACAAACTGGCCGAGTAATAAAGGACAACTATCGTCCAAAAATCTGTTGAGGGAAGGCAACGAGGCGGACTTGAAAGCGAGGCAGAATAGCAGGAAACAGATTTCAAGAGATATGTTGGAATCGCCTTTAAAGCACAGCAAGAGGGGCACAACTTCGACAATGATGCCCTTGGCCAAAAAGGGCGTATGCGATTTCTCCAGAATATATTCAGGAGAAAACGCATACGCCCTTTTTGGCCAAGCAAGCAAGCGGGCAATGCAAATCTGCACTACAAAGAAGTATCACTTCCCACCGGTCAAAGGGACATCCACAAAATGTGTAAAAACCAGAAAGGCAAGACAGGCCCTGGAGAACAGGGAGCCTTGTTATGCTGATGGGCGGGATGTAAATTGCCAACTGCCTCTCTGGAGGAGTGCATTGTGTTCCCTAAAACAAGTAAACAACAGAGCTACAGAGCCAAGGGCACTTCCAGTCTAGGGAATATACCTTGGGAAAACTGAAAATCAATAAGACAGAGCCACCCCAAAATTTAGGGCTGCACTGCTTACAAGGACCTCAAATTGGGTACACCTTAAATATCCCAGGAAATATAAAAATGGTTCAAAAAATTGTGGTACTTACGTACGATGGAATATCCCTCAGCCATGAAATCAATGACATAAGACCAGTAGCAGCAAAATGGGTGGATTCAGGTACGATGATTCAAAGTGAAATAAGTCACACAGAAAAAGAAACTTATCATAAGATATCACTTATGAAGATCCTGTAAATATGGCTACACTTGAACTGAGTTAGGAAAGAGAACAGTGTCTCACATTTAGAAAACACTCTTATGCCTGCTTAAGGGGGAAAGAGAGGTGGGGTGATGCATAAAACCAGAGTTTGATATAAGCACAGGTACCGTTCCAAAAACCAACTATGGAATAGACAAGACCTACACCTTCCTCAGGGAAAGGGACTCAAAACATCATATTTCCCGCAGAGGAATATATCTGACTAGTAAGAATCTTAAAACCCATGTATTGATATGTCTCCGTAAGGTAATCAAGTGTGTCTAGACTGGCATAAACATTGCAGCGAGGATCAGCTCAAACCCACTATAAAAAGGAATTTCAAAAACAAAACAAAAAAACTGGGAAATTCTTTACAATTCCTTCAGAATCTCTGATGAAACCTGGAATGACCCTATCTACAATGACAGCTGGATGTGACATAAGGCTGGACACTTGGGACTGAGAGGATTGGTGAGATTGGGTGAGCAAATGCAGACCCTTTAAAGCAATAATGCATGGCACCCATTCCATGGGTCCCAACTCTCCAGGTTGAAGGGAATATTACTACAGGTATAACATGTACGGGAAACCTAGAGAACGGACACACTGTGAATACGAAAGGTTTCTAAAACTCAACGAATAGTCCCTCTCCTGGTGCTCCGGTTTGCCTTTCCACCTGCTTTACTATCAACCTCCCAACTTGGAGAGACAGCCCATTTAACCTCCTGGTTCGCACAGGTTGCCAATTTGGCAGAGGATGAAAGGGAAGAGGGAGAACCAATGAGAGAGTAGCTGTTAGGCATTTGGACGGGCACATATCACTGTAATTTCCCGGCAGGAAGAAGAATTAACGAAAGTCTCAGCCCCCCACCGGGAACCAGTATAGGTCCTGAACCAAAATTTTGGACTTGCGGTCAGCTCACCTAAAACGAGTTGAAAAATGGAGCTCAGGGGCACAGCAATTCACAAACTGGCTGAGTAATAAAGGACAACTATCGTCCCAAAATCTGTTGAGGGAAGGCAGCGAGGCGGACTTGAAAGCGAGGCAGAATAGCAGGAAACAGATTTCAAGAGGTATGTTGGAACCGCCTTTAAAGCACAGGAAGAGGGGCACAACTTCGACAATGATGCACTTGGCCAAAAAGGGCGTATGCGTTTTCTCCTGAATATATTCAGGAGAAAACTCATACGCCTTTTGTGGCCAAGCAAGCAAGCGGGCAATGCAAATTTGCACTAAAAGATGTATCACTTCCCACCGGTTAAAAGGGACATCCACAAAATGTGTATAAACCGGAAAGGCAAGACAGGCCCTGGAGAACAGGGAGCCTTGTTATGCTGATGGGCGGGATGTAAATTGCCAACTGCCTCTCTGGAGGAGTGCATTGTGTTCCCTAAAACAAGTAAACAACAGAGCTACAGAGCCAAGGGTACTTCCATTCTACGGAATATACCTTGGAAAAACTGAAAATCAAAAAGACACAGCCACCCCAAAATTTAGGGCTGCACTGCTTACAAGGACCTCAACTTGGGTACACCTTAAATATCCCAGGAAATATAAAACTGGTTCAAAAAATTGTGGTACTTACGTACGACGGAATATCCCTCAGCCATGAAATCAATGTCATAAGACCAGTAGCAGCAAAATGGGTGGATTCAGGTACGATGATTCTAAGTGAAATAAGTCACACAGAAAAAGAAACTTATCATAAAATATCACTTATGAAGATCCTGTAAACATGGCTACACTTGAACTGAGTTAGGAAAGAGAACAGTGTCTCACATTTAGAAAACACTCTTATGCCTGCTTAAGGGGAAGGAGTGGAGGGGTGATGCATAAAACCAGAGTTTGATATAAGCACAGGTACCATTCAAAAAACCAACTATGGAATAGACAAGACCTACACCTTCCTCAGTGAAAGGGACTCAAAACCCCATATTTCCCGCAGAGGAATATATCTGACTAGTAAAAATCTTAAAACCTATGTATTGATATGTCTCCGTAAAGGAATCAAGTGTGTCTAGACTGGCATAAACATGGCAGCGAGAATCAGCTCAAACCCACTATAAAAAGGAATTTCAAAAACAAAACAAAAAAACTGGGAAATTCTTTACAATTCCTTCAGGGTCTCTGATGAAACCTGGAATGACCCTATCTACAACGACAGCTGGATGTGGCATAAGGCTGGACACTTGGGACTGAGAGGATTGGTGAGATTGGGTGAACAAATGCAGAACCTTTAAAGCAATAATGCATGGCACCCATTCCATGGGTCCCAACTCTCCAGGTTGAAGGGAATATTACTACAGTTATAACATGTACGGGAAACCTAGAGAACGGACACACTGTGAATACGAAAGGTTTCTAAAACTCAACGAATAGTCCCTCTCCTGGTGCTCCGGTTTGACTTTCCATCTGCTTTACTATCAACATCCCAACTTGGAGAGACAGCCCCTTTAACCTCCTGGTTCGCACAGGTTGCCAATTTGGCAGAGGATGAAAGGGAAGAGGGAGAACCAATGAGAGAGTAGCTGTTAGGCATTTGGACGGGCACATATCACTGTAATTTCCCGGCAGGAAGAAGAATTAACCAATGTCTCAGCCCCCCACCGGGAACCAGTATAGGTCCTGAACCAAAATTTTGGACTTGCGGTCAGCTCACCTAAAACGAGTTGAAAAATGGAGCTCAGGGGCACAGCAATTCACAAACTGGCTGAGTAATAAAGGACAACTATCGTCCCAAAATCTGTTGAGGGAAGGCAACGAGGCAGACTTGAAAGCGAGGCAGAATAGCAGGAAACAGATTTCAAGAGGTACGTTGGAATCGCCTTTAAAGCACAGGAAGAGGGGCACAACTTCGACAATGATGCACTTGGCCAAAAAGGGCGTATGTGTTTTCTCCTGAATATATTCAGGAGAAAACTCATACGCCCTTTTTGGCCAAGCAAGCAAGTGGGCAATGCAAATTTGCACTACAAAGATGTATCACTTCCCACCAGTTAAAAGGGACATCCACAAAATGTGTGAAAACCGGAAGGCAAGACAGGCCCTGGAGAACAGGGAGCATTGTTATGCTGATGGGCGGGATGTAAATTGCCAACTGCCTCTCTGGAGGAGTGCATTGTGTTCCCTAAAACAAGTAAACAACAGAGCTACAGAGCCAAGGGCACTTCCAGTCTAGGGAATATACCTTGGGAAAACTGAAAATCAAAAAGACACAGCCATCCCAAAATTTAGGGCTGCACTGCTTACAAGGACCTCAACTTGGGTACACCTTAAATATCCCAGGAAATATAAAATTGGTTCAAAAAATTGTGGTACTTACGTACGATGGAATATCCCTCAGCCATGAAATCAATGTCATAAGACCAGTAGCAGCAAAATGGGTGGATTCAGGTACGATGATTCTAAGTGAAATAAGTCACACAGAAAAAGAAACTTATCATAAGATATCACTTATGAATATCCTGTAAACATGGCTACACTTGAACTGAGTTAGGAAAGAGAACAGTGTCTCACATTTAGAAAACACTCTTATGCCTGCTTAAGGGGGAAGGAGAGGTGGGGTGATGCATAAAACCAGAGTTTCATATAAGCACAGGTACCGTTCCAAAAACCAACTATGGAATAGACAAGACCTACACCTTCCTCAGTGAAAGGGACTCAAAACCCCATATTTCCCGCAGAGGAATATATCTGACTAGTAAGAATCTTAAAACCTATGTATTCATATGTCTCCGTAAAGGAATCAAGTGTGTCTAGACTGGCATAAACATGGCAGCGAGAATCAGCTCAAACCCACTATAAAAAGTAATTTCAAAAATAAACAAAAAAACTGGGAAATTCTTTACAATTCCTTCAGGGTCTCTGATGAAACCTGGAATGACCCTATCTACAATGACAGCTGGATGTGGCATAAGGAAGGACACTTGGGACTGAGAGGATTGGTGAGATTGGGTGAGCAATTGCAGACCCTTTAAAGCACAAATGCCTGGCACCCATTCCATGGGTCCCAACTCTCCAGGTTGAAGGGAATATTACTACAGATATAATATGTACGGGAATCCTAGAGAACGGACACACTGTGAATACGAAAGGTTTCTAAAACTCAACGAATAGTCCCTCTCCTGGTGCTCCGGTTTGACTTTCCATCTGCTTTACTATCAACCTCCCAACTTGGAGAGACAGCGCCTTTAACCTCCTGGTTCGCACAGGTTGCCAATTTGGCAGAGGATGAAAGGGAAGAGGGAGAACCAATGAGAGAGTAGCTGATAGGCATTTGGACGGGCATATATCACTGTAATTTCCCGGCATGAAGAAGAATTAACCAAAGTCTCAGCCTCCCACCGGGAACCAATATAGGTCCTGAACCAAAATTTTGGACTTGCGGTCAGCTCACCAAAAACGAGTTGAAAAATGGAGCTCAGGAGCACAGCAATTCACAAACTGGCCGAGTAATAAAGGACAACTATCGTCCAAAAATCTGTTGAGGGAAGGCAACGAGGGGGACTTGAAAGCGAGGCAGAATAGAAGGAAACTGATTTCAAGATGTACGTTGGAATCGCCTTTAAAGCACAGGAAGCGGGGCACAACTTCGACAATGATGCACTTGGCCAAAAAGGGCGTATGCGTTTTCTCTTGAATATATTCAGGAGAAAACGCATACGCCCTTTTTGGCCAAGCAAGCAAGCGGGCAATGCAAATCTCCACTACAAAGAAGTATCACTTCCCACCGGTCAAAAGGGACATCCACAAAATGTGTAAGAACAAGAAAGGCGAGACAGGCCCTGGAGAACAGGGAGCCTTGTTATGCTGATGGGCGGGATGTAAATTTCCAACTGCCTCTCTGGAGGAGTGCATTCTGTTCCCTAAAACAAGTAAAGAACAGAGCTACAGAGCCAAGGGCACTTCCAGTCTAGGGAATATACCTTGGGAAAACTGAAGATCAATAAGACAGAGCCACCCCAAAATTTAGGGCTGCACTGCTTACAAGGACCTCAACTTGGGTACACCTTAAATATCCCAGAAAATATAAAAATGGTTCAAAAAATTGTGGTACTTACGTACGATGGAATATCCCTCAGCCATGAAATCAATGTTATAAGACCAGTAGCAGCAAAATGGGTGGATTCAGGTACGATGATTCTAAGTGAAATAAGTCACACAGAAAAAGAAACTTATCATAAGATATCACTTATGAAGATCCTGTAAACATGGCTACACTTGAACTGAGTTAGGAAAGAGAACAGTGTCTCACATTTAGAAAACTCTCTTATGCCTGCTTAAGGGGGAAGGAGAGGTGGGGTGATGCATAAAACCAGAGTTTGATATAAGCACAGGTACCGTTCCAAAAACCAACTATGGAATAGACAAGACCTACACCTTCCTCAGTGAAAGGGACTCAAAACCGCATATTTCCCACAGAGGAATATATCTGACTAGTAAGAATCTTAAAACCTATGTATTGATATGTCACCGTAAGGGAATCAAGTGTGTCTAGACTGGCATAAACATGGCAGCGAGAATCAGCTCAAACCCACTATAAAAAGGAATTTCAAAAACAAAACAAAAGAACTGGGAAATTCTTTACAATTCCTTCAGGGTCTCTGATGAAACCTGGAATGACCCTATCTACAACGACAGCTGGATGTGGCATAAGGCTGGACACTTGGGACTGAGAGGATTGGTGAGATTGGGTGAGCAAATGCAGACCCATTAAAGCAATAATGCATGGCACACATTCCATGGGTCCCAACTCTCCAGGTTGAAGGGAATATTACTACAGCTATAACATGTACGGGAAACCTAGAGAACGGACACACTGTGAATACGAAAGGTTTCTATAACTCAGCGAATAGTCCCTCTCCTGGTGCTCTGGTTTGACTTTCCATCTGCTTTACTATCAACCTCCCAACTTGGAGAGACAGCCCCTTTAACCTCCTGGTTCGCACAGGTTGCCAATTTGGCAGAGGATGAAAGGGAAGAGGGAGAACCAATGAGAGAGTAGCTGATAGGCATTTGGACGGGCACATATCACTGTAATTTCCCGGCAGGAAGAAGAATTAACCAAAGTCTCAGCCCCCCACCGGGAACCAGTATAGGTCCTGACCCAAAATTTTGGACTTGCGGTCAGCTCACCAAAAACGAGTTGAAAAATGGAGCTCAGGGGCACAGCAATTCAAAAACTGGCCGAGTAATAAAGGACAACTATCGTCCAAAAATCTGTTGAGGGAAGGCAACGAGGTGGACTTGAAAGCGAGGCAGAATAGCAGGAAACAGATTTCAAGAGGTACGTTGGAATCGCCATTAAAGCACAGGAAGAGGGGCACAACTTCGACAATGATGCACTTGGCCAAAAAGGGCATATGCGTTTTCTCCTGAATATATTCAGGAGAAAACGCATACGCTCTTTTTGGCCAAGCAAGTAAGCGGGCAATGCAAATCTGCACTACAAAGAAATATCACTTCACACCGGTCAAAAGGGACATCCACAAAATGTGTAAAAACCAGAAAGGCAAGACAGGCCCTGGAGAACCGGGAGCCTTGTTATGCTGATGAGCGGGATGTAAATTGCCAACCTCCTCTCTGGAGGAGTGCATTGTGTTCCCTAAAACAAGTAAACAACAGAGCTACAGAGCCAAGGGCACTTCCAGTCTAGGGAATATACCTTGGGAAATCTGAAGATCAATAAGACAGAGCCACCCCAAAATTTAGGGCTACACTGCTTACAAGGACCTCAACTTGGGTACACCTTAAATATCCCAGGAAATATAAAAATGGTTCAAAAAATTGTGGTACTTATGTACGATGGAATATCCCTCAGCCATGAAATCAATGTCATAAGACCAGTAGCAGCAAAGTGGGTGGATTCAGGTACGATGATTTTAAGTGAAATAAGTCACAGAGGAAAAGAAACTTATCATAAGATATCACTTATGAAGATCCTGTAAACATGGCTACACTTGAACTGAGTTAGGAAAGAGAACAGTGTCTCACATTTAGAAAACACTCTTATGCCTGCTTAAGGGGGAAGGAGAGGTGGTGTGATGCATAAAACCAGAGTTTGATATAAGCATATGTACCGTTCCAAAAACCAACTATGGAATAGAGAAGACCTACACCTTCCTCAGTGAAAGGGACTCAAAACACCATATTTCCCGCAGAGGAATGTATCTGACTAGTAAGAATCTTAAAACCTATGTATTGATATGTCTGCGTAAGGGAATCAAGTGTGTCTAGACTGGCATAAACATGGCAGCGAGAATCAGCTCCAACCCACTATAAAAAGGAATTTCAAAAACAAAACAAAAAAACTGGGAAATTCTTTACAATTCCTTCAGAGTCTCAGATGAAACCTGGAATGACCCTATCTACAACGACAGCTGGATGTGTCATAAGGCTGGACACTTGGGACTGAGAGGATTGGTGAGATTGGGTGAGCAAATGCAGACCCTTTAAAGCAATAATGCATGGCACCCATTCCATGGGTCCCAACTCTCCAGGTTGAAGGGAATATTACTACAGTTATACCATGTACGGGAAACCTAGAGAACGGACACACTGTGAATACGAAAGGTTTCTAAAACTCAACGAATCGTCCCTCTCCTGGTGCTCCGGTTTGACTTTCCATCTGCTTTACTATCAACCTCCCAACTTGGAGAGACAGCCCTTTTAACCTCCTGGTTCGCACAGGTTGCCAATTTGGCAGAGGATGAAAGGGAAGAGGGAGAACCAATGAAAGAGTAGCTGATAGGCATTTGGACGGGCACATATCACTGTAATTTCCCGGCAGGAAGAAGAATTAACCAAAGTCTCAGCCCCCCACCGGGAACCAGTATAGGTCCTGAACCAAAATTTTGGACTTGCGGTCAGCTCACCAAAAACGAGTTGAAAAATGGAGCTCAGGGGCACAGCAATTCACAAACTGGCCGAGTAATAAAGGACAACTATCGTCCAAAAATATGTTGAGGGAAGGCAACGAGGGGGACTTGAAACCGAGGCAGAATAGCAGGAAACAGATTTCAAGAGGTACGTTAGAATCGCCTTTAAAGTACAGGAAGAGGGGCACAACTTCGACAATGATGCACTTGGCCAAAAAGGGCGTATGCGTTTTCTCCTGAATATATTCAGGAGAAAACGCATACGCCCTTTTTGGCCAAGCAAGCAAGCGGGCAATGCAAATCTGCACTACAAAGAAGTATCACTTCCCACCAGTCAAAAGGGACATCCACAAAATGTGTAAAAACCAGAAAGGCAAGACAGGCCCTGGAGAACAGGGAGCCTTGTTATGCTGATGGGCGGGATGTAAATTGCCAACTGCCTCTCTGGAGGAGTGCATTGTGTTCCCTAAAACAAGTAAACAACAGAGCTACAGAGCCAAGGGCACTTCCAGTCTAGGGAATATACGTCGGGAAAACTGAAGATCAATAAGACAGAGCCACCCCAAAATTTAGGGCTGCACTGCTTACAAGGACCTCAACTTGGGTACACCTTAAATATCCCAGGAAATATAAAAATGGTTCAAAAAATTGTGGTACTTACGTACGATGGAATATCCCTCAGCCATGAAATCAATGTCATAAGACCAGTAGCAGCAAAGTGGGTGGATTCAGGTACGATGTTTTTAAGTGAAATAAGTCACAGAGAAAAAGAAACTTATCATAAGATATCACTTATGAAGATCCTGTAAACATGGCTACACTTGAACTGAGTTAGGAAAGAGAACAGTGTCTCTCATTTAGCAAACACTCTTATGCCTGCTTAAGGGGGAAGGAGAGGTGGTGTGATGCATAAAACCAGAGTTTGATATAAGCACAGGTACCGTTCCAAAAACCAACTATGGAATAGACAAGACCTACACCTTCCTCAGTGAAAGGGACTCAAAACCCCATATTTCCCGCAGAGGAATATATCTGACTAGTAAGAATCTTAACACCTATGTATTGATATGTCTCCGTAAGGGAATCAAGTGTGTCTAGACTGGCATAAACATGGCAGCGAGAATCAGCTCAAACTCACTATAAAAAGTAATTTCAAAAATAAAACAAAAAAACTGGGAAATTCTTTACAATTCCTTCAGGGTCTCTGATGAAACCTGGAATGACCCTATCTACAATGACAGCTGGATGTTGCATAAGGCTGGACACTTGGGACTGACAGGATTGGTGAGATTGGGTGAGCAAATGCAGACCCTTTAAAGCACAAATGCCTGGCACACATTCCATGGGTCCCAACTCTCCAGGTTGAAGGGAATATTACTACAGCTATAATATGTACGGAAAACCTAGAGAACGGACACACTGTGAATAGGAAAGGTTTCTAAAACTCAACGAATAGTCCCTCTCCTGGTGCTCCGGTTTGACTTTCCATCTGCTTTACTATCAACCTCCCAACTTGGAGAGACAGCCCCTTTAACCTCCTGGTTCGCACAGGTTGCCAATTTGGCAGAGGATGAAAGGGAAGAGGGAGAACCAATGAGAGAGTAGCTGTTAGGCATTTGGACGGGCACATATCACTGTAATTTCCCAGCAGGAAAAAGAATTAACAAAGTCTCAGCCACCCAGCGGGAACCAGTATAGGTCCTGAACCAAAATTTTGGACCTGCGGTCAGCTCACCAAAAACGAGTTGAAAAATGGAGCTCAGGGGCACAGCAATTCACAAACTGGCCGAGTAATAAAGGACAACTATCGTCCAAAAATCTGTTGAGGGAAGGCAACGAGGCGGACTTGAAAGCGAGGCAGAATAGCAGGAAACAGATTTCAAGAGGTACGTTAGAATCGCCTTTAAAGCACAGGAAGAGGGGCACAACTTCGACAATGATGCACGTGGCCAAAAAGTGTGTATGCGTTTTCTCCTGAATATATTCAGGAGAAAACGCATACGCCCTTTTTGGCCAAGCAAGCAATCGGGCAATGCAAATCTGCACTACAAAGAAGTATCACTTCCCACCGGTCAAAAGGGACATCCACAAAATGTGTAAAAACCAGAAAGGCAAGACAGGCCCTGGAGAACAGGGAGACTTGTTATGCTGATGGGCGGGATATAAATTGCCAACTGCCTCTCTGGAGGAGTACATTGTGTTACCTAAAACAAGTAAAGAACAGAGCTACAGAGCCAAGGGCACTTCCAGTCTAGGGAATATACCTTGGGAAAACTGAAAATCAATAAGACAGAGCCACCCCAAAATTTAGGGCTGCACTGCTTACAAGGACCTCAACTTGGGTACACCTTAAATATCCCAGGAAATATATAAATGGTTCAAAAAATTGTGGTACTTACGTACGATGGAATATCCCTCAGCCATGAAATCAATGTCATAAGACCAGTAGCAGTAAAATGGGTGGATTCAGGTACGATGATTCTAAGTGAAATAAGTCACTGAGAAAAAGAAACTTATCATAAGATATCACTTATGAAGATTCTGTAAACATGGCTACACTTGAACTGAGTTAGGAAAGAGAACAGTGTCTCACATTTAGAAAACACTCTTATGCCCGCTTAAGGGGGAAGGAGAGGTGGGGTGATGCATAAAACCAGAGTTTGATATAAGCACAGGTACCATTCCAAAAACCAACTATGGAATAGACAAGACCTACACCTTCCTCAGTGAAAGGGACTCAAAACACCATATTTCCAGCAGAGGAATATATCTGACTAGTAAGAATCTTAAAACCTATGTATTGATATGTTTCCGTAAGGGAATCAAGTGTGTCTAGACTGGCATAAACATGGCAGCGAGAATCAGCTCAAACCAACTATAAAAAGGAATTTCAAAAACAAAACAAAAAAACTGGGAAATTCTTTACAATTCCTTCAGGGTCTCTGATGAAACCTGGAATGACCCTATCTACAACGACAGCTGGAGGTGGCATAAGGCTGGACACTTGGGTCTGAGAGGATTGGTGAGATTGGGTGAACAAATGCAGACCATTTAAAGCAATAATGCATGGCACACATTCCATGGGTCCCTACTCTCCAGGTTGAAGGGAATATTACTACAGCTATAACATGTACGGAAAACCTAGAGAACGGACACACTGTGAATATGAAAGGTTTCTAAAACTCAACGAATAGTCCCTCTCCTGGTGCTCCGGTTTTACTTTCCATCTGCTTTACTATCAACGTCCCAACTTGGAGAGACAGACCCTTTAACATCCTGGTTCGCACAGGTTGCCAATTTGGCAGAGGATGAAGGGGAAGAGGGAGAACCAATGAGATAGAAGCTGTTAGGCATTTGGACGGGCACATATCACTGTAATTTCCCAGCAGGAAAAAGAATTAACAGAGTCTCAGCCACCCACCGGGAACCAGTATAGGTCCTGAACCAAAATTTTGGACCTGCGGTCAGCTCACAAAAACGAGTTGAAAAATGGAGCTCAGGGGCACAGCAATTCACAAACTGGCCGAGTAATAAAGGACAACTATCGTCCAAAAATCTGTTGAGGGAAGGCAACGAGGCGGACTTGAAAGCGAGGCAGAATAGCAGGAAACAGATTTCAAGAGGTACGTTGGAATCGCCTTTAAAGCACAAGAAGAGGGGCACAACTTCGACAATGATGCACGTGGCCAAAAAGGGCGTATGCGTTTTCTCCTGAATATATTCAGGAGAAAATGCATACGCCCTTTTTGGCCAAGCAAGCAATCGGGCAATGCAAATCTGCACTACAAAGAAGTATCACTTCCCACCGGTCAAAAGGGACATCCACAAAATGTGTAAAAACCAGAAAGGCAAGACAGGCCCTGGAGAACAGGGAGCCTTGTTATGCTGATGGGCGGGATGTAAATTGCCAACTGCCTCTCTGGAGGAGTGCATTGTGTTCCCTAAAACAAGTAAAGAACAGAGCTACAGAACCAAGGGCACTTCCAGTCTAGGGAATATACCTTGGGAAAACTGAAAATCAATAAGACAGAGCCACCCCAAAATTTAGGGCTGCACTGCTTACAAGGACCTCAACTTGGGTACACCTTAAATATCCCAGGAAATATAAAAATGGTTCAAAAAATTGTGGTACTTACGTACGATGGAATATCCCTCAGCCATGAAATCAATGTCATAAGACCAGTAGCAGCAAAATGGGTGGATTCAGTTACGATGATTCTAAGTGAAATAAGTCACAGAGAAAAAGAAACTTATCATAAGATATCACTTATGAAGATCCTGTAAACATGGCTACACTTGAACTGAGTTAGGAAAGAGAACAGTGTCTCACATTTAGAAAACACTCTTATGCCTGCTTAAGGGGGAAGGAGAGGTGGGGTGATCCATAAAACCAGAGTTTGATATAAGAACATGTACCATTCCAAAAACCAACTATGGAATAGACAAGACCTACACCTTCCTCAGTGAAAGGGACTCAAAACCCCATATTTCCCGCAGAGGAATATATCTGACTAGTAAGAATCTTAAAACTTATGTATTGATATGTCTCCGTAAGGGAATCAAGTGTGTCTAGACTGGCATAAACATGGCAGCGAGAATCAGCTCAAACCCACTATAAAAAGGAATTTCAAAAACAAAACAAAAAAACTGGGAAATTCTTTACAATTCCTTCAGGGTCTCTGATGAAACCTGGAATGACCATATCTACAACGACAGCTGGATGTGGCATAAGGCTGGACACTGGGGCTGAGAGGATTGGTGAGATTGGGTGAACAAATGCAGACCCTTTAAAGCAATAATGCATGGCACCCATTCCATGGGTCCCAACTCTCCAGGTTGAAGGGAATATTACTACAGTTATAACATGTACGGGAAACCTAGAGAATGGACACACTGTGAATACGAAAGGTTTCTAAAACTCAACGAATAGTCCCTCTCCTGGTGCTCCGGTTTGACTTTCCATCTGCTTTACTATCAACCTCCCAACTTGGAGAGACAGCCCGTTTAACCTCCTGGTTCGCACAGGTTGCCAATTTGGCAGAGGATGAAAGGGAAGAGGGAGAACCAATGAGAGAGTAGCTGTTAGGCATTTGGACGGGCCTATATCACTCTAACTTCCCGGCAGGAAGAAGAATTAGCCAAAGTCTCAGCCCCCCAACGGGAACCAGCATAGTTCCTGAACCAAAATTTTGGACTTGCGGTCAGCTCACCAAAAACGAGTTGAAAAATTGAGCTCAGGGGCACAGCAATACACAAACTGGCCGAGTAATAAAGGACAACTATCGTCCAAAAATCTGTTGAGAGAAGGCAACCGGGTGGACTTTAAAGCGAGGCAGAATAGCAGGAAACAGATTTCAAGAGGTACGTTGGAATCGCCTTTAAAGCACAGGAAGAGGGGCACAACTTCGACAATGATGGACTTGGCCCAAAAGGGCGTATGCGTTTTCTCCTGAATATATTCAGGAGAAAACGCATACGCCCTTTTTGGCCAAGCAAGCAAGCGAGCAATGCAAATCTGCACTACAAAGAAGTATCACTTCCCACCGGTCAAAAGGGACATCCACAAAATGTGTAAAAACCAGAAAGGCAAGACAGGCCCTGGAGAACAGGGAGCCTTGTTATGCTGATGGGCGGGATGTAAATTGCCAACTGCCTCTCTGGAGGAGTGCATTGTGTTCCCTAAAACAATTAAACAACAGACCTACAGAGCCAAGGGCACTTCCAGTCTAGGGAATATACCTTGGGAAAACTGAAAATCAATAAGACAGAGCCACCCCAAAATTTAGGGCTGCACTGTTACAAGGACCTCAACTTGGGTACACCTTAAATATCCCAGGAAATATAAAAATGGTTCAAAAAATTGTGGTACTTACGTACGATGGAATATCCCTCAGCCATGAAATCAATGTCATAAGAGCAGTAGCAGCAAAATGGGTGGATTCAGGTACGATGATTCTAAGTGAAATATGTCAAAGAGAAAAATAATCTTATCATAAGATATCACTTATGAAGATCCTGTAAACATGGCTACACTTGAAGTGAGTTAGGAAAGAGAACAGTGTCTCACATTTAGAAAACACTCTTATGCCTGCTTAAGGGGTAAGGAGAGGTGGGGTGATGCATAAAACCAGAGTTTGATATAAGCACAGGTACCGTTCCAAAAACCAACTATGGAATAGACAAGACCTACACCTTCCTCAGTGAAAGGGACTCAAAACCCCATATTTCCCGCAGAGGAATATATCTGACTAGTAAGAATCTTAAAACCTATGTATAGATATGTCTCCGTAAGGGAATCAAGTGTGTCTAGACTGGCATAAACATGGCAGCGAGAATCAGCTCAAACCCACTATCAAAAGGAATTTCAAAAACAACAAAAAAAACTGGGAAATTCTTTACAATTCCTTCAGGGTCTCTGAGGAAACCTGGAATGACCCTATCTACAATGACAGCTGGATGTGGCATAAGGCTGGACACTTGGGACTGACAGGATTGGTGAGACTGGGTGAGCAAATGCAGACCCTTTAAAGCAATAATGCATGGCACCCATTCCATGGGTCCCAACTCTCCAGGTTGAAGGGAATATTACTACAGTTATAACTTGTAAGGGAAACCTAGGGAACGGACACACTGTGAATACGAAAGGTTTCTAAACCTCAACGAATAGTCCCTCTCCTGGTGCTCTGGTTTGACTTTCCATCTCCTTTACTATCAACCTCCCAACTTGCAGAGACAGCCCCTTTAACCTCCTGGTTCGCACAGGTTGCCAATTTGGCAGAGGATGAAAGGGAAGAAGGAGAACCAATGAGAGAGTAGCTGTTAGGCATTTGGACGGGCACATATCACTGTAATTTCCCGGCAGGAAGAAGAATTAACCAAAGTCTCAGCCACCCACCGGGAACCAGTATAGGTCCTGAACCAAAATTTTGGACTTGCGGTCAGCTCACCAAAAACGAGTTGAAAAATGGAGCTCAGGGGCACAGCAATTCACAAACTGGCCGAGTAATAAAGGACAACTATCGTCCAAAAATCTGTTGAGGGAAGGCAACGAGGCGGACTTGAAAGCGAGGCAGAATAGCAGGAAACAGATTTCAAGAGATATGTTGGAATCGCCTTTAAAGCACAGCAAGAGGGGCACAACTTCGACAATGATGCCCTTGGCCAAAAAGGGCGTATGCGATTTCTCCAGAATATATTCAGGAGAAAACGCATACGCCCTTTTTGGCCAAGCAAGCAAGCGGGCAATGCAAATCTGCACTACAAAGAAGTATCACTTCCCACCGGTCAAAGGGACATCCACAAAATGTGTAAAAACCAGAAAGGCAAGACAGGCCCTGGAGAACAGGGAGCCTTGTTATGCTGATGGGCGGGATGTAAATTGCCAACTGCCTCTCTGGAGGAGTGCATTGTGTTCCCTAAAACAAGTAAACAACAGAGCTACAGAGCCAAGGGCACTTCCAGTCTAGGGAATATACCTTGGGAAAACTGAAAATCAATAAGACAGAGCCACCCCAAAATTTAGGGCTGCACTGCTTACAAGGACCTCAAATTGGGTACACCTTAAATATCCCAGGAAATATAAAAATGGTTCAAAAAATTGTGGTACTTACGTACGATGGAATATCCCTCAGCCATGAAATCAATGACATAAGACCAGTAGCAGCAAAATGGGTGGATTCAGGTACGATGATTCAAAGTGAAATAAGTCACACAGAAAAAGAAACTTATCATAAGATATCACTTATGAAGATCCTGTAAATATGGCTACACTTGAACTGAGTTAGGAAAGAGAACAGTGTCTCACATTTAGAAAACACTCTTATGCCTGCTTAAGGGGGAAAGAGAGGTGGGGTGATGCATAAAACCAGAGTTTGATATAAGCACAGGTACCGTTCCAAAAACCAACTATGGAATAGACAAGACCTACACCTTCCTCAGGGAAAGGGACTCAAAACATCATATTTCCCGCAGAGGAATATATCTGACTAGTAAGAATCTTAAAACCCATGTATTGATATGTCTCCGTAAGGTAATCAAGTGTGTCTAGACTGGCATAAACATTGCAGCGAGGATCAGCTCAAACCCACTATAAAAAGGAATTTCAAAAACAAAACAAAAAAACTGGGAAATTCTTTACAATTCCTTCAGAATCTCTGATGAAACCTGGAATGACCCTATCTACAATGACAGCTGGATGTGACATAAGGCTGGACACTTGGGACTGAGAGGATTGGTGAGATTGGGTGAGCAAATGCAGACCCTTTAAAGCAATAATGCATGGCACCCATTCCATGGGTCCCAACTCTCCAGGTTGAAGGGAATATTACTACAGGTATAACATGTACGGGAAACCTAGAGAACGGACACACTGTGAATACGAAAGGTTTCTAAAACTCAACGAATAGTCCCTCTCCTGGTGCTCCGGTTTGCCTTTCCACCTGCTTTACTATCAACCTCCCAACTTGGAGAGACAGCCCATTTAACCTCCTGGTTCGCACAGGTTGCCAATTTGGCAGAGGATGAAAGGGAAGAGGGAGAACCAATGAGAGAGTAGCTGTTAGGCATTTGGACGGGCACATATCACTGTAATTTCCCGGCAGGAAGAAGAATTAACGAAAGTCTCAGCCCCCCACCGGGAACCAGTATAGGTCCTGAACCAAAATTTTGGACTTGCGGTCAGCTCACCTAAAACGAGTTGAAAAATGGAGCTCAGGGGCACAGCAATTCACAAACTGGCTGAGTAATAAAGGACAACTATCGTCCCAAAATCTGTTGAGGGAAGGCAGCGAGGCGGACTTGAAAGCGAGGCAGAATAGCAGGAAACAGATTTCAAGAGGTATGTTGGAACCGCCTTTAAAGCACAGGAAGAGGGGCACAACTTCGACAATGATGCACTTGGCCAAAAAGGGCGTATGCGTTTTCTCCTGAATATATTCAGGAGAAAACTCATACGCCTTTTGTGGCCAAGCAAGCAAGCGGGCAATGCAAATTTGCACTAAAAGATGTATCACTTCCCACCGGTTAAAAGGGACATCCACAAAATGTGTATAAACCGGAAAGGCAAGACAGGCCCTGGAGAACAGGGAGCCTTGTTATGCTGATGGGCGGGATGTAAATTGCCAACTGCCTCTCTGGAGGAGTGCATTGTGTTCCCTAAAACAAGTAAACAACAGAGCTACAGAGCCAAGGGTACTTCCATTCTACGGAATATACCTTGGAAAAACTGAAAATCAAAAAGACACAGCCACCCCAAAATTTAGGGCTGCACTGCTTACAAGGACCTCAACTTGGGTACACCTTAAATATCCCAGGAAATATAAAACTGGTTCAAAAAATTGTGGTACTTACGTACGACGGAATATCCCTCAGCCATGAAATCAATGTCATAAGACCAGTAGCAGCAAAATGGGTGGATTCAGGTACGATGATTCTAAGTGAAATAAGTCACACAGAAAAAGAAACTTATCATAAAATATCACTTATGAAGATCCTGTAAACATGGCTACACTTGAACTGAGTTAGGAAAGAGAACAGTGTCTCACATTTAGAAAACACTCTTATGCCTGCTTAAGGGGAAGGAGTGGAGGGGTGATGCATAAAACCAGAGTTTGATATAAGCACAGGTACCATTCAAAAAACCAACTATGGAATAGACAAGACCTACACCTTCCTCAGTGAAAGGGACTCAAAACCCCATATTTCCCGCAGAGGAATATATCTGACTAGTAAAAATCTTAAAACCTATGTATTGATATGTCTCCGTAAAGGAATCAAGTGTGTCTAGACTGGCATAAACATGGCAGCGAGAATCAGCTCAAACCCACTATAAAAAGGAATTTCAAAAACAAAACAAAAAAACTGGGAAATTCTTTACAATTCCTTCAGGGTCTCTGATGAAACCTGGAATGACCCTATCTACAACGACAGCTGGATGTGGCATAAGGCTGGACACTTGGGACTGAGAGGATTGGTGAGATTGGGTGAACAAATGCAGAACCTTTAAAGCAATAATGCATGGCACCCATTCCATGGGTCCCAACTCTCCAGGTTGAAGGGAATATTACTACAGTTATAACATGTACGGGAAACCTAGAGAACGGACACACTGTGAATACGAAAGGTTTCTAAAACTCAACGAATAGTCCCTCTCCTGGTGCTCCGGTTTGACTTTCCATCTGCTTTACTATCAACATCCCAACTTGGAGAGACAGCCCCTTTAACCTCCTGGTTCGCACAGGTTGCCAATTTGGCAGAGGATGAAAGGGAAGAGGGAGAACCAATGAGAGAGTAGCTGTTAGGCATTTGGACGGGCACATATCACTGTAATTTCCCGGCAGGAAGAAGAATTAACCAAAGTCTCAGCCCCCCACCGGGAACCAGTATAGGTCCTGAACCAAAATTTTGGACTTGCGGTCAGCTCACCTAAAACGAGTTGAAAAATGGAGCTCAGGGGCACAGCAATTCACAAACTGGCTGAGTAATAAAGGACAACTATCGTCCCAAAATCTGTTGAGGGAAGGCAACGAGGCAGACTTGAAAGCGAGGCAGAATAGCAGGAAACAGATTTCAAGAGGTACGTTGGAATCGCCTTTAAAGCACAGGAAGAGGGGCACAACTTCGACAATGATGCACTTGGCCAAAAAGGGCGTATGTGTTTTCTCCTGAATATATTCAGGAGAAAACTCATACGCCCTTTTTGGCCAAGCAAGCAAGTGGGCAATGCAAATTTGCACTACAAAGATGTATCACTTCCCACCAGTTAAAAGGGACATCCACAAAATGTGTGAAAACCGGAAGGCAAGACAGGCCCTGGAGAACAGGGAGCATTGTTATGCTGATGGGCGGGATGTAAATTGCCAACTGCCTCTCTGGAGGAGTGCATTGTGTTCCCTAAAACAAGTAAACAACAGAGCTACAGAGCCAAGGGCACTTCCAGTCTAGGGAATATACCTTGGGAAAACTGAAAATCAAAAAGACACAGCCATCCCAAAATTTAGGGCTGCACTGCTTACAAGGACCTCAACTTGGGTACACCTTAAATATCCCAGGAAATATAAAATTGGTTCAAAAAATTGTGGTACTTACGTACGATGGAATATCCCTCAGCCATGAAATCAATGTCATAAGACCAGTAGCAGCAAAATGGGTGGATTCAGGTACGATGATTCTAAGTGAAATAAGTCACACAGAAAAAGAAACTTATCATAAGATATCACTTATGAATATCCTGTAAACATGGCTACACTTGAACTGAGTTAGGAAAGAGAACAGTGTCTCACATTTAGAAAACACTCTTATGCCTGCTTAAGGGGGAAGGAGAGGTGGGGTGATGCATAAAACCAGAGTTTCATATAAGCACAGGTACCGTTCCAAAAACCAACTATGGAATAGACAAGACCTACACCTTCCTCAGTGAAAGGGACTCAAAACCCCATATTTCCCGCAGAGGAATATATCTGACTAGTAAGAATCTTAAAACCTATGTATTCATATGTCTCCGTAAAGGAATCAAGTGTGTCTAGACTGGCATAAACATGGCAGCGAGAATCAGCTCAAACCCACTATAAAAAGTAATTTCAAAAATAAACAAAAAAACTGGGAAATTCTTTACAATTCCTTCAGGGTCTCTGATGAAACCTGGAATGACCCTATCTACAATGACAGCTGGATGTGGCATAAGGAAGGACACTTGGGACTGAGAGGATTGGTGAGATTGGGTGAGCAATTGCAGACCCTTTAAAGCACAAATGCCTGGCACCCATTCCATGGGTCCCAACTCTCCAGGTTGAAGGGAATATTACTACAGATATAATATGTACGGGAATCCTAGAGAACGGACACACTGTGAATACGAAAGGTTTCTAAAACTCAACGAATAGTCCCTCTCCTGGTGCTCCGGTTTGACTTTCCATCTGCTTTACTATCAACCTCCCAACTTGGAGAGACAGCGCCTTTAACCTCCTGGTTCGCACAGGTTGCCAATTTGGCAGAGGATGAAAGGGAAGAGGGAGAACCAATGAGAGAGTAGCTGATAGGCATTTGGACGGGCACATATCACTGTAATTTCCCGGCATGAAGAAGAATTAACCAAAGTCTCAGCCTCCCACCGGGAACCAATATAGGTCCTGAACCAAAATTTTGGACTTGCGGTCAGCTCACCAAAAACGAGTTGAAAAATGGAGCTCAGGAGCACAGCAATTCACAAACTGGCCGAGTAATAAAGGACAACTATCGTCCAAAAATCTGTTGAGGGAAGGCAACGAGGGGGACTTGAAAGCGAGGCAGAATAGAAGGAAACTGATTTCAAGATGTACGTTGGAATCGCCTTTAAAGCACAGGAAGCGGGGCACAACTTCGACAATGATGCACTTGGCCAAAAAGGGCGTATGCGTTTTCTCTTGAATATATTCAGGAGAAAACGCATACGCCCTTTTTGGCCAAGCAAGCAAGCGGGCAATGCAAATCTCCACTACAAAGAAGTATCACTTCCCACCGGTCAAAAGGGACATCCACAAAATGTGTAAGAACAAGAAAGGCGAGACAGGCCCTGGAGAACAGGGAGCCTTGTTATGCTGATGGGCGGGATGTAAATTTCCAACTGCCTCTCTGGAGGAGTGCATTCTGTTCCCTAAAACAAGTAAAGAACAGAGCTACAGAGCCAAGGGCACTTCCAGTCTAGGGAATATACCTTGGGAAAACTGAAGATCAATAAGACAGAGCCACCCCAAAATTTAGGGCTGCACTGCTTACAAGGACCTCAACTTGGGTACACCTTAAATATCCCAGAAAATATAAAAATGGTTCAAAAAATTGTGGTACTTACGTACGATGGAATATCCCTCAGCCATGAAATCAATGTTATAAGACCAGTAGCAGCAAAATGGGTGGATTCAGGTACGATGATTCTAAGTGAAATAAGTCACACAGAAAAAGAAACTTATCATAAGATATCACTTATGAAGATCCTGTAAACATGGCTACACTTGAACTGAGTTAGGAAAGAGAACAGTGTCTCACATTTAGAAAACTCTCTTATGCCTGCTTAAGGGGGAAGGAGAGGTGGGGTGATGCATAAAACCAGAGTTTGATATAAGCACAGGTACCGTTCCAAAAACCAACTATGGAATAGACAAGACCTACACCTTCCTCAGTGAAAGGGACTCAAAACCGCATATTTCCCACAGAGGAATATATCTGACTAGTAAGAATCTTAAAACCTATGTATTGATATGTCACCGTAAGGGAATCAAGTGTGTCTAGACTGGCATAAACATGGCAGCGAGAATCAGCTCAAACCCACTATAAAAAGGAATTTCAAAAACAAAACAAAAGAACTGGGAAATTCTTTACAATTCCTTCAGGGTCTCTGATGAAACCTGGAATGACCCTATCTACAACGACAGCTGGATGTGGCATAAGGCTGGACACTTGGGACTGAGAGGATTGGTGAGATTGGGTGAGCAAATGCAGACCCATTAAAGCAATAATGCATGGCACACATTCCATGGGTCCCAACTCTCCAGGTTGAAGGGAATATTACTACAGCTATAACATGTACGGGAAACCTAGAGAACGGACACACTGTGAATACGAAAGGTTTCTATAACTCAGCGAATAGTCCCTCTCCTGGTGCTCTGGTTTGACTTTCCATCTGCTTTACTATCAACCTCCCAACTTGGAGAGACAGCCCCTTTAACCTCCTGGTTCGCACAGGTTGCCAATTTGGCAGAGGATGAAAGGGAAGAGGGAGAACCAATGAGAGAGTAGCTGATAGGCATTTGGACGGGCACATATCACTGTAATTTCCCGGCAGGAAGAAGAATTAACCAAAGTCTCAGCCCCCCACCGGGAACCAGTATAGGTCCTGACCCAAAATTTTGGACTTGCGGTCAGCTCACCAAAAACGAGTTGAAAAATGGAGCTCAGGGGCACAGCAATTCAAAAACTGGCCGAGTAATAAAGGACAACTATCGTCCAAAAATCTGTTGAGGGAAGGCAACGAGGTGGACTTGAAAGCGAGGCAGAATAGCAGGAAACAGATTTCAAGAGGTACGTTGGAATCGCCATTAAAGCACAGGAAGAGGGGCACAACTTCGACAATGATGCACTTGGCCAAAAAGGGCATATGCGTTTTCTCCTGAATATATTCAGGAGAAAACGCATACGCTCTTTTTGGCCAAGCAAGTAAGCGGGCAATGCAAATCTGCACTACAAAGAAATATCACTTCACACCGGTCAAAAGGGACATCCACAAAATGTGTAAAAACCAGAAAGGCAAGACAGGCCCTGGAGAACCGGGAGCCTTGTTATGCTGATGAGCGGGATGTAAATTGCCAACCTCCTCTCTGGAGGAGTGCATTGTGTTCCCTAAAACAAGTAAACAACAGAGCTACAGAGCCAAGGGCACTTCCAGTCTAGGGAATATACCTTGGGAAATCTGAAGATCAATAAGACAGAGCCACCCCAAAATTTAGGGCTACACTGCTTACAAGGACCTCAACTTGGGTACACCTTAAATATCCCAGGAAATATAAAAATGGTTCAAAAAATTGTGGTACTTATGTACGATGGAATATCCCTCAGCCATGAAATCAATGTCATAAGACCAGTAGCAGCAAAGTGGGTGGATTCAGGTACGATGATTTTAAGTGAAATAAGTCACAGAGGAAAAGAAACTTATCATAAGATATCACTTATGAAGATCCTGTAAACATGGCTACACTTGAACTGAGTTAGGAAAGAGAACAGTGTCTCACATTTAGAAAACACTCTTATGCCTGCTTAAGGGGGAAGGAGAGGTGGTGTGATGCATAAAACCAGAGTTTGATATAAGCATATGTACCGTTCCAAAAACCAACTATGGAATAGAGAAGACCTACACCTTCCTCAGTGAAAGGGACTCAAAACACCATATTTCCCGCAGAGGAATGTATCTGACTAGTAAGAATCTTAAAACCTATGTATTGATATGTCTGCGTAAGGGAATCAAGTGTGTCTAGACTGGCATAAACATGGCAGCGAGAATCAGCTCCAACCCACTATAAAAAGGAATTTCAAAAACAAAACAAAAAAACTGGGAAATTCTTTACAATTCCTTCAGAGTCTCAGATGAAACCTGGAATGACCCTATCTACAACGACAGCTGGATGTGTCATAAGGCTGGACACTTGGGACTGAGAGGATTGGTGAGATTGGGTGAGCAAATGCAGACCCTTTAAAGCAATAATGCATGGCACCCATTCCATGGGTCCCAACTCTCCAGGTTGAAGGGAATATTACTACAGTTATACCATGTACGGGAAACCTAGAGAACGGACACACTGTGAATACGAAAGGTTTCTAAAACTCAACGAATCGTCCCTCTCCTGGTGCTCCGGTTTGACTTTCCATCTGCTTTACTATCAACCTCCCAACTTGGAGAGACAGCCCTTTTAACCTCCTGGTTCGCACAGGTTGCCAATTTGGCAGAGGATGAAAGGGAAGAGGGAGAACCAATGAAAGAGTAGCTGATAGGCATTTGGACGGGCACATATCACTGTAATTTCCCGGCAGGAAGAAGAATTAACCAAAGTCTCAGCCCCCCACCGGGAACCAGTATAGGTCCTGAACCAAAATTTTGGACTTGCGGTCAGCTCACCAAAAACGAGTTGAAAAATGGAGCTCAGGGGCACAGCAATTCACAAACTGGCCGAGTAATAAAGGACAACTATCGTCCAAAAATATGTTGAGGGAAGGCAACGAGGGGGACTTGAAACCGAGGCAGAATAGCAGGAAACAGATTTCAAGAGGTACGTTAGAATCGCCTTTAAAGTACAGGAAGAGGGGCACAACTTCGACAATGATGCACTTGGCCAAAAAGGGCGTATGCGTTTTCTCCTGAATATATTCAGGAGAAAACGCATACGCCCTTTTTGGCCAAGCAAGCAAGCGGGCAATGCAAATCTGCACTACAAAGAAGTATCACTTCCCACCAGTCAAAAGGGACATCCACAAAATGTGTAAAAACCAGAAAGGCAAGACAGGCCCTGGAGAACAGGGAGCCTTGTTATGCTGATGGGCGGGATGTAAATTGCCAACTGCCTCTCTGGAGGAGTGCATTGTGTTCCCTAAAACAAGTAAACAACAGAGCTACAGAGCCAAGGGCACTTCCAGTCTAGGGAATATACGTCGGGAAAACTGAAGATCAATAAGACAGAGCCACCCCAAAATTTAGGGCTGCACTGCTTACAAGGACCTCAACTTGGGTACACCTTAAATATCCCAGGAAATATAAAAATGGTTCAAAAAATTGTGGTACTTACGTACGATGGAATATCCCTCAGCCATGAAATCAATGTCATAAGACCAGTAGCAGCAAAGTGGGTGGATTCAGGTACGATGTTTTTAAGTGAAATAAGTCACAGAGAAAAAGAAACTTATCATAAGATATCACTTATGAAGATCCTGTAAACATGGCTACACTTGAACTGAGTTAGGAAAGAGAACAGTGTCTCTCATTTAGCAAACACTCTTATGCCTGCTTAAGGGGGAAGGAGAGGTGGTGTGATGCATAAAACCAGAGTTTGATATAAGCACAGGTACCGTTCCAAAAACCAACTATGGAATAGACAAGACCTACACCTTCCTCAGTGAAAGGGACTCAAAACCCCATATTTCCCGCAGAGGAATATATCTGACTAGTAAGAATCTTAACACCTATGTATTGATATGTCTCCGTAAGGGAATCAAGTGTGTCTAGACTGGCATAAACATGGCAGCGAGAATCAGCTCAAACTCACTATAAAAAGTAATTTCAAAAATAAAACAAAAAAAACTGGGAAATTCTTTACAATTCCTTCAGGGTCTCTGATGAAACCTGGAATGACCCTATCTACAATGACAGCTGGATGTTGCATAAGGCTGGACACTTGGGACTGACAGGATTGGTGAGATTGGGTGAGCAAATGCAGACCCTTTAAAGCACAAATGCCTGGCACACATTCCATGGGTCCCAACTCTCCAGGTTGAAGGGAATATTACTACAGCTATAATATGTACGGAAAACCTAGAGAACGGACACACTGTGAATAGGAAAGGTTTCTAAAACTCAACGAATAGTCCCTCTCCTGGTGCTCCGGTTTGACTTTCCATCTGCTTTACTATCAACCTCCCAACTTGGAGAGACAGCCCCTTTAACCTCCTGGTTCGCACAGGTTGCCAATTTGGCAGAGGATGAAAGGGAAGAGGGAGAACCAATGAGAGAGTAGCTGTTAGGCATTTGGACGGGCACATATCACTGTAATTTCCCAGCAGGAAAAAGAATTAACAAAGTCTCAGCCACCCAGCGGGAACCAGTATAGGTCCTGAACCAAAATTTTGGACCTGCGGTCAGCTCACCAAAAACGAGTTGAAAAATGGAGCTCAGGGGCACAGCAATTCACAAACTGGCCGAGTAATAAAGGACAACTATCGTCCAAAAATCTGTTGAGGGAAGGCAACGAGGCGGACTTGAAAGCGAGGCAGAATAGCAGGAAACAGATTTCAAGAGGTACGTTAGAATCGCCTTTAAAGCACAGGAAGAGGGGCACAACTTCGACAATGATGCACGTGGCCAAAAAGTGTGTATGCGTTTTCTCCTGAATATATTCAGGAGAAAACGCATACGCCCTTTTTGGCCAAGCAAGCAATCGGGCAATGCAAATCTGCACTACAAAGAAGTATCACTTCCCACCGGTCAAAAGGGACATCCACAAAATGTGTAAAAACCAGAAAGGCAAGACAGGCCCTGGAGAACAGGGAGACTTGTTATGCTGATGGGCGGGATATAAATTGCCAACTGCCTCTCTGGAGGAGTACATTGTGTTACCTAAAACAAGTAAAGAACAGAGCTACAGAGCCAAGGGCACTTCCAGTCTAGGGAATATACCTTGGGAAAACTGAAAATCAATAAGACAGAGCCACCCCAAAATTTAGGGCTGCACTGCTTACAAGGACCTCAACTTGGGTACACCTTAAATATCCCAGGAAATATATAAATGGTTCAAAAAATTGTGGTACTTACGTACGATGGAATATCCCTCAGCCATGAAATCAATGTCATAAGACCAGTAGCAGTAAAATGGGTGGATTCAGGTACGATGATTCTAAGTGAAATAAGTCACTGAGAAAAAGAAACTTATCATAAGATATCACTTATGAAGATTCTGTAAACATGGCTACACTTGAACTGAGTTAGGAAAGAGAACAGTGTCTCACATTTAGAAAACACTCTTATGCCCGCTTAAGGGGGAAGGAGAGGTGGGGTGATGCATAAAACCAGAGTTTGATATAAGCACAGGTACCATTCCAAAAACCAACTATGGAATAGACAAGACCTACACCTTCCTCAGTGAAAGGGACTCAAAACACCATATTTCCAGCAGAGGAATATATCTGACTAGTAAGAATCTTAAAACCTATGTATTGATATGTTTCCGTAAGGGAATCAAGTGTGTCTAGACTGGCATAAACATGGCAGCGAGAATCAGCTCAAACCAACTATAAAAAGGAATTTCAAAAACAAAACAAAAAAACTGGGAAATTCTTTACAATTCCTTCAGGGTCTCTGATGAAACCTGGAATGACCCTATCTACAACGACAGCTGGAGGTGGCATAAGGCTGGACACTTGGGTCTGAGAGGATTGGTGAGATTGGGTGAACAAATGCAGACCATTTAAAGCAATAATGCATGGCACACATTCCATGGGTCCCTACTCTCCAGGTTGAAGGGAATATTACTACAGCTATAACATGTACGGAAAACCTAGAGAACGGACACACTGTGAATATGAAAGGTTTCTAAAACTCAACGAATAGTCCCTCTCCTGGTGCTCCGGTTTTACTTTCCATCTGCTTTACTATCAACGTCCCAACTTGGAGAGACAGACCCTTTAACATCCTGGTTCGCACAGGTTGCCAATTTGGCAGAGGATGAAGGGGAAGAGGGAGAACCAATGAGATAGAAGCTGTTAGGCATTTGGACGGGCACATATCACTGTAATTTCCCAGCAGGAAAAAGAATTAACAGAGTCTCAGCCACCCACCGGGAACCAGTATAGGTCCTGAACCAAAATTTTGGACCTGCGGTCAGCTCACAAAAACGAGTTGAAAAATGGAGCTCAGGGGCACAGCAATTCACAAACTGGCCGAGTAATAAAGGACAACTATCGTCCAAAAATCTGTTGAGGGAAGGCAACGAGGCGGACTTGAAAGCGAGGCAGAATAGCAGGAAACAGATTTCAAGAGGTACGTTGGAATCGCCTTTAAAGCACAAGAAGAGGGGCACAACTTCGACAATGATGCACGTGGCCAAAAAGGGCGTATGCGTTTTCTCCTGAATATATTCAGGAGAAAATGCATACGCCCTTTTTGGCCAAGCAAGCAATCGGGCAATGCAAATCTGCACTACAAAGAAGTATCACTTCCCACCGGTCAAAAGGGACATCCACAAAATGTGTAAAAACCAGAAAGGCAAGACAGGCCCTGGAGAACAGGGAGCCTTGTTATGCTGATGGGCGGGATGTAAATTGCCAACTGCCTCTCTGGAGGAGTGCATTGTGTTCCCTAAAACAAGTAAAGAACAGAGCTACAGAACCAAGGGCACTTCCAGTCTAGGGAATATACCTTGGGAAAACTGAAAATCAATAAGACAGAGCCACCCCAAAATTTAGGGCTGCACTGCTTACAAGGACCTCAACTTGGGTACACCTTAAATATCCCAGGAAATATAAAAATGGTTCAAAAAATTGTGGTACTTACGTACGATGGAATATCCCTCAGCCATGAAATCAATGTCATAAGACCAGTAGCAGCAAAATGGGTGGATTCAGTTACGATGATTCTAAGTGAAATAAGTCACAGAGAAAAAGAAACTTATCATAAGATATCACTTATGAAGATCCTGTAAACATGGCTACACTTGAACTGAGTTAGGAAAGAGAACAGTGTCTCACATTTAGAAAACACTCTTATGCCTGCTTAAGGGGGAAGGAGAGGTGGGGTGATCCATAAAACCAGAGTTTGATATAAGAACATGTACCATTCCAAAAACCAACTATGGAATAGACAAGACCTACACCTTCCTCAGTGAAAGGGACTCAAAACCCCATATTTCCCGCAGAGGAATATATCTGACTAGTAAGAATCTTAAAACTTATGTATTGATATGTCTCCGTAAGGGAATCAAGTGTGTCTAGACTGGCATAAACATGGCAGCGAGAATCAGCTCAAACCCACTATAAAAAGGAATTTCAAAAACAAAACAAAAAAACTGGGAAATTCTTTACAATTCCTTCGGGGTCTCTGATGAAACCTGGAATGACCATATCTACAACGACAGCTGGATGTGGCATAAGGCTGGACACTGGGGCTGAGAGGATTGGTGAGATTGGGTGAACAAATGCAGACCCTTTAAAGCAATAATGCATGGCACCCATTCCATGGGTCCCAACTCTCCAGGTTGAAGGGAATATTACTACAGTTATAACATGTACGGGAAACCTAGAGAATGGACACACTGTGAATACGAAAGGTTTCTAAAACTCAACGAATAGTCCCTCTCCTGGTGCTCCGGTTTGACTTTCCATCTGCTTTACTATCAACCTCCCAACTTGGAGAGACAGCCCGTTTAACCTCCTGGTTCGCACAGGTTGCCAATTTGGCAGAGGATGAAAGGGAAGAGGGAGAACCAATGAGAGAGTAGCTGTTAGGCATTTGGACGGGCCTATATCACTCTAACTTCCCGGCAGGAAGAAGAATTAGCCAAAGTCTCAGCCCCCCAACGGGAACCAGCATAGTTCCTGAACCAAAATTTTGGACTTGCGGTCAGCTCACCAAAAACGAGTTGAAAAATTGAGCTCAGGGGCACAGCAATACACAAACTGGCCGAGTAATAAAGGACAACTATCGTCCAAAAATCTGTTGAGAGAAGGCAACCGGGTGGACTTTAAAGCGAGGCAGAATAGCAGGAAACAGATTTCAAGAGGTACGTTGGAATCGCCTTTAAAGCACAGGAAGAGGGGCACAACTTCGACAATGATGGACTTGGCCCAAAAGGGCGTATGCGTTTTCTCCTGAATATATTCAGGAGAAAACGCATACGCCCTTTTTGGCCAAGCAAGCAAGCGAGCAATGCAAATCTGCACTACAAAGAAGTATCACTTCCCACCGGTCAAAAGGGACATCCACAAAATGTGTAAAAACCAGAAAGGCAAGACAGGCCCTGGAGAACAGGGAGCCTTGTTATGCTGATGGGCGGGATGTAAATTGCCAACTGCCTCTCTGGAGGAGTGCATTGTGTTCCCTAAAACAATTAAACAACAGACCTACAGAGCCAAGGGCACTTCCAGTCTAGGGAATATACCTTGGGAAAACTGAAAATCAATAAGACAGAGCCACCCCAAAATTTAGGGCTGCACTGTTACAAGGACCTCAACTTGGGTACACCTTAAATATCCCAGGAAATATAAAAATGGTTCAAAAAATTGTGGTACTTACGTACGATGGAATATCCCTCAGCCATGAAATCAATGTCATAAGACCAGTAGCAGCAAAATGGGTGGATTCAGGTACGATTATTCTAAGTGAAATATGTCAAAGAGAAAAATAATCTTATCATAAGATATCACTTATGAAGATCCTGTAAACATGGCTACACTTGAAGTGAGTTAGGAAAGAGAACAGTGTCTCACATTTAGAAAACACTCTTATGCCTGCTTAAGGGGTAAGGAGAGGTGGGGTGATGCATAAAACCAGAGTTTGATATAAGCACAGGTACCGTTCCAAAAACCAACTATGGAATAGACAAGACCTACACCTTCCTCAGTGAAAGGGACTCAAAACCCCATATTTCCCGCAGAGGAATATATCTGACTAGTAAGAATCTTAAAACCTATGTATAGATATGTCTCCGTAAGGGAATCAAGTGTGTCTAGACTGGCATAAACATGGCAGCGAGAATCAGCTCAAACCCACTATCAAAAGGAATTTCAAAAACAACAAAAAAAACTGGGAAATTCTTTACAATTCCTTCAGGGTCTCTGAGGAAACCTGGAATGACCCTATCTACAACGACAGCTGGATGTGGCATAAGGCTGGACACTTGGGACTGACAGGATTGGTGAGACTGGGTGAGCAAATGCAGACCCTTTAAAGCAATAATGCATGGCACCCATTCCATGGGTCCCAACTCTCCAGGTTGAAGGGAATATTACTACAGTTATAACTTGTAAGGGAAACCTAGGGAACGGACACACTGTGAATACGAAAGGTTTCTAAACCTCAACGAATAGTCCCTCTCCTGGTGCTCTGGTTTGACTTTCCATCTCCTTTACTATCAACCTCCCAACTTGCAGAGACAGCCCCTTTAACCTCCTGGTTCGCACAGGTTGCCAATTTGGCAGAGGATGAAAGGGAAGAAGGAGAACCAATGAGAGAGTAGCTGTTAGGCATTTGGACGGGCACATATCACTGTAATTTCCCGGCAGGAAGAAGAATTAACCAAAGTCTCAGCCACCCACCGGGAACCAGTATAGGTCCTGAACCAAAATTTTGGACTTGCGGTCAGCTCACCAAAAACGAGTTGAAAAATGGAGCTCAGGGGCACAGCAATTCACAAACTGGCCGAGTAATAAAGGACAACTATCGTCCAAAAATCTGTTGAGGGAAGGCAACGAGGCGGACTTGAAAGCGAGGCAGAATAGCAGGAAACAGATTTCAAGAGATATGTTGGAATCGCCTTTAAAGCACAGCAAGAGGGGCACAACTTCGACAATGATGCCCTTGGCCAAAAAGGGCGTATGCGATTTCTCCAGAATATATTCAGGAGAAAACGCATACGCCCTTTTTGGCCAAGCAAGCAAGCGGGCAATGCAAATCTGCACTACAAAGAAGTATCACTTCCCACCGGTCAAAGGGACATCCACAAAATGTGTAAAAACCAGAAAGGCAAGACAGGCCCTGGAGAACAGGGAGCCTTGTTATGCTGATGGGCGGGATGTAAATTGCCAACTGCCTCTCTGGAGGAGTGCATTGTGTTCCCTAAAACAAGTAAACAACAGAGCTACAGAGCCAAGGGCACTTCCAGTCTAGGGAATATACCTTGGGAAAACTGAAAATCAATAAGACAGAGCCACCCCAAAATTTAGGGCTGCACTGCTTACAAGGACCTCAAATTGGGTACACCTTAAATATCCCAGGAAATATAAAAATGGTTCAAAAAATTGTGGTACTTACGTACGATGGAATATCCCTCAGCCATGAAATCAATGACATAAGACCAGTAGCAGCAAAATGGGTGGATTCAGGTACGATGATTCAAAGTGAAATAAGTCACACAGAAAAAGAAACTTATCATAAGATATCACTTATGAAGATCCTGTAAATATGGCTACACTTGAACTGAGTTAGGAAAGAGAACAGTGTCTCACATTTAGAAAACACTCTTATGCCTGCTTAAGGGGGAAAGAGAGGTGGGGTGATGCATAAAACCAGAGTTTGATATAAGCACAGGTACCGTTCCAAAAACCAACTATGGAATAGACAAGACCTACACCTTCCTCAGGGAAAGGGACTCAAAACATCATATTTCCCGCAGAGGAATATATCTGACTAGTAAGAATCTTAAAACCCATGTATTGATATGTCTCCGTAAGGTAATCAAGTGTGTCTAGACTGGCATAAACATTGCAGCGAGGATCAGCTCAAACCCACTATAAAAAGGAATTTCAAAAACAAAACAAAAAAACTGGGAAATTCTTTACAATTCCTTCAGAATCTCTGATGAAACCTGGAATGACCCTATCTACAACGACAGCTGGATGTGACATAAGGCTGGACACTTGGGACTGAGAGGATTGGTGAGATTGGGTGAGCAAATGCAGACCCTTTAAAGCAATAATGCATGGCACCCATTCCATGGGTCCCAACTCTCCAGGTTGAAGGGAATATTACTACAGGTATAACATGTACGGGAAACCTAGAGAACGGACACACTGTGAATACGAAAGGTTTCTAAAACTCAACGAATAGTCCCTCTCCTGGTGCTCCGGTTTGCCTTTCCACCTGCTTTACTATCAACCTCCCAACTTGGAGAGACAGCCCATTTAACCTCCTGGTTCGCACAGGTTGCCAATTTGGCAGAGGATGAAAGGGAAGAGGGAGAACCAATGAGAGAGTAGCTGTTAGGCATTTGGACGGGCACATATCACTGTAATTTCCCGGCAGGAAGAAGAATTAACGAAAGTCTCAGCCCCCCACCGGGAACCAGTATAGGTCCTGAACCAAAATTTTGGACTTGCGGTCAGCTCACCTAAAACGAGTTGAAAAATGGAGCTCAGGGGCACAGCAATTCAGAAACTGGCTGAGTAATAAAGGACAACTATCGTCCCAAAATCTGTTGAGGGAAGGCAGCGAGGCGGACTTGAAAGCGAGGCAGAATAGCAGGAAACAGATTTCAAGAGGTATGTTGGAACCGCCTTTAAAGCACAGGAAGAGGGGCACAACTTCGACAATGATGCACTTGGCCAAAAAGGGCGTATGCGTTTTCTCCTGAATATATTCAGGAGAAAACTCATACGCCTTTTGTGGCCAAGCAAGCAAGCGGGCAATGCAAATTTGCACTAAAAGATGTATCACTTCCCACCGGTTAAAAGGGACATCCACAAAATGTGTATAAACCGGAAAGGCAAGACAGGCCCTGGAGAACAGGGAGCCTTGTTATGCTGATGGGCGGGATGTAAATTGCCAACTGCCTCTCTGGAGGAGTGCATTGTGTTCCCTAAAACAAGTAAACAACAGAGCTACAGAGCCAAGGGTACTTCCATTCTACGGAATATACCTTGGAAAAACTGAAAATCAAAAAGACACAGCCACCCCAAAATTTAGGGCTGCACTGCTTACAAGGACCTCAACTTGGGTACACCTTAAATATCCCAGGAAATATAAAACTGGTTCAAAAAATTGTGGTACTTACGTACGACGGAATATCCCTCAGCCATGAAATCAATGTCATAAGACCAGTAGCAGCAAAATGGGTGGATTCAGGTACGATGATTCTAAGTGAAATAAGTCACACAGAAAAAGAAACTTATCATAAAATATCACTTATGAAGATCCTGTAAACATGGCTACACTTGAACTGAGTTAGGAAAGAGAACAGTGTCTCACATTTAGAAAACACTCTTATGCCTGCTTAAGGGGAAGGAGTGGAGGGGTGATGCATAAAACCAGAGTTTGATATAAGCACAGGTACCATTCAAAAAACCAACTATGGAATAGACAAGACCTACACCTTCCTCAGTGAAAGGGACTCAAAACCCCATATTTCCCGCAGAGGAATATATCTGACTAGTAAAAATCTTAAAACCTATGTATTGATATGTCTCCGTAAAGGAATCAAGTGTGTCTAGACTGGCATAAACATGGCAGCGAGAATCAGCTCAAACCCACTATAAAAAGGAATTTCAAAAACAAAACAAAAAAACTGGGAAATTCTTTACAATTCCTTCAGGGTCTCTGATGAAACCTGGAATGACCCTATCTACAACGACAGCTGGATGTGGCATAAGGCTGGACACTTGGGACTGAGAGGATTGGTGAGATTGGGTGAACAAATGCAGAACCTTTAAAGCAATAATGCATGGCACCCATTCCATGGGTCCCAACTCTCCAGGTTGAAGGGAATATTACTACAGTTATAACATGTACGGGAAACCTAGAGAACGGACACACTGTGAATACGAAAGGTTTCTAAAACTCAACGAATAGTCCCTCTCCTGGTGCTCCGGTTTGACTTTCCATCTGCTTTACTATCAACATCCCAACTTGGAGAGACAGCCCCTTTAACCTCCTGGTTCGCACAGGTTGCCAATTTGGCAGAGGATGAAAGGGAAGAGGGAGAACCAATGAGAGAGTAGCTGTTAGGCATTTGGACGGGCACATATCACTGTAATTTCCCGGCAGGAAGAAGAATTAACCAAAGTCTCAGCCCCCCACCGGGAACCAGTATAGGTCCTGAACCAAAATTTTGGACTTGCGGTCAGCTCACCTAAAACGAGTTGAAAAATGGAGCTCAGGGGCACAGCAATTCACAAACTGGCTGAGTAATAAAGGACAACTATCGTCCCAAAATCTGTTAAGGGAAGGCAACGAGGCAGACTTGAAAGCGAGGCAGAATAGCAGGAAACAGATTTCAAGAGGTACGTTGGAATCGCCTTTAAAGCACAGGAAGAGGGGCACAACTTCGACAATGATGCACTTGGCCAAAAAGGGCGTATGTGTTTTCTCCTGAATATATTCAGGAGAAAACTCATACGCACTTTTTGGCCAAGCAAGCAAGTGGGCAATGCAAATTTGCACTACAAAGATGTATCACTTCCCACCAGTTAAAAGGGACATCCACAAAATGTGTGAAAACCGGAAGGCAAGACAGGCCCTGGAGAACAGGGAGCATTGTTATGCTGATGGGCGGGATGTAAATTGCCAACTGCCTCTCTGGAGGAGTGCATTGTGTTCCCTAAAACAAGTACACAACAGAGCTACAGAGCCAAGGGCACTTCCAGTCTAGGGAATATACCTTGGGAAAACTGAAAATCAAAAAGACACAGCCATCCCAAAATTTAGGGCTGCACTGCTTACAAGGACCTCAACTTGGGTACACCTTAAATATCCCAGGAAATATAAAATTGGTTCAAAAAATTGTGGTACTTACGTACGATGGAATATCCCTCAGCCATGAAATCAATGTCATAAGACCAGTAGCAGCAAAATGGGTGGATTCAGGTACGATGATTCTAAGTGAAATAAGTCACACAGAAAAAGAAACTTATCATAAGATATCACTTATGAAGATCCGGTAAACATGGCTACACTTGAACTGAGTTAGGAAAGAGAACAGTGTCTCACATTTAGAAAACACTCTTATGCCTGCTTAAGGGGGGAAGGAGAGGTGGGGTGATGCATAAAATCAGAGTTTGATATAAGCACAGGTACCATTCCAAAAACCAACTATGGAATAGACAAGACCTACACCTTCCTCAGTGAAAGGGACTCAAAACCCCATATTTCCCGCAGAGGAATATATCTGACTAGTAAGAATCTTAAAACCTATGTATTGATAAGTCTCCATAAGGGAATCAAGTGTGTCTAGACTGGCATAAATATGGCAGCGAGAATCAGCTGAAACCCACTATTAAAAGGAATTTCAAAAATAAAACAAAAAAACTGGGAAATTCTTTACAATTCCTTCAGGGTCTCTGATGAAACCTGGAATGACCCTATCTACAATGACAGCTGGATGTGGCATAAGGCTGGACACTTGGGACTGAGAGGATTGGTGAGATTGGGTGAGCAAATGCAGACCCTTTAAAGCAATAATGCATGGCACACATTCCATGGGTCCCAACTCTCCAGGTTGAAGGGAATATTACTACAGATATAACATGTACAGGAATCCTATTAAACGGACACACAGTGAATACGAAAGGTTTCTAAAACTCAACGAATAGTCCCTCTCCTGGTGCTCCGGTTTGACTTTCCATCTGCTTTACTATCAACCTCCCAACTTGGAGAGACAGCCCCTTTAACCTCCTGGTTCGCACAGGTTGCCAATTTGGCAGAGGATGAAAGGGAAGAGGGAGAACCAATGAGAGAGTAGCTGATAGGCATTTGGACGGGCACATATCACTGTAATTTCCCGGCAGGAAGAAGAATTAACCAAAGTCTCAGACCCCCACCGGGAACCAGTATAGTTCCTGAACCAAAATTTTGGACTTGCGGTCAGTTCACCAAAAACGAGTTGAAAAATGGAGCTCAGGGGCACAGCAATTCACAAACTGGCCGAGTAATAAAGGACAACTATCGTCCAAAAATCTGTTGAGGGAAGGCAACGAGGCGGACTAGAAAGCGAGGCAGAATAGCAGGAAACAGATTTCAAGAGGTACGTTGGAATCCCCTTAAAGCACAGGAAGAGAGGCACAACTTCGACAATGATGCACTTGGCCAAAAAGGGCGTATGCGTTTTCTCCTGAATATATTCAGGAGAAAACGCATACGCCCATTTTGGCCAAGCAAGCAAGCGAGCAATGCAAATCTGCACTACAAAGAAGTATCACTTCCCACCGGTCAAAAGGGACATCCACAAAATGTGTAAAAACCAGAAAGGCAAGACAGGCCCTGGAGAACAGGGAGCCTTGTTATGCTGATAGGCGGGATGTAAATTGCCAACTGCCTCTCTGGAGGAGTACATTGTGTTCCCTAAAACAAGTAAAGAACAGAGCTACAGAGGCAAGGCCACTTCCAGTCTAGGGAATAAACCTTGGGAAAACTGAAGATCAATAAGACAGAGCCATCCCAAAATTTAGGGCTGCACTGCTTACAAGGACCTCAACTTGGGTACACCTTAAATATCCCAGGAAATATAAAAATGGTTCAAAAAATTGTGGTACTTACATACGATGGAATATCCCTCAGCCATGAAATCAATGTCATAAGACCAGTAGCAGCAAAATGGGTGGATTCAGGTACGATGATTCTAAGTGAAATAAGTCACAGAGAAAAAGAAACTTATCATAAGATATCACTTATGAATATCCTGTAAACATGGCTACACTTGAACTGAGTTAGGAAAGAACAGTGTCTCACATTTAGAAAACACTCTTATGCCTGCTTAAGGGGGAAGGAGAGGTGGGGTGATGCATAAAACCAGAGTTTGATATAAGCACAGGTACCATTCCAAAAACCAACTATGGAATAGACAAGACCTACACCTTCCTCAGTGAAATGGACTCAAAACCCCATATTTCCCGCAGAGGAATATATCTGACTAGTAAGAATCTTAAAACCTATGTATTGATATGTCTCCATAAGGGAATCAATTGTGTCTAGACTGGCATAAACATGGCAGCGAGAATCAGCTCAAACCCACTATAAAAAGGAATTTCAAAAACAAAACAAAAAAACTGGGAAATTCTTTACAATTCCTTCAGGGTCTCTGATGAAACCTGGAATGACCCTATCTACAACGACAGCTGGATGTGGCATAAGGCTGGACACTTGGGACTGAGAGGATTGGTGAGATTGGGTGAACAAATTCAGAACCTTTAAAGCAATAATGCATGGCACCCATTCCATGGGTCCCAACTCTCCAGGTTGAAGGGAATATTACTACAGTTATAACATGTACAGGAATCCTATTAAACGGACACACTGTGAATACGAAAGGTTTCTAAAACTCAACAAATAGTCCCTCTCCTGGTTCTCCGGTATGACTTTCCATCTGCTTTACTATCAACCTCCCAACTTGGAGAGACAGCCTCTTTAACCTCCTGGTTCGCACAGGTTGCCAATTTGGCAGAGGATGAAAGGGAAGAGGGAGAACCAATGAGAGAGTAGCTGATAGGCATTTGGACGGGCACATATCACTGTAATTTCCCGGCAGGAAGAAGAATTAACCAAAGTCTCAGCTCCCCACCGGGAACCAGTATAGGTCCTGAACCAAAATTTTGGACTTGCGGTCAGCTCACCAAAAACGAGTTGAAAAATGGAGCTAAGGGGCACAGCAATTCAGAAACTGGCCGAGTAATAAAGGACAACTATCGTCCAAAAATCTGTTGAGGGAAGGCAACGAGGCGGACTTGAAAGCGAGGCAGAATAGCAGGAAACAGATTTCAAGAGGTACGTTGGAATCCCCTTTAAAGCACAGGAAGAGAGGCACAACTTCGACAATGATGCACTTGGCCAAAAAGGGCGTATGCGTTTTCTCCTGAATATATTCAGGAGAAAACGCATACGCCCTTTTTGGCCAAGCAAGTAAGCAGGCAATGCAAATCTGCACTACAAAGAAGTATCACTTCCCACCGGTCAAAAGGGACATCCACAAAATGTGTAAAAACCAGAAGGGCAAGACAGGCCCTGGAGAACAGGGAGCCTTGTTATGCTGATGGGCGGGATGTAAATTGCCAACTGCCTCTCTGGAGGAGTACATTGTGTTCCCTAAAAGAATTAAAGAACAGAGCTACAGAGGCAAGGCCACTTCCAGTCTAGGGAATAAACCTTGGGAAAACTGAAGATCAATAAGACAGAGCCATCCCAAAATTTAGGGCTGCACTGCTTACAAGGACCTCAACTTGGGTACACCTTAAATATCCCAGGAAATATAAAAATGGTTCAAAAAATTGTGGTACTTACGTACAATGGAATATCCCTCAGCCATGAAATCAATGTCATAAGACCAGTAGCAGCAAAATGGGTGGATTCAGGTACGATGATTCTAAGTGAAATAAGTCACAGAGAAAAAGAAACATATCATAAGATATCACTTATGAATATCCTGTAAACATGGCTACACTTGAACTGAGTTAGGAAAGAGAACAGTGTCTCACATTTAGAAAACACACTTATGCCTGCTTAAGGGGGAAGGAGAGGTGGGGTGATGCATAAAACCAGAGTTTGATATAAGCACAGGTACCATTCCAAAAACCAACTATGGAATAGACAAGACCTACACCTTCCTCAGTGAAAGGGACTCAAAACCCCATATTTCCCGCAGAGGAATATATCTGACTAGTAAGAATCTTAAAACCTATGTATTGATATGTCTCCGTAAGGGAATCAAGTGTGTCTAGACTTGCATAAACATGGCAGCGAGAATCAGCTCAAACCCACTATAAAAAGGAATTTCAAAAACAAAACAAAAAAACTGGGAAATTCTTTACAATTCCTTCAGGGTCTCTGATGAAACCTGGAATGACCCTATCTACAACGACAGCTGGATGTGGCATAAGGCTGGACACTTGGGACTGAGAGGATTGGTGAGATTGGGTGAACAAATTCAGAACCTTTAAAGCAATAATGCATGGCACCCATTCCATGGGTCCCAACTCTCCAGTTTGAAGGGAATATTACTACAGTTATAACATGTACGGGAAACCTAGAGAACGGACACACTGTGAATACGAAAGGTTTCTAAAACTCAACGAATAGTCCCTCTCCTGGTGCTCCGGTTTGACTTTCCATCTGCTTTACTATCAACATCCCAACTTGGAGAGACAGCCCCTTTAACCTCCTGGTTCGCACAGGTTGCCAATTTGGCAGAGGATGAAAGGGAAGAGGGAGAACCAATGAGAGAGTAGCTGTTAGGCATTTGGACGGGCACATATCACTGTAATTTCCCGGCAGGAAGAAGAATTAACCAAAGTCTCAGCCACCCACCGGGAACCAGTATAGGTCCTGAACCAAAATTTTGGACTTGCGGTCAGCTCACCTAAAACGAGTTGAAAAATGGAGCTCAGGGGCACAGCAATTCACAAACTGGCTGAGTAATAAAGGACAACTATCGTCCAAAAATCTGTTGAGGGAAGGCAACGAGGCGGACTTGAAAGCGAGGCAGAATAGCAGGAAACAGATTTCAAGAGGTACGTTGGAATCCCCTTTAAAGCACAGGGAGAGGGGCACAACTTCGACAATGATGCACTTGGCCAAAAAGGGCGTATGCGTTTTCTCCTGAAAATATTCAGGAGAAAACGCATATGCCCTTTTTGGCCAAGCAAGCAAGCGGGCAATGCAAATCTGTACTACAAAGAAGTATCACTTCCCACCGGTTCAAAAGGGACATCCACAAAATGTGTAAAAACCGGAAAGGCAAGACAGGCCCTGGAGAACAGGGAGCCTTGTTATGCTGATGGGCAGGATGTATATTTCCAACTGCCTCTCTGGAGGAGTGCATTGTGTTCCCTAAAAAAATTAAACAACAGAGCTACAGAGCCAAGGGTACTTCCATTCTACGGAATATACCTTGGGAAAACTGAAAATCAAAAAGACACAGCCACCCCAAAATTTAGGGCTGCACTGCTTACAAGGACCTCAACTTGGGTACACCTTAAATATCCCAGGAAATATAAAAATGGTTCAAAAAATTGTGGTACTTACGTACGATGGAATATCCCTCAGCCATGAAATCAATGTCATAAGACCAGTAGCAGCAAAATGGGTGGATTCAGGTACGATGATTCTAAGTGAAATAAGTCACACAGAAAAAGAAACTTCTCATAAGATATCACTTATGAAGATCCTGTAAACATGGCTACACTTGAACTGAGTTAGGAAAGAGAACAGTGTCTCACATTTAGAAAACACTCTTATGCCTGCTTAAGAGGGAAGGAGAGGTGGGGTGATGCATAAAACCAGAGTTTGATATAAGCACAGGTACCATTCCAAAAACCAACTATGGAATAGACAAGACCTACACCTTCCTCAGTGAAAGGGACTCAAAACCCCATATTTCCCGCAGAGGAATATATCTGACTAGTAAGAATCTTAAAACCTATGTATTGATAAGTCTCCGTAAGGGAATCAAGTGTGTCTAGACTGGCATAAATATGGCAGCGAGAATCAGCTGAAACCCACTATTAAAAGGAATTTCAAAAATAAAACAAAAAAAACTGGGAAATTCTTTACAATTCCTTCAGGGTCTCTGATGAAACCTGGAATGACCCTATCTACAATGACAGCTGGATGTGGCATAAGGCTGGACACTTGGGACTGAGAGGATGGGTGAGATTGGGTGAGCAAATGCAGACCCTTTAAAGCAATAATGCATGGCACACATTCCATGGGTCCCAACTCTCCAGGTTGAAGGGAATATTACTACAGATATAACATGTACAGGAATCCTATTAAACGGACACACTGTGAATATGAAAGGTTTCTAAAACTCAACGAATAGTCCCTCTCCTGGTGCTCCGGTTTGACTTTCCATCTGCTTTACTATCAACCTCCCAACTTGGAGAGACAGCCCCTTTAACCTCCTGGTTCGCACAGGTTGCCAATTTGGCAGAGGATGAAAGGGAAGAGGGAGAACCAATGAGAGAGTAGCTGATAGGCATTTGGACTGGCACATATCACTGTAATTTCCCGGCAGGAAGAAGAATTAACCAAAGTCTCAGCCCCCCACCGGGAACCAGTATAGGTCCTGAACCAAAATTTTGGACTTGCGGTCAGCTCACCAAAAACGAGTTGAAAAATGGAGCTCAGGGGCACAGCAATTCACAAACTGGCCGAGTAATAAAGGACAACTATCGTCCAAAAATCTGTTGAGGGAAGGCAACGAGGCGGACTTGAAAGCGAGGCAGAATAGCAGGAAACAGATTTCAAGAGGTACGTTGGAATCCCCTTTAAAGCACCGGAAGAGAGGCACAACTTCGACAATGATGCACTTGGCCCAAAAGGGCGTATGCGTTTTCTCCTGAATATATTCAGGAGAAAACGCATACGCCCTTTTTGGCCAAGCAAGCAAGCGGGCAATGCAAATCTGCACTACAAAGAAGTATCACTTCCCACCGGTCAAAAGGGACATCCACAAAATGTGTGAAAACCAGAAAGGCAAGACAGGCCCTGGAGAACAGGGAGCCTTGTTATGCTGATGGGCGGAATGTAAATTGCCAACTGCCTCTCTGGAGGAGTACATTGTGTTCCCTAAAACAAGTAAAGAACAGAGCTACAGAGGCAAGGCCACTTCCTGTCTAGGGAATAAACCTTGGGAAAACTGAAGATCAATAAGACAGAGCCATCCCAAAATTTAGGGCTGCACTGCTTACAAGGACCTCAACTTGGGTACACCTTAAATATCCCAGGAAATATAAAAATGGCTCAAAAAATTGTGGTACTTACGTACGATGGAATATCCCTCAGCCATGAAATCAATGTCATAAGACCAGTAGCAGCAAAATGGGTGGATTCAGGTACGATGATTCTAAGTGAAATAAGTCACAGAGAAAAAGAAACTTATCATAAGATATCACTTATGAATATCCTGTAAACATGGCTACACTTGAACTGAGTTAGGAAAGAGAACAGTGTCTCACATTTAGAAAACACTCTTATGCCTGCTTAAGGGGGAAGGAGAGGTGGGGTGATGCATAAAACCAGAGTTTGATATAAGCACAGGTACCATTCCAAAAACCAACTATGGAATAGACAAGACCTACACCTTCCTCAGTGAAAGGGACTCAAAACCCCATATTTCCCGCAGAGGAATATATCTGACTAGTAAGAATCTTAAAATCTATGTATTGATATGTCTCCGTAAGGGAATCAAGTGTGTCTAGACTGGCATAAACATGGCAGCGAGAATCAGCTCAAACCCACTATAAAAAGGAATTTCAAAAACAAAACAAAAAAACTGGGAAATTCTTTACAATTCCTTCAGGGTCTCTGATGAAACCTGGAATGACCCTATCTACAACGACAGCTGGATGTGGCATAAGGCTGGACACTTGGGACTGAGAGGATTGGTGAGATTGGGTGAACAAATGCAGAACCTTTAAAGCAATAATGCATGGCGCCCATTCCAAGGGTCCCAACTCTCCAGTTTGAAGGGAATATTACTACAGTTATAACATGTACGGGAAACCTAGAGAACGGACACACTGTGAATACGAAAGGTTTCTAAAACTCAACGAATAGTCCCTCTCCTGGTGCTCCGGTTTGACTTTCCATCTGCTTTACTATCAACCTCCCAACGTGGAGAGACAGCCCCTTTAACCTCCAGGTTCGCACAGGTTGCCAATTTGGCAGAGGATGAAAGGGAAGAGGGAGAACCAATGAGAGAGTAGCTGTTAGGCATTTGGACGGGCACATATCACTGTAATTTCCCGGCAGGAAGAAGAATTAACCAAAGTCTCAGCCCCCCACCGGGAACCAGTATAGGTCCTGAACCAAAATTTTGGACTTGCGGTCAGCTCACCTAAAACGATTTGAAAAATGGAGCTCAGGGGCACAGCAATTCACACACTGGCTGAGTAATAAAGGACAACTATCGTCCCAAAATCTGTTGAGGGAATGCAACGAGGTGGAATTGAAAGCGAGGCAGAATAGCAGGAAACAGATTTCAAGAGGTACGTTGGAATCGCGTTTAAAGCACAGGAAGAGGGGCACAGCTTCGACAATGATGCACTTGGCCAAAAAGGGCGTATGCGTTTTCTCCTGAATATATTCCGGAGAATACGCATACACCCTTTTTGGCCAAGCAAGGAAGTGGGCAATGCAAATCTGCACTACAAAGAAGTATCACTTCCCACCAATCAAAAGGGACATCCACAAAATCTGTAAAAACCAGAAAGGCAAGACAGGCCCTGGAGAACAGGGAGCCTTGTTATGCTGATGGGCGGGATGTAAATTGACAACTGCCTCTCTGGAGGAGTGTATTGTGTTCCCTAAAACAAGTAAACAACAGAGCTACAGAGCCAAGGGCACTTCCAGTCTAGGGAATAAACCTTGGGAAAACTGAAAATCAATAAGACAGAGCCACCCCAAAATTTAGGGCTGCACTGCTTACAAGGACCTCAACTTGGGTACACCTTAAATATCCCAGGAAATATAAAAATGGTTCAAAAAATTTTGGTACTTACGTACGATGGAATATCCCTCAGCCATGAAATCAATGTCATAAGACCAGTAGCAGCAAAATGGGTGGATTCAGGTACGATGATTCTAAGTGAAATAAGTCACACAGAAAAAGAAACTTATCATAAGATATCACTTATGAAGATCCTGTAAACATGGCTACACTTGAACTGAGTTAGGAAAGAGAACAGTGTCTCACATTTAGAATACACTCTTATGCCTGCTTAAGGGGGAAGGAGAGGTGGGGTGATGCATAAAACCAGAGTTTGATATAAGCACAGGTACCGTTCCAAAAACCAACTATGGAATAGACAAGACCTACACCTTCCTCAGTGAAAGGGACTCAAAACCCCATATTTCCCGCAGAGGAATATATCTGACTAGTAAGAATCTTAAAACCTATGTATTGATATGTCTCCGTAAGGGAATCAAGTGTGTCTAGACTGGCATAAACATGGCAGCGAGAATCAGCTCAAACCCACTATAAAAAGGAATTTCAAAAACAAAGCAAAAAAACTGGGAAATTCTTTACAATTCCTTCAGGGTCTCTGATGAAACCTGGAATGACCCTATCTACAACGACAGCTGGATGTGGCATAAGGCTGGACACTTGGGACTGAGACGATTGGTGAGATTGGGTGAGCAAATGCAGACCCTTTAAAGCAATAATGCATGGCACCCATTCCATGGGTCCCAACTCTCCAGGTGGAAGGGAATATTACTACAGCTATAACATGTACGGGAAACCTAAGGAACGGACACACTGTGAATACGAAAGGTTTCTAAAACTCAACGAATAGTCCCTCTCCTGGTGCTCCGGTTTGACTTTCCACCTGCTTTACTATCAACCTCCCAAATTGGAGAGACAGCCCCTTTAACCTCCTGGTTCGCACAGGTTTCCAATTTGGCAGAGGATGAAAGGGAAGAGGGAGAACCAATGAGAGAGTAGCTGTTAGGCATTTGGACGGGCACATATCACTGTAATTTCCCGGCAGGAAGAAGAATTAACCAAAGTCTCAGCCACCCACCGGGAACCAGTATAGTTCCTGAACCAAAATTTTGGACTTGTGGTCAGCTCACCAAAAACGAGTTGAAAAATGGAGCTCAGGGGCACAGCAATTCACAAACTGGCCGAGTAATAAAGGACATCTATCGTCCAAAAATCTGTTGAGGGAAGGCAACGAGGCGGACTTGAAAGCGAGGCAGAATAGCAGGAAACAGATTTCAAGAGGTACGTTGGAATCGCCTTTAAAGCACAGCAAGAGGGGCACAACTTCGACAATGATGCACTTGGCCAAAAGGGGCGTATGCGTTTTCTCCTGAATATCTTCAGGAGAAAACGCATACGCCCTTTTTGCCAAAGCAAGCAAGTGGGCAATGCAAATCTGCACTACAAAGAAGTATCACTTCCCACCAGTCAAAAGGGACATCCACAAAATGTGTAAAAACCAGAAAGGCAAGACAGGCCCTGGAGAACAGGGAGCCTTGTTATGCTGATGGGCGGGATGTAAATTGCCAACTGCCTCTCCGGAGGAGTGCATTGCGTTCCCTAAAACAAGTAATCAACAGATCTACAGAGCCAAGGGCACTTCTAGTCTAGGGAATATACCTTGGGAAAGCTGAATATCAATAAGACAGAGCCACCCCAAAATTTAGGGCTGCACTGCTTACAAGGACCTCAACTTGGGTACACCTTAAATATCCTAGGAAATATAAAAATGGTTCAAAAAATTGTCGTACTTACGTACGATGGAATATCCCTCAGCCATGAAATCAATGTCATAAGGCCAGTAGCAGCAAAATGGGTGGATTCAGGTACGATGATTCTAAGTGAAATAAGTCACAGAGAAAAAGAAACTTATCATAAGATATCACTTATGAAGATCCTGTAAACATGGCTACACTTGAACTGAGTAAGGAAAGAGAACAGTGTCTCACATTTAGAAAACACTCTGATGCCTGCTTAAGGGGGAAGGAGAGGTGGGGTGATGCATAAAACCAGAGTTTGATATAAGCACAGTTACCGTTCCAAAAACCAACTATGGAATAGACAAGACCTACACCTTCCTCAGTGAAAGGGACTCAAAACCCCATATTTCCCGCAGAGGAATATATCTGACTAGTAAGAATCTTAAAACCTATGTATTGATATGTCTCCGTAAGGGAATCAAGTGTGTCTAGACTAGCATAAGCATGGCAGCGAGAATCAGCTCAAACTCACTATAAAAAGGAATTTGAAAAACAAAACAAAAAAACTGGGAAATTCTTTACAATTCCTTCAGGGTCTCTGATGAAACCTGGAATGACCATATCTACAAGGACAGCTGGATGTGGCATAAGGCTGGACACTTGGGACTGAGAGGATTGGTGAGAGTGGATGAGCAAATGCAGACCCTTTAAAGCAATAATGCATGGCACCCATTCCATGGGTCCCAACTCTCCAGGTTGAAGGGAATATTACTACAGTTATAACATGTACGGCAAACCTAGAGAACGGACACACTGTGAATACGAAAGGTTTCTAAAACTCAACGAATAGTCCCTCTCCTGGTGCTCCGGTTTGACTTTCCATCTGCATTACTATCAACCTCCCAACTTGGAGAGACAGCCCCTTTAACCTCCTGGTTCGCACAGGTTGCCAATTTGGCAGAGGATGAAAGGGAAGAGGGAGAACCAATGAGAGAGTAGCTGTTAGGCATTTGGACGGGCACATATCACTGTAATTTCCCGGCAGGAAGAAGAATTAACCAAAGTCTCAACCCCCCACATGGAACCAGCATAGGTCCTGAACCAAAATTTTGGACTTGCGGTCAGCTCACAAAAAACGAATTGAAAAATGGAGCTCAGGGGCACAGCAATTCACAAACTGGCCGAGAAATAAAGGACAACTATCGTCCAAAAATCTGTTGAGGGAAGGCAACGAGGCGGACTTGAAAGCGAGGCAGAATAGCAGGAAACAGATTTCAAGAGGTACGTTGGAATCGACTTTAAAGCACAGGAAGAGGGGCACAACTTCGACAATGATGCACTTGGCCAAAAAGGGCGTATGCGTTTTCTCCTGAATATATTCAGGAGAAAACGCATACGCCCTTTTTGGCCAAGCAAGCAAGCGGGCAATGCAAATCTGCACTACAAAGAAGTATCACTTCCCACCGGTCAAAAGGGACATCCACAAAATGTGTAAAAACCAGAAAGGGAAGACAGGCCCCGGAGAGCAGGGAGCCTTGTTATGCTGTTGGGCGGGATGTAAATTGCCAACTACCTCTCTGGAGGACTGCACTGTGTTCCCTAAAACAAGTAAAGAACAGAGCTACAGAGACAAGGGGACTTCCAGTCTAGGTAATATACATTGGGAAAACTGAAAATCAATAAGACAGAGACACCCCAAAATTTAGGGCTGCACTGCTTACAAGGACATCAACTTGGGTACACCTTAAATATCCCAAGAAATATAAAAATGGTTCAAAAAATTGTGGTACTTACGTACGATGGAATATCCCTCAGCCATGAAATCAATGTCATAAGACAAGTAGCAGCAAAATGGGTGGATTCAGGTACGATGATTCTAAGTGAAATTAGTCACACAGAAAAAGAAACTTATCATAAGATATCACTTATGAAGATACTGTAAACATGGCTACACTTGAACTGAGTTAGGAAAGAGAACAGTGTCTCACATTTAGAATACACTCTTATGCCTGCTTAAGGGGGAAGGAGAGGTGGGGTGATGCATAAAACCAGAGTTTGATATAAGCACAGGTACCGTTCCAAATACCAACTATGGAATAGACAAGACCTACACCTTCCTCAGTGAAAGGGACTCAAAACCCCATATTTCCCGCAGAGGAATATATCTGAATAGTAAGAATCTTAAAACCTATGTATTGATATGTCTCCGTAGGGGATCATGTGTGTCTAGACTGGCATAAACATGGCAGCGAGAATCAGCTCAAACCCAGTATAAAAAGGAATTTCAGAAACAAAACAAAAAAACAGGGAAATGCTTTACAATTCCTTCAGGGTCTCTGGTGAAACCTGGAATGACTTTATCTACAATGACAGCTGGATTTGGCATAAGGAGGGACACTTGGGACTGAGACGATTGGTGAGATTGGGTGAGCAAATGCAGACCCTTTAAAGCACAAATGCCTGGCACCCATTCCATGGGTCCCAACTCTCCAGGTTGAAGGGAATATTACTACAGTTATAACATGTACGGCAAACCTAGAGAACGGACACACTGTGAATACGAAAGGTTTCTAAAACTCAACGAATAGTCCCTCTCCTGGTGCTCCGGTTTGACTTTCCATCTGCTTTACTATCAACCTCCCAACTTGGAGAGACAGCCCCTTTAACCTCCTGGTTCGCACAGGTTGCCAATTTGTCAGAGGATTAAAGGGAAGTGGGAGAACCAATGAGAGAGTAGCTGTTAGGCATTTGGACGGGCACATATCACTGTAATTTCCCGGCAGGAAGAAGAATTAACCAAAGTCTCAGCCACCCACCGGGAACCAGTATAGGTCCTGAACCAAAATTTTGGACTTGCGGTCAGCTCACCAAACACGAGTTGAATAATGGAGCTCAGGGGCACAGCAATTCACAAACTGGCCGAGTAATAAAGGACAACTATCGTCCAAAAATCTGTTGAGGGAAGGCAACGAGGCGGACTTGAAAGCGAGGCAGAATAGCAGTAAACAGATTTCAAGAGGTACGTTGGAATCGCCTTTAAAGCACAGGAAGAGGGGCACAACTTCGACAATGATGCACTTTGCCAAAATGGGCGTATGCGTTTTCTCCTGAATATATTCAGGAGAAAACGCATATGCCCTTTTTGGCCAAGCAAGCAAGCGGGCAATGCAAATCTGCATTACAAAGAAGTATCACTTCCCACCGCTCAAAAGGGACATCCGCAAAATTTGTAAAAACCCGAAAGGCAAGACAGGCCCTGGAGAACAGGGAGCCTTGTTATGCTGATGGGCGGGATGTAAACTGCCAACGGCCTCTCTGGAGGAGTGCATTGTGTTCCCTAAAACAAGTAAAGAACAGAGCTACAGAGCCAAGGGCACTTCCAGTCTAGGGAATATACCTTGGAAAAAATGAAAATCAATAAGACAGAGACACCCCAAAATTTAGGGCTGCACTGCTTAAAAGGACCTCAACTTGGGTACACCTTAAATATCTCAGGAAATATAAAAATGGTTCAAAAAATTGTCATACTTACGTATGATGGAATATCCCTCAGCCATGAAATCAATGTCATAAGACCAGTAGCAGCAAAATGGGTGGATTCAGGTACGATGATTCTAAGTGAAATAAGTCACACAGAAAAAGAAACTTATCATAAGATATCACTTATGAAGATCCTGTAAACATGGCTACACTTGAACTGAGTTAGGAAAGAAAACAGGGACTCACATTTAGAAAACACACTTATGCCTGCTTAAGGGGGAAGGAGAGGTGGGGTGATGCATAAAACCAGAGATTGATATAAGCACAGGTACCGTTCCAAAAACAAACTATGGAATAGACAAGACCTACACCGTCCTCAGTGAAAGGGACTCAAAACCCCATATTTCCCACAGAGGAATATATCTGACTAGTAAGAATCTTAAAACCTATGTATTGATATGTCTCCGTAAGGGAAACAAGTGTGTCTAGACTGGCATAAACATGGCAGCGAGAATCAGCTCAAACCCACTATAAAAAGGAATTTCAAAAACAAAACAAAAAAACTGGGAAATTCTTTACAATTCCTTCAGGGTCTCTGATGAAACCTGGAATGACCCTATCTACAATGACAGCTGGATGTGGCATAAGGTTGGACACTTGTGACTGAGAGGTTTGGTGAGATTGGTTGAGCAAATGCAGACCCTTTAAAGCAATAATGCATGGCACCCATTCCATGGGTCCCAACTCTCCAGGTTGAAGGGAATATTACTACAGCTGTAACATGTATGGGAATCCTAGAGAACGGACACACTGTGAAATCGAAAGGTTTCTAAAACTCAACGAATAGTCCCTCTCCTGGTGCTCCGGTTTGACATTCCATCTGCTTTACTATCTACCTCCCAACTTGCAGAGACAGCCCCTTTAACATCCTGGTTCGCACAGGTTGCCAATTTGGCAGAGGTTGAAAGGGAAGAGGGACAACCAATGAGAGAGAAGCTGTTAGGCATTTGGACGGGCACATATCACTGTAATTTCCCGGTAGGAAGAAGAATTAACAAATGTCTCAGCCACCCACTGGGAACCAGTATAGGTCCTGAACCAAAATTTTGGACTTGCGGTCAGCTCACCAAAAACGAGTTGAAAAATGGAGCTCAGGGGCACAGCAATTCACAAACTGGCCGAGTAATAATGGACAACTATCGTCCAAAAATCTGTTGAGGGAAGGCAACGAGGCAGACTTGAAAGCGAGGCAGAATAGCAGGAAACAGATTTCAAGAGGTACGTTGGAATCGCCTTTAAAGCACAGGAAGAGGGGCCCAACTTCGACAATGATGCACTTGGCCAAAAAGGGCGTATGCGTTTTCTCCTGAATATATTCAGGAGAAAACGCTTACGCCCTTTTTGGCCAAGCAAGCAAGCGGGCAATGCAAATCTGGACTACAAAGAAATATCACTTCCCACCAGTCAAAAGCGACATCCACAAAATGTGTAAAAACCAGAAAAGCAAGACAGGCCCTGGAGAACAGGGAGCCTTGTTATGCTGATGGGTGGGATGTAATTGCCAACTGCCTCTCTGGAGGAGTGCATTGTGTTCCCTAAAACAAGTAAACAACAGAGCTACAGAGCCAAGGGCACTTCCAGTCTAGGGAATATACCTTGGGAAAACTGAAAATCAATAAGACAGAGCCACCCCAAAATTTAGGGCTGCACTGCTTACAAGGACCTCAACTTGGGTACAACTTAAATATCCCAGGAAATATAAAAATGGTTCAAAAAATTGTGGTACTTACGTAGGATGGAATATCCCTCAGCCATGAAATCAATGTCATAAGACCAGTAGCAGCAAAATGGGTGGATTCAGGTACGATGATTCTAAGTGAAATAAGTCACAGAGAAAAAGAAACTTAGCATAAGATATCACTTATGAAGATCCTGTAAACATGGCTACACTTGAACTGAGTTAGGAAAGAGAACAGTGTCTCACATTTAGAAAACACTCTTATGCCTGCTTAAGGGGTAAGGGGAGGTGGGGTGATGCATAAAACCAGAGTTTGATATAAGCACAGGTACCGTTCCAAAAACCAACTATGGAATAGACAAGACCTACACCTTCCTCAGTGAAAGGGACTCAAAACCCCATATTTCCCGCAGAGGAATATATCTGACTAGTAAGAATCTTAAAACCTATGTATTGATATGTCTCCGTAAGGGAATCAAGTGTGTCTAGACAGGCATAAACATGGTAGCGAGAATCAGCTCAAACCCACTATAAATAGGAATTTCAAAAACAAAACAAAAAAACTGGGAAATTCTTTTCAATTCCTTCAGGGTCTCTGATGAAACCTGGAATGACCCTATCTACAACGACAGCTGGATGTGGCATAAGGCTGGACGCTTGGGAATGAGAGGATTGGTGAGATTGGGTGAGCAAATGCAGACCCTTTAAAGCAATAATGCATGGCACCCATTCCATGGGTCCCAACTCTCCAGGTTGAAGGGAATATTACTACAGTTATAACATGCACGGGAGACCTAGCGAACGGACACACTGTGAATGCGAATGGTTTCTAAAACTCAATGAATAGTCCCTCTCCTGGTGCTCCGATTTGACTTTCCATCTGCTTTACTATCAACCTCCCAACTTGGAGAGACAGCCCCTTTAACCTCCTGGTTCGCACAGGTTGCCAATTTGGCAGAGGATGAAAGGGAAGAGGGTGAACCAATGAGAGAGTAGCAGTTAGGTATTTGGACGGGCACATATCACTGTAATTTCCCAGCAGGAAGAAGAATTAACCAAAGTCTCAGCCCCCCACCGGGAACCAGTATAGGTCCTGAACCTAAATTTTGGTCTTGAGGTCAGCTCACCAAAAAACGAGTTGAAAAATGGAGCTCAGGGGCACAGCAATTCACAAAGAGGCCGAGTAAAAAAGGACAACTATCGTCCAAAAATCTGTTGAGGGAAGGCAACGAGGTGGACTTGAAAGCGAGGCGGAATAGCGGGAAACAGATTTCAAGAGGTATGTTGGAATTGCCTTTAAAGCACAGGAAGAGGGGCACAACTTCGACAATGATGCACTTGGCCAAAAAGGCATATGCGTTTTCTCCTGAATATATTCAGGAGAAAACACATACACCCTTTTTGGCCAAGCAAGCAAGCGGGCAATGCAAATCTGCACTACAAAGACGTATCACTTCCCACCGGTAAAAGGGACATCCACAAAATGTGTAATATGCAGAAATGCAAGACAGGCCCTGGAGAACAGGGAGCCTTGTTATGCTGATGGGCGGGATGTAAATTGCTAACTGCCTTTCTGGAGGAGTGCATTGTGTTCCCTAAAACAAGTAAACAACAGAGCTACAGAGCCAAGGGCACTTCCAGTCTAGGGAATATTCCTTGGGAAAACTGAAAATCAATAAGACAGAGCCACCCCAAAATTTAGGGCTGCACTGCTTACAAGGACCTCAACTTGGGTACACCTTAAATATCCCAGGAAATATAAAAATGGTTCAAAAAATTGTGGTACTTACGTACGATGGAATATCCCTCAGCCATGAAATCAATGTCATAAGACCAGTAGCAGCAAAATGGGTGGATTCAGGTACGATGATTCTAAGTGAAATAAGTCACACAGAAAAAGAAACTTATCATAAGATATCACCTATGAAGATCCTGTACACATGGCTACACTTGAACTGAGTTAGGAAAGAGAACAGTGCCTCACATTTAGAAAACACTCTTATGCCTGCTTAAGGGGGAAGGAGAAGTGGGGTGATGCATAAAACCAGAGTTTGATATAAGCACAGGTACCGTTCCAAAAACCAACTATGGAATAGAAAAGACCTACACCTTCCGCAGTGAAAGGGACTCAAAACCCCATATTTCCCGCAGAGGAATATATCTGACTAGTAAGAATCTTAAAACCTATGTATTGATATGTCTCCATAAGGGAATCAAGTGTGTCTAGACTGGCATAAACATGGCAGTGAGAATCAGCTCAAACCCAGTATAAAAAGGAATTTCAAAAACAAAACAAAAAAACTAGGAAATTCTTTACAATTCCTTCAGGGTCTCTGATGAAACCTGGAATGACCCTATCTACAACGACAGCTGGATGTGGCATAAGGCTGGACACTTGGGACTGAGAGGATTGGTGAGATTGGGTGAGCAAATGCAGACCCTTTAAAGCAATAATGCATGGCACCCATTCCATGGGTCCCAACTCTCCAGGTTGAAGGGAATATTACTACAGTTATAACATATACGGCAAACCTAGAGAACGGACACACTGTGAATACGAAAGGTTTCTAAAACTCAACGAATAGTCCCTCTCCTGGTGCTCCGGTTTGACTTTCCATCTGCTTTACTATCAACCTCCCAACTTGGAGAGACAGCCCCTTTAACCTCCTGGTTCGCACAGGTTGCCAATTTGTCAGAGGATGAAAGGGAAGTGGGAGAACCAATGAGAGAGTAGCTGTTAGGCATTTGGACGGGCACATATCACTGTAATTTCCCGGCAGGAAGAAGAATTAACCAAAGTCTCAGCCACCCACCGGGAACCAGTATAGGTCCTGAACCAAAATTTTGGACTTGCGGTCAGCTCACCAAACACGAGTTGAATAATGGAGCTCAGGGGCACAGCAATTCACAAACTGGCCGAGTAATAAAGGACAACTATCGTCCAAAAATCTGTTGAGGGAAGGCAACGAGGCGGACCTGAAAGCGAGACAGAATTGCAGGAAACAGATTTCAAGAGGTACGTTGGAATCGCCTTTAAAGCACCGGAAGAGGGGCACAACTTCGACAATGATGCACTTGGCCAAAATGGGCGTATGCGTTTTCTCCTGAATATATTCAGGAGAAAACGCATACGCCCTTTTTGGCCAAGCAAGCAAGCGGGCAATGCAAATCTGCACTACAAAGAAGTATCACTTCCCACCGGTCAAAAGGGACATCCGCAAAATTTGTAAAAACCCGAAAGGCAAGACAGGCCCTGGAGAACAGGGAGGCTTGTTATGCTGATGGGCGGGATGTAAACTGCCAACGGCCTCTCTGGAGGAGTGCATTGTGTTCCCTAAAACAAGTAAAGAACAGAGCTACAGAGCCAAGGGCACTTCCAGTCTAGGGAATATACCTTGGAAAAAATGAAAATCAATAAGACAGAGACACCCCAAAATTTAGGGCTGCACTGCTTACAAGGACCTCAACTTGGGTACACCTTAAATATCTCAGGAAATATAAAAATGGTTCAAAAAATTGTCATACTTACGTATGATGGAATATCCCTCAGCCATGAAATCAATGTCATAAGACCAGTAGCAGCAAAATGGGTGGATTCAGGTACGATGATTCTAAGTGAAATAAGTCACACAGAAAAAGAAACTTATCATAAGATATCACTTATGAAGATCCTGTAAACATGGCTACACTTGAACTGAGTTAGGAAAGAAAACAGGGACTCACATTTAGAAAACACACTTATGCCTGCTTAAGGGGGAAGGAGAGGTGGGGTGATGCATAAAACCAGAGTTTGATATAAGCACAGGTACCGTTCCAAAAACCAACTATGGAATAGACAAGACCTACACCTTCCTCAGTGAAAGGGACTCAAAACCCCATATTTACCACAGAGGAATATATCTGACTAGTAAGAATCTTAAAACCTATGTATTGATATGTCTCCGTAAGGGAATCAAGTGTGTCTAGACTGGCATAAACATGGCAGTGAGAATCAGCTCAAACCCACTATAAAAAGGAATTTCAAAAACAAAACAAAAAAACTGGGAAATTCTTTACAATTCCTTCAGGGTCTCTGATGAAACCTGGAATGACCCTATCTACAATGACAGCTGGATGTGGCATAAGGTTGGACACTTGTGACTGAGAGGTTTGGTGAGATTGGTTGAGCAAATGCAGACCCTTTAAAGCAATAATGCATGGCACCCATTCCATGGGTCCCAACTCTCCAGGTTGAAGGGAATATTACTACAGCTGTAACATGTATGGGAATCCTAGAGAACGGACACACTGTGAAATCGAAAGGTTTCTAAAACTCAACGAATAGTCCCTCTCCTGGTGCTCCGGTTTGACTTTCCATCTGCTTTACTATCTACCTCCCAACTTGGAGAGACAGCCCCTTTAACATCCTGGTTCGCACAGGTTGCCAATTTGGCAGAGGTTGAAAGGGAAGAGGGACAACCAATGAGAGAGAAGCTGTTAGGCATTTGGACGGGCACATATCACTGTAATTTCCCGGTAGGAAGAAGAATTAACAAAAGTCTCAGCCACCCACCGGGAACCAGTATAGGTCCTGAACCAAAATTTTGGACTTGCGGTCAGCTCACCAAAAACGAGTTGAAAAATGGAGCTCAGGGGCACAGCAATTCACAAACTGGCCGAGTAATAATGGACAACTATCGTCCAAAAATCTGTTGAGGGAAGGCAACGAGGCAGACTTGAAAGCGAGGCAGAATAGCAGGAAACAGATTTCAAGAGGTACGTTGGAATCGCCTTTAAAGCACAGGAAGAGGGGCCCAACTTCGACAATGATGCACTTGGCCAAAAAGGGCGTATGCGGTTTCTCCTGAATATATTCAGGAGAAAACGCATACGCCCTTTTTGGCCAAGCAAGCAAGCGGGCAATGCAAATCTTGACTACAAAGAAGTATCACTTCCACCGGTCAAAAGCGACATCCACAAAATGTGTAAAAACCAGAAAGGCAAGACAGGCCCTGGAGAACAGGGAGCCTTGTTATGCTGATGGGCGGGATGTAAATTGCCAACTGCCTCTCTGGAGGAGTGCATTGTGTTCCCTAAAACAAGTAAACAACAGAGCAACAGAGCCATGGGCACTTCCTCTCTAGGGAATATTCCTTGGAAAACTGAAAATCAATAAGACAGAGCCACCCCAAAATTTAGGGCTGCACTGCTTACAAGGACCTCAACTTGGGTACACCTTAAATATCCCAGGAAATATAAAAATGGTTCAAAAAATTGTGGTACTTACGTACGATGGAATATCCCTCAGCCATGAAATCAATGTCATAAGACCAGTAGCAGCAAAATGGGTGGATTCAGGTACGATGATCCTAAGGGAAATAAGTCACAGAGAAAAAGAAACTTATCATAAGATATCACTTATGAAGATCCTGTAAACATGGCTACACTTGAACTGAGTTAGGAAAGAGAACAGTGTCTCACATTTAGAAAACACTCTTATGCCTGCTTAAGGGGGAAGGAGAGGTGGGGTGATGCATAAAACCAGAGTTTGATATAAGCACAGGTACCGTTCCAAAAACCAACTATGGAATAGACAAGACCTACACCTTCCTCAGTGAAAGGGACTCAAAACACCATATTTCCTGCAGAGGAATATATCTGACTAGTAAGAATCTTAAAACCGATGTATTGATATGTCTCCGTAAGGGAATCAAGTGTGTCTAGACTGGCATAAACATGGCAGCGAGAATCAGCTCAAACCCACTATAAAAAGGAATTTCAAAAACAAAACAAAAAAACTGGGAAATTCTTTTCAATTCCTTCAGGGTCTCTGATGAAACCTGGAATGACCCTATCTACAACGACAGCTGGATGTGGCATAAGGCTGGACGCTTGGGACTAAGAGGATTGGTGAGATTGGGTGAGCAAATGCAGACCCTTTAAAGCAATAATGCATGGCACCCATTCATGGGTCCCAACTCTCCAGGTTGAAGGGAATATTACTACAGTTATAACATGCACGGGAAACCTAGAGAACGGACACACTGTGAATGCGAATGGTTTCTAAAACTCAATGAATAGTCCCTCTCGTGGTGCTCCGATTTGACTTTCCATCTGCTTTACTATCAACCTCCAAACTTGGAGAGTCAGCCCCTTTAACCTCCTGGTTCGCACAGGTTGCCAATTTGGCAGAGGATGAAAGGGAAGAGGGTGAACCAATGAGAGAGTAGCAGTTAGGTATTTGGACGGGCACATATCACTGTAATTTCCCAGCAGGAAGAAGAATTAACCAAAGTCTCAGCCCCTCACCGGGAACCAGTATAGGTCCTGAACCTAAATTTTGGACTTGAGGTCAGCTCACCAAAAAACGAGTTGAAAAATGGAGCTCAGGGGCACAGCAATTCACAAAGAGGCCGAGTAAAAAAGGACAATTATCGTCCAAAAATCTTTTGAGGGAATGCAACGAGGTGGACTTGAAAGCGAGGCGGAATAGCGGGAAACAGATTTCAAGAGGTACGTTGGAATCGCCTTTAAAGCACAGGAAGAGGGGCACAACTTCGACAATGATGCACTTGGCCAAAAAGGGCGTATGCTTTTTCTCTTGAATATATTCAGGAGAAAAGGCATACGCCCTTTTTGGCCAAGCAAGCAAGCGGGCAATGCAAATCTGCACTACAAAGAAGTATCACTTCCCACCGGTCAAAAGGGACATCCACAAAATGTGTAAAAACCAGAAAGGCAAGACAGGGTCTGGAGAACAGGGAAAATGTTATGCTGATGGGCGTGATGTAAATTACCAACTACCTCTCTGGAGGAGTGCATTGTGTTCCCTAAAAGAAGTAAACAACAGAGCTACAGAGCCAAGGGCACTTCCAGTCTAGGGAATATACCTTGGGAAAACTGAAAATCAATAAGACAGAGCCACCCCAAAATTTAGGGCTGCACTGCTTACAAGGACCTCAACTTGGATACACCTTAAATATCCCAGGAAATATAAAAATGGTTCAAAAAATTGTGGTACTAACGTACGATGGAATATCCCTCAGCCATGAAATCAATGTCATAAGAGCAGTAGCAGCAAAATGGGTGGATTCAGGTACGATGATTCTAAGTGAAATAAGTCACACAGAAAGAGAAACTTATCATAAGATATCACTTATGAAGATCCTGTAAACATGGCTACACTTGAACTGAGTTAGGAAAGAGAACAGTGTCTCACATTTAGAAAACACTCTTATGCCTGCTTAAGGGGGAAGGAGAGGTGGGGTGATGCATAAAACCAGAGTTTGATATAAGCACAGGTACCGTTCCAAAAACCAACTATGGAATAGACAAGACCTACACCTTCCTCAGTGAAAGGGACTCAAAACCCCATATTTCCCGCAGAGGAATATATCTGCTTAGTAAGAATCTTAAAACCTATGTATTGATATGTCTCCGTAAGGGAATCAAGTGTGTCTAGACTGGCATAAACATGGCAGCGAGAATCAGCTCAAACACACTATAAAAAGGAATTTCAAAAACAAAACAAATAAACTGGGAAATTCTTTACAATTCCTTCAGGGTCTCTGATGAAACCTGGAATGACCTTTCCTACAACGACAGCTGGATGTGGCATAAGGAAGGACACTTGGGACTGAGACGATTTGTGAGATTGGGTGAGCAAATGCAGACCCTTTAAAGCACAAATGCCTGGCACCCATTCCATGGGTACCAACTCTCCAGGTTGAAGGGAATATTACTATAGCTATAACATGTACGGGAAACGTAGAGAACGGACACACTGTGAATACGAAAGGTTTCTAAAACTCAACTAATAGTCCCTCTCCTGGTGCTCCGGATTAACTTTCCATCTGCTTTACTATCAACCTCCCAACTTGCTGAGACAGCCCCTTTAACCTCCTGGTTCACACAGGTTGCCAATTAGGCAGAGGATGAAAGGGAAGAGGGAGAACCAATGAGAGAGTAGCTATTAGGCATTTGGACGGGCACATATCACTGTAATTTCCCGGCAGGAAGAGGAATTAAGCAAAGTCTCAGCCCCCCACCGGGAACCAGCATAGGTCCTGAACCAAAATTTCGGACTTGCGGTCAGCTCACCAAAAACGATTTGAAAATTGGAGCTCAGGGGCACAGCAATTCACAAACTGGCCTAGTAATAAAGGACAACTATCGTCCAAAAATCTGTTGAGGGAAGGCAACGAGGCGGACTTGAAAGCGAGGCAGAATCGCAGGAAACAGATTTCAAGAGGTACGTTGGAATCACCTTTAAAGCACAGGAAGAGGGGCACAACTTCGACAATGATGCACTTGGCCAAAAAGGGCGTATGCGTTTTCTCCTGAATATATTCAGGAGAAAACGCATACGCCCTTTTTGGCCAAGCAAGCAAGCGGGCAATGCAAATCTGCACTACAAAGAAGTATCACTTCCCACCGGTCAAAAGGGACTTCCACAAAATGTGTAAAAACCAGAAAGGGAAGACAGGCCCCGGAGAACAGGGAGCCTTGTTATGCAGTTGGGCGGGATGTAAATTGCCAACTGCCTTTCTGGAGGAGTGCATTGTGTTCCCTAAAACAAGTAAACAACAGAGCTACAGAGCCAAGGGCACTTCCAGTCTAGGGAATATACCTTGGGAAAACTGAAAATAATAAGGCAGAGCCACCCAAAAATTTAGGGCTGCACTGCTTACAAGGACCTCAACTTGGGTACACCTTAAATATCCCAGGAAATATAAAAATGGTTCAAAAATTGTGGTACATACGTACGATGGAATATCCCTCAGCCATGAAATCAATGTCATAAGATCAGTAGCAGCAAAATGGGTGGATTCAGGTACGAAGATTCTAAGTGAAATAAGTCACACAGAAATAGAAAATTATCATAAGATATCACTTATGAAGATCCTGTAAACAAGGCTACACTTGAACTGAGTTAGGAAAGAGAACAGTGTCTCACATTTAGAAAACACACTTATGCCTGCTTAAGTGGGAAGGAGAGGTGGGGTGATGCATAAAACCAGAGTTTGATATAAGAACAGGTACCGTTCCAAAAACCAACTATGGAATAGACAAACCTACACCTTCCTCAGTGAAAGGGACTCAAAATCCCATATTTTCAGCAGAGGAATATATCTGACTAGTAAGAATCTTAAAACCTATGTATTGATATGTCTCCGTAAGGGAATCAAGTGTGTCTAGACTGGCATAAACATGGCAGTGAGAATCAGCTCAAACCACCTATAAAAAGGAATTTCAAAAACAAAACAAAAAACAGGGAAATTCTTTACAATTCCTTCAGGGTCTCTGATGAAACCTGGAATGACCATATCTACAACGACAGCTGGATGTGGCATAAGGTTGGACACTTGGGACTGAGAGGATTGGTGAGATTGGGTGAGCAAATGCAGACCCTTTAAAGCAATAATGCATGGCACCCATTCCATGGGTCCCAACTCTCCAGGTTGGAAGGAATATTACTACAGCTATAACATGTACGGGAAACCTAGAGAACGGACACACTGTGAATACCAAAGTTTTCTAAAACTCAACGAATAATCCGTCTCCTGGTGCTCCGTTTTGACTTTACACCTGCTTTACTATCATCCTCGCAACTTGGAGAGACAGCCCCTTTAACCTCCTGGTTCGCACAGGTTGCCAATTTGTCAGAGGATGAAAGGGAAGAGGGAGAACCAATGAGAGAGTAGCTGTTAGGCATTTGAACGGGCACATATCACTGTAATTTCCCGGCAGGAAGAAGAATTAACCAAAGTCTAAGCCCCCCACCGGGAACCAGCAAAGGTCCTGAACCAAAATTTCGGACTTGCGGTCAGCTCACCAAAAACGAGTTGAAAATTGGATCTCAGGGGCACAGCAATTCACAAACTGGCCGAGTAATAAAGGACAACTATCGTCCAAAAATCTGTTGAGGGAAGGCAACGAGGTGGACTTGAAAGCGAGGCAGAATAGCAGGAAACAGATTTCAAGAGGTACGTTGGAATCACCTTTAAAGCACAGGAAGAGGGGCACAACTTCGACAATGGTGCACTTGGACAAAAAGGGCGTATGTGTTTTCTCCTGAATATATTCAGGAGAAAACGCATACGCCCGTTTTGCCCAAGCAAGCAAGCGGGCAATGCAAATCTGCACTACAAAGAAGTATCACTTCCCACCGGTCAAAAGGGACATCCACAAAATATGTAAAAAACAGAAAGGCAAGACAGGCCCTGGAGAACAGGGAGCCTTGTTATGCTGATGGGCGGGATGTAAATTTCCAACTGCCTCTCTGGAGGAGTACATTGTGTTCCCTAAAACAAGTAAAGAACAGAGCTACAGAGCCAAGGGCACTTCCAGTCTAGGGAATATACCTTGGAAAAACTGAATATCAATAAGACACAGCCATCCCAAAATTTAGGGCTGCACTGCTTACAAGGACCTCAACTTGGGTACACCTTAAATATCCCAGGAAATATAAAAATGGTTCAAAAAATTGTGGTACTTACGTACGATGGAATATCCTTCAGCCATGAAATCAATGTCATAAGACCAGTAGCAGCAAAATGGGTGGATTCAGGTACGATGATTCTAAGGGAAATAAGTCACAGAGAAAAAGAAACTTATCATAAGATATCATTTATGAAGATCCTGTAAACATGGCTACACTTGAACTGAGTTAGGAAAGAGAACAGTGTCTCACATTTAGAAAACACTCTTATGCCTGCTTAAGGGGGAAGGAGAGGTGGGGTGATGCATAAAACCAGAGTTTGATATAAGCACAGGTACCGTTACAAAAACCACCTATTGAATAGACAAGACCTACACCTTCCTCAGTGAAAGGGACTCAAAACCCCATATTTCCCGCAGAGGAATATATCTCACTAGTAAGAATCTTAAAACCTATGTATTGATATGTCTCCATAAGGGAATCAAGTGTGTCTAGACTGGCATAAACATGGCAGCGAGAATCAGCTCAAACCCACTCTAAAAAGGAATTTCAAAAACAAAACGAAAAAACTGGGAAATTCTTTACAATTCCTTCAGGGTCTCTGATGAAACCTGGAATGACCCTATCTACAACGACAGCTGGCTGTGGCATAAGGCTGGACACTTGGGACTGAGAGGATTGGTGAGATTGGGTGAGCAAATGCAGACCCTTTAAAGCACAAATGCCTGGCACCCGTTCCATGGGTCCCAACTCTCCAGGTTAAAGGGAATTTTACTACAGCTATAACATGTACGGGAAACCTAGAGAACGGACACACTGTGAATACGAAAGGTTTCTAAAACTCAACGAATAGTCCCTCTCCTGGTGCTCCGGTTTGACTTTCCATCTGCTTTACTATCAAACTCCCAACTTTGAGAGACATCCCCTTTAACCTCCTGGTTCGCACAGGTTGCCAATTTGGCAGAGGATGAAAGGGAAGAGGGAGAACCAATGACAGAATAGCTGTTAGGCATTTGGACGGGCACATATCACTCTAATTTCCTGGTAGGAAGAAGAATTAAGCAAAGTCTCAGCCACTCACCGGGAACCAGTATAACTCCTGAACCAAAATTTTGGAATGCGGTCAGCTCACAAAAAACGAGTTGAAAAATGGAGTTCAGGGGCACAGCAATTCACAAACTGGCCGAGTAATAAAGGACAACTATCGTCCAAAAATCTGTTGAGGGAAGGCAACGAGACGGACTTGAAAGCGAGGCAGAATAGCAGGAAACAGATTTCAAGAGGTACGTTAGAATCGCCTTTTAAGCACTGGAAGAGAGGCACAACTTCGACAATGATGCACTTGGCCAAAAAGGGCGTATGCGTTTTCTCCTGAATATATTCAGGAGAAAACACATACGCCCTTTTTGGCCAAGCAAGCAAGCGGGAAATGCAAATCTGCACTACAAAGAAGTATCACTTCCCACCATTCAAAAGGGACATCCACAAGATGTGTAAAAACCAGAAAGGCAAGACAGGCCCTGGAGAACAGGGAGCCTTGTTATGCTGATGGGGGGGATGTAACTTGCCAACTGCCTCTCTGGAGGAGTGCATTGTGTTCCCTAAAACAAGTAAAGAACAGAGCTACAGACCCAAGGGCACTTCCAGTCTAGGGAATATACCTTGGGAAAACTGAAAATCAATAAGACAGAGCCACCCCAAAATTTAGGGCTGCACTGCTTACAAGGACCTCAACTTGGGTACACCTTAAATATCCCAGGAAATATAAAAATGGTTCAAAAAATTGTCGTACTTACGTACGATGGAATATCCCTCAGCCATGAAATCAATGTCATAAGACCAGTAGCAGCAAAATGGGTGGATTCAGGTACGATGATTCTAAGTGAAATAAGTCACACAGAAAAAGAAACTTATCATAAGATATCACTTATGAAGATCCTGTAAACATGGCTACACTTGAACTGAGTTAGGAAAGAGAACAGTGTCTCACATTTAGAAAACACTCTTATGCCTGCTTAAGGGGGAAGGAGAGGTGGTGTGATGCATAAAACCAGAGTTTGATATAAGCACAGGTACCGTTCCAAAAACCAACTATGCAATAGACAATACCTACACCTTCCTCAGTGAAAGGGACTCAAAACCCCATATTTCCCGCAGAGGAATATATCTGACTAGTAAGAATCTTAAAACCTATGTATTGATATGTATCCGTAAGGGAATCAAGTGTGTCTAGACAGGTATAAACATGGCAGCGAGAATCAGCTCAAACCCACTATAAAAAGGAATTTCAATAACAAAACAAAAAAACTGGGAAATTCTTTACAATTCCTTCAGGGTCTCTGATGAAACCTGGAATGACCCTATCTACAACGGCAGCTGGATGTGGCATAAGGCTGGACACTTGGGACTGAGAGGATTGGTGAGATTGGGTGAGCAAATGCAGACCCTTTAAAGCAATAATGCATGGCACCCATTCCATGGGTCCCAACTCTCCAGGTTGAAGGGAATATTACTACAGTTATAACATGTAGGGGAAAGCTAGAGAACGGACACACTGTGAATACGAAAGGTTTCTAAAACTCAACGAATAGTCCCTCTCCTGGTGCTCCGGTTTGACTTTCAATCTGCTTTAATATCAACCTCCCAACTTGGAGAGACAGCCCCTTTAACCTCCTGGTTCGCACAGCTTTCCAATTTGGCAGAGGATGAAAGGGAAGAGGGAGAACCAATGAGAGAGTAGCTGTGAGGCCTTTGGACGGCAACATATGACTGTAATTTCCCGGCAGGAAGAAGAATTAACCAACGTCTCAGCCACCCACCGGGAACCAGTATAGGTCCTGAACCAAAATTTTGGTCTTGCGGTCAGCTCACCAAAAACGAGTTGAAAAATGGAGCTCAGGGGCACAGCAATTCACAAACTGGCCGAGTAATAAAGGACAACTATCGTCCAAAAATCTGTTGAGGGAAGGCAATGAGGCGGACTTGAAAGCGAGGCAGAATAGCAGGAAACAGATTTCAAGAGGTACGTTGGAATCGCCTTTAAAGCACAGGAAGAGGGGCACAACTTCGACAATGATGCACTTGGCCAAAAAGGGCGTATGCGTTTTCTCCTGAATATATTCAGGAGAAAACGCATACGCACTTTTTGGCCAAGCAAGCAAGCGGGCAATGCAAATCTGCACTAAAAAGAAGTATCACTTCCCACCGGTCAAAAGGGACATCCACAAAATGTGTAAAAACCAGAAAGGCAAGACAGGTCCTGGAGAACAGGGAGCCATGTCATGCTTATGGGCGGCATGTAAATTGCCAACTGCCTCTCTGGAGGAGTGCATTGTGTTCCCTAAAACAAGTAAAGAACAGAGCTACAGACCCAAGGGCACTTCCAGTCTAGGGAATATACCTTGGGAAAACTGAAAATCAATAAGACAGAGCCACCCCAAAATTTAGGGCTGCACTGCTTACAAGGACCTCAACTTGGGTACACCTTAAATATCCCAGGAAATATAAAAATGGTTCAAAAAATTGTCGTACTTACGTACGATGGAATATCCCTCAGCCATGAAATCAATGTCATAAGACCAGTAGCAGCAAAATGGGTGGATTCAGGTACGATGATTCTAAGTGAAATAAGTCACACAGAAAAAGAAACTTATCATAAGATATCACTTATGAAGATCCTGTAAACATGGCTACACTTGAACTGAGTTAGGAAAGAGAACAGTGTCTCACATTTAGAAAACACTCTTATGCCTGCTTAAGGGGGAAGGAGAGTTGGGGTGATGCATAAAACCAGAGTTTGATATAAGCACAGGTACCGTTCCAAAAACCAACTATGGAATAGACAAGACCTACACCTTCCTCAGTGAAAGGGACTCAAAACCCCATATTTCCCGCAAAGGAATATATCTGACTAGTAAGAATCTTAAAACCTATGTATTGATATGTCTCCGTAAGGGAATCAAGTGTGTCTAGACTGGCATAAACATGGCAGCGAGAATCAGCTCAAACCCACTATAAAAAGGAATTTCAAAAACAAAACAAAAAAACTGGGATATTCTTTACAATTCCTTCAGGGTCTCTGATGAAACATGGAATGACCCTATCTACAACGACAGCTGGATGTGGCATAAGGCTGGACACTTGGGACTGAGACGATTGGTGAGATTGGGTGAGCAAATGAAGACCCTTTAAAGCAATAATGCATGGCACCCATTCCATGGGTCCCAACTCTCCAGGTTGAAGGGAATATTACTACAGCTATAACATGTACGGGAAACCTAGAGAACGGACACACTGTGAATAAGAAAGGTTTCTAAAACTCAACGAATAGTCCCTATCCTGGTGCTCCGGTTTCACTTTACACCTGCTTTACTATCATCCTCCCAACTTGGAGAGACAGCCCCTTTAACCTCCTGGTTCGCACAGGTTGCCAATTTGGCAGAGGATGAAAGGGAAGAGGGAGAACCAATGAGAGAGTAGCTGTTAGGCATTTGAACGGGCACATATCACTGTAATTTCCCGGCAGGAAGAAGAATTAACCAAAGTCTCAGCCCCCCACCGGGAACCAGCATAGGGCCTGAACCAAAATTTCGGACTTGCGGTCACCTCACCAAAAACGAGTTGACAAATGGAGCTCAGGGGCACAGCAATTCACAAACTGGCCGAGTAATAAAGGACAACTATCTTCCAAAAATCTGTTGAGGGAAGGCAACGAGGCGGACTTGAAAGCGAGGCAGAATAGCAGGAAAGAGATTTTAAGAGGTACGTTGGAATCGCCTTTAAAGCACAGAAAGAGGGGCACAACTTCGACAATGATGCACTTGGCCAAAAATGCTGTATGCGTTTTCTCCTGAATATATTCAGGAGAAAACGCATACGCCCTTTTTGGCCAAGCAAGCAAGCGGGCAATGCAAATCTGCACTACAAAGAAGTATCACTTCCCACCGGTCAAAAGGGACATCCACAAAATGTGTAAAAACCAGAAAGGCAAGACAGGCCCTGGAGAACAGGGAGCCTTGTTATGCTTATGGGCGGCATGTAAATTGCCAACTACCTCTCTGGAGGAGTGCACTGTGTTCCCTAAAACAAGTAAAGAACAGAGCTAGAGAGCCAAGGGCACTTCCAGTCTAGGGAATATACCTTGGGAAAACTGAAAATCAATAAGACAGAGCAACCCCAAAATTTAGGGCTGCACTGCTTACAAGGACCTCAACTTGGGTACACCTTAAATATCCCAGGAAATATAAAAATGGTTCAAAAAATTGTGGTACTTACGTACGATGGAATATCCCTCAGCCATGAAGTCAATGTCATAAGACCAGTAGCAGCAAAATGGGTGGATTCAGGTACGATGTTTCTAAGTGAAATAAGTCACACAGAAAAAGAAACTTATCATAAGATATCACTTATGAAGATCCTGTAAACATGGCTACACTTGAAATGAGTTAGGAAAGAGAAAAGTGTCTCACATTTAGAAAACACTCTTATGCCTGCTTAAGGGGGAAAGAGAGGTGGTGTGATGCATAAAACCAGAGTTAGATATAAGCACAGGTACCGTTCCAAAACCCAACTATGGAATAGACAAGACCTACAACTTCCTCAGTGAAAGGGACTCAAAACCCCATATTTCCCGCAGAGGAATATATCTGACTAGTAAGAATCTTAAAACCTATGTATTGATATGTCTCCGTATTGGAATCAAGTGTGTCTAGACAGGCATAAACATGGCAGCGAGAATCAGCTCAAACCCACTATAAAAATGAATTTCAAAAACAAAACAAAAAAACTGGGAAATTCTTTGCAATTCCTTCAGGGTCTCTGATGAAACCTGGAATGACCCTATCTACAACGACAGCTGGATGGGGCATAAGGCTGGACACTTGGGACTGAGAGGATTGTTGAGATTGGGTGAGCAAATGCAGACCCTTTAAAGCAATAATGCATGGCACCCATTCCATGGGTCCCAACTCTCCAGGTTGAAGGGAATATTACTACAGTTATAACATGAACGGGAAACCCTAGAGAACGGACACACTCTGAATACGAAAGGTTTCTAAAATCTCAACGAGTAGTCCCTCTCCTGGTACTCCGGTTTGACTTTCCATCTGCTTTACTATCAACCTCCCAACTTGGAGAGACAGCCCCTTTAACCTCCTGGTTCGCACAGGGTGCCAATTTGGCAGAGGATGAAAGGGAAGAGGGAGAACCAATGAGAGAGTAGCTGTAAGGCATTTGGACGGCAACATATCACTGTAATTTCCCGGCAGGAAGAAGAATTAACCAAAGTCTCAGCCACCCACCAGGAACCAGTATAGGTCCTGAACCAAAATTTTGGTCTTGCGGTCAGCTCACCAAAAACGAGTTGAAAAATGGAGCTCAGGGGCACAGCAATTCGCAAACTGGCCGAGTAATAAAGGACAACTATCGTCCAAAAATCTGTTGAGGGAAGGCAACGAGGCGGACTTGAAAGCGAGACAGAATAGCAGGAAACAGATTTCAAGAGGTACGTTGGAATCGCCTTTAAAGCACAGGAAGAGGGGCACAACTTCGACAATGATGCACTTGGCCAAAAAGGTCATATGCGTTCTCTCCTAAATATATTCAGGAGAAAACGCATGCGCCCTTTTTGGCCAAGCAAGGAAGCGGGCAATGCAAGTCTGCACTACAAAGAAGTATCACTTCCCACCGGTCAAAAGGGACATCCACAAAATGTGTAAAAACCAGAAAGGCAAGACTGGTCCTGGAGAACAAGGAGCCTCTTTATGCTGATGGGCGGCATGTAAATTGCCAACTGCCTCTCTGGAGGAGTGCATTGTGTTCCCTAAAACAAGTAAACAACAGAGCTACAGAGCCAAGGGCACTTCCAGTCTCGGGAATATTCCTTGGGAAAACTGAAAATCAATAAGTCAGAACCACCCCAAAATATAGGGCTGCACTGCTTACAAGGACCACAAATTGGATACACCTTAAATATCCCAGGAAATATAAAAATGGTTCAAAAAATTGTGGTACTTATGTACGATGGAATATCCCTCAGCCATGAAATCAATGTCATAAGACCAGTAGCAGCAAAATGTGTGGATTCAGGTACGATGATTCTAAGTGAAATAAGTCACACAGAAAAAGAAACTTATCATAAGATATCACTTATGAAGATCCTGTAAACATGGCTATATTTGAACTGAGTTAGGAAAGAGAACAGTGTCTCACATTTAGAAAACACGCTTATGCCTGCTTAAGGGGGAAGGAGAGGTGGGGTGATGCATAAAACCAGAGTTTTATATAAGCACAGGTACCGTTCCAAAACCCAACTATGGAATAGACAAGACCTACACCTTCCTCAGTGAAAGGGACTCAAAACCCCATATTTCCCGCAGAGGAATATATCTGACTAGTAAGAATCTTAAAACCTATGTATTGATATGTCTCCGTAAGGGAATCAAGTGTGTCTAGACTGGCATAAACATGGCAGCGAGAATCAGCTCAAACCAGTATAAAAAGGAATTTCAAAAACAAAACAAATATCTGGGAAATTGTTTACAATTCCTTCAGGGTCTCTGATGAAACCTGGAATGACCCTATGTACAACGACAGCTGGATGTGGCATAAGCCTGGACACTTGGGACTGAGAGGATTGGTGAGATTGGGTGAGCAAATGCAGACCCTTTAAAGCACAAATGCCTGGCACCCATTCCATGGGTCCCAACTCTCCAGGTTAAAGGGAATTTTACTACAGCTATAACATGTACGGGAAACCTAGAGAACGGACACACTGTGAATACGAAAGGTTTCTAAAACTCAACGAATAGTCCCTCTCCTGGTGCTCCGGTTTGACTTTCCATCTGCTTTACTATCAAACTCCCAACTTGGAGAGACATCCCCTTTAACCTCCTGGCTCGCACAGGTTGCCAATTTGGCAGAGGATGAAAGGGAAGAGGGAGAACCAATGACAGAATAGCTGTTAGGCATTTGGACGGGCACATATCACTCTAATTTCCTGGCAGGAAGAAGAATTAAGCAAAGTCTCAGCCACTCACCGGGAACCAGTATAACTCCTGAACCAAAATTTTGGAATGCGGTCAGCTCACAAAAAACGAGTTGAAAAATGGAGTTCAGGGGCACAGCAATTCACAAACTGGCCGAGTAATAAAGGACAACTATCGTCCAAAAATCTGTTGAGGGAAGGCAACGAGGCGGACTTGAAAGCGAGGCAGAATAGCAGGAAACAGATTTCAAGAGGTACGTTAGAATCGCCTTTTAAGCACTGGAAGAGAGGCACAACTTCGACAATGATGCACTTGGCCAAAAAGGGCGTATGCGTTTTCTCCTGAATATATTCAGGAGAAAACACATACGCCCTTTTTGGCCAAGCAAGCAAGCGGGAAATGCAAATCTGCACTACAAAGAAGTATCACTTCCCACCATTCAAAAGGGACATCCACAAGATGTGTAAAAACCAGAAAGGCAAGACAGGCCCTGGAGAACAGGGAGCCTTGTTATGCTGATGGGGGGGATGTAACTTGCCAACTGCCTCTCTGGAGGAGTGCATTCTGTTCCCTAAAACAAGTAAAGAACAGAGCTACAGAGCCAAGGGCACGTCCAGTCTAGGGAATATACCTTGGGAAAACTGAAAATCATTAATAGAGAGCCACCCCAAAATTTAGGGCTGCACTGCTTACAAGGACCTCAACTTGGGTACACCTTAAATATCCCAGGAAATATAAAAATGGTTCAAAAAATTGTGGTACTTACGTATGATGGAATATCCCTCAGCCATGAAATCAATGTCATAAGACCAGTAGCAGCAAAATGGGTGGATTCAGGTACGATGATTCTAAGTGAAATAAGTCACACAGAAAAAGAAACTTATCATAAGATACCACTTATGAAGATCCTGTAAACATGGCTACACTTGAACTGAGTTAGGAAAGAGAACAGTGTCTCACATTTAGAAAACACTCTTATACCTGCTTAAGGGGGAAGGAGAGGTGGGGTGATGCATAAAACCAGAGTTTGATATAAGCACAGGTACCTTTCCAAAAACCAACTATGGAATAGACAAGACCTACACCTTCCTCAGTGAAAGGGACTCAAAACCCCATATTTCCGGCAGAGGAATATATCTGACTAGTAAGAATCTTAAAACCTATGTATTGATATGTCTCCGTAAGGGAATCAAGTGTGTCTAGACTGGCATAAACATGGCAGCGAGAATCAGCTCAAACCCACTATAAAAAGGAATTTCAAAAACAAAACAAAAAAACTGGGAAATTCTTTACAATTCCTTCAGGGTCTCTGATGATACCTGGAATGACCCTATGTACAACGACAGCTGGATTTGGCATAAGGCTGGACACTTGGGACTGAGAGGATTGGTGAGATTGGGGGAGCAAATGCAGACCCTTTAAATCACAAATGCCTGGCACCCATTCCATGGGTCGCAACTCTGCAGGTTAAAGGGAATATTCCTACAGCTATAACATGTACGGGAAACCTAGAGAACGGACACACTGTGAATACGAAAGGTTTCTAAAACTCAACGAATAGTCCCTCTCCTGGTGCTCGGGTTTGATTTTCCATCTGCTTTACTATCAACCTCCCAACTTGGAGAGACAGCCCCTTTAACCTCCTGGTTTGCACAGGTTTCCAATTTGGCAGAGGATGAAAGGGAAGAGGGAGAACCAATGAGAGAGTAGCTGTTAGGCATTTGGACTGGCACATATCACTCTAAATTCCTAGCAGGAAGAAGAATTAACCAAAGTCTCAGCCCCCTACCGGGAACCAGCAGAGGTCCTGAACCAAAATTTTGGACTTGCGGTCAGGTCACAAAAAACGAGTTGAAAAATGGAGCTCAGGGGCACAGCAATTCACAAACTGGCCGAGTAATAAAGGACAACTATCGTCCATATATCTGTTGAGGGAAGGCAGCGAGGCGACTTGAAAGCAAGGCAGAATAGCAGGAAACAGATTTCAAGAGGTACGTTGGAATCACATTTAAAGCACAGGAAGAGGGGCACAACTTCAACAATTTTTCACTTGGCCAAAAAGGGCGTATGCATTTTCTCCTGAATATATTCAGGAGAAAACGCATACGCCCTTTTTGGCCAAGCAAGCAAGCGGGCAATGCAAATCTGCACTACAAAGAAGTATCACTTCCCGCCGGTCAAAAGGGACATCCACAAAATGTGTAAAAACCAGAAAGGCAAGACAGGCCCTGGAGAACAGGGAGCCTTGTTATGCTGATGGGCGGGATATAAATTGCCAACTGCCTCTCTGGAGGAGTGCATTGTGTTCCCTAAAACAAGTAAAGAACAGAGCTACAGAGCCAAGGGTACTTCCTGTCTAGGGAATATACCTTGGGAAAACTGAAAATCAATAAGACAGAGCCACCCCAAAATTTAGGTCTGCACTGCTTACAAGGACCTCAACTTGGGTACACCTTAAATATCCCAGGAAATATAAAAATGGTTCAAAAAATTGTGGTACTTACGTACGATGGAATATCCCTCAGCCATGAAATCAATGTCATAAGACCAGTAGCAGCAAAATGGGTGGATTCAGGTACGATGATTCTAAGTGAAATAAGTCACAGAGAAAAAGAAACTTATCATAAGATATCATTTATGAAGATCCTGTAAACATGGCTACACTTGAACTGAGTTAGGAAAGAGAACAGTGTCTCACATTTAGAAAACACTCTTATACCTGCTTAAGGGGGAAGGAGAGGTGCGGTGATGCATAACAGCACAGTTTGATATAAGCACAGGTACCGTTCCAAAAACCAACTATGGAATAGACAAGACCTACACCTTCCTCAGTGAAGGGGACTCAAAACCCCATATTTCCCGCAGAGGAATATATCTGACTAGTAAGAATCTTAAAACCTATGTATTGATATGTCTCCATAAGGGAATCAAGTGTGTCTAGACTGGCATAAACATGGCAGTGATAATCATCTCAATCCCACTATAAAAAGGAATTTCAAAAACAAAACAAATAAACTGGGAAATTCTTTACAATTCCTTCACGGTCTCTGATGAAACCTGGTATGACCCTATGTACAACGACAGCTGGATGTGGGATAAGGCTGGACACTTGGGACTGAGAGGATTGGTGAGATTTTGTGAGCAAATGCAGAACCTTTAAAGCAATAATGCATGGCAACCATTCCATGGGTCCCAACTCTCCAGGTTGAAGGGAATATTACTAGAGCTATAACATATACGGGAAACCTAGAGAACGAACACACTGTGAATATGAAAGCTTTCTAAATCACAACGAATATTCCCTCTCCTCGTGCTCCGGTTTGACTTTTCATCGGCTTTACTATCAATCTCCCAACTTGGAGAGACCGCCCCTTTAACCTCCTGGTTCGCACTGGTTGCCAATTTAGCAGAGGATGAAAGAGAAGAGGGAGAACCAATGAGAGAGTAGTTCTTAGGCATTTGGACGGGCACATATCACACTAACTTCCCAGCAGAAAGAAGAATTAACCAAAGTCTCAGCCCCCCACCGGTAACCAGCATAGGCCCTGAACCAAAATTTTGGACATGCGGTCAGCTCACAAAAAACGAGTTGATAAATGGATCTCAGGGGCACAGCAATTCACAAACTGGCCGAGTAATAAAGGACAACTATCGTCCAGAAATCTGTTGAGGGAAGGCAACGAGGCGGACTTGAAAGCGAGGCAGAATAGCAGGAATTAGATTTCAAGAGGTACGTTGGAATCGCACTTAAAGCACAGGAAAAGGGGCACAACTTCGACAATGAGGCACTTGGCCAAAAAGGGCGTATGCGTTTTCTCCTGAATATATTCAGGAGAAAATGCATACACCCTATTTTGCCAAGCAAGCAAGCGGGCAATGCAAATCTGCACTACAAAGAAGTATCACTTCCCACCTGTCAAAAGGGACATCCACAAAATGTGTAAAAACCAGAAAGGTAAGACAGGCCCTGGAGAACAGGGACCCTTGTTATGCTGATGGGTGGGATGTACGTTGCCAACTGCCTCTCTGGAGGAGTGCATTGTGTTCCCTAAAACAAGTAAACAACAGATCAACAGAGCCATGGGCACTTCCAGTCTAGGGAATATACCTTGGGAAACCTGAAAATCAATTAGACGGAGCCACCCCAAAATTTAGGGCTGCACTGCTTACAAAAACCTCAACTTGGGTACACCTTAAATATCCCAGGAAATATAAAAATGGTTCAAAAAATTGTGGTACTTCCGTACGATGGAATATCCCTCAGCCATGCAATCAATGGCATAAGACCAGTAGCAGCAAAATGAGTGGATTGAGGTATGATGCTTCTAAGTGAAATAAGTCACACAGAAAAAGAAACTTATATTAAGATATCACTTATGAAGATCCTGTAAACATGGCTACACTTGAACTCAGTTAGGAAAGAGAACAGAGTCTCACCTTTGGAAAACACTCTTATGCCTGCTTAAGGGGGAATGAGAGGTGGGGTGATGCATAAAACCAGAGTTTGATATAAGCACAGGTACCGTTCCAAAAACCATCTATGGAATAGACAAGACCTACACCTTCCTCAGTGAAAGGGACTCAAAACCCCATATTTCCCGCAGAGGAAAATATCTGACTAGTAAGAATCTTAAAACCTATGTATTGATATGTCTCCATAAGGGAATCAAGTGTGTCTAGACTGGCATATACATGGCAGCAAGAATCAGCTCAAACCCACCATAAAAAGGAATTTCAAAAACAAAACAAAAAAACCTGGAAATTCTTTACAATTCCTTCAGGGTCTCTGATGAATCCTGGAATGACCCTATCTACAACGACAGCTGGATGTGGCATAAGTAGGGACACTTGGGACTGAGACGATTGGAGAGATTGGGTGAGCAAATGCAGACCCTTTAAAGAACAAATGCCTGGCACCCATTCCATGGGTCCCAACTCTCCAGGTTTAAAGGAATATTACTACAGTTATAACATGTACGGGAAACCTAGAGAACGGACACACTGTGAATACGAAAGGTTTCTAAAACTCAACGAATAGTCCCTCTCCTGGTGCTCCGGTTTGATTTTCCATCTGCTTTACTATCAACCTCCCAACTTGGATAGACAGCCCCTTTAACCTCCTGGTTTGCACATGTTTCCAATTTGGCAGAGGATGGAAGGAAATAGGGAGAACCAATCAGAGAGTAGCTGTTAGGCATTTGGACGGGCACATATCAGTCTAAATTCCCGGCAGGAAGAAGAATTAACCAAAGTCTCAGCACCCCACTGGGAATAGCATAGGTCCTGAACCAAAATGTTGGACTTGCGGTCAGCTCACCAAAAACGAGTTGAAAAATGGAGCTCAGGGGCACAGCAATTCACAAACTGGCCGAGTAATAAAGGACAACTATCGTCCAAAAATCTGTTGAGGGAAGTCAACGAGGCAGACTTGAAAGCGAGGCAGAATAGCAGGAAACAGATTTCAAGAGGTACGTTGGAATCGCCTTTAAAGCACAGGAAGAGGGGCACAACTTCCACAATGATGCACTTGGCCAAAAAGGGCGTATGCGTTTTCTCCTGAATATATTCAGGAGAAAACGCATACGCCCTTTTTGGCCAAGCAAGCAAGCGGGCAATGCAAATCTGCACTACAAAGAAGTATCACTTTCCACCGGTCAAAAGGGACATCCACAAAATGTGTAAAAACCAGAAAGGCAAGACAGGCCCTGGAGAACAGGGAGCCTTGTTTTGCTGATGGGCGGGATGTAAATTGCCAACTGCCTCTCTGGGGGACTGCATTGTGTTCCCTAAAACAAGTAAAGAACAGAGCTACAGAGCCAAGGGCACTACCAGTCTAGGGAATATTCCTTGGGAAAACTGAAAATCAATAAGACAGAGCCACCCCAATATTCAGGGCTGCACTGCTTACAAGGACCTCAACTTGGGTACACCTTAAATATCCCAGGAAATATAAAAATGGTTCAAAAAATTGTGGTACTTACGTACGATGGAATATCCCTCAGCCATGAAATCAATGTCATAAGACCAGTAGCAGCAAAATGGGTGGATTCAGGTACGATGATTCTAAGTGAAATAAGTCACACAGAAAAAGAAACTTATCATAAGATATCACTTATGAAGATCCTGTAAACATGGCTACCCTTGAACTGAGTTAGGAGAGAGAACATTGTCTCACATTTAGAAAACACTCTTATGCCTGCTTAAGGGTGAAGGAGAGGTGGGGTGAAGCAAAAAAACAGAGTTTGATATAAGCACAGGTACCGTTCCAAAAACCAACTATGGAATAGACAAGACCTACACCTTCCTCAGTGAAAGGGACTCAAAACCCATTATTTCCCGAAGAGGAATATATCTGACCAGTAAGAATCTTAAAACCTATGTATTCATATGTCTCCGTAAGGGAATCAAGTGTGTCTAGACTGGCATAAACATGGCAGCGAGAATCAGCTCAAACCCACTATAAAAAGGAATTTCAAAAACAAAACAAAAAACTGGGAAATTCTTTTCAATTCCTTCAGGGTCTCTGATGAAACGTGGAATGACCCTATCTACAATGACAGCTGGATGTTGCATAAGGAGGGACCCTTGGGACTGAGACGATTGGTGAGATTGGGTGAGCAAATGCAGACCCTTTAAAGCACAAATGGCTGGCACCCATTCCATGGTTCCCAACTCTCCAGGTTGAAGGGAATATTACTACAGCTATAACATATACGGGAAACCTAGGGAACGGACCCACTGTGAATACGAAAGGTTTCTAAAACTCAGCGAATAGTCCCTCTCCTGGTGTTCCGGTTTGAATTTCCATCTGGTTTACTACCAATCTCCCAAGTTGGAGAGACAGCCCCTTTAACCTCCTGGTTCGCACAGGTTTCCAATTTGGCAGAGGATGAAAGTTAAGAGTGAGAACCAATGAGAGAGTAGCTGTTAGGCATTTGGACGGGCACATATCACTCTAACCTCCCGGCAGGAAGAAGAATTAACCAAAGTCTCAGCCACCCACCGGGAACCAGCAAAGTTCCTGAACCAAAATTTTGGACTTGTGGTCAGCTCACCAAAAACGAGTTGAAAAATGGAGCTCAGGGGCACAGCAATTCACAAACTGGCCAAGTAATAAAGGACAACTATCGTCCAAAAATCTGTTGAGGGAAGGCAACGAGGTGGACTTGAATGCGAGGCAGAATAGCAGGAAACAGATTTCAAGAGGCACGTTGGAATCGCCTTTAAAGCACAGGAAGAAGGGCACAACTTCGACAATGATGCACTTGGCCAAAAAGGGCGTATGTGTTTTCTGCTGAATATATTCAGGAGAAAACGCATACGCCCTTTTGGCCAAGCAAACAAGCGGGCAATGCAAATCTGCACTACAAAGAAGTATCACTTCTCACCGGTCAAAAGGGACATCCACAAAATTTGTAAAAACCAGAAAGGCAAGACATGCCCTGAAGAACAGGGAGCCTTGTTATGAAGATGGGCGGGATGTAAATTGCCAACTGCCTCTCTGGAGGAGTGCATTGTGTTCCCTAAATGAAGTAAAGAACAGAGCTACAGAGCCAAGGGCTCTTCCAGTATAGGGAATATACCTTGGGAAAATTGAAAATCAATAAGGCAGAGCCACCCCAAAATTTAGGGCTGCACTGCTTACAAGGAACTCAACTTGGGTACACCTTAAATATCCCAGGAAATATAAAAATGGTTCAAAAAATTGTGGTACTTACGTACGATGGAATATCCCTCAGCCATGAAATCAATGTCATAAGACCAGTAGCAGCAAAATGGGTGGATTCAGGTACGATGATTCTAAGTGAAATAAATCACACAGAAAAAGAAACTTATCATAAGATATCACTTATGATGATCCTGTAAACATGGCTACACTTGAACTGAGTTAGGAAAGAGAACAGTGTCTCACATTTAGAAAACACTCTTATGCCTGCTTAAGGGGGAAGGAGAGGTGGGGTGATGCATAAAACCAGAGTTTGATATAAGCACATGTACCGTTCCAAAAACCAACTATGGAATAGACAAGACCTACACCTTCCTCAGTGAAAGGGACTCAAAACCCCATATTTCCTGCAGAGGAATATATCTGACTAGTAAGAATCTTAAAACCTATGTATTGATATGTCTCCGTAAGGGAATCAAGTGTGTCTAGACTGGCATAAACATGGCAGCAAGAATCAGCTCAAACCCACCATAAAAAGGAATTTCAAAAACAAAACAAAAAAACTGGGAAATTCTTTACAATTCCTTCAGGGTCTCTGATGAAACCTGGAAGGACCCTATCTACAACGACAGCTGGATGTGGCATAAGGCTGGACACTTGGGACTGAGAGGATTGGTGAGATTGGGTGAGCAAAGGCAGACCCTTTAAAGCAATAATGCATGGCACCCATTCCATGGGTCCCAACTCTCCAGGTTGAAGGGAATATTACTACAGTTATAACATGTACGGGAAACCTAGAGAACGGACACACTGTGAATACGAAAGGTTTCTAAAACTCAACGAATAGTCCCTCTCCTGGTGCTCCGGTTTGACTTTCCATCTGCTTTACTATCAACCTCCCAACTTGGAGAGACAGCCCTTTTAACCTCCTGGTTCGCACAGGTTGCCAATTTGGCAGAGGATGAAAAGGAAGAGGGAGAACCAATGAGAGAGTAGCTGTTAGGCATTTGGACGGGCACATATCACTGTAATTTCCCGGCAGGAAGAAGAATTAACCAAAGTCTCAGCCACCCACTGGGAACCAGTATAGGTCCTGAACCAAAATTTTGGACTTGCGGTCAGCTCACCAAAAACGAGTTGAAAAATGGAGCTCAGGGGCACAGCAATTCACAAACTGGCCGAGTAATAAAGGACAACTATCGTCCAAAAATCTGTTGGGGGAAGGCAACGAGGCGGACTTGAAAGCGAGGCAGAATAGCAGGAAACAGATTTCAAGAGGTACGTTGGAGTCGCCTTTAAAGCACAGGAAGAGGGGCACAAATTCGACAATGATGTACTTGGCCAAAAAGGGCGTATGCGTTTTCTCCTGAATATATTCAGGAGAAAACGCATACGCCCTTTTTGGCCAAGCAAGCAAGCGGGCAATGCAAATCTGCACTACAAAGAAGTATCACTTCCCACCGGTCAAAAGGGACATACACAAAATATGTAAAAACCAGAAAGGCAAGACAGTCCCTGGAGAACAGGGAGCCTTGTTATGCTGATGGGCGGGATGTAAATTGCCAACTGCCTCTCTGGAGGAGTGCATTCTGTTCCCTAAAACAAGTAAAGAACAGAGCTACAGAGCCAAGGGCACTTCCAGTCTAGGGAATATACCTTGGGAAAACTGAAAGTCAATAAGACAGAGCCACCCCAAAATTTAGGGGTGCACTGCTTACAAGGACCTCAACTTGGGTACACCTTAAATATCCCAGGAAATATAAAAATGGTTCAAAAAATTGTGGTACTTACGTACGATGGAATATCCCTCAGCCATGAAGTCAATGTCATAAGACCAGTAGCAGCAAAATGGGTGGATTCAGGTACGATGATTCTAAGGGAAGTAAGTCACACAGAAAAAGAAACTTATCATAAGATATCACTTATGAAGATCCTGTAAACATGGCTACACTTGAACTGAGTTAGGAAAGAGAACAGTGTCTCACATTTAGAAAACACTCTTATGCCTGCTTAAGGGGGAAGGAGAGGTGGGGTGATGCATAAAACCAGAGTTTGATATAAGCACAGGTACCGTTCCAAAAACCAACTATGGAATAGACAAGACCTACACCTTCCTCAGTGAAAGGGACTCAAAACCCCTTATTTCCAGGAGAGGAATATATCTGACTAGTAAGAATCTTAAAACATATGTATTGATATGTCTCCGTAAGGGAATCAAGTGTGTCTAGACAGGCATAAACATGGCAGCGAGAATCAGCTCAAACCCAGTATAAAAAGGAATTTCAAAAACAAAACAAAAAAACTGGGAAATTCTTTACAATTCCTTCAGGGTCTCTGATGAAACCTGGAATGACCCTATCTACAATGACAGCTGGATGTGGCATAAGGAGGGACACTTGGGACTGAGACGATTGGTGAGATTCGGTGAGCAAATGCAGACCCTTTAAAGCACAAAGGCCTGGCACCCATTCCATTGGTCCCAACTCCCCAGGTTGAAGGGAATATTACTCCAGCTATAACATGTACGGGAAACCTAGAGAACGGACACACTGTGAATACGAAAGGTTTCTAAAACTCAACGAATAATCCCTGTCCTGGTGCTCCGGTTTGAGTTTCCATCTGCTTTACTATCAACCTCCCAACTTGGAGAGACAGCCCCTTTAACCTCCCGATTCGCACAGGTTGCCAATTTCGCAGAGGATGAAAGGGAAGAGGGAGAACCAATGAGAGAGTAGCTGTTAGGCATTTGGTCGGGCACATATCACTGTAATTTCCCAGCAGGAAGAAGAATTAACCAAAGTCTCAGCCACCCACCGGGAACCAGTATAGGTCCTGAACCAAAATTTTGGACTTGCGATCAGCTCACCAAAAACGAGTTGAAAAATGGAGCTCAGGGGCACAGCAATACACAAACTGGCCGAGTAATAAAGGACAACTATCGTCCAAAAATCTGTTGAGGGAAGGCAACGAGGCGGACTTGAAAGCGAGACAGAATAGCAGGAAACAGATTTCAAGAGGTACGTTGGAATCGCCTTTAAAGCACAGGAAGAGGGGCACAACTTCGACAATGATGCACTAGGCCAAAAAGGTCATATGCGTTCTCTCCTAAATATATTCAGGAGAAAACGCATACGCCCTTTTTGGCCAAGCAAGGAAGCGGGCAATGCAAATCTGCACTACAAAGAAGTATCACTTCCCACCGGTCAAAAGGGACATCCACAAAATGTGTAAAAACCAGAAAGGCAAGACTGGTCCTGGAGAACAAGGAGCCTCTTTATGCTGATGGGCGGGATGTAAATTGCCAACTGCCTCTCTGGAGGAGTGCATTATGTTCCCTAAAACAAGTAAACAACAGAGCTACAGAGCCAAGGGCACTTCCAGTCTCGGGAATATTCCTTGGGAAAACTGAAAATCAATAAGTCAGAACCACCCCAAAATATAGGGCTGCACTGCTTACAAGGACCACAAATTGGATACACCTTAAATATCCCAGGAAATATAAAAATGGTTCAAAAAATTGTGGTACTTATGTACGATGGAATATCCCTCAGCCATGAAATCAATGTCATAAGACCAGTAGCAGCAAAATGGGTGGATTCAGGTACGATGATTCTAAGTGAAATAAGTCACACAGAAAAAGAAACTTATCATAAGATATCACTTATGAAGATCCTGTAAACATGGCTATATTTGAACTGAGTTAGGAAAGAGAACAGTGTCTCACATTTAGAAAACACGCTTATGCCTGCTTAAGGGGGAAGGAGAGGTGGGGTGATGCATAAAACCAGAGTTTTATATAAGCACAGGTACCGTTCCAAAACCCAACTATGGAATAGACAAGACATACACCTTCCTCAGTGAAAGGGACTCAAAACCCCATATTTCCCGCAGAGGAATATATCTGACTAGTAAGAATCTTAAAACCTATGTATTGATATGTCTCCATAAGGGAATCAAGTGTGTCTAGACTGGCATAAACATGGCAGCGAGAATCAGCTCAAACCAGTATAAAAAGGAATTTCAAAAACAAAACAAAAATCTGGGAAATTCTTTACAATTCCTTCAGGGTCTCTGATGAAACCTGGAATGACCCTATGTACAACGACAGCTGGATGTGGCATAAGCCTGGACACTTGGGACTGAGAGGATTGGTGAGATTTGGTGAGCAAATGCAGACCCTTTAAAGCACAAATGCCTGGCACCCATTCCATGGGTCCCAACTCTCCAGGTTAAAGGGAATTTTACTACAGCTATAACATGTACGGGAAACCTAGAGAACGGACACACTGTGAATACGAAAGGTTTCTAAAACTCAACGAATAGTCCCTCTCCTGGTGCTCCGGTTTGACTTTCCATCTGCTTTACTATCAAACTCCCAACTTGGAGAGACATCCCCTTTAACCTCCTGGCTCGCACAGGTTGCCAATTTGGCAGAGGATGAAAGGGAAGAGGGAGAACCAATGACAGAATAGCTGTTAGGCATTTGGACGGGCACATATCACTCTAATTTCCTGGCAGGAAGAAGAATTAAGCAAAGTCTCAGCCACTCACCGGGAACCAGTATAACTCCTGAACCAAAATTTTGGAATGCGGTCAGCTCACAAAAAACGAGTTGAAAAATGGAGTTCAGGGGCACAGCAATTCACAAACTGGCCGAGTAATAAAGGACAACTATCGTCCAAAAATCTGTTGAGGGAAGGCAACGAGGCGGACTTGAAAGCGAGGCAGAATAGCAGGAAACAGATTTCAAGAGGTACGTTAGAATCGCCTTTTAAGCACTGGAAGAGAGGCACAACTTCGACAATGATGCACTTGGCCAAAAAGGGCGTATGCGTTTTCTCCTGAATATATTCAGGAGAAAACACATACGCCCTTTTTGGCCAAGCAAGAAAGCGGGAAATGCAAATCTGCACTACAAAGAAGTATCACTTCCCACCATTCAAAAGGGACATCCACAAGATGTGTAAAAACCAGAAAGGCAAGACAGGCCCTGGAGAACAGGGAGCCTTGTTATGCTGATGGGGGGGATGTAACTTGCCAACTGCCTCTCTGGAGGAGTGCATTGTGTTCCCTAAAACAAGTAAAGAACAGAGCTACAGAGCCAAGGGCACGTCCAGTCTAGGGAATATACCTTGGGAAAACTGAAAATCATTAATAGAGAGCCACCCCAAAATTTAGGGCTGCACTGCTTACAAGGACCTCAACTTGGGTACACTTTAAATATCCCAGGAAATATAAAAATGGTTCACAAAATTGTGGTACTTACTTACGATGGAATATCCCTCATCCATGAAGTCAATGTCATAAGACCAGTAGCAGCAAAATGGGTGGATTCAGGTACGATGATTCTAAGTGAAATAAGTCACACAGAAAAAGTAACTTATCATAACATATCACTTATGAAGATCCTGTAAACATGGCTACACTTGAACTGAGTTAGGAAAGAGAACAGTGTCTCACATTTAGAAAACACTCTTATGCCTGCTTAAGGGGGAAGGAGAGGTGGGGTGATGCATAAAACCAGAGTTTGATATAAGCACAGGTACCGTTCTAAAAACCAACTATGGAATAGACAAGACCTACACCTTCCTCAGTGAAAGGGACTCAAAACCCCATATTTCCCGCAGAGGAATATATCTGACTAGTAAGAATCTTAAAACCTATGTATTGATATGTCTCCGTAAGGGAATCAAGTGTGTCTAGACTGGCATAAACATGGCAGCGAGAATCAGCTCAAACCCAGTATAAAAAGGAATTTCAAAAACAAAATATAAAAACTAGGTAATTCTTTACAATTCCTTCAGGGTCTCTGATGAATCCTGGAATGACCCTATCTACAACGACAGCTGGATGTGGCATAAGGCTGGACACTTGTGACTGAGGGGTTTGGTGAGATTGGTTGAGCAAATGCAGACCCTTTAAAGCAATAATGCATGGCACCCATTCCATGGGTCCCAACACTCCAGGTTGAAGGGAATATTACTACAGCTATAACATGTATGGGAAACCTAGAGAACGGACACACTGTGAAATCGAAAGGTTTCTAAAACTCAACGAATAGTCCCTCTCCTGCTGCTCCGGTTTGACTTTCCATCTGCTTTACTATCAGCCTCCCAACTTGGAGAGACAGCCCCTTTAACCTCCTGGTTCGCACAGGTTGCCAATTTGGCAGAGGTTGAAAGGGAAGAGGGACAACCAATGAGAGAGAAGCTGTTAGGCATTTGGACGGGCATATATCACTGTAATTTCCCGGCAGGAAGAAGAACTAACCAAAGTCTCTGCCACCCACTGGGAACCAGTATAGGTCCTGAACCAAAATTTTGGACTTGCGGCCACCTCACCAAAAACGAGTTGAAAAATGGAGCTCAGGGGCACAACAATTCACAAACTGGCCGAGTAATAAAGGACAACTAACGTCCAAAAATCTGTTGAGGGAAGGCTACGAGGCGGACTTGAAAGCGAGGCAGAATAGCAGGAAACAGATTTCAAGAGGTACATTGGAATCACCTTTAAAGCACATTAAGAGGGGCACAACTTCGACAATGATGCACTTGGCCAAAAAGGGCGTATGCGTTTTCTCCTGAATATATTCAGGAGAAAACGCATACGCCCTTTTTGGCCAAGCAAGCAAGCGGGCAATGCAAATCTGCACTACAAAGAAGTATCACTTCCCAGAGGTCAAAAGGGACATCCACAAAATGTGTAAAAACCAGAAAGGCAAGACAGGCTCTGGAGAACATGGAGCCTTGTTATGCTGATGGGCGGGATGTAAATTGCCAACTGCCTCTCTGGAGGAGTGCATTGTGTTCCCTAAAACAAGTAAACAACAGAGCTACAAAGCCAAGGGCACTTCAAGTCTAGGGAATATTCCTTGGGAAAACTGCAAATCAATAAGACAGAGCCACCCCAAAATTTAGGGCTGCACTGCTTACAGGAACCTCAACTTGTGTACACCTTAAATATCCCAGGAAATATAAAAATGGTTCAAAAAATTGTGGTACTTACGTACGATGGAATATCCCTCAGCCATGAAATCAATGTCATAAGACCAGTAGCAGCAAAATGGGTGGATTCAGGTACGATGATTCCTAGTGAAATAAGTCACACAGAAAAAGAAACTTATCATAAGATATCACTTATGAAGATCCTGTAAACATGGCTACACTTGAACTGAGTTAGGAAAGAGAACAGTGTCTCACATTTAGAAAACACTCTTATGCCTGCTTAAGGGGGAAGGAGAGGTGGGGTGATGCATAAAACCAGAGTTTGATATAAGCACAGGTACCGTTCCAAAAACCAACTATGGAATAGACAAGACCTACACCTTCCTCAGTGAAAGGGACTCAAAACCCCATATTTCCAGGAAAGGAATATATCTGACTAGTAAGAATCTTAAAACCTATGTATTGATATGTCTCTGTAAGGGAATCAAGTGTGTCTAGACTGGCATAAACATGGCAGCGAGAATCAGCTCAAACCCACTATAAAAAGGAATTTCAAAAACAAAACAAAAAAACTGGGAAATTCTTTACAATTCCTTCAGGGTCTCTGATGAAACCTGGAATGGCCCTATCTACAACGACAGCTGGATGTGGCATAAGGCTGGACACTTGGGACTGAGAGGATTGGTGCGATTGGGTGAGCAAATGCAGACCCTTTAAAGCACAAAGGCCTGGCACCCATTCCATGGGTCCCAACTCTCCAGGTTGAAGGGAATATTACTACAGCTATAACATGTACGGGAATCCTAGAGAACGGACACATTGTGAATACGAAAGGTTTCTAAAACTCAACGAATAGTCCCTCTCCTGGTGCTCCGGTTTGACTTTCCATCTGTTTTACTATCAACCTCCCAACTTGGAGAGACAGCCCCTTTAACCTCCTGTTTCGCACAGGTTGCCTATTTGGCAGAGGATGAAAGGGAAGAGGGAGAACCAATGAGAGAGTAGCTGTTAGGCATTTGGACGGGCACATATCACTGTAATTTCCCGCAGGAAGAAGAATTAACCAAAGTCTCAGCCACCCACCGGGAACCAGTATAGGTCCTCAACCAAAATTTTGGACTTGCGATCAGCTCACCAAAAACGAGTTGAAAAATGGAGCTCAGGGGCACAGCAATTCACAAACTGGCCGAGTAATAAAGGACAACTATCGTCCAAAAATCTGTTGAGGGAAGGCAACGAGGCGGACTTGAAAGCGAGGCAGAATAGCAGGAAACAGATTTCAAGAGGTACGTTGGAATCGCCTTTAAAGCACAGGAAGAGGGGCACAACTTCCACAATGATGCACTTGGCCAAAAAGGGCGTATGCGTTTTCTCCTGAATATATTCAGGAGAAAACGCATACGCCCTTTTTGGCCAAGCAAGCAAGCGGGCAATGCAAATCTGCACTACAAAGAAGTATCACTTCCCACCGGTCAAAAGGGACATCCACAAAATGTGTAAAAACCAGAAAGGCAAGACAGGCCATGGAGAACAGGGAGCCTTGTTATGCTGATGGGCGGGATGTAAATTGCCAACTGCCTCTCTGGAGGAGTGCATTGTGTTCCCTAAAACAAGTAAACAACAGAGCTACAGAGCCAAGGGCACTTCCAGTCTAGGGAATATACCTTGGGAAAACTGAAAATCAATAAGACAGAGCCACCCCAAAATTTAGGGCTGCATTGCTTACAGGGACCTCAACTTGGGTACACCTTAAATATCCCAGGAAATATAAAAATGGTTCAAATAATTGTGGTACTTACGTACGAAGGAATATCCCTCAGCCATGATATCAATGATATAAGACCAGTAGCAGCAAAATGGGTGTATTCAGGTACGATGATTCTAAGTGAAATAAGTCACAGAGAAAAAGAAACTTATCATAAGATATCACTTATGAAGATCCTGTAAACATGGCTACACTTGAACTGAGTTAGGAAAGAGAACAGTGTCTCACATTTAGAAAACACTCTTATGCCTGCTTAATGGGGAAGGAGAGGTGGGGTGATGCATAAAACCAGAGTTTGATATAAGCACAGGTACCGTTCCAAAAACCAACTATGGAATAGACAAGACCTACACCTTCCTCAGTGAAAGGGACTCAAAACCCCATATTTCCTGCAGAGGAATATATCTGACTAGTAAGAATCTTAAAACCTATGTATTGATATGTCTCCGTAAGGGAATCAAGTGTGTATAGACTGGCATAAACATGGCATCGAGAATCAGCTCAAACACACGATAAAAAGGAATTTCAAAAACAAAACAAAAAAACTGGGAAATTCTTTACAATTCCTTCAGGGTCTCTGATGAAACCTGGAATGACCCTATCTACAACGACAGCTGGATGTGGGATAAGGCTGGACACTTGGGACTGAGAGGATTGGTGAGATTGGGTGAGCAAATGCAGACCCTTTAAAGCAATAATGCATGGCACACATTCCATGGGTCCCAACTCTCCAGGTTGAAGGGAATATTACTACAGCTATAACATGTACGGGAAACCTAGAGAACGGACACACTGTGAATACGAAATGTTTTTAAAACTCAACGAATAGTCCCTCTCCTGGTGCTCCGGTTTGACTTTCCATCTGCTTTACTATCAACCTCCCAACTTGGAGAGACAGCCCCTTTAACCTCCTGGTTCGCACAGGTTGCCAATTTGGCAGAGGATGAAAGGGAAGAGGGAGAAACAATGAGAGAGTAGCTGTTAGGCATTTGGACGGGCACATATCACTGTAATTTCCCGGCAGGAAGAAGAATTAACCAAAGTCTCAGCCCCCCACCGGGAACCAGTATAGGTCCTGAACCAAAATTTTGAACTTGCGGTCAGCTCACCGAAAACGGGTTGAAAAATGGTGCTCAGGGGCACAGCAATTCACAAACTGGCCGAGTAATGAAGGACAACTATCGTCCAAAAATCTGTTGAGGGAAGGCAACGAGGCGGACTTGAAAGCGAGGCAGAATAGCAGGAAACAGATTTCAAGAGGTACGTTGGAATCGCCTTTAAAGCACAGGAAGAGGGGCACAACTTCGACAATGATGCACTTGGTCAAAAAGGGCGTATGCGTTTTCTCCTGAATATATTCAGGAGAAAACGCATACGCCCTTTTTGGCCAAGCAAGCAAGCGGGCAATGCAAATCTGCACTACAAAGAAGTATCACTTCCCGCTGGTCAAAAGGGACATCCACAAAATGTGTAAAAACCAGAAAGGCAAGACAGGCCCTGGAGAACAGGGACCCTTGTTATGCTGATGGGCGGGATGTAAATTGCCAACTGCCCCTCGGGAGGAGTGCATTGTGTTCCCTAAAACATGTAAAGAACAGAGCTACAGAGCCAAGGGCACTTCCAGTCTAGGGAATATACCTTGGGAAAACTGAAAATCAATAAGACAGAGCCACCCCAAAATTTAGGGCTGCACTGCTTACAAGGACCTCAACTTGGGTACACCTTAAATATCCCAGGAAATATAAAAATGGTTCAAAAAATTGTGGTACTTACGTACGATGGAATATCCCTCAGCCATGAAATCAATGTCATAAGACCAGTAGCAGCAAAATGGGTGGATTCAGGTACGATGATTCCTAGTGAAATAAGTCACACAGAAAAAGAAACTTATCATAAGATATCACTTATGAAGATCCTGTAAACATGGCTACACTTGAACTGAGTTAGGAAAGAGAACAGTGTCTCACATTTAGAGAACACTCTTATGCCTGCTTAAGCGGGAAAGAGAGGTGGTGTGATGCATAAAACCAGAGTTTGATATAAGCACAGGTACCGTTCCAAAAACCAACTATGGAATAGACAAGACCTACACCTTCCTCAGTGAATGGGACTCAAAACAACATATTTCCCGCAGAGGAATATATCTGACTAGTAAGAATCTTAAAACCTATGTATTGATATGTCTCCATAAGGGAATCTAGTGTGTCTAGACTGGCATAAACATGACAGCGAGAATCAGCTCAAACCCACTATAAAAAGGAATTTCAAAAACAAAACAACAAAACTAGGAAATTCTTTACAATTCCTTCAGAGTCTCTGATGAAACCTGGAATGACCCTATCTACAACGACAGCTGGATGTGGCATAAGGCTGGACACTTGGGACTGAGAGGATTGGTGAGATTGGGTGAACAAATGCAGACCCTTTAAAGCAACTATGCATTGCACCCATTCCATGGGTCCCAACTCTCCAGGTTGAAGGGAATATTACTACAGATATAACATGTACGGGAAACCTAGAGAACGAACACACTGTGAATACGAAATGTTTTTAAAACTCAACGAATAGTCCCTCTCCTGGTGCTCCGGTTTGACTTTCCATCTGCTTTACTATCAACCTCCCAACTTGGAGAGACAGCCCCTTTAACCTCCTGGTTCGCACAGGTTGCCAATTTGGCAGAGGATGAAAGGGAAGAGGGAGAAACAATGAGAGAGTAGCTGTTAGGCATTTGGACGGGCACATATCACTGTAATTTCCCGGCAGGAAGAAGAATTAACCAAAGTCTCAGCCCCCCACCGGGAACCAGTATAGGTCCTGAACCAAAATTTTGAACTTGCGGTCAGCTCACCGAAAACGGGTTGAAAAATGGTGCTCAGGGGCACAGCAATTCACAAACTGGCCGAGTAATGAAGGACAACTATCGTCCAAAAATCTGTTGAGGGAAGGCAACGAGGCGGACTTGAAAGCGAGGCAGAATAGCAGGAAACAGATTTCAAGAGGTACGTTGGAATCGCCTTTAAAGCACAGGAAGAGGGGCACAACTTCGACAATGATGCACTTGGTCAAAAAGGGCGTATGCGTTTTCTCCTGAATATATTCAGGAGAAAACGCATACGCCCTTTTTGGCCAAGCAAGCAAGCGGGCAATGCAAATCTGCACTACAAAGAAGTATCACTTCCCGCTGGTCAAAAGGGACATCCACAAAATGTGTAAAAACCAGAAAGGCAAGACAGGCCCTGGAGAACAGGGACCCTTGTTATGCTGATGGGCGGGATGTAAATTGCCAACTGCCCCTCGGGAGGAGTGCATTGTGTTCCCTAAAACATGTAAAGAACAGAGCTACAGAGCCAAGGGCACTTCCAGTCTAGGGAATATACCTTGGGAAAACTGAAAATCAATAAGACAGAGCCACCCCAAAATTTAGGGCTGCACTGCTTACAAGGACCTCAACTTGGGTACACCTTAAATATCCCAGGAAATATAAAAATGGTTCAAAAAATTGTGGTACTTACGTACGATGGAATATCCCTCAGCCATGAAATCAATGTCATAAGACCAGTAGCAGCAAAATGGGTGGATTCAGGTACGATGATTCCTAGTGAAATAAGTCACACAGAAAAAGAAACTTATCATAAGATATCACTTATGAAGATCCTGTAAACATGGCTACACTTGAACTGAGTTAGGAAAGAGAACAGTGTCTCACATGTAGAAAACACTCTTATGCCTGCTTAATGGGGAAGGAGAGGTGGGGTGATGCATAAAACCAGAGTTTGATATAAGCACAGGTACCGTTCCAAAAACCAACTATGGAACAGACAAGACCTACACCTTCCTCAGTGAAAGGGACTCAAAACCCCATATTTCCAGGAAAGGAATATATCTGACTAGTAAGAATCTTAAAACCTATGTATTGATATGTTTCTGTAAGGGAATCAAGTGTGTCTAGACAGGCATAAACATGGCAGCGAGAATCAGCTCAAACCCACTATAAAAAGGAATTTCAAAAACAAAACAAAAAAACTGGGAAATTCTTTACAATTCCTTCAGGGTCTCTGATGAAACCTGGAATGGCCCTATCTACAACGACAGCTGGATGTGGCATAAGGCTGGACACTTGGGACTGAGAGGATTGGTGCGATTGGGTGAGCAAATGCAGACCCTTTAAAGCAATAATGCATGGCACACATTCCATGGGTCCCAACTCTCCAGGTTGAAGGGAATATTACTACAGCTATAACATGTACGGGAATCCTAGAGAACGGACACATTGTGAATACGAAAGGTTTCTAAAACTCAACGAATAGTCCCTCTCCTGGTGCTCCGGTTTGACTTTCCATCTGCTTTACTATCAACCTCCCAACTTGGAGAGACAGCCCCTTTAACCTCCTGGTTCGCACAGGTTTCCAATTTGGCAGAGGATGAAAGGGAAGAGGGAGAACCAATGAGAGAGTAACTGTTAGGCATTTGGACGGGCACATATCACTGTAATTTCCCGGCAGGAAGAAGAATTAACAAAAGTCTCAGCCACCCACCGGGAACCAGTATAGGTCCTGAACCAAAATTTTGGACTTGCGATCAGCTCACCAAAAACGAGTTGAAAAATGGAGCTCAGGGGCACAGCAATTCACAAACTGGCCGAGTAATAAAGGACAACTATCGTCCAAAAATCTGTTGAGGGAAGGCAACGAGGCAGAATTGAAATCGAGGCAGAATAGCAGGAAACAGATTTCAAGAGGTACGTTGGAATCGCCTTTAAAGCACAGGAAGAGGGGCACAACTTCCACAATGATGCACTTGGCCAAAAAGGGCGTATGCGTTTTCTCCTGAATATATTCAGGAGAAAACGCATACGCCCTTTTTGGCCAAGCAAGCAAGCGGGCAATGCAAATCTGCACTACAAAGAAGTATCACTTCCCACCAGTCAAAAGGGACATCCACAAAATGTGTAAAAACCAGAAAGGCAAGACAGGCCCTGGAGAACAGGGAGCCTTGTTATGCTGATGGGCGGGATGTAAATTGCCAACTGCCTCTCTGGAGGAGTGCATTGTGTTCCCTAAAACAAGTAAACAACAGAGCTACAGAGCCAAGGGCACTTCCAGTCTAGGGAATATACCTTGGGAAAACTGAAAATCAATAAGACAGAGCCACCCCAAAATTTAGGGCTGTACTGCTTACAGGGACCTCAACATGGGTACACCTTAAATATCCCAGGAAATATAAAAATGGTTCAAATAATTGTGGTACTTACGTACGAAGGAATATCCCTCAGCCATGATATCAATGACATAAGACCAGTAGCAGCAAAATGGGTGGATTCAGGTACGATGATTCTAAGTGAAATAAGTCACAGAGAAAAAGAAACTTATCATAAGATATCACTTATGAAGATCCTGTAAACATGGCTACACTTGAACTGAGTTAGGAAAGAGAACAGTGTCTCACATTTAGAAAACACTCTTATGCCTGCTTAAGGGGGAAGGAGAGGTGGGGTGATGCATAAAACCAGAGTTTGATATAAGCACAGGTACCGTTCCAAAAACCAACTATGGAATAGACAAGACCTACACCTTCCTCAGTGAAAGGGACTCAAAACCCCATATTTCCTGCAGAGGAATATATCTGACTACTAAGAATCTTAAAACCTATGTATTGATATGTCTCCGTAAGGGAGTCAAGTGTGTCTAGACTGGCATAAACATGGCAGCGAAAATCAGCTCAAACCCACTATAAAATGGAATTTCAAAAACAAAACAAGAAAACTAGGAAATTCTTTACAATTCCTTCAGAGTCTCTGATGAAACCTGGAATGACCCTATCTACAACGACAGCTGGATGTGGCATAAGGCTGGACACTTGGGACTGAGAGGATTGGTGAGATTGGGTGAACAAATGCAGACCCTTTAAAGCAACAATGCATTGCACCCATTCCATGGGTCCCAACTCTCCAGGTTGAAGGGAATATTACTACAGTTATAACATGTACGGGAAACCTAGAGAACAAACACACTGTGAATACGAAATGTTTTTAAAACTCAACGAATAGTCCCTCTCCTGGTGCTCCGGTTTGACTTTCCATCTGCTTTACTATCAATCTCCCAACTTGGAGAGACAGCCCCTTTAACCTCCTGGTTCGCACAGGTTGCCAATTTGGCAGAGGATGAAAGGGAAGAGGGAGAAACAATGAGAGAGTAGCTGTTAGGCATTTGGACGGGCACATATCACTGTAATTTCCCGGCAGGAAGAAGAATTAACCAAAGTCTCAGCCACCCACCGGGAACCAGTATAGGTCCTGAACCAAAATTTTGAACTTGCGGTCAGCTCACCGAAAACGGGTTGAAAAATGGTGCTCAGGGGCACAGCAATTCACAAACTGGCCAAGTAATAAAGGACAACTATCGTCCAAAAATCTGTTGAGGGAAGGCAACGAGCGGACTTGAAAGCGAGGCAGAATAGCAGGAAACAGATTTCAAGAGGTACGTTGGAATCACCTTTAAAGCACAGGAAGAGGGGCACAACTTCGACAATGATGCACTTGGTCAAAAAGGGCGTATGTGTTTTCTCCTGAATATATTCAGGAGAAAACGCATACGCCCTTTTTGGCCAAGCAAGCAAGCGGGCAATGCAAATCTGCACTAAAAAGAAGTATCACTTCCCACTGGTCAAAGGGGACATCCACAAAATGTGTAAAAACCAGAAAGGCAAGACAGGCCCTGGAGAACAGGGACCCTTGTTATGCTGATGGGCGGGATGTAAATTGCCAACTGCCCCTCGGGAGGAGTGCATTGTGTTCCCTAAAACATGTAAAGAACAGAGCTACAGAGCCAAGGGCACTTCCAGTCTAGGGAATATACCTTGGGAAAACTGAAAATCAATAAGACAGAGCCACCCCAAAATTTAGGGCTGCACTGCTTACAAGGACCTCAACTTGGGTACAACTTAAATATCCCAGGAAATATAAAAATGGTTCAAAAAATTGTGGTACTTACATACGATGGAATATCCCTCAGCCATGAAATCAATGACATAAGACTAGTAGCAGCAAAATGGGTGGATTCAGGTACGATGATTCTAAGTGAAATAAGTCACACAGAAAAAGAAACTTATCATAAGATATCACTTATGAAGATGCTGTAAACATGGCTACACTTGAACTGAGTTAGGAAAGAGAACAGTGTCTCACATTTAGAAAACATTCTTATGCCTGCTTAAGGAGGAAAGAGAGGTGGTGTGATGCATAAAACCAGAGTTTGATATAAGCACATGTACCGCTCCAAAAACCAACTAGGGAATAGACAAGACCTACACCTTCCTCAGTGAAAGGACTCAAAACACCATATTTCCCGCAGAGGAATATATCTGTCTAGTAACAATCTTAAAACCTATGTATTGATATGTCTCCGTAAGGGAATCAAGTGTGTCTAGACTGGCATAAACATGGCAGCGAGAATCAGCTCAAACCCACGATAAAAAGGAATTTCAAAAACAAAACAAAAAAACTGGGAAATTCTTTACAATTCCTTCAGGGTCTCTGATGAAACCTGGAATGACCCTATATACAACGACAGCTGGATGTGGCATATGGCTGGACACTTGGGACTGACAGGATTGGTGAGATTGGGTGAGCAAATGCAGACCCTTTAAAGCAATAATGCATGGCACCCATTCCATGGGTCCCAACTCTCAAGGGTGAAGGGAATATTACTACAGTTATAACATGTACGGGAAACCTAGAGAACGGACACACTGTGAATACGAAAGGTTTCTAAAACTCAACGAATAGTCCCTCTCCTGGTGCTCCGGTTTGACTTTCCATCTGCTTTACTATCAACCTCCCAACTTGGAGAGACAGCCCCTTTAACCTCCTGTTTCGCACAGGTTTCCAATTTGGCAGATGGTGAAAGGGAAGAGGGAGAACCAATGAGAGAGTAGCTGTTAGGCATTTGGACGGGCACATATCACTGTAATTTCCCGGCAGGAAGAAGAATTAACCAAAGTCTCAGCCACCCACCGGGAACCAGTATAGGTCCTGAACCAAAATTTTGGACTTGCGGTCAGCTCACAAAAAACGAGTTGAAAAATGGAGCTCAGGGGCACAGCAATTCACAAACTGGCCGAGTAATAAAGGACAACTATCGTCCAAAAATCTGTTGACGGAAGGCAATGAGGCGGACTTGAATGTGAGCCAGAATAGCAGGAAACAGATTTCAAGAGGTACGTTGGAATCGCCTTTAAAGCACAGGAAGAGGGGCACAACTTCGACAATGATGCACTTGGCCGAAAATGGCGTATGCGTTTTCTCATGAATATATTCAGGAGAAAACCCATAAGCCCTTTTTGGCCAAGCAAGCAAGCGGGCAATGCAAATCTGCACTACAAAGACGTATCACTTCCCACCGGTCAAAAGGGACATCCACAAAATGTGTAAAAACCAGAAAGGCAAGACAGGCCCTGGAGAACAGGGAGCCTTGCTATGCTGATGGGCGGGATGTAAATTGCCAACTGCCTCTCTGGAGGAGTGCATTGTGTTCCCTAAAACATGTAAAGAACAGAGCTACAGAGCCAAGGGCACTTCCAGTCTAGGGAATATACCTTGGGAAAACTGAAAATCAATAAGACAGAGCCACCCCAAAATTTAGGGCTGCACTGCTTACAAGGACCTCAACTTGGGTACACCTTAAATATCCCCGGAAATATAAAAATGGTTCAAAAAATTGTGGTACTTACGTACGATGGAATATCCCTCAGCCATGAAATCAATGTCATAAGACCAGTAGAAGCAAAATGGGTGGATTCAGGTACGATGTTTCTAAGTGAAATAAGTCACACAGATTAAGAAACTTATCATAAGATATCACTGATGAAGATCCTGTAAACATGGCTACACTTGAAGTGAGTTAGGAAAGAGAACAGTGTCTCACATTTAGAAAACATTCTTATGCCTGCTTAACGGGGAAAGAGAGGTGATGTGATGCATAAAACCAGAGTTTGATATAAGCACAGGTACCGCTCCAAAAACCAACTATGGAATAGACAAGACCTACACCTTCCTCAGTGAAAGGGATTCAAAACACCATATTTCCCGCAGAGGAATATATCTGTCTAGCAAGAATCTTAAAACCTATTTATTGATATGTCTCCGTAAGGGATTCAAGTGTGTCTAGACTTTCATAAACATGGCAGCGAGAATCAGCTCAAACCCACTATAAAAAGGAATTTCAAAAACAAAACAAAAAAACTGGGAAATTCTTTACAATTCCTTCAGAGTCTCTGATGAAACCTGGAATGTCCCTATCTACAACGACAGCTGGATGTGACATAAGGCTGGACACTTGGGACTGAGAGGATTGGTGAGATTGGGTGAGCAAATGCAGACCCTTTAAAGCAATAATGCATGGCACCCATTCCATGGGTCCCAACTCTCCAGGTTGAAGGGAATATTACTACAGTTATAACATGTACGGAAAACCTAGAGAACGGACACACTGTGAATATGAAAGGTTTCTAAAACTCAACGAATAGTCCCTCTCCTGGTGCTCCGGTTTGACTTTCCACTTGCTTTACTATCAACCTCCCAACTTGGAGAGACAGCCCCTTTAACCTTCTGGTTCTCACAGGTTGCCAATTTGGCAGAGGATGAAAGGGAAGAGGGAGAACCAATGAGAGAGTAGCTGTTAGGCATTTGGACGGGCACATATCACTGTAATTTCCCGGCAGGAAGAAGAATTAACCAAAGTCTCAGCCCCCCACCGCGAACCAGCATAGGTCCTGAACCAAAATTTTGGACTTGCGGTCAGCTCACCAAAAACGAGTTGAAAAATGGAGCTCAGGGGCACAGCAATTCACAAACTGGCCGAGTAATAAAGGACAACTATCGTCCAAAAATCTGTTGAGGGAAGGCAACGAGGCGGACTTGAAAGAGTGGCAGAATAGCAGGAAACAGATTTCAAGAGGTACGTTGGAATCACCTTTAAAGCACAGGAAGAGGGGCCCAACTTCGACAATGATGCACTTGGCCAAAAAGGGCGTATGCGTTTTCTCCTGAATATATTCAGGAGAAAACGCATACGCCCTTTTTGGCCAAGCAAGCAAGCGGGCAATGCAAATCTGCACTACAAAGAAGTATCACTTCCCACCGGTCAAAAAGGACATCCACAAAATGTGTAAAAACCAGAAAGGCAAGACAGGCCCTGGAGAACAGGGAGCCTTGTTATGCTGAAAGGTGGGATGTAAATTGCCAACTGCCTCTCTGGAGGAGTACATAGTGTTCCCTAAAACAAGTAAACAACAGAGCTACAGAGCCAAGGGCACTACCAGTCTAGGGAATATACTTTGGGAAAACGGAAAATCAATAAGACAGAGCCACCCCAAAATTTAAGGCTGCACTGCTTACAAGGACCTCAACTTGGGTACACCTTAAATATCCCAGGAAATATAAAAATGGTTCAAAAAATTGTGGTACTTACGTACGATGGAATATGCCTCAGCCATGAAATCAATGTCATAAGACCAGTAGCAGCAAAATGGGTGGATTCAGGTACGATGACTCTAAGTGAAATAAGTCACAGAGAAAAAGAAACTTATCATGAGATATCACTTATGAAGATCCTGTAAACATGGCTACACTTGAACTGAGTTAGGAAAGAGAACAGTGTCTCACATTTAGAAAACACTCTTATGCCTGCTTAAGGGGGAAGGAGAGGTGGGGTGATGCATAAAACCAGAGTTTGATATAAGCACAGGTACTGTTCCAAAAACCAACTATGGAATAGACAAGACCTACACCTTCCTCAATGAAAGGGACTCAAAATCCCATATTTCCCACAGAGGAATATATCTGACTAGTAAGAATCTTAAAACCTATGTATTGATATGTCTCCGTTATGGAATCAAGTGTGTCTAGACTGTTATAAACATGGCAGCGAGAATCAGCTCAAACCCACTATAAAAAGGAATTTCAAAAACAAAACAAAAAAACTGGGAAATTATTTACAATTCCTTCAGGGTCTCTGATGAAACCTGGAATGACCCTATCTACAATGACAGCTGGATGTGGCATAAGGAGGGACACTTGGGACTGAGACGATTGGTGAGATTGGGTGAGCAAATGCAGACCCTCTAAATCACAAACGCCTGGCACCCATTCCATGGGTCCCAACTCTCCAGGTTGAAGGGAATATTACTACAGCTATAACATGTACGAGAAACCTAGAGAACGGACACACTGTGAATACGAAAGGTTTCTAAAACTCAACGAATAGTCCCTCTCCTGGTGCTCCGGTTTGACTTCCGTCTGCTTTACTATCAACCTCCCAACTTGGAGAGACAGCCCCTTTAACCTCCTTGTTCACACAGGTTGCCAATTTGGCAGAGGATGAAAGGGAAGAGGGAGAACCAATGAGAGCGTAGCTGTTAGGCATTTGGACGGGCACATATCACTGTAATTTCCCGGCAGGAAGAAGAATTAACCAAATTCTCAGCCACCCACCGGGAACCAGTATAGGTCCTGAACCAAAATTTTGGACTTGCGGTCAGCTCACCAAAAACGAGTTGAAAAATGGAGCTCAGGGGCACAGCAATTCACAAACTGGCCGAGTAATACAGGACAACTATCGTCCAAAAATCTGTTGAGGGAAGGCAGCGAGGCAGACTTGAAAGCGAGGCAGAATAGCAGGAAACAGATTTGAACAGGTACGTTGGAATCGCCTTTAAAGCACAGGAAGAGGGGCCCAACTTCGACAATTATGCACTTGGCCAAAAAGGGCGTATGCATTTCCTCCTGAATATATCCAGGAGAAAACGCATACGCTCTTTTTGGCCAAGCAAGCAAGCGGGCAATGCAAATCTGCACTACAAAGAATTATCACTTCCCACCGGTCAAAACGGATATCCACAAAATGTGTAAAAACCAGAAAGGCAAGAGAGGCCCTGGAGAACAGGGAGCCTTGCTATGCTGATGGGCGGGATGTAAATTGCCAACGGCCTCTCTGGAGGAGTGCATTGTGTTCCCTAAAACAAGTAAACAACAGAGCTACAGAGCCAACGGCACTTCCAGTCTAGGGAATATACCTTGGGAAAACTGAAAATCAATAAGAGAGAGCCATCCCAAAATTTAGGGCTGCACTGCTTACAAGGACCTCAACTTGGGTCCACCTTAAATATCCCAGGAAATATAAAAATGGTTCAAAAAATTGTGGTACTTATGTACGATGGAATATCCCTCAGCCATGAAATCAATGTCATAAGACCAGTAGCAGCAAAATGGGTGGATTCAGGTACGATGATTCTAAGTGAAATAAGTCACACAGAAAAAGAAACTTATCATAAGATATCACTTATGAAGATCCTGTAAACATGGCTACACTTGAACTGAGTTAGGAAAGAGAACAGAGTCTCACATTTAGAAAACACTCTTATGCCTCCTTAAGGGGGAAGGAGAGGTGGGGTGATGCATAAAACCAGAGTTTGATATAAGCACAGGTACCGTTCCAAAAACCAACTATGGAATAGACAAGACCTACACCTTCCTCAGTGAAAGGGACTCACAACACCATATTTCCCACAGAGGAATAAATCTGACTAGTAAGAATCTTAAAACCTATGTATTGATATGTCTCCGTTACGGAATCAAGTGTATCTAGACTGGCATAAACATGGCAGCGAGAATCAGCTCAAACCCACTATAAAAAGGAATTTCAAAAACACAACAAAAAAACTGGGAAATTCTTTACAATTCCTTCAGGGTCTCTGATGAAACCTGGAATGACCCTATCTACAATGACAGCTGGATGTGGCATAAGGAGGGACACTTGGGACTGAGACGATTGGTGAGATTGGGTGAGCAAATGCAGACCCTTTAAAGCACAAGCGCCTGGCACCCATTCCATGGGTCCCAACTCTCCCGGTTGAAGGGAATATTACTACAGCTATAACATGTACGGGAAACCTAGAGAACGGACACACTGTGAATACGAAAGGTTTCTAAAACTCAACGAATAGTCCCTCTCCTGGTGCTCCGGTTTGACTTCCATCTGCTTTACTATCAACCTCCCAACTTGGAGACACAGCCCCTTTAACCTCCTGGTTCGCACAGGTTGCCAATTTGGCAGAGGATGAAAGGGAAGAGGGAGAACCAATGAGAGAGTAGCTGTTAGGCATTTGGACGGGCACATATCACTGTAATTTCCCGGCAGGAAGAAGAATTAACCAAAGTCTCAGCCACCCACCGGGAACCAGTATAGGTCCTCAACCAAAATTTTGGACTTGCAGTCAGCTCAACAAAAACGAGTTGAAAAATGGAGCTCAGGGTCACAGCAATTCACAAACTGGCCGAGTAATAAAGGACAACTATCGTCCAAAAATCTGTTGAGGGAAGGCAACGAGGCGGAATTGAAAGCGAGGCAGAATAGCAGGAAACAGATTTCAAGAGGTACGTTGGAATCGCCTTTAAAGCACAGGAAGAGGGGCACAACTTCGACAATGATGCACTTGGCCAAAAAGTGCATATGCGTTTTCTCCTGAATATATTCAGGAGAAAACGCATACTTCCTTTTTGGCCAAGCAAGCAAGCAGGCAATGCAAATCTGCACTACAAATATGTATCAATTCCCACCGGTCAAAAGGGACATCCACAAAATGTGTAAAAAACAGAAAGGCAAGACAGGCCCTGGATAACAGGGAGCCTTTCTATGCTGAAGGGCGGGATGTAAATTGCCAACTGCCTCTCTGGAGGAGTGCATTGTGTTCCCTAAAACAAGTAAAGAAGAGAGCTACAGAGCCAAGGGCACTTCCAGTCTAGGGAATATACCTTGGGAAAACTGGAAATCAATAAGACAGAGCCATCCCAAAATTTAGGGCTGCACTGCTTACAAGGACCTCAACTTGGGTCCACCTTAAATATCCCAGGAAATATAAAAATGGTTCAAAAAATTGTGGTACTTACGTACGATGGAATATCCCTCAGCCATGAAATCAATGTCATAAGACCAGTAGCAGCAAAATGGGTGGATTCAGGTACGATGATTCTAAGTGAAATAAGTCACACAGAAAAAGAAACTTATCATAAGATATCACTTATGAAGATCCTGTAAACATGGCTAAACTTGAACTGAGTTAGGAAAGAGAACAGTGTCTCACATTTAGAAAACACTCTTATGCCTGCTTAAGGGGGAGGGAGAGGTGGGGTGATGCATAAAACCAGAGTTTGATATAAGCACAGGTACCGTTCCAAAAACCAACTATGGAATAGACAAGACCTACACCTTCCTCAGTGAAAGGGACTCACAACACCATATTTCCCGCAGAGGAATATATCTGACTAGTAAGAATATTAAAACCTATGTATTGATATGTCTCCGTTACGGAATCAAGTGTGTCTAGACTGGCATAAACATGGCAGCGAGAATCAGCTCAAACCCACTATAAAAAGGAATTTCAAAAACAAAACAAAAAAACTGGGAAATTCTTTACAATTCCTTCAGGGTCTCTGATGAAACCTGGAATGACCTTATGTACAACGACAGCTCGATATGGCATAAGGCTGGACACTTGGGACTGAGAGGATTGGTGTGATTGGGTGAGCAAATGCAGACCATTTAAAGCAATAATGCATGGCACCCATTCGATGGGTCCCAACTCTCCAGGTTGAAGGGAATATTACTACAGTTATAACATGTACGGGAAACCTAGAGAATGGACACACTGTGAATACGAAAGGTTTCTAAAACTCAACCAATAGTCCCTCTCCTGGTGCTCCGGTTTGACTTTCCATCTGCTTTACTATCAACCTCCCAACTTGGAGAGACAGCCCCTTTAACCTCCTGGTTTGCACAGGTTGCCAATTTGGCAGAGGATTAAAGGGAAGAGGGAGAACCAATGAGAGAGTAGCTGTTAAGCATTTGGACGGGCACATATCACTGTAATTTCCCGCAGGAAGAAGAATTAACCAAGGTCTCAGCCACCCACCCGGAACCAGTATAGGTCCTGAACCAAAATTTTGGACTTGCGGTCAGCTCACCAAAAACGAGTTGAAAAATGGATCTCAGGGGCACAGCAATTCACAAACTGGCCGAGTAATAAAGGACAACTATCGTCCAAAAATCTGTTGAGGGAAGGCAGCGAGGCGGACTTGAAAGCGAGGCAGAATAGCAGGAAACAGATTTGAACAGGTACGTTGGAATCGCCTTTAAAGCACAGGAAGAGGGGCCCAACTTCGACAATGATGCACTTGGCCAAAAACGGCGTATGCATTTCCTCCTGAATATATCCAGGAGAAAACGCATACGCCCTTTTTGGCCAAGCAAGCAAGCGGGCAATGCAAATCTGCACTACAAAGAAGTATCACTTCCCACCGGTCAAAAGGGATATCCACAAAATGTGTAAAAACCAGAAAGGCAAGACAGGCCCTGGAGAACAGGGAGCCTTGCTATGCTGATGGGCGGGATGTAAATTGCCAACTGCCTCTCTGGAGGAGTGCATTGTGTTCCCTAAAACAAGTAAACAACAGAGCTACAGAGCCAAGGGCACTTCCAGTCTAGGGAATATACCTTGGGAAAACTGGAAATCAATAAGACAGAGCCATCCCAAAATTTAGGGCTGCACTGATTACAAGGACCTCAACTTGGGTCCACCTTAAATATCCCAGGAAATATATAAATGGTTCAAAAAATTGTGGTACTTATGTACGATGGAATATCCCTCAGCCATGAAATCAATGTCATAAGACCAGTAGCAGCAAAATGGGTGGATTCAGGTACGATGATTCTAAGTGAAATAAGTCACACAGAAAAAGAAACTTATCATAAGATATCACTTATGAAGATCCTGTAAACATGGCTACACTTGAACTGAGTTAGGAAAGAGAACAGTGTCTCACATTTAGAAAACACTCTTATGCCTGCTTAAGGGGGAAGGAGAGGTGGGGTGATGCATAAAACCAGAGTTTGATATAAGCACAGGTACCTTTCCAAAAACCAACTATGAAATAGACAAGACCTACACCTTCCTCAGTGAAAGGGACTCACAACACCATATGACCCGCAGAGGAATATATCTGACTAGTAAGAATCTTAAAACCTATGTATAGATATGTCTCCGTTATGGAATCAAGTGTGTCTAGACTGGCATAAACATGGCAGCGAGAATCAGCTCAAACCCACTATAAAAAGGAATTTCAAAAACAAAACAAAACAACTGGGAAATCTTTACAATTCCTTCAGGGTCTCTGATGAAACCTGGAATGACCCTATCTACAACGACAGCTGGATGTGGCATAAGGCTGGACACTTGGGACTGAGAGGATTGGTGAGATTGGGTGAGCAAATGCAGTCCCATTAAAGCACAAATGCCTGGCACCCATTCCATGGGTCCCAACTCTCCAGGTTGAAGGGAATATTACTACAGCTATAACTTGTACGGGAAACCTAGAGAATGGACCCACTGTGAATACGAAATGTTTCTAAAACTGAACGAATAGTCCCTCTCCTGGTGCTCCGGTTTGACTTTCCATCTGCTTTACTATCAACCTCCCAAATTGGAGAGACAGCCCCTTTAACCTCCTGGTTCGCACAGGTTTCCAATTTGGCAGAGGATGAAAGGGAAGAGGGAGAACCAATGAGAGAGTAGCTGTTAGGCATTTGGACGGGCACATATCACTCAAATAACCGGCAGGAAGAAGAATTAACCAAACTCTCAGCCCCCCACTGGGAACCAGCATAGGTCCTGAACCAAAATTTTGGTCTTGCGGTCCACGCACAAAAAACGACTTGAAAAATGGAGCTCAGGGGCACAGCAATTCACAAACTGGCCGAGTAATAAAGGACAACTATCGTCCAAAAATCTGTTAAGGGAAGGCAACGAGGAGGACTTGAAAGCGAGGCAGAATAGCAGGAAACAGATTTCAAGAGGTACGTTGGAATCACCTTTAAAGCAGAGGAAAAGGGGCACAACTTCGAAAATGATGCACTTGGCCAAAAAGGGCGTATGCGTTTTCTCCTGAATATATCCAGGAGAAAACGCATACGCCCTTTTTGGCCAAGCAAGCAAGCGGGCAATGCAAATCTGCACTACAAAGAAGTATCACTTCCCACCGGTCAAAAGGGACATCCACAAAATGTGTAAAAACCAGAAAGGCAAGACAGGCCCTGGAGAACAGGGAGCCTTGTTATCCTGATGGGCGGGATGTACACTGCCAACTGCCTCTCTTGAGGAGTGCATTGTGTTCCCTAAAACAAGTAAACAACAGAGCTACAGAGCCAAGGGCACGTCCAGTCTAGGGAATATACCTTGGGAAAGCTGAAAATCAATAAGACAGAGCCACCCCAAAATTTAGGGCTGCACTGCTTACAAGGACCTCAACTTGGGTACAACTTAAATATCCCAGGAAATATATAAATGGTTCAAAAAATTGTGGTACTTACATATGATGGAATATCCCTCAGCCATGAAATCAATGTCATAAGACCAGTAGCAGCAAAATGGGTGGATTCAGGTACGATGATTCTAAGTGAAATAAGTCACACAGAAATAGAAACTTATCATAAGATATCACTTATGAAGATCCTGTAAACATGGCTACACTTGAACTGAGTTAGGAAAGAGAGCAGTGTCTCACATTTAGAAAACACTCTTATGCCTGCTTAAGGGGGAAGGAGAGGTGGGGTGATGCATAAAACCAGAGTTTGATATAAGCACAGGTACCGTTCCAAAAACCAACTATGGAATAGACAAGACCTACACCTTCCTCAGTGAAAGGGACTCAAAACCCCATATTTCCCGCAGAGGAATATATCTGACTAGTAAGAATCTTAAAACCTATATATTGGTATGTCTCTGTAAGGGAATCAAGTGTATCTAGACTGGCATAAACATGGCAGCGAGAAACAGCTCAAACCCACTATAAAAAGGAATTTTAAAAACAAAACAAAAAAACTGGGAAATTCTTTACAATTCCTTCAGGGTCTCTGATGAAACCTGGAATGAACCTATCTACAACGACAGCTGGATGTGGCATAAGGCTGGACACTTGGGACTGAGAGGATTGGTGAGTTTCGGTGAGCAAATGCAGAAACTTTAAAGCACAAATGCCTGGCACCCATTCCATGGGTCCCAACTCTCCAGGTTGAAGGGTATATTACTACAGCTATAACATGTACGGGAAACCTAGAGAACGGACCCACAGTGAATACGAAAGGTTTCTAAAACTCAACGAATAGTCCCTCTCCTGGTGCTCCGGTTTGACTTTCCATCTGCTTTACTATCAATCTCCCAACTTGGAGAGACAGCCCATTTAACCTCCTGGTTCGCACAGGTTTCCAATTTGGCAGAGGATGAAAGGGAAGAGGGAGAACCAATGAGAGAGTAGCTGTTAGGCATTTGGACGGGCACATATCACCCTAACTTCCCAGCAGGATGAAGAATTAACCAAAGTCTCAACCACCCACCAGGAACCAGGATAGTTCCTGAAACAAAATTTTGGACTTGCGGTCAGCTCACAAAAAACGAGTTGAAAAATGGAGCTCAAGGGCACAGCAATTCACAACCTGGCAGAGTAATAAAGGACAACTATCGTCTAAAAATCTGTTAAGGGAAGGCAAAGAGGCGGACTTGAAAGCTAGGCAGAATAGCAGGAAATAGATTTCAAGAGGTACGTTGGAATCGCCTTTAAAGCACAGGAAGAGGGGCACAACTTCGACAATGATGCACTTGGCCAAAAAGGGCGTATGCGTTTTCTCCTGAATATATTCAGGAGAAAACGCATACGCCCTTTTTGGCGAAGCAAGCAAGCGGGCAATGCTAATCTGCACTACAAAGAAGTATCACTTCCCACCGGTCAAAAGGGACATCCACAAAATGTGTAAAAACCAAAAAGGCAAGACAGGCCCTGGAGAACAGGGAGCCTTGTTATCCTGATGGGCGGGATGTACACTGCCAACTGCCTCTCTTGAGGAGTGCATTGTGTTCCCTAAAACAAGTAAACAACAGAGCTACAGAGCCAAGGGCACTTCCAGTCTAGGGAATATACCTTGGGAAAACTGAAAATCAATAAGACAGAGCCACCCCAAAATTTAGGGCTGCACTGCTTACAAGGACCTCAACTTGGGTACACCTTAAATATCCCAGGAAATATAAAAATGGTTCAAAAAATTGTGGTACTTACGTATGATGGAATATCCCTCAGCCATGAAATCAATGTCATAAGACCAGTAGCAGCAAAATGGGTGGATTCAGGTACGATGATTCTAAGTGAAATAAGTCACAGAGAAAAAGAAACTTATCATAAGATATCACTTATGAAGATCCTGTAAACATGGCTACACTTGAACTGAGTTAGGAAAGAGAACAGTGCCTCACATTTAGAAAACACTCTTATGCCTGCTTAAGGGGGAAGGAGAGGTGGGGTGATGCATAAAACCAGAGTTTGATATAAGCACAGGTACCGTTCCAAAACCCAACTATGGAATAGACAAGACCTACAACTTCCTCAGTGAAAGGGACTCAAAACCCCATATTTCCCGCAGAGGAATATATCTGACTAGTAAGAATCTTAAAACCTATGTATTGATATGTCTCCGTAAGGGAATCAAGTGTGTCTAGACTGGCATAAACATGGCAGCGAGAATCAGCTCAAACCCACTATAAAAAGGAATTTCAAAAACAAAACAAAAAACTGGGAAATTCTTAACAATTCCTTCAGGGTCTCTGATGCAACCTGGAAAGACCCTATCTACAATGACAGCTGGATGTGGCATAAGGCTGGACACTTGGGACTGAGAGGATTGGTGAGATTGGGTGAGCAAATGCAGACCCTTTAAAGGACAAATGCCTGGCACCATTCCATGGGTCCCAACTCTCCAGGTTGAAGGGAATTTTACTGCAGCTAAACATGTATGGGAAACATAGAGAACGAACCCACTGTGAATATGAAAAGTTTCTAAAACTCAACAAATAGTCCCTCTCCTGGTGCTCCAGTTTGAGTTTCCATCTGCTTTACTATCAATCTCCCAACTTGGAGAGACAGCCCCTTTAACCTCCTGGTTCACACAGGTTTCCAATTTGGCAGAGGATGAAAGGGAAGAGGGAGAACCAATGAGAGAGTAGCTCTTAGGCATTTGGACGGGCACATATGACTCTAACATCCCGGCAGGAAGAAGAATTAACCAAAGTCTCAGCCCCCCACCGGGAACCAGCATAGGTCATGAACCAAAATTTTGAACTTGCGGTCAGCTCACAAAAAACGAGTTGATAAATGGAGCTCAGGGGCACAGCAATCCGCAAACTGACCAAGTAATAAAGGACAAGTATCGTCTAAAAATCTGTTGAGGGAAGGCAACGAGGCCGACTTGAAAGTGAGGCAGAATAGCAGGAAACAGATTTCAAGAGGTACGTTGGAATCGCCTTTAAAGCACAGGAAGAGGGGCACAACTTTGACAATGATGCACTTCGTCAAAAAGGGCGTTTGGGTTTTCTCCTGAATATATTCAGGAGAAAACGCATAGGCCCTTTTTGGCCAAGCAATCAAGCGGGCAATGCAAATCTGCACTACAAAGAAGTATCACTTCCCACCGGTCAAAAGAGTCATCCACAAAATGTGTAAAAACCAGAAAGGCAAGACAGACCCTGGAGAACAGGGAGCCTTGTTATGCTGAAGGGCGGGATGTAAATTGACAACTGCCTCTCTGGAGGAGTGCATTGTGTTCCCTAAAAGAAGTAAACAACAGAGCTACAGAGCCAAGGGCACTTCCAGTCTAGGGAATATACCTTGGGAAAACAGAAAATCATTAAGACAGAGCCACCCCAAAATTTAGGGCTGCACTGCTTACAAGGACCTCAACTTGGGTACACCTTATTTATCCCAGGAAATATAAAAATGGCTCAAAAAATTGTGGTACTTACGTACGATGGAATATCCCTCAGCCATGAAATCAATGTCATAAGACCAGTAGCAGCAAAATGGGTGGATTCCGGTACGATGATTCTAAGTGAAATAAGTCACACAGAAAAAGAAACTTATCATAAGATATCACTTATGAAGATCCTGTAAACATGGCTACAATTGAACTGAGTTAGGAAAGAGAACAGTGTCTCACATTTAGAAAACACTCTTATGCCTGCTTAAGCGGGAAGGAGAGGTGGGGTGATGCATAAAACCAGAGCTTGATATAAGCACAGGTACCGTTCCAAAAACCAACTATGGAATAGACAAGACCTACACCTTCCTCAGTGAAAGGGACTCAAAACCCCATATTTCCCGCAGAGGAATATATCTGACTAGTAAGAAACTTAAAACCTATGTATTGATATGTCTCCGTAAGGGAATCAAGTGTGTCTAGACTGGCATAAACATGGCAGCGAGAATCAGCTCAAACCCACTATAAAAAGGAATTTCAAAAACAAAACAAAAAACTGGGAAATTATTAACAATTCCTTCAGGGTCTCTGATGAAACCTGGAAAGACCCTATCTACAATGACAGCTGGATGTGTCATAAGGCTGGACACTTGGGACTGAGAGGATTGGTGAGATTGGGTGAGCAAATGCAGACCCTTTAAAGCACAAATGCCTGGCACCCATTCCATGGGTCCCAACTCTCCAGGTTGAAAGGAATATTACTACAGCTAAACATGTACGGGAAACATAGAGAACGAACAGACTGTGAATACGAAAAATTTCTAAAACTCAACGAATAGTCCCTACCCTGGTGCTCCAGTTTGACTTTCCATCTGCTTTACTATCAACCTCCCAACTTGGAGAGACAGCCCCTTTAACCTCCTGGTTCGCATAGGTTTCCAATTTGGCAGTGGATGAAAGGGAAGAGGGAGAACCAATGAGAGAGTAGCTGTTAGGCATTTGGATGGGCACATATCACTCTAACATCCCGGCAGGAAGAAGAATTAACCAAAGTCTCAGCCCCCCACCGGGAACCAGCATAGGTCATGAACCAAAATTTTGGATTTGCGGTCAGCTCACAAAAAACGAGTTGAAAAATGGAGCTCAGGGGCACAGCAATTCACAAACTGGCCGAGTAATAAAGGACAACTATTGTCCAAAAATCTGTTGAGGGAAGGCAACGGGGCGGACTTGAAAGCAAGGCAGAATAGCAGGAAATAGATTTCAAGAGGTACGTTGGAATCGCCTTTGAAGCACAGGAAGAGGGGCACAACTTCGACAATGATGCACTTGGCCAAAAAGTACGTATGCGTTTTCTCCTGAATATATTCAGGAGAAAACGCATACGCCCTTTTTGGCCAAGCAATCAAGCGGGCAATGCAAATCTGCACTACAAAGAAGTATCACTTCCCACCGGTCAAAAGGGACATCCACAAAATGTGTAAAAACCAGAAAGGCAAGAAAGGCCCTGGAGAACAAGGAGACTTGTTATGCTGTTTGGCGTTATATAAATTGCCAACTGCCTCTCTGGAGGAGTGCATTGTGTTCCCTAAAAGAAGTAAACAACAGACCTACAGAGCCAAGGGCACTTCCAGTCTAGGGAATATACCTTGGGAAACTGAAAATCAATAAGACAGAGCCACCCCAAAATTTAGGGTTGCACTGCTTACAAGGACCTCAACTTGGGTACACCTTAAATATCCCAGGAAATATATTAATGGTTCAAAAAATTGTGGTATTTACATACGATGGAATATCCCTCAGCCATGAAATCAATGTCATAAGACCAGTAGCAGCAAAATGGGTGGATTCAGGTATGATGATTCTAAGTGAAATATGTAACACAGAAAAGGAATCTTATCATAAGATATCACTTATGAAGATCCTGTAAACATGGCTACACTTGAACTGAGTTAGGAAAGAGAACAGTGTCTCACATTTAGAAAACACTCTGATGCCTTCTTAAGGGGGAAGGAGAGGTGGGGTGATGCATAAAAGCAGAGTTTGATATATGCACAGGTACCGTTCCAAAAACCAACTATGGAATAGACAAGACCTACACCTTCCTCAGTGAAACGGACCCGAGGCATCTGTGAGTAACCGTGAGCTGAGCCCCAGGCCGGCTGCTGTTGAACTTTTCCCACCCTTCCCAGGTAAAACACCTGAATATGTACAAGGGCTTGAAAGCCTAGAGGAAGGGGTGTGGAGCCACACCAGCGACAGCACGCAGGCCAACTTGGGGCCTGCAGGCCAGCCAGGATGGTCCTGGCCCTGGGCACTCTTTTGGAAGCTTTCCATTGCCCTGCCTGAGATACCCCATCTGTCCCGGCCCCCACTGCTTTTTTCCTTCCTCACCTCTCTCCGGAGAGAAATTCCAGCGGAAGGTATGGGTGACACATCCTCTTCTTTACAGGTGGAAACCTGGCAACTCCTGCAGAAAGTCCAGCAGAGACCCACTCACACCGGGCCACCCACAAAGCCGTGGCCCCTCACTCCCTCCTTCCAGAACAGCCCCGAGACTGCTGACGGGGCAGAGAATATGGAGTCAGGCACAGCTTCAGGGGCTATTGCTGCCTGCAGCGCTGTTTATATTGACCTCAACCCAGGCACACCTGGGGAGGGCCGGCCAGCAGGGTCAGGCTACCCAAGTCAGCTAATCCTCAGCCCTCAGGGAATCACATTGTTGAAAATGGACCTCGCTAAGGCAGAATAGAAGCCAAGGAATAAAAGGACACAATGCCATTTGCAGCACCGTAGGTGTGTCTAGAGGTAATCACGTGACTTGTAGTAAGTCAGAAAGTGAAAGACACATATCATATCATATCTCTTATAGGTGTGACCGAAAAATGGATACCAGGGCAGATATTTCCACGGAGAAGGGCAATCACAGATTCATTCAACAAACTTATGGTTCACCAATGGAAAGGTGTGAAGATTGGTTTCATTATGATATTGGGGTTAATAGACATATACAAACACAGGTGACATATATAATCACCAAAGACCTACAGAATACCACGAGAAGACTACTCAACATTCTGTCATAAGGTACATGGGAAAAGGATCCCAGGAAGAACAGACATATGTATATGTGTAAAAGAACCACATCTTCCACACCTACAACAAGCCAAACATTGTAATCATATTTGCTGTAATAAAAAATAAAAAATTACATTAAAAACTCGAACAAGAAGCAGTGAGACAAACTTGAGGGGCTTTCTCCTGGCACATTCCATTCTAAATTCCAATCTAGAACATGACTTCCATTGAGGCTCTGTTGCTCTAGTAAGCAGATTTGGTAAGGGAGAACTGCTGCCACCTTGTGGCCGTTTCACAAAACAGCAGCTTTAATCCCAGCGCTAATGGTCAGTTGATATTCAAAATCATTGCAGGCCTGTAAAGGACACCTGCCCTGAAAACAAATACCGGGTTCATATATCGACCAAAAAATTCAAAGTATGTCCATATTTCAAAACGACAGTTTCAAAAGGCATATTTTACACACATTAGTGTTCTGCTTCTTTTTCTTTCTTTCTTTTTTTGTTAAAAAAATGGGAATGGCAAAAAGCATCCCTCAGAATGGGCGAAAATATTTGCAAACGAATCAATGGACAAAGGTTTAATCTCCAATATATATAAAGAGCTCATGCAGCTTAATATTAAAAAAAACAAACAACCCAATACAAAAATGGGCAGAAGATCTAAAGAGACGTTTCTTCAAAGAAGACACAGAGATGGCCAAGACGCACATGAAAAGCTGCTCAACATCACTAATTATTAGAGAAATGCAAATCAAAACTACAATGAGGTATCACCTCACACCTGTTACAATTGGCATCATCAGAAAATCTACAAACAACAAATTCTGGGGAGGGTGTGGACAAAAGGATCCCTCTTCCACTAGTGGTGGAAATGTAAATTGATACAGTCACGATGGAGAACAGTATGGAGTTTCCTTAAAAAACCTAGATATAGAATTACCATATGATCCAACAATCCCGCTTCTGGGCATATACCCAGAGAAAACCATAAATTAAAAAGGCACATTCACCACAATGCTCATTTCAGCACTATTTACGATAGCCAGGTAATGGAAGCAACCTAAATACCCACAGACAGACGAATGGATAAAGATGTGGTACATATATAAAATGGAATATTACTCAGCCATAAGAAGGAATGAAACTGGGTCATTTGTAGAGACGTTGATGGATCTAGAGACTGTCATACAGAATGAAGTAAGTCAGAAAGAGAAAAACAAATATGGTATATTAATGCATATATGTGGAACATAGAAAAATGGTACAGATGAACTGGTTTGCAGGGAAGAAATAGAGACACAGAGGTAGAGAACACACGTATGGAAACCTAGTGTGGGAAGCCATGGGGTGGTGGTCGTGGGATGAGTTGGGAGATTGGGATTGACCTGTATACATGTATATGCATAAAATACATAACTAATAATAACCTGCTGTATAAAAAAATAAATAAAATTAAATTTCAAAATTAAAAAAATAAAATTTAAAAATAAAACAGAAAAAAGTTCTTCCCTTCACACAGATGTATTTATATGAATGAATGATTTCCATGCTTATATCTATAAATACATAAAAGAGGAATAAAATCTAACTTGAACAAAAAAAGAAAAAAAATAACCTGAACCCACCAGTTGGACAGAGGAAAACACTACCAGGGCACTTGCTCCAGCGGTAAACAATTCTGAAATTGGTCAGTGGTGGGGAATCATCTCCCATAGAGCCAGCAGCCCACTCCTACGCAAGGAGCATCCTCATTGCAAAGAGGGGGCCATGCTGAGGCATCTGTGAGTAACCGTGAGCTGAGCCCCAGGCCAGCTGCTGTTGAACTTTTGCCACCCTTCCCAGGTAAAACACCTGAATATGTACAAGGGCTTGAAAGCCTAGAGAAAGGGCCGTGGAGCCACAACAGCGACAGCACGCAGGCCGACTTGGTGCCTGCACGCCAGTCAGGATGGTCCAGTCCCCAGATGCTCTTCTGGAAGCTTTCCATTTCCCTGCCTGAGATACCCCTCCTGCCACGGCCCCCACTGCTTTTTTACTTCCTCACCTCTGCCTGGGGAGAAATTCCAGTGGCAGGTATCGGTGACACATCCTCTTCTTTAGCAGGTGGCAGCCTGGCAACTCCTGCAGAAAGTCCAGCAGAGCCCCACTCACACTGGGCCACCCACAAAGCCACGGACCCTCACTCCCTCCCACCAGCACAGCTCCGGAACTGCCTACGGGGCAGAGAATATGCCGTCAGTCACAGCTACAAGGGCTGTCGCTCACTGGAGTGCTGTTTATATTGCCCTCAACCCAGGGACACCTGTGGCGGGCCGGCAGGCAGTTTCAGGCTGCCAAAATCAGCCAATCCTCACCCCTCAGGGTTCACAGTTGCAGAAAATGAAACTTGCTAAACGGGCCAGGCCCTAGGAACAGGTGTGGGCTCTTGAGAGTCAGGATAGACAAGGGGCTGCAGCTGCGGCTTCTTTTCTTATCATTTTATCTGGTCCATGAGTGGAAAACAACTTCAAGAAGACCCTATCCTAATGAGAGGAACCCAGGAGTCAGGGAGAGGAGTGATGGTGGGTGGAGACAGAGGCCTGGTGCCCTGGCTGCATTGGAAGTGTCTGGAAGACCAGGCAGAAAGAGCCTGCAGAGAGTGATAGCCATGGTCACAGACCTGTCAGAGCTGCTGTTTGTTAGTTCAAGTCCTGCTCTGAGGTGTTCTGTGTCAGCTGTGAGCGACAGGTGAGTTGTGGGTTCTCTGCAAGGTGGGCTATGTGCACAGTTCCTGTGTGTCCAGCCCTGCTGGGGTACCTGCCCAGGGGAGCTCTGTATCCTGGGAAGGGCCTGAGTAGGAGAGCCCCATGGGCTGCTGGGTAGCTGCAGAGGTGAGCTCCATACCCTGGGAGGGACTTGACCACGAGAGCCCCGTGGGCTGTGGGGTAGGGGTGCCGCCCAGGTGAGCTCCATATCCTGGGATTGGCCTGACCACGAGAGCCCCATGGGCTGCTGGAGACCTGGTAAAGGATATCAGGACAGTCAGTGAAGCCACCGAGGATATACATCCAGTAGCTCCTATTTCCTACTCCCTGCTGGTCATTCTACCTTCCACCAGGCCATGGCATTCTGTATTAGACTTCAATGATGCCTTCTTCTGCATTCCATTCATCTCAGAGTCACAAGAATTTTTGGCTTGTGAGTGGCAGGACACAACATGCAACAAAAGCAATAATGCTGGGCCGTCCTGCCCCAATGGTTCAAAAATCCCCACACCATCATTGGGGAAATGTCCTCTAAAGACCTAAAAGTTCAACCTCTGTAAAAGGGAACCCTCCTTCAATATGCAGATGACATTCTGATCGCCAGGCCTACTAAAGACGCCTCTGAACTACCTAGCCAAGAAAGGATAGAAGGTGTCCAAGAAAAACGCTCAAATATCCCAGGCTAAGGTGACATGCCTGGGCTTCATTCTCACAGATATTCGGAGAAACGCATCCCAGGATAGGGAAGAAGCCATTTGCAGCCTTACCTCTTCTAAAACTAGAAGACAGCTTAGGGGTTCCTGGGGAGGCCAAGGTTTTCTGCATCTGGATCCGTAACTACAGTCTAATAGCTGGGCCTCTACATGAAACACTGACACGAAAAGATGATTATCCTTTTGAATAGAATCCAGAAGCAGCCTTTCAAGAATGGAAAGAGCAGTCAATACAGACCCTTGCCCAGGAACTGCCTAATTTAGCTAAACCCTTTGACCTTTACATACCCGGTCAAAGGTTAATCGCCCTTGGAGCCTTAGTGCAAAAACTGGGACCACTTGAAATGGAGCAACACAAGAATGCCCTTCAGGTATGATAAAATATGGTCACCAAGGGCTTTGCCACCCGACTCATCAGGCCAGGATACTGGGGTATCTAAAAAGCTGGAAATCAGCAGCCCGCAAGGAAAAGGACCCCACGTGGTGATCCTAACCACCCATCATGCCCTGAAGTTGCAGGGGTCGCTCTGTGGACACACTGACCTCGAGTGAGGAGGCCCTCCAACTCCAACCTCCAGAGAGATAAACGGGGGCAACGGGCCCCCAAGATGACTCGTGTGACCATCACTTGACCTGGAGTTTCTCTCAGAAAACGACAAGACTGTGCCCCGAAAGAGCAGACTACTGCTTGCAGGACTTACTGCACCCAGAGGGGAGCTAATAAGCTTGGCGGGGGAAACGTATATCATGCTTTCACCATAGAAAACCCTACAGACACCGCGGTGATGGTGGCCAATATGACCGGCTGGACTGCTGGCTACTTCTAAAGGCCGTTGACTCAGTGGACGTCATGGTCCTGGATCACCACTGACCCTGGACTGTCTGGGAGTTGCGCGGGCAGGGCTCTGACACATGGTGCTGTTTGTACATTAATTCAGGGACCTAATTAAAGAAAGCACAGACTACTGGTCAGAGCATCTAGTCTGGCAAAAACCGTCAGCCTAAGGTCGCCGAACATATGTGGGGTGGGGTGAAACCTGCCACCGCAGCATCCCTGCGCCTCTCTTTCCTGGACCCATAAAGGTCATTAGAATCTGTAACACTTCCAATGCTGGTGCTCAGGCGGACGAGAAGTGAGGCAGGAGGCCTTGGGACAATCAACCTCACCAGGAGGCTGGAGGGGAGATGTTTTGCCCCTCCCCCCATGTATCAGGGCTCCCACTACAGCATGAAGCAGTTACAAAAGAGGGGTCTGCACCCTCAACACCCCAAGAATAAGGAACGGAACAAAAAGCAGAGGAGGTGTTCGTCTCCGGCAACGTTCATTAAAAATTCCTGGGAGATAAAAAGAGAATCTGGGCAATAAAATAAAGTCTAACCTGTTTTTCCTTTGTGCTTTGTCTAATTTCACGTGCTCCTAGGGTTCCGCATGCAGAGGTCCCACACCCGGCACTTCAGACCCGATTTCCTAGTGCAGAATGGCTGGGTCGACACCTCAGCTAGCGGGGTCCCATGCAGACTCCGCGGCATAGAGCCTGAGCTGCAGCCAACTCAGCCCTCAAGAGCTCCATCCCCTCCCTCCCACTGACGCTGCCGGGGACCCTACACAGCAGCCCAGCCACAGCCCATGGGGGAGTGCACGCTCTCACCTCTCCATTCTGTTTTCAAAATAATGTTTCCTTTGCTTCTGAACCAAACTCAGTCTTGATCTGTTGGCTCCAATGACACTGGGCACGGGGACTCCTGTTGGGGTCCACTCTGGAGGATCAGTAACAGAAATTGAGAACATTGTAACTTCAATGAACAGATGTGTGAGCCAAACTGTAGTTAACATAGAGCAGTGTATAATGCTCGGGTAAAATAAGATGTTTCTAAGACTTACATTTGATATTTCCATCACTTTCCTATAAGCAAGTTCAGTGAAGATGTCTGTCTTATTTGTCAGGCCAACATTAGAGAAATGAAGTGATTTATTTTCATGGATGTACATCGAATACTCTTGGCTGAAGCTTCAATCTTGTTTTGAATGCTTTTCCATTGAAAATGATACCTCTCTTTCAGCTCCCCCATTTCTGAGAAGTATAAAACCTTATAATTTATTATTACCAAAGGGGAAAGGTAGGAGAAGGGATAAATTAACAGTTTGGGATTAACACATACACACTGCTATGTATAAAATAGATCATCAACAGGGAAGTACTGTATAGCACAGGGAACTACACTGAATATTTTGCAATAACCTATAAGGGGAAGTAATCTGAAAAAGAATAGATATTTTTATTGACATCATCTATCAATGACAGATAAAATGTAACCTAAGCAAGGCCGATGGTGAGCGCTTCTGACCCTGAAGATTTCAGTCATCTAAAGTTTGGGCTCTGCCTATTTCCCAAGGCCCTTAAAGGACATACGTGTAGCCGTAGCTTAAAAATTCCCCAGTTTGGGGTTCGGGGAGGCACTGATTTGGAAAAATCCCTGGTGTTCTCCTTACATGCACGGGACCCTTCCTACAGCTAAAACATGCCTGTCACATCTAGAGGATGGTACACCGTTTGATCGGAAAGAGTTTGGAAAAGGCACCTCATCTCCTCATTGCCTGGTGCTCGGGTTCAACCCTCCAGCATCTTTCCTAACAATCTCCTCACTTGGTGATATCAGCACCGTCAACATCCTGTTGCACACAGTTTGGAATTTGTCCAGAGGATGTAGCGGAAGGATGAGAAAAATATAGAGACATGTCTTAGGTGTTCGGACAGGCACATGCCACTCTAATTTCCAATCCAGAAGACAAATTCATCAAAGGCTAGAATTGCCCACGGAAACAGAATAGGGCTAGAGGAAATCCCGCTGTTTTGTGTCCAGTTTCCAAAAACACAAGTTGAAAAATGGAACTCAGGGGCACTAAAATTCATGAAACTGCAGAGTTGAAAATATCTATCGTCGAAAAATGTCTTGAGGTAAGTCACAGAAAAGGACTTGTAAGCAAGGGAGAGTGGCAGGAAACAGATTTGAAGAGGTAGAAAGGACTCCCCATTAAAGCACAAGAAAAGGGGCTGAACATCGCCAATGATGCAGTTGGCCAAAAAGGGTGTATGCATTTTTTCTGAATATATTCAAGTAAAGGCCATACACACTTTTTATCCAACCAAACAGGTGGGCACTGGAAATCAATATCACAAAATGTATCACTTCACATCAGTCAGATGGGCCATCCACATAAAGTGTAAACACCAGAAATGCAGGACAGGGCGAGGAGAAAAGGGAGCCCTGTGAGGCTGATAGTGGAAATGTAATTTGCCAACGGCCACTCTGGAGAAGTGTATTGTGTTTGCTAAAACATCTAAAAAATGAGCTACAGAGCATAGGGCACTTGCACTCATGGGCGTGTACCTTGGGAAAAACAAAAATCGACAGAAAACAGGCACCCGAACGTTTACCACCTCTCTGTTAAAAAGGGCCTCAACTTGGATATAACCTAAATGTCCCTGGAAGGATAAAATGGATAAAAGAGATGGGGTACTTATGTAGAGTGGAATATTACTCATCCAGAAATCAATGAAATAAAGCCAGTTGTAACAACTCTGGAGGAGTTACATACGATCATTCTAAGTGACATATGTCAGAAAGAAAAAGACACATATCATAAGATGTCACTTAAAGGTGGAATCAAAAATGGCTACACATGAAATAAATTACAAAACAGTAACATAGTCAAATATGTAGAAAATAGACATAAGGCTGCTAAATGGGAAAGGTGGGGAATGGTGAGGTATTATCCAGGAGGTTGAAATTAGCAAAGATACCATTCCAAGTACCAAATTGAATAACTGACAAGGCCTACACGGTACCTCAAAGAACTGCACTCAGCCCACTCAAGTCACTGGAAAATAATACATATGACTGGTAAGCATCTGAAAAAGAAGTTATTGTTGTCTCACAGTACATGAATCAAGTGGATGTACAGCAGCAAAAAACAGAGCTTTGAAAATCAGCTGTAACCAATATAAAAATAAATTTAAAACTATTTATAAAAACAGTGAGACAGACAAAAATTCTTACAACTTTTGTTGAAGGGCTACGATGTAACATGGATTGAACACATGTAGACCCACAGCAGGATGATTATATAAGGCTGGAAGCTATGCACGCTAAGAGATGTTAGAGAGGCTGGGTGAGGAAATGCAGACCTTTTAAAGTAATACTGCCTGGTACCCATTCCATGGGTCCCAAATCTGCAGGTTCAAGGGAGTCTTCTGACAGCGAAAACATGCCTGGGAAACCGAGATGAATGTACACCGTGTGCTCAGGAAAGGTGTCTAAAATGCACCTCATTTTTGATCTCCTGGTGCTGGGGTTCGCCATTCCAGCCACATTACTAACAACCTCCCCACTTGGAGAATCAGCACCTTTAACCTCCTGTTTCACACAGTTTGCAATTTGTGCAGAGGGTAAATGGAAAGAGGGGGAACCAATGAGAGATTAGCTGTAGGAGTTTTGACAGGCACATGTCACTCTAATTTCCCATTAGGAAGAAGAATTAACCAAAGGCTCAGCCTGCCTCCCCAGAACCAGAATAGGGCCGGAAGCAATCCAATGGTTTGGCGGCCAGCTCACAAAAAAAGCGAGTTGCAAAATGGAGCTCAGGAGCAGACAATTCAAAGACCTGCAAAGATATAAATGATAACCAACGTCCAAAAATATATTCAGGTAAGGCAACGAAGAGGATTTGAATGAGAGGCAGAATTGCAGGAAACAGATTTCAAAAGGTAGATTGTACTCACATTTAAAGCATATGAAAAGCAGCAGAATTTCTAAAATGATGCGGTTGGGCAAAAGGGTGTATGCGTTTTTTTCGTGAATATCTTCAGGAAAAAAACACATGCAGAGTTTTTGGCCAACCAAGCAAGACGGAAATGCAAATCTGCACAACAAAGGAGTCTCAATTTCCACTGCTCAGAAAGGCAATCCAAAAAATGTGTACAAACCAGAAATGCAGGAGAGGCCATGGAAAACAGGGAGCCTAGTCACGCTGATGGGTGGGGTATAAATATCCAAGAGCCACTCTGAAGAAGTGTATGCTGTTTCCTAAAACTTCTAAAATACAAAGCCCCCAAGCAAAGGGGACTTCAACTCACGGGCATATGACTTGGGAAGACTAAATATCAATAAGACACAGGCACCCCAAAGTTTAGGGCTGCTCTGCATACAAGAACCTCAACTTTGGTACACCTAAAATATCCCAGGAAAAAGAGAAATGCATAAAGAACTTGTGGTAATTTTGTACAACGGAATATCACTCAGACGTGAAATCAGTGTATATAAGGCCAGTAGCAGCATAATGAGTGGATTTAGGTATGATGATTCTAAGGGAAATTAGTCACACAGAAAAATAATCTTATCATAAGATATCACTTATAGAGGGAATGTCAATATCACAACACATGAACTGAATTAGGAAAGAGAACAGAGTCTCACATTTAGAAAAAAACTCTTATGCCTGCTTCAGGGGAAAGGAGAGGTGGGGTGATGCATAAAACCAGAGTATGATATTAGCACAGGTACCATTCCATAAACCAAATACAGAAGAGACAAGACCTACACCTTCCTCAGTGAATGGGACTCAACACCCCTATTCCCCGCCGAGGAATATATCTGACTAGTAAGAATCTTAAAACCTATGTATTCATATGTCTCCGTAAGGAAATCAATTGTGTCTAGACTGGCATAAACAGGTCAGTGAAAACCAGCTCAACCCCATAATAAAAATGAATTTCAAAAACAAAACCAAAAAACAGCAAAATTCTTACACAATTCCTTCAGGGGTTCTAATGAAACCTGGAATGACCCTATCTGCAAAGACAGCTGGATGAGACATAAGGCTGGACACTTGGGACTGAGAGAACTGGTGAGATTGGGAGAGAAAATGCAGACCCTTTAAAGTAGTAATGCATGCCACCATTCCATGGGTCCCAAATCTCCAGGTAGAAGGGAATATCACTACAGTTATAACATGTATGGGAAACCTAGAGAATGGACACCCTGTGATGGCGAAAGGTTTCTAAAACTCTCCTAATTTTTCCTCTCCTTGTGCTCCACTTTGGCATTCCAACTGCTTTACTATCAATCTCCCAACTTAGGAGAGTCAGCCCCTATAACCTCCTGGTTCGCACAGTTTGCTATTTGTGCAGATGATGAAAGGGAAGAGGGAGAACCAATCAGAGAGTAGATGTAGGCATTTGGACGGGCACATGTCACTCTAATTTCCCGTCAGGAAGAAGAATTAACCAAAGCCTCAGCCACCCACAGGGAACCAATAAAGCCACCCCTGGAACCAGTATAGGTCCTGAAGCAAAATTGTGGATTTGCGGCCAGCTCACAAAAATGGGATTTGAAAATTGGAGCTCAGGGGCCCAGCAATTCAAAAACCTGCAGAGTTATAAAGGACTACTCTCTTCCAGAAATCTGTTGAGGGAAGGCAATGAAGCGGACTTGAAAATGAGGCAGAATTGCACAAAACATATTTCAAGAGGTAAATTGGAATCGCCTTTGAAGCACAGAAAAAGCATCCCAACTTGGACGGTGATGCACTTGGCCAAAAAGGGCGTATGCCTTTTCCCCTGAATATATTCAGGAGAAAACGCATACGTCCTTTCTGGCCAATGAAGCAAGCATGCAATGCAAATCCACACTACAAAGAATTGTCACTTCCCACCGGTCGAAAGGGACATCTGTATATCTGTAAAAACCAGAAAGGCAAGAGCGAGATGACAAGGGCATGAAGCAATGTGATCCCAAGGGTCATGGAGGATTGTGATGACAAGCGCATGGAGCATTGTGATGACAAGATTATGTAGCATTTTGCTGACAAAGGCAAGGAGCATTGTGATGACAAGGTTCATGGAGCACTTTGATGACAAGCGTCATGGAGCATTGTGATTACAGGGGTCATGGAGCATTGGGATGACAAGAGCATGGATCATTGTGATGACAAGGTTCATGGAGCATTTTGATGACAAGAGTCCCGGATCATTGTGTCGTCAGGGTTCATGGAGCGTTGTGATGACAGTGGTCATGGAGCATTGTGATGACAGGGGTCAGGGAGCATTGTGATGAGAAGGTCATGGACCATTGGGCTGAAAATGTTCATGGAGTATTGTGATGAGAGGCGTCATGGAGCATTGTGATGACAAGGTACTGGAGCATTGTGATGAGAAGACCATGGAGCCTTGTGATGACATGTCTCATGGGGCATTCTGAGGAAAAGGGGCATGCAGCATTGTGATTACAGAGGTCTTGGAGCATTGTGATGACAAGGGCATGGAGCATTGGGATGAGAAGGCCATGGAGCGTTCTGATGACATGCATCATGGAGCTTTGTGAGGACAAGGGCATGGAGCATTGTGTTTTCAGGGGTCTTGGAGCACTGTGATGAAAAGGGCATGGATCATTGTGATGAAAAAGGCATGGAGCCTGGTCATGACAGGGTTCAAGGAGCATACTGACGACAAGTGTCAGGGAGCATTGTGATGACAAGGGTATTGAGCATTGTGATGACAAAGGTCATGGAGCATTGTGATGAGAAGACGATGGATAATTGTGATGACGAGCGTCATGGGGCGTTGTGATGATAAGTGTTATGGAACATTTTGATCACAAGGATTTGGAGCATTGTGATGACAGAGGTCATGGGGCATTTTGATTTCATTGTGATGACAATAGCCTGAAGCATTATGATGATGGGCATGCTGCATTGTGATGACAGGGTTCATGGAGCATTGAGATGAAAAGGGGCATGGAGCATTGTGATTACAGGAGTCTTGGAGCATTGTGATGACAAGGGCATGGAGCATCGTGAATGAGAAGGCCATGGAGAATTCTGATGACATGCGTCATGGAGCTTTGTGATGACAAGGGCATGGAGCATTGTGATTACAGGGGTCTTGGAGCACTGTGATGACAAGGGTCATGGAGCCTTGTGATGACAAGGCCTTGGAACATTGTGATGGCAGTGGTCATGGAGCATTTTTATGACAGGGGTCATGGAGCATTGTGATGACCAGGGCATGGAACACTGTGATACATGAGTCATGGAGGATTGTAATGACAAGCGCATGGAGCATTGTGATAAGAATGGCATCGAGCATTGTGATGAAAAGCATCATGTAGCCTGTGATGACAAGGGCATGGAACAATGTGATGGAGGTTTCAAGGAGCATTGTGATGACAATGGCATGCAGCATTGTGATGCCAAGGGTCATGGAGCTTTTTGATGACAAAGGTCATGGAGCATTTTGATGACAAGAGGTGTGGTGCATTCTGTTGTGTAGGGCAGGGAGCATTGTGATAACAGGGTCATGGAGCAATTTGATGAAAAGTGTCATGGAACATTTTGATGACAGGGGTTATGGAACATTGAGATATCAAGGGTCATGGAACATTTCCATGACAGGGTTTAAGGACCATTGTGATGACAGGGGAGTGGGTGTATTGTGATGACTAGTGAGGGAACATGTTGATATCAGTGGTGAGAGAGCATTTTTATAAGAAGTGCATGGAGCATTGTGATGACAATCTTTATGGAGCATTGTGATGACAAGGTTGTGGAGCATTGTGATGACAAGGGTCATGGAGCATTGAGTTGACAAAGGCACGGAGCATTGTGAAGACAAGTGTCACGGAGCATTGTGATGAAAAGTTCATGGAGCATTGTGGTGACAAAGTTCACAGAGCCTTGTGATGATGAGGGCATGGACCATTGTGATGACACAGGTCATGAAGCCTTGTGAAGACTGGAGTCACGGAGAATTGTGATGACTGGGGTCATGGAGCATTGTGATGACAAGGGCATGGAGCTTTGTGATGACAGGGGCATAGGGCATTGGTCTGACAAGTTTCATGGATAATTGTGTTGACAGTGGGCATGGCACATTGTGATGACAAGGTCATGGAGCATTGTGAAGACAAGGTCATGGAGTATTGTGAAGACAGGTGTCAGGGAGCATTGTGATGACATATTTCATGGTCCATTGTGATGACAATGGCATGGAGCATTGTGATGCCAAGTGTTATAGAGGATTGTGATGACAAAGGTAATGGAGCATTGTGATGACAAGGGCTTGGATCATTGTGATGACAAGGGCATGGAGCATTGTGATGACAACGGGCAGTGAGAATTTTGATGAAAAGGTCGTGAAGCATTGTGATAACAAAGGCATGGAGCTTGCTATGACAGGGGTCACGGGCATTGCGATGACAAGTGCATGGAGAATTGTGATGACAAGAGCATGTAACATAGTAATGAGAACTGTCATGGAGCACTGTGATGACAAGGACGTGGAGAATTGTGATGACAAGGGACATGGTGCATTGTCATAACCAGGGCATGGAGCATTGTGATGGCAAGACCGTGGAGCACTGTGATGAGAAGACCATGGATAATTGTGATGACGAGCATCATGGAACACTGTAATGACAAGGGGCATGGAGCATTGTGATGACAGGTGTCATGGAGCATTGTGACGACAGGGGTCATGGATCATTGTGATGACAAGTGTCACGGAGCATTCTGATGACAAGCTTGTGGAGTATTGTGATGACAATGGCATGGAGCATTGTGATGAAAAGGGCATGGATCACTGTGATGAAAAAGGCATGGAGACTTGTCATGACAGGGTTCAATGAGCATACTGACGACAGGTGTCAGGGAGCATTGTGATGACAAGTGTATTGAGAATTGTGATGACAAGGGTCATGGAGCATTGTGATGAGAAGTCCATGGATAATTGTGATGACCAGCATCATGGGGCGTTGTGATGACAAGTATTACGGAACATTGTGATCACAAGGGTTTGGAGCATTGTGATGACAGAGGTCATGGATCATTTTGATTTCATTGTGATGACAATAGCATGAAGCATTATGATGATGGGCATGGTGCATTATGATGACAGGGTTCATGGATCATTGAGATGAAAAGGGACATGGAGCATTGTGATTACAGGGGTCTTGGAGCATTGTGATGAGAAGGGTCATGGAGCCTTGTAATGACAAGGCCATGGAACATCGTGATGGCAGGGGTAATGGAGCATTGTTATCACAGGTGTAATGGAGCATTGTGATGGCAAGGGCATGGAGCATTGTGATGAGAAGGCCATGGAGCATTCTGATGACATGTGTCAGGTAGCATTGTGATGACAATGGCATGGAGCAATGTGATGAGAGCGTTCATGGAGCATTGTGATGACCATGACATGGAGCATTGTGATGCAAAGGGTCATGGATCTTTGTGATGACAAAGGTCATGGAGCATTTTGATGACAAGGGCGTGGTGCATTGTGATGAGAAGGGCAGGGAGCATTGTGATGACAGGGTCATGGAACAATTTGATGAAAAGGGTCATGCAACATTTTGATGACAGGGGTTATGGAACATTGTGATGTCAGGGGTCATTGAGCATTTTGATGAAATGGTTCATGGAGCATTTTGATGACAGGGGTTATGGAACATTGTGATGTCAGGGGTCATTGAGCATTTTGATGAAATGGTTCATGGAGCATTTTGATGACAGGAGTCATGGAACATTGTGATGACAGGGGTGAGGGAGTATTGTGATGAATAGTGATGTAACATTGTGATATCAGTGGTGAGAGAGCATTTTGATGAGAAGTGCATGGAGCATTGTGATGACAAGGTTTATGGAGCATTGTGATGACAAGATTGTGGAGCACTGTGATGACAAGCGCATGGCGCATTGTGATGACATGGGTCATGGAGCATTGTGCTGACAAGCGCATGGAGCATTGTGATGACAAGGGTCATGGAGCATTGTGCTGAGAAAGGCATAGAGCATTGTGATGACAAGGGTCAAAGAGCATTGTGATGAAAAGTTCATGGAGCATTGTGGTTAAAAAGTCACAGAGACTGTAGATGAGGAGGGCATGGACCATTGTGATGACAAAGGTCATGAAGCATTGTGATGACTGGAGTCACGGAGAATTGTGATGACAGGGGTCGTGGAGCATTGTGATAAGAAGGGCATGGAACATTGTGATGACAAGGGCATGGAGCATTGGTCTAATAAGTTTCATGGATTATTGTGATGACAGTTGGAATGGCGCATTGTGATGACAAAGGCATGGAGCACTGTGATGACCAGGTCATGCAGTATTGTGAAGACAGGTGTCAGGGAGCATTGTGATGATATATGTAATGGCCCATTGTGATGACAATGGCATGGAGCATTGTGTTGCCAAGTGTCATGGAGGATTCTGATGACAAAGGTAATGGAGCATTGTGATGACAATGGCTTGGAGCATTGTGATGACAAGGGTCAGGGAGCATTCTGATGACAAGCTTGTGGAGTAATTTGATGACATTGGCATGGAGCATTGTGATGAAAACGGCATGGGGCATTGTGATGAAAAAGGCATGGAGCCTTTTCGTGACAGGGTTCAAGGAGCATTCTGACGACAAGTGTCAGGGAGCATTGTGATGACAAGTGTATTGAAAATTATGATGACAAAGGTCATGGAGCATTGTGATGAAAAGGGCATGGAGTATTGTGATGAAAGGCATCATGGAGCATTGTGATGACAAGTGTTATGGAACATTGTGATCACAAGGGTTTGGAGCATTGTGAGGACAGAGGTCTTGGATCATTTTGATTTCAAGGAACATGGAGCATTGTGATGACAAGGGCAGGAAGCAACGTGATCCCAAGGTTCATGGAGTATTGTGATGACAAGCGCATAGAGCATCGTAATGACAGGGTCATGTAGCATTTTGCTGACAAAGGCATGGAGCATTGAGATGACAGGTGTCCAGGAGCACTGTGATGGCAAGCGTCAAGGAGCATTGTGTTTACAGGGGTCAAGGAGCATTGGGATGACAAGGGCATGCATCATTGTGATGCCAAGTGTCATGGAGCATTGGGCTGAAAATGTTCATGGAGTTTTGTGATGACAGGGGTCATGGAGCATTGTGATGACTAGGGAATGGAGCATTGTGATGACAAGAGTACCGGATCATTGTGTTGTCAGGTGTCATGGAGCGTTGTGATGACAGTGGTCATGGAGCATTGTGATGATATTGGTCAAGGAGCATTGTAATTAGAAGGTCATGGAGCATTGGGCTGAAAACGTTCATGGAGTATTGTGATGACAGGCGTCATGGAGCATTGTGATGATAAGGGAATGGAGCATTTTGATGACAATGTCCTGGAGCATTGTGATGAGAAGACCATGGAGCCTTGTGATGACAAGTCTCATGGAGCATTCTGATGAAAAGGGGCATGGAGCATTGTGATTACAGGGGTCTAGGACCATTGTGATGACAAGGGCATGGAGCATTGTGATGAAAAGTGCATGGATCATTGTGATGAAAAAGCCATGGAGCCTTGTCATGAAAGGGTTCAAGGTGCATACCGATGGCAAGAGTAAGGGAGCATTGTGATGACATGTGTATTGAGCATTGTGATGACAAATGTCATGGGGCATTGTGATGAGAAGTCCATGGATAATTGTGATGACCAGCATCATGGGGCATTGTGATGACAAGTGTTATGGAACATTGTGATCACAAGGGTTTGGAGCATTGTGATGACAGAGGTCATGGAGCATTTTGATTTCATTGTGATGACAATAGCATGAAGCATTATGATGATGGGCATGGTGCATTGTGATGACAGTGTTCATGGAGCATTTTGATGAAAAGGGTCATGGAGCATTTGTCTGACAAGTTTCATGGATTATTGTGATGACAGTGGGCATGGCACATTGTGATGACAAGGGCATGAAGCATTGTGATGACAAGGTCATGGAGTATTGTGAAGACAGGTGTCAGGGAGCATTGTGATGACATATGTCATGTTCCATTGTGATGACAATAACACGGAGCATTGTGATGCCAAGTGTCATGGAGGATTGTTGTGACAAACGTAAAGGAGCATTTTGATGACAAGGGCATGGAGCATTGAGATGACAAGGTCCACTGATAATTTTAATGTCCAGGTCGTGAAACATTGTGATGACAAGCGCATGGAGCTTCCTATGACAGGGGTCATGGAGCATTGCGATGACAAGTGCATGGAGTATTGTGATGACAAGAGCATATAACATTGTGATGAGAAGTGCCATGGAGCATTGTGATGACAAGGAAGTGGAGAATTGTGAGGACGAGGGACATTGAGCTTTGAGATGACCAGGGCATGGAGAATTGTGATGGCAAAACCGTGGAGCATTGTGATGAGAAGACCTTGCGTAACTGTGATGACGAGCATCATGAAGCACTGTAATGACAAGGGGCATGAAGCATTGTGATGACAGGTGTCAGGGAGCATTGTGATGACAGGGGTCATGGAGCATTGTGATGACAAGGGCACGGAGCATTGTGATGACAAGGGCCATTGAGAATTTTGATGACAAGGTCATGAAGCATTGTGATGACAAACACTTGGAGCTTGCTATGACAGGGGGCATGGAACATTGCAATGACAAGTGCATGGAGAATTGTGATGACAAGAGCATGTAACATTGTGATGAGAAGTGTCATGTAGCATTGTGATGACAAGGACGTGGAGAATTGTGATGACAAGGGACATGGAGCATTGTGATGAGCAGGGCATAGAGCATTGTGATGACAGGTGTCATGGAGCATTATTATGACAAGGGCCATAGTGCATTCTGACATAAGATATCACTTATGAAGGGAATGTAAACATGGCTACATATGAACTGAATTAGGAAAGAGAACAGTGTCTCAGATATAGAAAACACACTTATGCTTGCTTAAGGGGAAAGGAGAGGTGGGGAGACACACAAAACCAGAGTTTGATATTAGCACAGGTAACATTCCATAATCCAAATACAGAAGAGACAAGCCCTACTCCTTCCTCAGTGAACGGGACTCAACACCCTAATTCCCGGCAGAGAAATATATCTGACTAGTAAGAATCTTAAAACCTATGTATTGATATGTCTCCGTAAAGGAACCAAGTGTGTCTAGCACGACATAAACACGGCAGTGAGAAGCAGCTCAAACCCACTATAAAAATGAATTTCAAAACAAAACAAAAAACAGTTTAATTCTTACACAATACCTTCAGGGGTTCTGATGAAACTTGGAATGACCCTGTCTACAACGACAGCTGGATGTGGCATAAGGCTGGTCACTTGGGACTGAGACGATTGGTGAGATTGGGTGAGAAAAGGCAGACCCTGTAAAGCAATAATTCCTGCCCATCATTCCATGGTTCCCAACTCTCCAGGTAGAAGGGAATATCACTACAGTTATAACATGTATGGGAAACCTAGAGAATGGACACCCTCTGATGGAGAAAGGTTTCTAAAACTCTACTAATTTTTTTTCTCTCCTTGTGCTCCAACTTGACATTCCTACTGCTTTAATATCAATCTCCCAACTTGGAGAGTCAACCCCTATAACCTCCTGTTTCGCACAGTTGGCACATTGTTCAGAGGATATAAGGGAAAAGGGAGAACCAATGAGAGAGTAGCTGTAGGCATTTGGACGGCCACATGTCACTCTAATTTCCCGTCACGAAGAAGAATTAACCAAACTCTCAGCCTGCCCCCCCACCCCAGAACCTGTACAGGTCCTGAAGCAAAACTATGGATTTGCGGTCAGCTCACAAAAACGCGAGTTGCGAACCGGAGCACAGTGGCACAGCATTTCACTAACTTGCAGAGTTATAAAGGACTACTCTCTTCCAAAAATCTGTTGAGGGAAAGCCACGAGGCAGACTTTAAAATGATGCAGAATTGCACGAAACAGATTTCAAGAAGTATATTGGAATTGCCTTTAAACACAGGAAAAGCATCACAACTTCGACAATTATGGAATTGTCCATAAAGGGCGTATGCGTTTTCACCTGAATATATTCAGGAGAAAACGCATAAGCCGATTTTGACCAACCAAGCAACTGCACAATGCAAATCTGCACTACAAATAAGTATCACTTCCCACCGGTCAAAAGGGTCATCTGCAAAATGTGTAAAAACCAGAAAGGCAAGACAGGCTCTGGAGAACAGTAAGCCTTGTTATGCTCATGGGTGGGATGTAAATTGCCAACAGCCACCCTGGAGGAGTGCATTGTGTTCTCTAAAAGAAGTAAACAACAGAGCTTCACAACCTAAGTCACTTCCAGTCATGGGAATATACTTTGGGAAAACTGAATATCAATAAGACACAGCCACCGCAAAATTTAGGGCAGCACTGCTTACAAGAACCTCGAATCCGGGACACCTTAAATATCCAAGGAAAGACAAAAATGGTAAATAAATTGTGGTACTTACGTATGATGGAATATCCCTCAGCCATGAAATCAATGTCATAAGGACAGTAGAAGCAAAATGAGTGGATTCAGGTTCGATGATTCTAAGTGAAAAAGTCACACAGGAAAAGAAACTTATCATAAGATATCACTTATGAAGATCCTGTAAACATGGCTACACATGAACTGAGTTAGGAAAGAGAACAGAGTCTCACATTTAGAAAACACACTTATGCCTGCTTAAGGGTGAAGGAGAGGTGGGGGGGATGCATAAAACCAGAGTTTGATATAAGCACAGATACCGTCCCAAAAACCAACTATGGAATAGACTAAACCTACACCTTCCTCAGTGAAAGGGACTCAAAACCCCATATTTCCCGCAGAGGAATATATCTGACTAGTAAGAATCTTAAAACCTATGTATTGATATGTCTCCGTAAGGGAATCAAGTGTGTCTAGACTGGCATAAACATGGCAGCGAGAATCAGATCAAACCCACTATAAAAATGAATTTCAAAAACAAAACAAAAAAACTGGGAAATTCTTTACAATTCCTTCAGGGTCGCTGATGAAACCTTGAATGACCGTATCTACAATGACAGCTGGATGTGGCATAAGGCTGGACACTTGGGACTGAGAGGATTGGTGAGATTGGGTGAGCAAATGCAGACCCTTTAAAGCAATAATGCATGGCAACCTTTCCATGGGTCCCAACTCTGCAGGTTGAAGAGAATATTACTACAGCAATAACATATACAGGAAATCTAGAGAATGGACACACTGAGAATACGAAAGGTTTCTAAAACTCAACGAATAGTCCCTCTCCTGGTGCTCCGGTTTCACTTTCCAACTGCTTTACTATCAATCTCCCAACTTGGAGAGACAGCCCCTTTAACATCCTGGTTCACACACGTTGCGAAATTGGCAGAGGATGAAAGGCATGAGGGAGAACCAATGAGAGAGTAGCTGTTAGGCATTTGGACGGGCACATGTCAATCTAATTTCCAGGCAGGAAGAAGAATTAACCAAAGTCTCAGCCACCCACCGGGAACCAGTATAGGTCCTGCACCAAAATTTTGGACTCGCGGTCAGTTCACAAAAAACGAGTTGAAAAATGGAGCTCAGGGGCACGGCAATTCACAAACTGACAGAATAATAAAGGAAAACTATCGTCTAAAAATCTGTTGAGGGAAGGCAACGAGGTGGGCTTGAAATCGAGGCAGAATAGCAGGAAACAGATTTCAAGAGGTACATTGGAATTGCCTTTAAAGCACACGAAGAGGGGCACAACTTCGACAATGATGCACTTGGCCAAAAAGGGTGTATTCGTTTTCTCCTGAAGATATTCAGGAGAAAACGCATACGCCTTTTTTGGCCAAGCAAGCAAGAAGGCAATGCAAATTGGCACTACAAAGAAGTATCACTTCCCACCGGTCAAAATGGAAATCCACAAAATATGTAAAAACCAGAAAGGCAAGAGAGGCCCTGGAGAACAGGGAGCCTTGTTATGCTGATGGGCGGGATGTAAATTGCCAACTGCCTCCCTGGAGGAGTGTATTGTGTTCCCTAAAACAAGTAAAGAACAGAGCTACAGAGCCAAGGGCACTTCCATTCTAGGGAATATACCTTGGGAAAACTGAAAAACAATAATACAGAGCCACCCCAAAATTTAGGGCGGCACTGCCTACAAGAACCACAACTTGGGTACACCTTAAATATCCCAGGAAATATAAAAATGGTTCCAAAATTTGTGGTACATACGTACGATGGAATATCCCTCAGCCATGAAATCAATGTCATAAGACCAGTAGCAGCAAAATGAGTGGATTCAGGTACGATGATTCTAAGTGAACAAAGTCACACAGAAACAGAAACTTATCATAAGATATCACTTATGATGATCATGTCAACATGGCTACACCTGAACTTAGATAGGAAAGAGAACAGAGTCTCACATTTAGAAAACACTCTTATTCCTTCTTAAGGGGGAATGAGAGGTGGGGTGATGCATAAAACCAGAGTTTGATATAAGCACAGGTACTGTTCCAAAAACCAACTATGGACTACAGAAGACATACACCTTCCTCAGTGAAAGGGACTCAAAACCCCATATTTCCCGCAGAGGAATATATGTGACTAGTAAGAATCTTAAAACCTATGTATTGATATGACACCATAAGGGAATCAAGTGTTTCTAGACTGGCATAAACATGGCAGCGAGAATCAGCCTAAACTCACTATAAAAAGGAATTTAAAAAACAAAACAAAAAAAACATGGAAATTCTTTACAATTCCTTCAGGGTCTCTGATGAACCCTGGAATGACCCTAACTACAATGACAGCTGGATATGGCATAAGGCTGGACACTTGGGAATGAGAGAATTGGTGACATTGGGTGAGCAAATGCAGACCCTTTAAAGCAATAACGCATGGCACCCATTCCATGGGTCCCCACTCTACAGGTTGAAGGGAATATTACTTCCATTCTAACATATACGGGAAACCTAGATAATGGACACACTGGGAATACGAAAGGTTTCTAAAACTCAACGAATAGTCCCTATCCTGGTGCTCAGGTTTGACTTTCCAACAACTTTTCTATCAATCTCCCAAATTGTAGAGACAACACCTTTAACCTCCTGGATCGAACATCTTGCCAATTTGGCAGAGGATGAAAGGAAAGGGGGAGAACCAATGAGAGAGTAGCTGTTAGGCATTTAGACGGTCACATGTCACTCTAATTTCCCGGCAGGAAGAAGAATTAACCAAAGTCTCCGCCACCCACTTGGAACCAGTATAAGTCCTGAAACAAATTTTTGGACTTGCGGTCAGCTCACAAAAAACGAGTTGAAAAATAGAGCTCAGGGCCACAGTAATTCACAAACTGGCAGAATAATAAAGGACAACTATCGTCCAAAAATCTGTTGAGGGAAGGCAATGAGGTGGAGTTGAAAGCAAGGCCGAATAGCAGGAAACAGATTTCAAGAGGTATGTTGGAATCACCTCTAAAGCACCAGAAGTGGGGCACAACTTCGACAATGATGCACTTGGCCAAAAAGGGCGTATACGTTTTCTCCTGAATATATTCAGGAGAAAACGCATACGCCCTTTTTGGCCAAGCAACAAAGCAGGCAATGCAAATCTGCACTACAAGGAAGTATCACTTCCCACCGGTTAAAAGGGACATCCACAACATGTGTAAAAACCAGAAAGGCAAGACATGCCATGGAGAAAAGGGAGCCTTCTTATGCTGATTGGCGGGATGTAAATTGCCAACTGCCTCTCTGGAGGAGTGCATTGTGTTCCCTAAAACAATTAAACAACAGAGCTACAGAGCCAAGGGCACTTCCAGTCTAGGGAATATACCTTGGGAAAACTGAAAATGAATAAGACAGAGCCACCCCAAAGTTTAGGGCTGCACTGCTTACAAAAACCTCAACTTGGGTACACCTTAAATATCCCCGGAAATATAAAAATGGTTCAAAAAACTGTGGTACTTACGTACGAAGGAATATCCCTCAGCCATGAAAACAATGTCATAAGACCAGTAGCAGCAAAATGAGTGGATTCTGGTATGATGACTCTAAGTGAAATGCATCACACAGAAAAAGCAACTTATCATAAGATATCACTTATGAAGATCCTGTAAACATGGCTACACTTGAACTGAGTTAGGAAAGAGAACAGAGTCTCACATTTAGAAAAAACTCTTATGCCTGATAAAGGGGGAAGGAGAGGTGGCGTGATCTATAAAACCAGAGTTTAATATAAGCACTGGTACCAATAAAAACACCAACTATGGAATAGACGAGACCTACACCTTCCTCAGTGAAAGGGACTCAAAATCCCATATTTCCTGCAGAGGAATATATCTGACTAGTAAGAATCTTAAAACGTATGTATTGATATGTCTCCATAAGGGAATCAAGTGTGTCTAGACTGGCATAAACATGGCAGCGAGAATCAGCTCAAACCCACTATAAAAAGGAATTTCAAAAACAAAACAAAACAACTGGGAAATTCTTTACAATTCCTTCAGTGTCTCTGATGAAACCTGGAATGACCCTATCTACAACGACAGCTGGATGTGGCATAAGGCTGGACACTTGGGACTGAGAGGATTGGTGAGATTGGGTGAGCAAATGCAGACCCTTTAAAGCACAATTGCCTGGCACCCATTCCATGGGTCCCAACTCTCCAGGTTGAAGGGAATATTACTACAGCTATAACATGTACAGGAAACCTAGAGAACGGACACACTGTGAATACGAAAGGTTTCTAAAACTCAACGAATAGTCCCTCTCCTGGTGCTCCAGTTTGACTTTCCATCTGCTTTACTATCAACCTCCAAACTTGGAGAGACAGCCCGTTTAACCTCCTGGTTCGCACAGGTTGCCAATTTGGCAGAGGATGAAAGGGAAGAGGGAGAACCAATGAGAGAGTAGCTGTTAGGCATTTGGACGGGCACATATCACTCTAATTTCCCGGCAGGAAGAATAATTAACCAAAGTCTCAGCCACCCACCAGGAACCAGCATAAATCCTGAACCAAAATTTTGGACTTGCGTTCAGCTCACAAAAAACGAGTTGAAAAATGGATCTCAGGGGCACAGCAATTCACAAACTGGCAGAGTAATAAAGGAGAACTATAGTCCAAAAATCTGTTGAGGGAAGACATCGAGGCGGACTTGAAAGCGAGGTAGAATAGCAGGAAACAGATTTCAAGAGGTACGTTGGAATCGCCTTCAAAGCACAGGAAGAGGGGCACAACTTCGACAAAGATGCACTTGGCCAAAAAGGGCGTACGCGTTTTCTCCTGAATATATTCAGGAGAAAACGCGTACGCCCTTTTTGGCCAAGCAAGGAAGCGGGCAATGCAAATCTGCACTACAAAGAAGTATCATTTCCCACCGGTCAAAAGGGACATCCACAAAATGTGTAAAAACCAGAAAGGCAAGACAGGCCCTGGAGAACAGGGAGCCTTGTTATGCTGATGTGCGGGATGTAAATTGCCAACTGCCTCTCTGGAGGAGTGCATTGTGTTCCCTAAAACAAGTAAACAACAGAGCTACAGAGCCAAGGGCACTTCCAGTCTAGGGAATATACCTTGGGAAAACTGAAAATCAATAAGACAGAGCCACCCCAAAATTTAGGGCTGCACTGCTTACAAGGACCTCAACTTGGGTACACCTTAAGTATCCAAGGAAATACAAAAATGGTTCAAAAAATTGTGGTACTTACGTACGATGGAATATCCCTCAGCCATGAAATCAATGTCATAAGACCAGTAGCAGCAAAATGGGTGGATTCAGGTACGATGATTCTAAGTGAAATAAGTCACACAGAAAAAGAAACTTATCATAAGATATCACTTATGAAGATCCTGTAAACATGGCTACACTTGAACTGAGTTAGGATAGAGAACAGAGTCTCACATTTAGAAAACACTCTTATGCCTGCTTAAGGGGGAAGGAGAGGTGGTGTGATGCATAAAACCAGAGTTTGATATAAGCACAGGTACCGCTCCAAAAACCAACTATGGAATAGACAAGACCTATACCTTCCTCAGTGAAAGGGACTCAAAACCCCATATTTCCCGCAGAGGAAAATATCTGACTAGTAAGAATCTTAAAACCTATGTATTGATATGTCTCCGTAAGGGAATCAAGTGTGTCTAGACTGGCATAAACATGGCAGCGAGAATCAGCTCATACCCACTATAAAAAGGAATTTCAAAAACAAAACAAAAAAACTGGGAAATTCTTTACAATTCCTTCAGGGTCTCTGATGAAAGCTGGAATGACCCTATCTACAATGAGAGCTGGATGTGGCATAAGGAGGGACACTTGGGACTGAGACGATTGGTGAGATTGGGTGAGCAAATGCAGACCCTTTAAATCAATAATGCATGGCACCCTTTCCATGGGTCCGAACTCTCCAGGTTGAAGGGAATATTACTACACCTATAACATGTGCGGGAAACCTAGAGAATGGACACACTGAATACGAAAGGTTTCTAAACTCAACGAATAGTCCCTCTCCTGGTGCTCCGGTTTGACTTTCCGTCTGCTTTACTATCAACCTCCCAACTTGGAGAGACAGCCCCTTTAACCTCTTGGTTCGCACAGGTTGCCAATTTGGCAGAGGATGAAAGGGAAGAGGGAGAACCAATGAGAGAGTAGCTGTTAGGCATTTGGACGGGCACATATCACTGTAATTTCCCGGCAGGAAGAAGAATTAACCAAATTCTCAGCCACCCACCGGGAACCAGTATAGGTCCTGAACCAAAATTTTGGACTTGCGGTCAGCTCACCAAAAACGAGTTGAAAAATGGAGCTCATTGGCACAGCAATTCACAACCTGGCCGAGTAATAAAGGACAACTATCTTCCAAAAATCTGTTGAAGGAAGGCAACGAGGCGGACTTCAAAGCGAGGCAGCATAGCAGGAAACAGATTACAAGAGGTACGTTGGAATCACCTTTAAAGCACAGGAAGAGGGGCACAACTTCGACAATGATGCACTTGGCCAAAAAGGGCGTATGCATTTTCTCCTGAATATATTAAGGAGAAAACGCATACGCCCTTTTTGGCCAAGCAAGCAAGCGGGCAATGCAAATCTGCACTACAAAGAAGTATCACTTCCCACCGATCAAAAGGGACATCCACAAAATGTGTAAGAACAAGAAAGGCAAGACAGGCCCTGGAGAACAGGGAGCCTTGTTATGCTGATGGGCGGGATGTATATTGCCAACTGCCTCTCTGGAGGAGTGCATTCTGTTCCCTAAAACAAGTAAAGAACAGAGCTACAGAGCCAAGGGCACTACCAGTCTAGGGAATATACCTTGGGAAAACTGAAAATCAATAAGACAGAGCCACCCCAAAATTTAGGGCTGCACTGCATACAAGGACCTCAACTTGGATACACCTTAAGTATCCCAGAAAATATAAACATGGTTCAAAAAATTGTGGTACTTACGTACGATGGAATATCCCTCAGCCAGGAAATCAATGTCATAAGACCAGTAGCAGCAAAATGGGTGGATTCAGGTACGATGATTCTAAGTGAAATAAGTCACACAGAAAAAGAAACTTATCATAAGATATCACTTATGAAGATCCTGTAAACATGGCTACACTTGAACTGAGTTAGGAAAGAGAACAGTGTCTCACATTTAGAAAACACTCTTATACCTGCTTAAGGGGGAAGGAGAGGTGGGGTGATGCATAAAACCAGAGTTTGATATAAGCACAGGTACCGCTCCAAAAACCAACTATGGAATAGACAAGACCTACACCGTCCTCAGCGAAAGGGACTCAAAATCCCATATTTCCCGCAGAGGAAAATATCTGATTAGTAAGAATCTTAAAACCTATGTATTGATATGTCTCCGTAAGGGAATCAAGTGTGTCTAGACTGGCATAAACATGGCAGCGAGAATCAGCTCAAACCCACTATAAAAAGGAATTTCAAAAACAAAACAAAAAAACTGGGTAATTCTTTACAATTCCTTCAGGGTCTCTGATGAAAGCTGGAATGACCCTATCTACAACGACAGCTGGATGTGGCATAAGGAGGGACACTTGGGACTGAGACGATTGGTGAGATTGGGTGAGCAAATGCAGACCCTTTAAATCAATAATGCATGGCACCCATTCCATGGGTCCGAACTCTCCAGGTTGAAGGGAATATTACTACAGCCATAACATGTGCAGGAAACCAAGAGAACGGACACACTGTGAATACGGAAGGTTTCTAAAACTCAACGAATAGTCCCTCTCCTGGTGCTCCGGTTTGACTTTCCGTCTGCTTTACTATCAACCTCCCAACTTGGAGAGACAGCCCCTTTAACCTCTTGGTTCGCACAAGTTGCCAATTTGGCAGAGGATGAAAGGGAAGAGGGAGAACCAATGAGAGAGTAGCTGTTAGGCATTTGGACGGGCACATATCACTGTAATTTCCCGGCAGGAAGAAGAATTAACCAAATTCTCAGCCACCCACCGGGAACCAGTATAGGTGCTGAACCAAAATTTTGGACTTGCGGTCAGCTCTCCAAAAACGAGTTGAAAAATGGAGCTCAGGGGCACAGCAATTCACAAACTGGCCGAGTAATAAAGGACAACTATCGTCCAAAAATCTGATGAGGGAAGGCAACGAGGCGGACTTGAAAGCGAGGCAGCATAGCAGGAAACAGATTACAAGAGGTAGGTTGGAATCACCTTTAAAGCACAGGAAGAGGGGCACAACTTCGACAATGATGCACTTGGCCAAAAAGGGCGTATGCGTTTTCTCCTGAAAATATTCAGGAGAAAACGCATACGCCCTTTTTGGCCAAGCAAGCAAGCGGGCAATGCAAATCTGCACTACAAAGAAGTATCACTGCCCACCGGTCAAAAGGGACATCCACAAAATGTGTAAGAACAAGAAAGGCAAGACAGGCCCTGGAGAACAGGGAGCCTTGTTATGCTGATGGGCGGGATGTATATTGCCAACTGCCTCTCTGGAGGAGTGCATTCTGTTCCCTAAAACAAGTAAAGAACAGAGCTACAGAGCCAAGGGCACTACCAGTCTAGGGAATATACCTTGGGAAAACTGAAAATCAATAAGACAGAGCCACCCCAAAATTTAGGGCTGCACTGCATACAAGGACCTCAACTTGGATACACCTTAAGTATCCCAGAAAATATAAACATGGTTCAAAAAATTGTGGTACTTACGTACGATGGAATATCCCTCAGCCATGAAATCAATGTCATAAGACCAGTAGCAGCAAAATGGGTGGATTCAGGTACGATGATTCTAAGTGAAATAAGTCACACAGAAAAAGAAACTTATCATAAGATATCACTTATGAAGATCCTGTAAACATGGCTACACATGAACTGAGTTAGGAAAGAGGACAGTGTCTCACATTTAGAAAACACTCTTATACCTGCTTAAGGGGGAAGGAGAGGTGGGGTGATGCATAAAACCAGAGTTTGATATAAGCACAGGTACCGTTCCAAAAACAAACTATGGAATAGACAAGACCTACACCTTCCTCAGTGAAAGGGACTCAAAACCCCATATTTCCCGCAGAGGAAAATATCTGACTAGTAAGAATCATAAAACCTATGTATTGATATGTCTCCGTAAGGGAATCAAGTGTGTCTAGACTGGCATAAACATGGCAGCGAGAATCAGCTCAAACCCACTATAAAAAGGAATTTCAAAAACAAAACAAAAAAACTGGGAAATTCTTTACAATTCCTTCAGGTTCTCTGATGAAAGCTGGAATGACCCTATCTACAACGACAGCTGGATGTGGCATAAGTCTGGACACTTGGGACTGAGATGCTTGGTGAGATTGGGTGAGCAAATGCAGACCCTTTAAAGCAATAATGCATGGCACCCATTCCATGGATCCGAACTCTCCAGGTTGAAGGGAATATTACTACAGCTATAACATGTGCGGGAAACCTAGGGAACGGACACACTGTGAATACGAAAGGTTTCTAAAACTCAACGAATAGTCCCTCTCCGGGTGCTCCGGTTTGACTTTCCGTCTGCTTTACTATCAACCTCCCAACTTGGAGAGACAGCCCCTTTAACCTCTTGGTTCTCACAGGTTGCCAATTTGGCAGAGGATGAAAGGGAAGAGGGAGAACCAATGAGAGAGTAGCTGTTAGGCATTTGGACGGGCACATATCACTGTAATTTCCCAGCAGGAAGAAGAATTAACCAAATTCTCAGCCATCCACCGGGAACCAGTATAGGTCCTCAACCAAAATTTTGGACTTGCGGTCAGCTCACCAAAAACGAGTTGAAAAATGGAGCTCAGGGGCACAGCAATTCACAAACTGGCCGAGTAATAAAGGACAACTATCGTCCAAAAATCTGTTGAGGCAAGGCAACGAGGCGGACTTGAAAGCGAGGCAGAATAGCAGGAAACAGATTTCAAGAGGTACGTTGGAATCGCCTTTAAAGCACAGGAAGAGGGGCACAACTTCGACAATGATGCACTTGGCCAAAAAGGGCGTATGCGTTTTCTCCTGAATATATTCAGGAGAAAACGCATACGCCCTTTTTGGCCAAGCAAGCAAGCGGGCAATGCAAATCTGCACTACAAAGAAGTATCACTTCCCACCGGTCAAAAGGGACATCCACAAAATGTGTAAGAACAAGAAAGGCAAGACAGGCCCTGGAGAACAGGGAGCCTTGTTATGCTGATGGGCGGGATGTATATTGCCAACTGCCTCTCTGGAGGAGTGCATTCTGTTCCCTAAAACAAGTAAAGAACAGAGCTACAGAGCCAAGGGCACTACCAGTCTAGGGAATATACCTTGGGAAAACTGAAAATCAATAAGACAGAGCCACCCCAAAATTTAGGGCTGCACTGCATACAAGGACCTCAACTTGGATACACCTTAAGTATCCCAGAAAATATAAACATGGTTCAAAAAATTGTGGTACTTACGTACGATGGAATATCCCTCAGCCATGAAATCAATGTCATAAGACCAGTAGCAGCAAAATGGGTGGATTCAGGTACGATGATTCTAAGTGAAATAAGTCACAGAGAAAAAGAAACTTATCATAAGATATCACTTATGAAGATCCTGTAAACATGGCTACACTTGAACTGAGTTAGGAAAGAGAACAGTGTCTCACATTTAGAAAACACTCTTATACCTGCTTAAGGGGGAAGGAGAGGTGGGGTGATGCATAAAACCAGAGTTTGATATAAGCACAGGTACCGTTCCAAAAACCAACTATGGAATAGACAAGACCTACACCGTCCTCAGTGAAAGGGACTCAAAACCCCATATTTCCCGCAGAGGAAAATATCTGACTAGTAAGAATCTTAAAACCTATGTATTGATATGTCTCCGTAAGGGAATCAAGTGTGTCTAGACTGGCATAAACATGTCAGCGAGAATCAGCTCAAACCCACTATAAAAAGGAATTTCAAAAACAAAACAAAAAAACTGGGAAATTCTTTACAATTCCTTCAGGTTCTCTGATGAAAGCTGGAATGACCCTATCTACAACGACAGCTGGATGTGGCATAAGGCTGGACACTTGGGACTGAGATGCTTGGTGAGATTGGGAGAGCAAATGCAGACCCTTTAAAGCAATAATGCATGGCACCCATTCCATGGGTCCGAACTCTCCAGGTTGAAGGGAATATCACTACAGCTATAACATGTGCGGGAAACCTAGGGAACGGACACACTGTGAATACGAAAGGTTTCTAAAACTCAACGGATAGTCCCTCTCCGGGTGCTCCGTTTTGACTTTCCGTCTGCTTTACTATCAACCTCCCAACTTGGAGAGACAGCCCCTTTAACCTCTTGGTTCGCACAGGTTGCCAATTTGGCAGAGGATGAAAGGGAAGAGGGAGAACCAATGAGAGAGTAGCTGTTAGGCATTTGGACGGGCACATATCACTGTAATTTCCCGGCAGGAAGAAGAATTAACCAAATTCTCAGCCACCCACCGGGAACCAGTATAGGTCCTGAACCAAAATTTTGGACTTGTGGTCAGCTCACCAAAATCGAGTTGAAAAATGGAGCTGAGGGGCACAGCAATTCACAAACTGGCCGAGTAATAAAGGACAACTATTGTCCAAAAATCTGATGAGGGAAGGCAAAGAGGCGGACTTGAAAGCGAGGCAGAATAGCAGGAAACAGATTTCAAGAGGTACGTTGGAATCGCCTTTAAAGCACAGGAAGAGGGGCACAACTTCGACAATGATGCACTTGGCCAAAAAGGGCGTATGCGTTTTCACCTGAATATATTCAGGAGAAAACGCATACGCCCTTTTTGGCCAAGCAAGCAAGCGGGCAATGCAAATCTGAACTACAAAGAAGTATCACTTCCCACCGGTCAAAAGGGACATCCACAAAATGTGTAAGAACAAGAAAGGCAAGACAGGCCCTGGAGAACAGGGAGCCTTGTTATGCTGATGGGCGGGATGTAAATTGCCAACTGCCTCTCTGGAGGAGTGCATTCTGTTCCCTAAAACAAGTAAAGAACAGAGCTACAGAGCCAAGGGCACTACCAGTCTAGGGAATATACCTTGGGAAAACTGAAAATCAATAAGACAGAGCCACCCCAAAATTTAGGGCTGCACTGCATACAAGGACCTCAACTTGGATACACCTTAAGTATCCCAGAAAATATAAACATGGTTCAAAAAATTGTGGTACTTACGTACGATGGAATATCCCTCAGCCATGAAATCAATGTCATAAGACCAGTAGCAGCAAAATGGGTGGATTCAGGTACGATGATTCTAAGTGAAATAAGTCACACAGAAAAAGAAACTTATCATAAGATATCACTTATGAAGATCCTGTAAACATGGCTACACTTGAACTGAGTTAGGAAAGAGAACAGTGTCTCACATTTAGAAAACACTCTTATACCTGCTTAAGGGGGAAGGAGAGGTGGGGTGATGCATAAAACCAGAGTTTGATATAAGCACAGGTACCGTTCCAAAAACCAACTATGGAATAGACAAGACCTACACCGTCCTCAGTGAAAGGGACTCAAAACCCCATATTTCCCGCAGAGGAAAATATCTGACTAGTAAGAATCTTAAAACCTATGTATTGATATGTCTCCGTAAGGGAATCAAGTGTGTCTAGACTGGCATAAACATGGCAGCGAGAATCAGCTCAAACCCACTATAAAAAGGAATTTCAAAAACAAAACAAAAAAACTGGGAAATTCTTTACAATTCCTTCAGGGTCTCTGATGAAAGCTGGAATGACCCTATCTACAACGACAGCTGGATGTGGCATAAGGAGGGACACTTGGGACTGAGACGATTGGTGAGATTGGGTGAGCAAATGCAGACCCTTTAAAGCAATAATGCATGGCACCCATTCCATGGGTCCGAACTCTCCAGGTTGAAGGGAATATTACTACAGCTATAACATGTGCGGGAAACCTAGAGAACGGACACACTGTGAATACGAAAGGTTTCTAAAACTCAACGGATAGTCCCTCTCCTGGTGCTCCGGTTTGACTTTCTGTCTGCTTTACTATCAACCTCCCAACTTGGAGAGACAGCCCCTTTAACCTCTTGGTTCGCACAGGTTGCCAATTTGGCAGAGGATGAAAGGGAAGAGGGAGAACCAATGAGAGAGTAGCTGTTAGGCATTTGGACGGGCATATATCACTGTAATTTCCCGGCAGGAAGAAGAATTAACCAAATTCTCAGCCACCCACCGGGAACCAGTATAGGTCCTCAACCAAAATTTTGGACTTGCGGTCAGCTCACCAAAAACGAGTTGAAAAATGGAGCTCAGGGGCACAGCAATTCACAAACTGGCCGAGTAATAAAGGACAACTATCGTCCAAAAATCTGTTGAGGGAAGGCAACGAGGCGGACTTGAAATCGAGGCAGAATAGCAGGAAACAGATTTCAAGAGGTACGTTGGAATCGCCTTTAAAGCACAGGAAGAGGGGCACAACTTCAACAATGTTGCACTTGGCCAAAAAGGGCATATGCGTTTTCTCCTGAATATATTCAGGAGAAAACGCATACGCCCTTTTTGGCCAAGCAAGCAAGCGGGCAATGCAAATCTGCACTACAAAGAAGTATCACTTCCCACCGGTCAAAAGGGACATCCACAAAATGTGTAAGAACAAGAAAGGCAAGACAGGCCCTGGAGAACAGGGAGCCTTGTTATGCTGATGGGCGGGATGTAAATTGCCAACTGCCTCTCTGGAGGAGTGCATTGTGTTCCCTAAAACAAGTAAAGAACAGAGCTACAGAGCCAAGGGCACTACCAGTCTAGGGAATATACCTTGGGAAAACTGAAAATCAATAAGACAGAGCCACCCCAAAATTTAGGGCTGCACTGCATACAAGGACCTCAACTTGGATACACCTTAAGTATCCCAGAAAATATAAACATGGTTCAAAAAATTGTGGTACTTACGTACGATGGAATATCCCTCAGCCATGAAATCAATGTCATAAGACCAGTAGCAGCAAAATGGGTGGATTCAGGTACGATGATTCTAAGTGAAATAAGTCACACAGAAAAAGAAACTTATCATAAGATATCACTTATGAAGATCCTGTAAACATGGCTACACTTGAACTGAGTTAGGAAAGAGGACAGTGTCTCACATTTAGAAAACACTCTTATACCTGCTTAAGGGGGAAGGAGAGGTGGGGTGATGCATAAAACCAGAGTTTGATATAAGCACAGGTACAGTTCCAAAAACCAACTATGGAATAGACAAGACCTACACCGTCCTCAGTGAAAGGGACTCAAAACCCCATATTTCCCGCAGAGGAAAATATCTGACTAGTAAGAATCTTAAAACCTATGTATTGATATGTCTCCGTAAGGGAATCAAGTGTGTCTAGACTGGCATAAACATGGCAGCGAGAATCAGCTCAAACCCACTATAAAAAGGAATTTCAAAAACAAAACAAAAAAACTGGGAAATTCTTTACAATTCCTTCAGGGTCTCTGATGAAAGCTGGAATGACCCTATCTACAACAACAGCTGGATGTGGCATAAGGAGGGACACTTGGGACTGAGACGATTGGTGAGATTGGGTGAGCAAATGCAGACCCTTTAAAGCAATAATGCATGGCACCCATTCCATGGGTCCGAACTCTCCAGGTTGAAGGGAATATTACTACAGCTATAACATGTGCGGGAAACCTAGAGAATGGACACACTGTGAATACGGAAGGTTTCTAAAACTCAACGAATAGTCCCTCTCCTGGTGCTCCGGTTTGACTTTCCGTCTGCTTTACTATCAACCTCCCAACTTGGAGAGACAGCCCCTTTAACCTCTTGGTTCGCACAGGTTGCCAATTTGGCAGAGGATGAAAGGGAAGAGGGAGAACCAATGAGAGAGTAGCTGTTAGGCATTTGGACGGGCACATATCACTGTAATTTCCCGGCAGGAAGAAGAATTAACCAAATTCTCAGCCACCCACCGGGAACCAGTATAGGTCCTGAACCAAAATTTTGGACTTGCGGTCAGCTCACCAAAAACGAGTTGAAAAATGGAGCTCAGGGGCACAGCAATTCACAAACTGGCCGAGTAATAAAGGACAACTATCGTCCAAAAATCTGTTGAGGGAAGGCAACGAGGCGGACTTGAAATCGAGGCAGAATAGGAGGAAACAGATTTCAAGAGGTACGTTGGAATCGCCTTTAAAGCACAGGAAGAGGGGCACAACTTCAACAATGTTGCACTTGGCCAAAAAGGGCGTATACGTTTTCTCCTGAATATATTCAGGAGAAAACGCATACGCCCTTTTTGGCCAAGCAAGCAAGCGGGCAATGCAAATCTGCACTACAAAGAAGTATCACTTCCTACCGGTCAAAAGGGACATCCACAAAATGTGTAAGAACAAGAAAGGCAAGACAGGCCCTGGAGAACAGGGAGCCTTGTTATGCTGATGGGCGGGATGTAAATTGCCAACTGCCTCTCTGGAGGAGTGCATTCTGTACCCTAAAACAAGAAAAGAACAGAGCTACGGAGCCAAGGGCACTACCAGTCTAGGTAATATACCTTGGGAAAACTGAAAATCAATAAGACAGAGCCACCCCAAAATTTAGGGCTGCACTGCATACAAGGACCTCAACTTGGATACACCTTAAGTATCCCAGAAAATATAAACATGGTTCAAAAAATTGTGGTACTTACGTACGATGGAATATCCCTCAGCCATGAAATCAATGTCATAAGACCAGTAGCAGCAAAATGGGTGGATTCAGGTACGATGATTCTAAGTGAAATAAGTCACACAGAAAAAGAAACTTATCATAAGATATCACTTATGAAGATCCTGTAAACATGGCTACACTTGAACTGAGTTAGGAAAGAGAACAGTGTCTCACATTTAGAAAACACTCTTATACCTGCTTAAGGGGGAAGGAGAGGTGGGGTGATGCATAAAACCAGAGTTTGATATAAGCACAGGTACCGTTCCAAAAACCAACTATGGAATAGACAAGACCTACACCGTCCTCAGTGAAAGGGACTCAAAACACCATATTTCCCGCAGAGGAAAGTATCTGACTAGTAAGAATCTTAAAACCTATGTATTGATATGTCTCCGTAAGGGAATCAAGTGTGTCTAGACTGGCATAAACATGGCAGCGAGAATCAGCTCAAACCCACTATAAAAAGGAATTTCAAAAACAAAACAAAAAAACTGGGAAATTCTTTACAATTCCTTCAGGGTCTCTGATGAAAGCTGGAATGACCCTATCTACAACGACAGCTGGATGTGGCATAAGGAGGGACACTTGGGACTGAGATGATTGGTGAGATTGGGTGAGCAAATGCAGACCCTTTAAAGCAATAATGCATGGCACCCATTCCATGGGTCCGAACTCTCCAGGTTGAAGGGAATATTACTACAGCTATAACATGTGCGGGAAACCTAGAGAACGGACACACTGTGAATACGGAAGGTTGCTAAAACTCAACGAATAGTCCCTCTCCTTGTGCTCCGGTTTGACTTTCCGTCTGCTTTACTATCAACCTCCCAACTTGGAGAGACAGCCCCTTTAACCTCTTGGTTCGCACAGGTTGCCAATTTGGCAGAGGATGAAAGGGAAGAGGGAGAACCAATGAGAGAGTAGCTGTTAGGCATTTGGACGGGCACATAACACTGTAATTTCCCGGCAGGAAGAAGAATTAACCAAAGTCTCAGCCATCCACCGGGAACCAGTAATGGTCCTGAACCAAAATTTTGGACTTGCGGTCAGCTCACCGAAAACGAGTTGAAAAATGGAGCTCAGGGGCACAGCAATTCACAAACTGGCCGAGTAATAAAGGACAACTATCGTCCAAAAATCTGTTGAGGGAAGGCAATGAGGCAGACTTGAAAGCGAGGCAGAATAGCAGGAAACAGATTTCAAGAGGTACGTTGGATTCGCCTTTAAAGCACAGGAAGAGGGGCACAACTTCGACAATGATGCACTTGGCCAAACAGGGCGTATGCGTTTTCTCCTGAATATATTCAGGAGAAAACGCTTACGCCCTTTTTGGCCAAGCAAGCAAGCGGGCAATGCAAATCTGCACTACAAAGAAGTATCACTTCCCACCGGTCAAAAGGGACATCCACAAAATGTGTAAGAACAAGAAAGGCAAGACGGGCCCTGGGGAACAGGGAGCCTTGTTATGCTGATGGGCGGGATGTAAATTGCCAACTGCCTCTCTGGAGGAGTGCATTCTGTTCCCTAAAACAAGTAAAGAACAGAGCTACAGAGCCAAGGGCACTACCAGTCTAGGGAATATACCTTGGGAAAACTGAAAATCAATAAGACAGAGCCACCCCAAAATGTAGGGCTGCACTGCATACAAGGACCTCAACTTGGATACACCTTAAGTATCCCAGAAAATATAAACATGGTTCAAAAAATTGTGGTACTTACGTACGATGGAATATCCCTCAGCCATGAAATCAATGTCATAAGACCAGTAGCAGCAAAATGGGTGGATTCAGGTACGATGATTCTAAGTGAAATAAGTCACACAGAAAAAGAAACTTATCATAAGATATCACTTATGAAGATCCTGTAAACATGGCTACACTTGAACTGAGTTAGGAAAGAGAACAGTGTCTCACATTTAGAAAACACTCTTATACCTGCTTAAGGGGGAAGGAGAGGTGGGGTGATGCATAAAACCAGAGTTTGATATACGCACAGGTACCGTTCCAAAAACCAACTATGGAATAGACAAGACCTACACCGTCCTCAGTGAAAGGGACTCAAAACCCCATATTTCCCGCAGAGGAAAGTATCTGACTAGTAAGAATCTTAAAACCTATGTATTGATATGTCTCCGTAAGGGAATCAAGTGTGTCTAGACTGGCATAAACATGGCAGCGAGAATCAGCTCAAACCCACTATAAAAAGGAATTTCAAAAACAAAACAAAAAAACTGGGAAATTCTTTACAATTCCTTCAGGGTCTCTGATGAAAGCTGGAATGACCCTATCTACAACGACAGCTGGATGTGGCATAAGCAGGGACACTTGGGACTGAGATGATTGGTGAGATTGGGTGAGCAAATGCAGACCCTTTAAAGCAATAATGCATGGCACCCATTCCATGGGTCCGAACTCTCCAGGTTGAAGGGAATATTACTACATCTATAACATGTGCGGGAAACCTAGGGAACGGACACACTGTGAATACAAAAGGTTTCTAAAACTCAACACATAGTCCCTCTCCTGGTGCTCCGGTTTGACTTTCCGTCTGCTTTACTATCAACCTCCCAACTTGGAGAGACAGCCCCTTTAACCTGTTGGTTCGCACAGGTTGCCAATTTGGCAGAGGATGAAAGGGAAGAGGGAGAACCAATGAGAGAGTAGCTGTTAGGCATTTGGACGGGCACATATCACTGTAATTTCCCGGCAGGAAGAAGAATTAACCAAATTCTCAGCCACCCACCGGGAACCAGTATAGGTCCTGAACCAAAATTTTGGACTTGCGGTCAGCTCACCAAAATCGAGTTGAAAAATGGAGCTCAGGGGCACAGCAATTCACAAACTGGCCGAGTAATAAAGGACAACTATCGTCCAAAAATCTGTTGAGGGAAGGCAACGAGGCGGACTTGAAAGCGAGGCAGAATAGCAGGAAACAGATTTCAAGAGGTACGTTGGAATCGCCTTTAAAGCACAGGAAGAGGGGCACAACTTCGACAATGATGCACTTGGCCAAAAAGGGCGTATGCGTTTTCTCCTGAATATATTCAGGAGAAAACGCTTACGCTCTTTTTGGCCAAGCAAGCAAGCGGGCAATGCAAATCTGCACTACAAAGAAGTATCACTTCCCACCGGTCAAAAGGGACATCCACAAAATGTGTAAGAACAAGAAAGGCAAGACAGGCCCTGGAGAACAGGGAGCCTTGTTATGCTGATGGGCGGGATGTAAATTGCCAACTGCCTCTCTGGAGGAGTGCATTCTGTTCCCTAAAACAAGTAAAGAACAGAGCTACAGAGCCAAGGGCACTACCAGTCTAGGGAATATACCTTGGGAAAACTGAAAATCAATAAGACAGAGCCTCACCAAAATGTAGGGCTGCACTGCATACAAGGACCTCAACTTGGATACACCTTAAGTATCCCAGAAAATATAAACATGGTTCAAAAAATTGTGGTACTTACGTACGATGGAATATCCCTCAGCCATGAAATCAATGTCATAAGACCAGTAGCAGCAAAATGGGTGGATTCAGGTACGATGATTCTAAGTGAAATAAGTCACACAGAAAAAGAAACTTATCATAAGATATCACTTATGAAGATCCTGTAAACATGGCTACACTTGAACTGAGTTAGGAAAGAGAACAGTGTCTCACATTTAGAAAACACTCTTATACCTGCTTAAGGGGGAAGGAGAGGTGGGGTGATGCATAAAACCAGAGTTTGATATACGCACAGGTACCGTTCCAAAAACCAACTATGGAATAGACAAGACCTACACCGTCCTCAGTGAAAGGGACTCAAAACACCATATTTCCCGCAGAGGAAAGTATCTGACTAGTAAGAATCTTAAAACCTATGTATTGATATGTCTCCGTAAGGGAATCAAGTGTGTCTAGACTGGCATAAACATGGCAGCGAGAATCAGCTCAAACCCACTATAAAAAGGAATTTCAAAAACAAAACCAAAAAACTGGGAAATTCTTTACAATTCCTTCAGGGTCTCTGATGAAAGCTGGAATGACCCTATCTACAACGACAGCTGGATGTGGCATAAGGAGGGACACTTGGGACTGAGATGATTGGTGAGATTGGGTGAGCAAATGCAGACCCTTTAAAGCAATAATGCATGGCACCCATTCCATGGGTCCGAACTCTCCAGGTTGAAGGGAATATTACTACAGCTATAACATGTGCGGGAAACCTAGGGAACGGACACACTGTGAATACGAAAGGTTTCTAAAACTCAACGCATAGTCCCTCTCCTGGTGCTCCGGTTTGCCTTTCCGTCTGCTTTACTATCAACCTCCCAACTTGGAGAGACAGCCCGTTTAACCTCTTGGTTCGCACAGGTTGCCAAATTGGCAGAGGATGAAAGGGAAGAGGGAGAACCAATGAGAGAGTAGCTGTTAGGCATTTGGACGGGCACATATCACTGTAATTTCCCGGCAGGAAGAAGAATTAACCAAATTCTCAGCCACCCACCGGAAACCAATATAGGTCCTGAACCAAAATTTTGGAATTGCGGTCAGCTCACCAAAAACGAGTTGAAAAATGGAGCTCAGGGGCACAGCAATTCACAAACTGGCCGAGTAATAAAGGACAACTATCGTCCAAAAATCTGTTGAGGGAAGGCAACGAGGCGGACTTGAAAGCGAGGCAGAATAGCAGGAAACAGATTTCAAGAGGTACGTTGGAATCGCCTTTAAAGCACAGGAAGAGGGGCACAACTTCGACAATGATGCACTTGGCCAAACAGGGCGTATGCATTTTCTCCTGAATATATTCAGGAGAAAACGCATACGCCCTTTTTGGCCAAGCAAGCAAGCGGGCAATGCAAATCTGCACTACAAAGAAGTATCTCTTCCCACCGGTCAAAAGGGACATCCACAAAATGTGTAAGAACCAGAAAGGCAAGACAGGCCCTGGAGAACAGGGAGCCTTGTTATGCTGATGGGCGGGATGTAAATTGCCAACTGCCTCTCTGGAGGAGTGCATTCTGTTCCCTAAAACAAGTAAAGAACAGAGCTACAGAGCCAAGGGCACTACCAGTCTAGGGAATATACCTTGGGAAAACTGAAAATCAATAAGACAGAGCCACCCCAAAATTTAGGGCTGCACTGCATACAAGGACCTCAACTTGGATACACCTTAAGTATCCCAGAAAATATAAACATGGTTCAAAAAATTGTGGTACTTACGTACGATGGAATATCCCTCAGCCATGAAATCAATGTCATAAGACCAGTAGCAGCAAAATGGGTGGATTCAGGTACGATGATTCTAAGTGAAATAAGTCACACAGAAAAAGAAACTTATCATAAGATATCACTTATGAAGATCCTGTAAACATGGCTACACTTGAACTGAGTTAGGAAAGAGAACAGTGTCTCACATTTAGAAAACACTCTTATACCTGCTTAAGGGGGAAGGAGAGGTGGGGTGATGCATAAAACCAGAGTTTGATATAAGCACAGGTACCGTTCCAAAAACCAACTATGGAATAGACAAGACCTACACCTTCCTCAGTGAAAGGTACTCAAAACCCCATATTTCCCGCAGAGGAAAATATCTGACTAGTAAGAATCTTAAAACCTATGTATTGATATGTCTCCGTAAGGGAATCAAGTGTGTCTAGACTGGCATAAACATGGCAGCGAGAATCAGCTCAAACCCACTATAAAAAGGAATTTCAAAAACAAAACAAAAAAACTGGGAAATTCTTTACAATTCCTTCAGGGTCTCTGATGAAAGCTGGAATGACCCTATCTACAACGACAGCTGGATGTGGTATAAGGAGGGACACTTGGGACTGTGACCATTGGTGAGATTTGGCGAGCAAATGCAGACCCTTTAAAGCAATAATGCATGGCACCCATTCCATGGGTCCGAACTCTCCAGGTTGAAGGGAATATTACTACAGCTATAACATGTGCGGGAAACCTAGAGAACGGACACAGTGTGAATACGGAAGGTTTCTAAATCTCAACGAATAGTCCCTCTCCTGGTGCTCCGGTTTGACTTTCCGTCTGCTTTACTATCAACCTCCCAACTTGGAGAGACAGCCCCTTTAACCTCTTGGTTCGCACAGGTTGCCAATTTGGCAGAGGATGAAAGGGAAGAGGGAGAACCAATGAGAGAGTAGCTGTTAGGCATTTGGACGGGCACATATCACTGTAATTTCCCGGCAGGAAGAAGAATTAACCAAATTCTCAGCCACCCACCGGGAACCAGTATAGGTCCTGAACCAAAATTTTGGACTTGCGGTCAGCTCACCAAAAACGAGTTGAAAAATGGAGCTCAGGGGCACAGCAATTCACAAACTGGCCGAGTAATAAAGGACAACTATCGTCCAAAAATCTGTTGAGGGAAGGCAACGAGGCGGACTTGAAAGCGAGGCAGAATAGCAGGAAACAGATTTCAAGAGGTACGTTGGAATCGCCTTTAAAGCACAGGAAGAGGGGCACAACTTCGACAATGATGCACTTGGCCAAAAAGGGCGTATGCGTTTTCTCCTGAATATATTCAGGAGAAAACGCATACGCCCTTTTTGGCCAAGCAAGCAAGCGGGCAATGCAAATCTGCACTACAAAGAAGTATCACTTCCCACCGGTCAAAAGGGACATCCACAAAATGTGTAAGAACAAGAAAGGCAAGACAGGCCCTGGAGAACAGGGAGCCTTGTTATGCTGATGGGCGGGATGTAAATTGCCAACTGCCTCTCTGGAGGAGTGCATTCTGTTCCCTAAAACAAGTAAAGAACAGAGCTACAGAGCCAAGGGCACTACCAGTCTAGGGAATATACCTTGGGAAAACTGAAAATCAATAAGACAGAGCCACCCCAAAATGTAGGGCTGCACTGCATACAAGGACCTCAACTTGGATACACCTTAAGTATCCCAGAAAATATAAACATGGTTCAAAAAATTGTGGTACTTACGTACGATGGAATATCCCTCAGCCAAGAAATCAATGTCATAAGACCAGTAGCAGCAAAATGGGTGGATTCAGGTACGATGATTCTAAGTGAAATAAGTCACACAGAAAAAGAAACTTATCATAAGATATCACTTATGAAGATCCTGTAAACATGGCTACACTTGAACTGAGTTAGGAAAGAGAACAGTGTCTCACATTTAGAAAACACTCTTATACCTGCTTAAGGGGGAAGGAGAGGTGGGGTGATGCATAAAACCAGAGTTTGATATACGCACAGGTACCGTTCCAAAAACCAACTATGGAATAGACAAGACCTACACCGTCCTCAGTGAAAGGGACTCAAAACCCCATATTTCCCGCAGAGGAAAGTATCTGACTAGTAAGAATCTTAAAACCTATGTATTGATATGTCTCCGTAAGGGAATCAAGTGTGTCTAGACTGGCATAAACATGGCAGCGAGAATCAGCTCAAACCCACTATAAAAAGGAATTTCAAAAACAAAACCAAAAAACTGGGAAATTCTTTACAATTCCTTCAGGGTCTCTGATGAAAGCTGTAATGACCCTATCTACAACGACAGCTGGATGTGGCATAAGGAGGGACACTTGGGACTGAGATGATTGGTGAGATTGGGTGAGCAAATGCAGACCCTTTAAAGCAATAATGCATGGCACCCATTCCATGGGTCCGAACTCTCCAGGTTGAAGGGAATATTACTACAGCTATAACATGTGCGGGAAACCTAGGGAACGGACACACTGTGAATACGAAAGGTTTCTAAAACTCAACGCATAGTCCCTCTCCTGGTGCTCCGGTTTGCCTTTCCGTCTGCTTTACTATCAACCTCCCAACTTGGAGAGACAGCCCCTTTAACCTCTTGGTTCGCACAGGTTGCCAATTTGGCAGAGGATGAAAGGGAAGAGGGAGAACCAATGAGAGAGTAGCTGTTAGGCTTTTGGACGGGCACATATCACTGTAATTTCCCGGCAGGAAGAAGAATTAACCAAATTCTCAGCCACCCACCGGAAACCAGTATAGGTCCTGAACCAAAATTTTGGACTTGCGGTCAGCTCACCAAAAACGAGTTGAAAAATGGAGCTCAGGGGCACCGCAATTCACAAACTGGCCGAGTAATAAAGGACAACTATCGTCCAAAAATCTGTTGAGGGAAGGCAACGAGGCGGACTTGAAAGCGAGGCAGAATAGCAGGAAACAGATTTCAAGAGGTACGTTGGAATCGCCTTTAAAGCACAGGAAGAGGGGCACAACTTCGACAATGATGCACTTGGCCAAAAAGGGCGTATGCATTTTCTCCTGAATATATTCAGGAGAAAACGCATACGCCCTTTTTGGCCAAGCAAGCAAGCGGGCAATGCAAATCTGCACTACAAAGAAGTATCACTTCCCACCGGTCAAAAGGGACATCCACAAAATGTGTAAGAACAAGAAAGGCAAGACAGGCCCTGGAGAACAGGGAGCCTTGTTATGCTGATGGGCGGGATGTAAATTGCCAACTGCCTCTCTGGAGGAGTGCATTCTGTTCCCTAAAACAAGTAAAGAACAGAGCTACAGAGCCAAGGGCACTACCAGTCTAGGGAATATACCTTGGGAAAACTGAAAATCAATAAGACAGAGCCACCCCAAAATTTAGGGCTGCACTGCATACAAGGACCTCAACTTGGATACACCTTAAGTATCCCAGAAAATATAAACATGGTTCAAAAAATTGTGGTACTTACGGATGATGGAATATCCCTCAGCCATGAAATCAATGTCATAAGACCAGTAGCAGCAAAATGGGTGGATTCAGGTACGATGATTCTAAGTGAAATAAGTCACACAGAAAAAGAAACTTATCATAAGATATCACTTATGAAGATCCTGTAAACATGGCTACACTTGAACTGAGTTAGGAAAGAGAACAGTGTCTCACATTTAGAAAACACTCTTATACCTGCTTAAGGGGGAAGGAGAGGTGGGGTGATGCATAAAACCAGAGTTTGATATAAGCACAGGTACCGTTCCAAAAACCAACTATGGAATAGACAAGACCTACATCTTCCTCAGTGAAAGGGACTCAAAACCCCATATTTCCCGCAGAGGAATATATCTGACTAGTAAGAATCTTAAAACCTATGTATTGATATGTCTCCGTAAGGGAATCAAGTGTGTCTAGACTGGCATAAACATGGCAGCGAGAATCAGCTCAAACCCACTATAAAAAGGAATTTCAAAAACAAAACCAAAAAACTGGGAAATTCTTTACAATTCCTTCAGGCTCTCTGATGAAAGCTGGAATGACCCTATCTACAACGACAGCTGGATGTGGCATAAGGAGGGACACTTGGGACTGAGATGATTGGTGAGATTGGGTGAGCAAATGCAGACCCTTTAAAGCAATAATGCATGGCACCCATTCCATGGGTCCGAACTCTCCAGGTTGAAGGGAATATTACTACAGCTATAACATGTGCGGGAAACCTAGAGAACGGACACACTGTGAATACGGAAGGTTTCTAAAACTCAACGAATAGTCCCTCTCCTGGTGCTCCGGTTTGACTTTCCGTCTGCTTTACTATCAACCTCCCAACTTGGAGAGACAGCCCCTTTAACCTCTTGGTTCGCACAGGTTGCCAATTTGGCAGAGGATGAAAGGGAAGAGGGAGAACCAAAGAGAGAGTAGCTGTTAGGCATTTGGACGGGCACATATCACTGTAATTTCCCGGCAGGAAGAAGAATTAACCAAAGTCTCAGCCATCCACCGGGAACCAGTAATGGTCCTGAACCAAAATTTTGGACTTGCCGTCAGCTCACCGAAAACGAGTTGAAAAATGGAGCTCAGGGGCACAGCAATTCACAAACTGGCCGAGTAATAAAGGACAACTATCGTCCAAAAATCTGTTGAGGAAAGGCAATGAGGCAGACTTGAAAGCGAGGCAGAATAGCAGGAAACAGATTTCAAGAGGTACGTTGGAATCGCCTTTAAAGCACAGGAAGAGGGGCACAACTTCGACAATGATGCACTTGGCCAAAAAGGGCGTATGCGTTTTCTCCTGAATATATTCAGGAGAAAACGCATACGCCCTTTTTGGCCAAGCAAGCAAGCGGGCAATGCAAATCTGCACTACAAAGAAGTATCACTTTCCACCGGTCAAAAGGGACATCCACAAAATGTGTAAGAACAAGAAAGGCAAGACAGGCCCTGGATAACAGGGAGCCTTGTTATGGTGATGGGCGGGATGTAAATTGCCAACTGCCTCTCTGGAGGAGTGCATTCTGTTCCCTAAAACAAGTAAAGAACAGAGCTACAGAGCCAAGGGCACTTCCAGTCTAGGGAATATACCTTGGGAAAACTGAAAATCAATAAGACAGAGCCACCCCAGAATTTAGGGCTGAACTGCTTACAAGGACCTCAACTTGGGTACAACTTAAATATCCCAGGAAATATAAAAATGGTTCAAAAAATTGTGGTACTTACGTACGATGGAATATCCCTCAGCCATGAAATCAATGTCATAAGACCAGTAGCAGCAAAATGGGTGGTTTCAGGTACGATGATTCTAAGTGAAATAAGTCACCCAGAAAAAGAAACTTATCATAAGATATCACTTATGAAGGTCCTGTAAACATGGCGGCACTTGAACTGAGTTAGGAAAGAGAACAGTGTCTCACATTTAGAAAACACTCTTATGCCTGTTTAAGGGGGAAGGAGAGGTGGGGTGATGCATAAAAGAAGAGTTTGATATACGCACAGGTACCTTTCCAAAAATCAACTATGGAATAGACAAGACCTACACCGTCCTCAGTGAAAGGGACTCAAAACACCATATTTCCCGCAGAGGAATATATCTGACTAGTAAGAATCTTAAAACCTATGTATTGATATGTCTCTATAAGGGAATCAAGTGTGCCTAGACTGGCATAAACATGGCAGCGAGAATCAGCTCAAACCCACTATAAAAAGGAATTTCAAAAACAAAAGAAAAAACTGGGAAATTCTTTACAATTCCTTTAGGGTCTCTGATGCAACCTGGAATGACCCTATCTACAACGACAGCTGGATGTGGCATAAGGAGGGACACTTGGGACTGAGACGATTGGTGAGATTGGGTGAGCAAATGCAGACCCTTTAAAGCAATAATGCATGGCACCCATTCCATGGGTCCGAACTCTCCAGGTTGAAGGGAATATTACTACAGCTATAACATGTGCGGGAAACCTAGAGAACGGACACACTGTGAATACGGAAGGTTTCTAAAACTCAACGAATAGTCCCTCTCCTGGTGCTCCGGTTTGACTTTCCGTCTGCTTTACTATCAACCTCCCAACTTGGAGAGACAGCCCCTTTAACCTCTTGGTTCGCACAGGTTGCCATTTTGGCAGAGGATGAAAGGGAAGAGGGAGAACCAATGAGAGAGTAGCTGTTAGTCATTTGGACGGGCACATATCACTGTAATTTCCCGGCAGGAAGAAGAATTAACCAAATTCTCAGCCACCCACCGGGAACCAGTATAGGTCCTGAACCAAAATTTTGGACTTGCGGTCAGCTCACCAAAAACGAGTTGAAAAATGGAGCTCAGGGGCACAGCAATTCACAAACTGGCCGAGTAATAAAGGACAACTATCGTCCAAAAATCTGTTGAGGGAAGGCAACGAGGCGGACTTGTAAGCGAGGCAGAATAGCAGGAAACAGATTTCAAGAGGTACGTTGGAATCGCCTTTAAAGCACAGGAAGAGGGGCACAACTTCGACAATGATGCACTTGGCCAAAAAGGGCGTATGCGTTTTCTCCTGAATATATTCAGGAGAAAACGCATACGCCCATTTTGGCCAAGCAAGCAAGCGGGCAATGCAAATCTGCACTACAAAGAAGTATCACTTCCCACCGGTCAAAAGGGACATACACAAAATGTGTAAGAACCAGAAAGGCAAGAGAGGCCCTGGAGAACAGGGAGCATTGTTATGCTGATGGGTGGGATGTAAATTGCCAACTGCCTCTCTGGAGGAGTGCATTCTGTTCCCTAAAACAAGTAAAGAACAGAGCTACAGAGCCAAGGGCACTTCCAGTCTAGGGAATATACCTTGGGAAAACTGAAAATCAATAAGACAGAGCCACCCCAAAATTTAGGGCTGAACTGCTTACAAGGACCTCAACTTGGGTACAACTTAAATATCCCAGGAAATATAAAAATGGTTCAAAAAATTGTGGTACTTACGTACGATGGAATATCCCTCAGCCATGAAATCAATGTCATAAGACCAGTAGCAGCAAAATGGGTGGTTTCAGGTACGATGATTCTAAGTGAAATAAGTCACACAGAAAAAGAAACTTATCATAAGATATCACTTATGAAGGTCCTGTAAACATGGCGGCACTTGAACTGAGTTAGGAAAGAGAACAGTGTCTCACATTTAGAAAACACTCTTATGCCTGTTTAAGGGGGAAGGAGAGGTGGGGTGATGCATAAAACCAGAGTTTGATATACGCACAGGTACCTTTCCAAAAACCAACTATGGAATAGACAAGACCTACACCGTCCTCAGTGAAAGGGACTCAAAACACCATATTTCCCGCAGAGGAATATATCTGACTAGTAAGAATCTTAAAACCTATGTATTGATATGTCTCTATAAGGGAATCAAGTGTGCCTAGACTGGCATAAACATGGCAGCGAGAATCAGCTCAAACCCACTATAAAAAGGAATTTCAAAAACAAAAGAAAAAACTGGGAAATTCTTTACAATTCCTTTAGGGTCTCTGATGCAACCTGGAATGACCCTATCTACAACGACAGCTGGATGTGGCATAAAGAGGGACACTTGGGACTGAGACGATTGGTGAGATTGGGTGAGCAAATGCAGACCCTTTAAAGCAATAATGCATGGCACCCATTCCATGGGTCCGAACTCTCCAGGTTGAAGGGAATATTACAACAGCTATAACATGTGCGGGAAACCTAGAGAACGGACACACTGTGAATACGGAAGGTTTCTAAAACTCAACGAATAGTCCCTCTCCTGGTGCTCCGGTTTGACTTTCCGTCTGCTTTACTATCAACCTCCCAACTTGGAGAGACAGTCCCTTTAACCTCTTGGTTCGCACAGGTTGCCATTTTGGCAGAGGATGAAAGGGAAGAGGGAGAACCAATGAGAGAGTAGCTGTTAGGCATTTGGACGGGCACATATCACTGTAATTTCCCGGCAGGAAGAAGAATTAACCAAATTCTCAGCCACCCACCGGGAACCAGTATAGGTCCTGAACCAAAATTTTGGACTTGCGGTCAGCTCACCAAAAACGAGTTGAAAAATGGAGCTCAGGGGCACCGCAATTCACAAACTGGCCGAGTAATAAAGGACAACTATCGTCCAAAAATCTGTTGAGGGAAGGCAACGAGGCGGACTTGAAAGCGAGGCAGAATAGCAAGAAACAGATTTCAAGAGGTACGTTGGAATCGCCTTTAAAGCACAGGAAGAGGGGCACAACTTCGACAATGATGCACTTGGCCAAAAAGGGCGTATGCGTTTTCTCCTGAATATATTCAGGAGAAAACGCATACGCCCTTTTTGGCCAAGCAAGCAAGCGGGCAATGCAAATCTGCACTACAAAGAAGTATCACTTCCCACCGGTCAAAAGGGACATCCACAAAATGTGTAAGAACAAGAAAGGCAAGACAGGCCCTGGAGAACAGGGAGCCTTGTTATGCTGATGGGCGGGATGTAAATTGCCAACTGCCTCTCTGGAGGAGTGCATTCTGTTCCCTAAAACAAGTAAAGAACAGAGCTACAGAGCCAAGGGCACTACCAGTCTAGGGAATATACCTTGGGAAAACTGAAAATCAATAAGACAGAGCCACCCCAAAATGTAGGGCTGCACTGCATACAAGGACCTCAACTTGGATACACCTTAAGTATCCCAGAAAATATAAACATGGTTCAAAAAATTGTGGTACTTACGTACGATGGAATATCCCTCAGCCATGAAATCAATGTCATAAGACCAGTAGCAGCAAAATGGGTGGATTCAGGTACGATGATTCTAAGTGAAATAAGTCACACAGAAAAAGAAACTTATCATAAGATATCACTTATGAAGAACCTGTAAACATGGCTACACTTGAACTGAGTTAGGAAAGAGAACACTGTCTCACATTTAGAAAACACTCTTATACCTGCTTAAGGGGGAAGGAGAGGTGGGGTGATGCATAAAACCAGAGTTTGATATAAGCACAGGTACCGTTCCAAAAACGAACTATGGAATAGACAAGACCTACACCGTCCTCAGTGAAAGGGACTCAAAACCCCATATTTCCCGCAGAGGAAAATATCTGACTAGTAAGAATCTTAAAACCTATGTATTGATATGTCTCCGTAAGGGAATCAAGTGTGTCTAGACTGGCATAAACATGGCAGCGAGAATCAGCTCAAACCCACTATAAAAAGGAATTTCAAAAACAAAACAAAAAAACTGGGAAATTCTTTACAATTCCTTCAGGGTCTCTGATGAAAGCTGGAATGACCCTATCTACAACGACAGCTGGATGTGGCATAAGGAGGGACACTTGGGACTGAGACGATTGGTGAGATTTGGCGAGCAAATGCAGACCCTTTAAAGCAATAATGCATGGCACCCATTCCATGGGTCCGAACTCTCCAGGTTGAAGGGAATATTACTATAGCTATAACATGTGCGGGAATCCTAGAGAGCGGACACACTGTGAATACGAAAGGTTTCTAAAACTCAACGAATAGTCCCTCTCCTGGTGCTCCGGTTTGACTTTCCGTCTGCTTTACTATCAACCTCCCAACTTGGAGAGACAGCCCCTTTAACCTCTTGGTTCTCACAGGTTGCCAATTTGGCAGAGGATGAAAGGGAAGAGGGAGAACCAATGAGAGAGTAGCTGTTAGGCATTTGGACGGGCACATATCACTGTAATTTCCCGGCAGGAAGAAGAATTAACCAAATTCTCAGCCACCCACCGGGAACCAGTAGAGGTCCTGAACCAAAATTTTGGACTTGCGGTCAGCTCACCAAAAACGAGTTGAAAAATGGAGCTCAGGGGCACAGCAATTCACAAACTGGCCGAGTAATAAAGGACAACTATCATCCAAAAATCTGTTGAGGGAAGGCAACGAGGCGGACTTGAAAGTGAGGCAGAATAGCAGGAAACAGATTTCAAGAGGTACGTTGGAATCGCCTTTAAAGCACAGGAAGAGGGGCACAACTTCGACAATGATGCACTTGGCCATAAAGGGCGTATGCGTTTTCTCCTGAATATATTCAGGAGAAAACGCATACGCCCTTTTTGGCCATGCAAGCAAGCGGGCAATGCAAATCTGCACTACAAAGAAGTATCACTTTCCACCGGTCAAAAGGGACATCCACACAATGTGTAAGAACAAGAAAGGCAAGACAGGCCCTGGAGAACAGGGAGCCTTGTTATGCTGATGGGCGGGATGTAAATTGCCAACTGCCTCTCTGGAGGAGTGCATTCTGTTCCCTAAAACAAGTAAAGAACAGAGCTACAGAGCCAAGGGCACTACCAGTCTAGGGAATATACCTTGGGAAAACTGAAAATCAATAAGACAGAGCCACCCCAAAATTTAGGGCTGCACTGCATACAAGGACCTTAACTTGGATACACCTTAAGTATCCCAGAAAATATAAACATGGTTCAAAAAATTGTGGTACTTACGTACGATGGAATATCCCTCAGCCATGAAATCAATGTCATAAGACCAGTAGCAGCAAAATGGGTGGATTCAGGTACGATGATTCTAAGTGAAATAAGTCACACAGAAAAAGAAACTTATCATAAGATATCACTTATGAAGATCCTGTAAACATGGCTACACTTGAACTGAGTTAGGAAAGAGGACAGTGTCTCACATTTAGAAAACACTCTTATACCTGCTTAAGGGGGAAGGAGAGGTGGGGTGATGCATAAAACCAGAGTTTGATATAAGCACAGGTACCGTTCCAAAAACCAACTATGGAATAGACAAGACCTACACCGTCCTCAGTGAAAGGGACTCAAAACCCCATATTTCCCGCAGAGGAAAATATCTGACTAGTAAGAATCTTAAAACCTATGTATTGATATGTCTCCGTAAGGGAATCAAGTGTGTCTAGACTGGCATAAACATGGCAGCGAGAATCAGCTCAAACCCACTATAAAAAGGAATTTCAAAAACAAAACAAAAAAACTGGGAAATTCTTTACAATTCCTTCAGGGTCTCTGATGAAAGCTGGAATGACCCTATCTACAACGACAGCTGGATGTGGCATAAGGAGGGACATTTGGGACTGAGACGATTGGTGAGATTGGGTGAGCAAATGCAGACCCTTTAAAGCAATAATGCATGGCACCCATTACATGGGTCCGAACTCTCCAGGTTGAAGGGAATATTACTACAGCTATAACATGTACGGGAAACCAAGAGAACGGACACACTGTGAATACGAAAGGTTTCTAAAACTCAACAAATAGTCCCTCTCCTGGTGCTCCGGTTTGACTTTCCGTCTGCTTTACTATCAACCTCCCAACTTGGAGAGACAGCCCCTTTAACCTCTTGGTTCGCACAGGTTGCCAATTTGGCAGAGGATGAAAGGGAACAGGGAGAACCAATGAGAGAGTAGCTGTTAGGCATTTGGACGGGCACATATCACTGTAATTTCCCGGCAGGAAGAAGAATTAACCAAATTCTCAGCCACCCACCGGGAACCAGTGTAGGTCCTCAACCAAAATTTTGGACTTGCGGTCAGCTCACCAAAATCGAGTTGAAAAATGGAGCTCAGGGGCACAGCAATTCACAAACTGGCCGAGTAATAAAGGACAAGTATCGTCCAAAAATCTGTTGAGGGAAGGCAACGAGGCGGACTTGAAAGCGAGGCAGAATAGCAGGAAACAGATTTCAAGAGGTACGTTGGAATCGCCTTTAAAGCACAGGAAGAGGGGCACAACTTCAACAATGATGCACTTGGCCAAAAAGGGCGTATGCGTTTTCTCCTGAATATATTCAGGAGAAAACGCATACATCCTTTTTGGCCAAGCAAGCAAGCGGGCAATGCAAATCTGCACTACAAAGAAGTATCACTTCCCACCGGTCAAAAGGGACATCCACAAAATGTGTAAGAACCAGAAAGGCAAGACAGGCCCTGGAGAACAGGGAGCATTGTTATGCTGACGGGCGGGATGTAAATTGCCAACTGCCTCTCTGGAGGAGTGCATTCTGTTCCCTAAAACAAGTAAAGAACAGAGCTACAGAGCCAAGGGCACTTCCAGTCTAGGGAATATACCTTGGGAAAACTGAAAATCAATAAGACAGAGCCACCCCAAAATTTAGGGCTGAAGTGCTTACAAGGACCTCAACTTGGGTACAACTTAAATATCCCAGGAAATATAAAAATGGTTCAAAAAAATGTGGTACTTACGTACGATGGAATATCCCTCAGCCATGAAATCAATGTCATAAGACCAGTAGCAGCAAAATGGGTGGTTTCAGGTACGATGATTCTAAGTGAAATAAGTCACACAGAAAAAAAAAACTTATCATAAGATATCACTTATGAAGGTCCTGTAAACATGGCTGCACTTGAACTGAGTTAGGAAAGAGAACAGTGTCTCACATTTAGAAAACACTCTTATGCCTGTTTAAGGGGGAAGGAGAGGTGGGGTGATGCATAAAAGAAGAGTTTGATATACGCACAGGTACCGTTCCAAAAACCAACTATGGAATAGACAAGACCTACACCGTCCTCAGTGAAAGGGACTCAAAACACCATATTTCCCGCAGAGGAATATATCTGACTAGTAAGAATCTTAAAACCTATGTATTGATATGTCTCTATAAGGGAATCAAGTGTGCCTAGACTGGCATAAACATGGCAGCGAGAATCAGCTCAAACCCACTATAAAAAGGAATTTCAAAAACAAAAGAAAAAACTGGGAAATTCTTTACAATTCCTTCAGGGTCTCTGATGCAACCTGGAATGACCCTATCTACAACGACAGCTGGATGTGGCATAAGGAGGGACACTTGGGACTGAGACGATTGGTGAGATTGGGTGAGCAAATGCAGACCCTTTAAAGCAATAATGCATGGCACCCATTCCATGGGTCCGAACTCTCCAGGTTGAAGGGAATATTACTACAGCTATAACATGTACGGGAAACCTAGAGAACGGACACACTGTGAATACGGAAGGTTTCTAAAACTCAACGAATAGTCCCTCTCCTGGTGCTCCGGTTTGACTTTCCGTCTGCTTTACTATCAACCTCCCAACTTGGAGAGACAGCCCCTTTAACCTCTTGGTTCGCACAGGTTGCCATTTTGGCAGAGGATGAAAGGGAAGAGGGAGAACCAATGAGAGAGTAGCTGTTAGGCATTTGGACGGGCACATATCACTGTAATTTCCCGGCAGGAAGAAGAATTAACCAAATTCTCAGCCACCCACCGGGAACCAGTATAGGTCCTGAACCAAAATTTTGGACTTGCGGTCAGCTCACCAAAAACGAGTTGAAAAATGGAGCTCAGGGGCACAGCAATTCACAAACTGGCCGAGTAATAAAGGACAACTATCGTCCAAAAATCTGTTGAGGGAAGGCAACGAGGCGGACTTGTAAGCGAGGCAGAATAGCAGGAAACAGATTTCAAGAGGTACATTGGAATCGCCTTTAAAGCACAGGAAGAGGGGCACAACTTCGACAATGATGCACTTGGCCAAAAAGGGCGTATGCGTTTTCTCCTGAATATATTCAGGAGAAAACGCATACATCCTTTTTGGCCAAGCAAGCAAGCGGGCAATGCAAATCTGCACTACAAAGAAGTATCACTTCCCACCGGTCAAAAGGGACATCCACAAAATGTGTAAGAACCAGAAAGGCAAGACAGGCCCTGGAGAACAGGGAGCATTGTTATGCTGACGGGCGGGATGTAAATTGCCAACTGCCTCTCTGGAGGAGTGCATTCTGTTCCCTAAAACAAGTAAAGAACAGAGCTACAGAGCCAAGGGCACTTCCAGTCTAGGGAATATACCTTGGGAAAACTGAAAATCAATAAGACAGAGCCACCCCAAAATTTAGGGCTGAAGTGCTTACAAGGACCTCAACTTGGGTACAACTTAAATATCCCAGGAAATATAAAAATGGTTCAAAAAAATGTGGTACTTACGTACGATGGAATATCCCTCAGCCATGAAATCAATGTCATAAGACCAGTAGCAGCAAAATGGGTGGTTTCAGGTACGATGATTCTAAGTGAAATAAGTCACACAGAAAAAAAAAACTTATCATAAGATATCACTTATGAAGGTCCTGTAAACATGGCTGCACTTGAACTGAGTTAGGAAAGAGAACAGTGTCTCACATTTAGAAAACACTCTTATGCCTGTTTAAGGGGGAAGGAGAGGTGGGGTGATGCATAAAAGAAGAGTTTGATATACGCACAGGTACCGTTCCAAAAACCAACTATGGAATAGACAAGACCTACACCGTCCTCAGTGAAAGGGACTCAAAACACCATATTTCCCGCAGAGGAATATATCTGACTAGTAAGAATCTTAAAACCTATGTATTGATATGTCTCTATAAGGGAATCAAGTGTGCCTAGACTGGCATAAACATGGCAGCGAGAATCAGCTCAAACCCACTATAAAAAGGAATTTCAAAAACAAAAGAAAAAACTGGGAAATTCTTTACAATTCCTTCAGGGTCTCTGATGCAACCTGGAATGACCCTATCTACAACGACAGCTGGATGTGGCATAAGGAGGGACACTTGGGACTGAGACGATTGGTGAGATTGGGTGAGCAAATGCAGACCCTTTAAAGCAATAATGCATGGCACCCATTCCATGGGTCCGAACTCTCCAGGTTGAAGGGAATATTACTACAGCTATAACATGTACGGGAAACCTAGAGAACGGACACACTGTGAATACGGAAGGTTTCTAAAACTCAACGAATAGTCCCTCTCCTGGTGCTCCGGTTTGACTTTCCGTCTGCTTTACTATCAACCTCCCAACTTGGAGAGACAGCCCCTTTAACCTCTTGGTTCGCACAGGTTGCCATTTTGGCAGAGGATGAAAGGGAAGAGGGAGAACCAATGAGAGAGTAGCTGTTAGGCATTTGGACGGGCACATATCACTGTAATTTCCCGGCAGGAAGAAGAATTAACCAAATTCTCAGCCACCCACCGGGAACCAGTATAGGTCCTGAACCAAAATTTTGGACTTGCGGTCAGCTCACCAAAAACGAGTTGAAAAATGGAGCTCAGGGGCACAGCAATTCACAAACTGGCCGAGTAATAAAGGACAACTATCGTCCAAAAATCTGTTGAGGGAAGGCAACGAGGCGGACTTGTAAGCGAGGCAGAATAGCAGGAAACAGATTTCAAGAGGTACGTTGGAATCGCCTTTAAAGCACAGGAAGAGGGGCACAACTTCGACAATGATGCACTTGGCCAAAAAGGGCGTATGCGTTTTCTCCTGAATATATTCAGGAGAAAACGCATACGCCCTTTTTGGCCAAGCAAGCAAGCGGGCAATGCAAATCTGCACTACAAAGAAGTATCACTTCCCACCGGTCAAAAGGGACATCCACAAAATGTGTAAGAACCAGAAAGGCAAGACAGGCCCTGGAGAACAGGGAGCATTGTTATGCTGATGGGCGGGATGTAAATTGCCAACTGCCTCTCTGGAGGAGTGCATTCTGTTCCCTAAAACAAGTAAAGAACAGAGCTACAGAGCCAAGGGCACTTCCAGTCTAGGGAATATACCTTGGGAAAACTGAAAATCAATAAGACAGAGCCACCACAAAATTTAGGGCTGAACTGTTTACAAGGACCTCAACTTGGGTACAACTTAAATATCCCAGGAAATATAAAAATGGTTCAAAAAATTGTGGTACTTACGTACGATGGAATATCCCTCAGCCATGAAATCAATGTCATAAGACCAGTAGCAGCAAAATGGGTGGTTTCAGGTACGATGATTCTAAGTGAAATAAGTCACACAGAAAAAGAAACTTATCATAAGATATCACTTATGAAGGTCCTGTAAACATGGCGGCACTTGAACTGAGTTAGGAAAGAGAACAGTGTCTCACATTTAGAAAACACTCTTATGCCTGTTTAAGGGGGAAGGATAGGTGGGGTGATGCATAAAAGAAGAGTTTGATATACGCACAGGTACCTTTCCAAAAACCAACTATGGAATAGACAAGACCTACACCGTCCTCAGTGAAAGGGACTCAAAACACCATATTTCCCGCAGAGGAATATATCTGACTAGTAAGAATCTTAAAACCTATGTATTGATATGTCTCTATAAGGGAATCAAGTGTGCCTAGACTGGCATAAACATGGCAGCGAGAATCAGCTCAAACCCACTATAAAAAGGAATTTCAAAAACAAAGAAAAAACTGGGAAATTCTTTACAATTCCTTCAGGGTCTCTGATGCAACCTGGAATGACCCTATCTACAACGACAGCTGGATGTGGCATAAGGAGGGACACTTGGGACTGAGACGATTGGTGAGATTGGGTGAGCAAATGCAGACCCTTTAAAGCAATAATGCATGGCACCCATTCCATGGGTCCGAACTCTCCAGGTTGAAGGGAATATTACTACAGCTATAACATGTGCGGGAAACCTAGAGAACGGACACACTGTGAATACGGAAGGTTTCTAAAACTCAACGAATAGTCCCTCTCCTGGTGCTCCGGTTTGACTTTCCGTCTGCTTTACTATCAACCTCCCAACTTGGAGAGACAGCCCCTTTAACCTCTTGGTTCGCACAGGTTGCCATTTTGGCAGAGGATGAAAGGGAAGAGGGAGAACCAATGAGAGAGTAGCTGTTAGGCATTTGGACGGGCACATATCACTGTAATTTCCCGGCAGGAAGAAGAATTAACCAAATTCTCAGCCACCCACCGGGAACCAGTATAGGTCCTGAACAAAATTTTGGACTTGCGGTCAGCTCACCAAAAACGAGTTGAAAAATGGAGCTCAGGGGCACAGCAATTCACAAACTGGCCGAGTAATAAAGGACAACTATCGTCCAAAAATCTGTTGAGGGAAGGCAACGAGGCGGACTTGAAAGCGAGGCAGAATAGCAGGAAACAGATTTCAAGAGGTACGTTGGAATCGCCTTTAAAGCACAGGAAGAGGGGCACAACTTCGACAATGATGCACTTGGCCAAAAAGGGCGTATGCGTTTTCTCCTGAATATATTCAGGAGAAAACGCATACGCCCTTTTTGGCCAAGGAAGCAACGGGCAATGCAAATCTGCACTACAAAGAAGTATCACTTCCCACCGGTCAAAAGGGACATCCACAAAATGTGTAAGAACAAGAAAGGCAAGACAGGCCCTGGAGAACAGGGAGCCTTGTTATGCTGATGGGCGGGATGTAAATTGCCAACTGCCTCTCTGGAGGAGTGCATTCTGTTCCCTAAAACAAGTAAAGAACAGAGCTACAGAGCCAAGGGCACTACCAGTCTAGGGAATATACCTTGGGAAAACTGAAAATCAATAAGACAGAGCCACCCCAAAATTTAGGGCTGCACTGCATACAAGGACCTCAACTTGGATACACCTTAAGTATCCCAGAAAATATAAACATGGTTCAAAAAATTGTGGTACTTACCTACGATGGAATATCCCTCAGCCATGAAATCAATGTCATAAGACCAGTAGCAGCAAAATGGGTGGATTCAGGTACGATGATTCTAAGTGAAATAAGTCACACAGAAAAAGAAACTTATCATAAGATATCACTTATGAAGATCCTGTAAACATGGCTACACTTGAACTGAGTTAGGAAAGAGAACAGTGTCTCACATTTAGAAAACACTCTTATACCTGCTTAAGGGGGAAGGAGAGGTGGGGTGATGCATAAAACCAGAGTTTGATATACGCACAGGTACCGTTCCAAAAACCAACTATGGAATAGACAAGACCTACACCGTCCTCAGTGAAAGGGACTCAAAACCCCATATTTCCCGCAGAGGAAAGTATCTGACTAGTAAGAATCTTAAAACCTATGTATTGATATGTCTCCGTAAGGGAATCAAGTGTGTCTAGACTGGCATAAACATGGCAGCGAGAATCAGCTCAAACCCACTATAAAAAGGAATTTCAAAAACAAAACAAAAAAACTGGGAAATTCTTTACAATTCCTTCAGGGTCTCTGATGAAAGCTGGAATGACCCTATCTACAACGACAGCTGGATGTGGCATAAGGAGGGACATTTGGGACTGAGACGATTGGTGAGATTGGGTGAGCAAATGCAGACCCTTTAAAGCAATAATGCATGGCACCCATTCCATGGGTCCGAACTCTCCAGGTTGAAGGGAATATTACTACAGCTATAACATGTACGGGAAACCTAGAGAACGGACACACTGTGAATACGAAAGGTTTCTAAAACTCAACAAATAGTCCCTCTCCTGGTGCTCCGGTTTGACTTTCCGTCTGCTTTACTATCAACCTCCCAACTTGGAGAGACAGCCCCTTTAACCTCTTGGTTCGCACAGGTTGCCAATTTGGCAGAGGATGAAAGGGAAGAGGGAGAACCAATGAGAGAGTAGCTGTTAGGCATTTGGACGGGCACATATCACTGTAATTTCCCGGCAGGAAGAAGAATTAACCAAATTCTCAGCCACCCACCGGGAACCAGTATAGGTCCTGAACCAAAATTTTGGACTTGCGGTCAGCTCACCAAAATCGAGTTGAAAAATGGAGCTCAGGGGCACAGCAATTCACAAACTGGCCGAGTAATAAAGGACAACTATCGTCCAAAAATCTGTTGAGGGAAGGCAACGAGGCGGACTTGAAAGCGAGGCATAATAGCAGGAAACAGATTTCAAGAGGTATGTTGGAATCGCCTTTAAAGCACAGGAAGAGGGGCACAACTTCAACAATGATGCACTTGGCCAAAAAGGGCGTATGCGTTTTCTCCTGAATATATTCAGGAGAAAACGCATACGCCCTTTTTGGCCAAGCAAGCAAGCGGGCAATGCAAATCTGCACTACAAAGAAGTATCACTTCCCACCGGTCAAAAGGGACATCCACAAAATGTGTAAGAACAAGAAAGGCAAGACAGGCCCTGGAGAACAGGGAGCATTGTTATGCTGACGGGCGGGATGTAAATTGCCAACTGCCTCTCTGGAGGAGTGCATTCTGTTCCCTAAAACAAGTAAAGAACAGAGCTACAGAGCCAAGGGCACTTCCAGTCTAGGGAATATACCTTGGGAAAACTGAAAATCAATAAGACAGAGCCACCCCAAAATTTAGGGCTGAACTGCTTACAAGGACCTCAACTTGGGTACACCTTAAATATCCCAGGAAATATAAAAATGGTTCAAAAAATTGGGGTACTTACGTACGATGGAATATCCCTCAGCCATGAAATCAATGTCATAAGACCAGTAGCAGCAAAATGGGTGGTTTCAGGTACGATGATTCTAAGTGAAATAAGTCACACAGAAATAGAAACTTATCATAAGATATCACTTATGAAGGTCCTGTAAACATGGCTGCACTTGAACTGAGTTAGGAAAGAGAACAGTGTCTCACATTTAGAAAACACTCTTATGCCTGTTTAAGGGGGAAGGAGAGGTGGGGTGATGCATAAAAGAAGAGTTTGATATACGCACAGGTACCTTTCCAAGAACCAACTATGGAATAGACAAGACCTACACCGTCCTCAGTGAAAGGGACTCAAAACACATTTCCCGCAGAGGAATATATCTGACTAGTAAGAATCTTAAATCCTATGTATTGATATGTCTCTATAAGGGAATCAAGTGTGCCTAGACTGGCATAAACATGGCAGCGAGAATCAGCTCAAACCCACTATAAAAAGGAATTTCAAAAACAAAAGAAAAAACTGGGAAATTCTTTACAATTCCTTCAGGGTCTCTGATGCAACCTGGAATGACCCTATCTACAACGACAGCTGGATGTGGCATAAGGAGGGACACTTAGGACTGAGACGATTGGTGAGATTGGGTGAGCAAATGCAGACCCTTTAAAGCAATAATGCATGGCACCCATTCCATGGGTCCGAACTCTCCAGGTTGAAGGGAATATTACTACAGCTATAACATGTGCGGGAAACCTAGAGAACGGACACACTGTGAATACGGAAGGTTTCTAAAACTCAACGAATAGTCCCTCTCCTGGTGCTCCGGTTTGACTTTCCGTCTGCTTTACTATCAACCTCCCAACTTGGAGAGACAGCCCCTTTAACCTCTTGGTTCGCACAGGTTGCCATTTTGGCAGAGGATGAAAGGGAAGAGGGAGAACCAATGAGAGAGTAGCTGTTAGGCATTTGGACGGGCACATATCACTGTAATTTCCCGGCAGGAAGAAGAATTAACCAAATTCTCAGCCACCCACCGGGAACCAGTATAGGTCCTAAACCAAAATTTTGGACTTGCGGTCAGCTCACCAAAAACGAGTTGAAAAATGGAGCTCAGGGGCACAGCAATTCACAAACTGGCCGAGTAATAAAGGACAACTATCGTCCAAAAATCTGTTGAGGGAAGGCAACGAGGCGGACTTGAAAGCGAGGCAGAATAGCAGGAAACAGATTTCAAGAGGTACGTTGGAATCGCCTTTAAAGCACAGGAAGAGGGGCACAACTTCGACAATGATGCACTTGGCCAAAAAGGGCGTATGCGTTTTCTCCTGAATATATTCAGGAGAAAACGCATACGCCCTTTTTGGCCAAGCAAGCAAGCGGGCAATGCAAATCTGCACTACAAAGAAGTATCACTTCCCACCGGTCAAAAGGGACATCCACAAAATGTGTAAGAACAAGAAAGGCAAGACAGGCCCTGGAGAACAGGGTGCCTTGTTATGCTGATGGGCGGGATGTAAATTGCCAACTGCCTCTCTGGAGGAGTGCATTCTGTTCCCTAAAACAAGTAAAGAACAGAGCTACAGAGCCAAGGGCACTACCAGTCTAGGGAATATACCTTGGGAAAACTGAAAATCAATAAGACAGAGCCACCCCAATATGTAGGGCTGCACTGCATACAAGGACTTCAACTTGGATACACCTTAAGTATCCCAGAAAATATAAACATGGTTCAAAAAATTGTGGTACTTACGTACGATGGAATATCCCTCAGCCATGAAATCAATGTCATAAGACCAGTAGCAGCAAAATGGGTGGATTCAGGTACGATGATTCTAAGTGAAATAAGTCACACAGAAAAAGAAACTTATCATAAGATATCACTTATGAAGATCCTGTAAACATGGCTACACTTGAACTGAGTTAGGAAAGAGGACAGTGTCTCACATTTAGAAAACACTCTTATACCTGCTTAAGGGGGAAGGAGAGGTGGGGTGATGCATAAAACCAGAGTTTGATATAAGCACAGGTACCGTTCCAAAAACCAACTATGGAATAAACAAGACCTACACCGTCCTCAGTGAAAGGGACTCTAAACCCCATATTTCCCGCAGAGGAAAATATCTGACTAGTAAGAATTTTAAAACCTATGTATTGATATGTCTCCGTAAGGGAATCAAGTGTGTCTAGACTGGCATAAACATGGCAGCGAGAATCAGCTCAAACCCACTATAAAAAGGAATTTCAAAAACAAAACAAAAAAACTGGGAAATTCTTTACAATTCCTTCAGGGTCTCTGATGAAAGCTGGAATGACCCTATCTACAACGACAGCTGGATGTGGCATAAGGAGGGACATTTGGGACTGAGACGATTGGTGAGATTGGGTGAGCAAATGCAGACCCTTTAAAGCAATAATGCATGGCACCCATTCCATGGGTCCGAACTCTCCAGGTTGAAGGGAATATTACTACAGCTATAACATGTGCGGGAAACCTAGAGAACGGACACACTGTGAATACGGAAGGTTTCTAAAACTCAACGAATAGTCCCTCTCCTGGTGCTCCGGTTTGACTTTCCGTCTGCTTTACTATCAACCTCCCAACTTGGAGAGACAGCCCCTTTAACCTCTTGGTTCGCACAGGTTGCCATTTTGGCAGAGGATGAAAGGGAAGAGGGAGATCCAATGAGAGAGTAGCTGTTAGGCATTTGGACGGGCACATATCACTGTAATTTCCCGGCAGGAAGAAGAATTAACCAAATTCTCAGCCACCCACCGGGAACCAGTATAGGTCCTGAACCAAAATTTTGGACTTGCGGTCAGCTCACCAAAAACGAGTTGAAAAATGGAGATCAGGGGCACAGCAATTCACAAACTGGCCGAGTAATAAAGGACAACTATCGTCCAAAAATCTGTTGAGGGAAGGCAACGAGGCGGACTTGAAAGCGAGGCAGAATAGCAGGAAACAGATTTCAAGAGGTACGTTGGAATCACCTTTAAAGCACAGGAAGAGGGGCACATCTTCGACAATGATGCACTTGGCCAAAAAGGGCGTATGCGTTTTCTCCTGAATATATTCAGGAGAAAACGCATACGCCCTTTTTGGCCAAGGAAGCAAGCGGGCAATGCAAATCTGCACTACAAAGAAGTATCACTTCCCACCGGTCAAAAGGGACATCCACAAAATGTGTAAGAACAAGAAAGGCAAGACAGGCCCTGGAGAACAGGGAGCCTTGTTATGCTGATGGGCGGGATGTAAATTGCCAACTGCCTCTCTGGAGGAGTGCATTCTGTTCCCTAAAACAAGTAAAGAACAGAGCTACAGAGACAAGGACACTACCAGTCTATGGAATATACCTTGGGAAAACTGAAAATCAATAAGACAGAGCCACCCCAAAATGTAGGGCTGCACTGCATACAAGGACCTCAACTTGGATACACCTTAAGTATCCCAGAAAATATAAACATGGTTCAAAAAATTGTGGTACTTACGTACGATGGAATATCCCTCAGCCATGAAATCAATGTCATAAGACCAGTAGCAGCAAAATGAGTGGATTCAGGTACGATGATTCTAAGTGAAATAAGTCACACAGAAAAAGAAACTTATCATAAGATATCACTTATGAAGAACCTGTAAACATGGCTACACTTGAACTGAGTTAGGAAAGAGAACAGTGTCTCACATTTAGAAAACACTCTTATACCTGCTTAAGGGGGAAGGAGAGGTGGGGTGATGCATAAAACCAGAGTTTGATAGAAGCACAGGTACCGTTCCAAAAACGAACTATGGAATAGACAAGACCTACACCGTCCTCAGTGAAAGGGACTCAAAACCCCATATTTCCCGCAGAGGAAAATATCTGACTAGTAAGAATCTTAAAACCTTTGTATTGATATGTCTCCGTAAGGGAATCAAGTGTGTCTAGACTGGCATAAATATGGCAGCGAGAATCAGCTCAAACCCACTATAAAAAGGAATTTCAAAAACAAAACAAAAAAACTGGGAAATTCTTTACAATTCCTTCAGGGTCTCTGATGAAAGCTGGAATGACCCTATCTACAACGACAGCTGGATGTGGCATAAGGAGGGACACTTGGGACTGAGACGATTGGTGAGATTTGGCGAGCAAATGCAGACCCTTTAAAGCAATAATGCATGGCACCCATTCCATGGGTCCGAACTCTCCAGGATGAAGGGAATATTACTACAGCTATAACATGTGCGGGAAACCTAGAGAACGGACACACTGTGAATACGAAAGGTTTCTAAAACTCAACGAATAGTCCCTCTCCTGGTGCTCCGGTTTGACTTTCCATCTGCTTTACTATCAACCTCCCAACTTGGAGAGACAGCCCCTTTAACCTCTTGGTTCGCACAGGTTGCCAATTTGGCAGAGGATGAAAGGGAAGAGGGAGAACCAATGAGAGAGTAGCTGTTAGGCATTTGGACGGGCACATATCACTGTAATTTCCCGGCAGGAAGAAGAATTAACCAAATTCTCAGCCACCCACCGGGAACCAGTATAGGTCCTGAACCAAAATTTTGGACTTGCGGTCCGCTCACCAAAAACGAGTTGAAAAATGGAGCTCAGGGGCACAGCAATTCACAAACTGGCCGAGTAATAAAGGACAACTATCGTCCAAAAATCTGTTGATGGAAGGCAACGAGGCGGACTTGAAAGCGAGGCAGAATAGCAGGAAACAGATTTCAAGAGGTACGTTGGAATCGCCTTTAAAGCACAGGAACAGGGGCACAACTTCTACAATGATGCACTTGGCCATAAAGGGCGTATGCCTTTTCTCCTGAATATATTCAGGAGAAAACGCATACGCCCTTTTTGGCCAAGCAAGCAAGCGGGCAATGCAAATCTGCACTACAAAGAAGTTTCACTTCCCACCGGTCAAAAGGGACATCCACAAAATGTGTAAGAACAAGAAAGGCAAGACAGGCCCTGGAGAACAGGGAGCCTTGTTATGCTGATGGGCGGGATGTAAATTGCCAACTGCCTCTCTGGAGGAGTGCATTCTGTTCCCTAAAACAAGTAAAGAACAGAGCTACAGAGCCAAGGGCACTACCAGTCTAGGGAATATACCTTGGGAAAACTGAAAATCAATAAGACAGAGCCACCCCAAAATTTAGGGCTGCACTGCATACAAGGACCTCAACTTGGATACACCTTAAGTATCCCAGAAAATATAAACATGGTTCAAAAAATTGTGGTACTTACGTACGATGGAATATCCCTCAGCCATGAAATCAATGTCATAAGACCAGTAGCAGCAAAATGGGTGGATTCAGGTACGATGATTCTAAGTGAAATAAGTCACACAGAAAAAGAAACTTATCATAAGATATCACTTATGAAGATCCTGTAAACATGGCTACACTTGAACTGAGTTAGGAAAGAGAACAGTGTCTCACATTTAGAAAACACTCTTATACCTGCTTAAGGGAGAAGGAGAGGTGGGGTGATGCATAAAACCAGTGTTTGATATAAACACAGGTACCGTTCCAAAAACCAACTATGGAATAGACAAGACCTACACCGTCCTCAGTGAAAGGGACTCAAAACCCCATATTTCCCGCAGAGGAAAATATCTGACTAGTAAGAATCTTAAAACCTATGTATTGATATGTCTCCGTAAGGGAATCAAGTGTGTCTAGACTGGCATAAACATGGCAGCGAGAATCAGCTCAAACCCACTATAAAAAGGAATTTCAAAAACAAAACAAAAAAACTGGGAAATTCTTTACAATTCCTTCAGGGTCTCTGATGAAAGCTGGAATGACCCTATCTACAACGACAGCTGGATGTGGCATAAGGAGGGACACTTGGGACTGAGACGATTGGTGAGATTTGGCGAGCAAATGCAGACCCTTTAAAGCAATAATGCATGGCACCCATTCCATGGGTCCGAACTCTCCAGGTTGAAGGGAATATTACTACAGCTATAACATGTGCGGGAAACCTAGAGAACGGACACACTGTGAATACGAAAGGTTTCTAAAACTCAACGAATAGTCCCTCTCCTGGTGCTCCGGTTTGACTTTCCGTCTGCTTTACTATCAACCTCCCAACTTGGAGAGACAGCCCCTTTAACCTCTTGGTTCGCACAGGTTGCCAATTTGGCAGAGGATGAAAGGGAAGAGGGAGAACCAATGAGAGAGTAGCTGTTAGGCATTTGGACGGGCACATATCACTGTAATTTCCCGGCAGGAAGAAGAATTAACCAAATTCTCAGCCACCCACCGGGAACCAGTATAGGTCCTGAACCAAAATTTTGGACTTGCGGTCAGCTCACCAAAAACGAGTTGAAAAATGGAGCTCAGGGGCACAGCAATTCACAAACTGGCCGAGTAATAAAGGACAAGTATCGTCCAAAAATCTGTTGAGGGAAGGCAACGAGGCGGACTTGAAAGTGAGGCAGAATAGAAGGAAACAGATTTCAAGAGGTACGTTGGAATCGCCTTTAAAGCACAGGAAGAGGGGCACAACTTCGACAATGATGCACTTGGCCATAATGGGCGTATGCGTTTTCTCCTGAATATATTCAGGAGAAAACGCATACGCCCTTTTTGGCCAAGCAAGCAAGCGGGCAATGCAAATCTGCACTACAAAGAAGTATCACTTCCCACCGGTCAAAAGGGACATCCACAAAATGTGTAAGAACAAGAAAGGCAAGACAGGCCCTGGAGAACAGGGAGCCTTGTTATGCTGATGGGCGGGATGTAAATTGCCAACTGCCTCTCTGGAGGAGTGCATTCTGTTCCCTAAAACAAGTAAAGAACAGAGCTACAGAGCCAAGGGCACTACCAGTCTAGGGAATATACCTTGGGAAAACTGAAAATCAATAAGACAGAGCCACCCCAAAATGTAGGGCTGCACTGCATACAAGGACCTCAACTTGGATACACCTTAAGTATCCCAGAAAATATAAACATGGTTCAAAAAATTGTGGTACTTACGTACGATGGAATATCCCTCAGCCATGAAATCAATGTCATAAGACCAGTAGCAGCAAAATGGGTGGATTCAGGTACGATGATTCTAAGTGAAATAAGTCACACAGAAAAAGAAACTTATCATAAGATATCACTTATGAAGATCCTGTAAACATGGCTACACTTGAACTGAGTTAGGAAAGAGAACAGTGTCTCACATTTAGAAAACACTCTTATACCTGCTTAAGGGGGAAGGAGAGGTGGGGTGATGCATAAAACCAGAGTTTGATATAAGCACAAGTACCGTTCCAAAAACCAACTATGGAATAGACAAGACCTACACCGTCCTCAGTGAAAGGGACTCAAAACCCCATATTTCCCGCAGAGGAAAATATCTGACTAGTAAGAATCTTAAAACCTATGTATTGATATGTCTCCGTAAGGGAATCAAGTGTGTCTAGACTGGCATAAACATGGCAGCGAGAATCAGCTCAAACCCACTATAAAAAGGAATTTCAAAAACAAAACAAAAAAACTGGGAAATTCTTTACAATTCCTTCAGGGTCTCTGATGAAAGCTGGAATGACCCTATCTACAACGACAGCTGGATGTGGCATAAGGAGGGACACTTGGGACTGAGACGATTGGTGAGATTTGGCGAGCAAATGCAGACCATTTAAAGCAATAATGCATGGCACCCATTCCATGGGTCCGAACTCTCTAGGTTGAAGGGAATATTACTACAGCTATAACATGTGCGGGAAACCTAGAGAACGGACACACTGTGAATACGAAAGGTTTCTAAAACTCAACGAATAGTCCCTCTCCTGGTGCTCCGGTTTGACTTTCCGTCTGCTTTACTATCAACCTCCCAACTTGGAGAGACAGCCCCTTTAACCTCTTGGTTCGCACAGGTTGCCAATTTGGCAGAGGATGAAAGGGAAGAGGGAGAACCAATGAGAGAGTAGCTGTTAGGCATTTGGACGGGCACATATCACTGTAATTTCCCGGCAGGAAGAAGAATTAACCAAATTCTCAGCCACCCACCGGGAACCAGTATAGGTCCTGAACCAAAATTTTGGACTTGCGGTCAGCTCACCAAAAACGAGTTGAAAAATGGAGCTCAGGGGCACAGCAATTCACAAACTGGCCGAGTAATAAAGGACAACTATCGTCCAAAAATCTGTTGAGGGAAGGCAACGAGGCGGACTTGAAAGCGAGGCAGAATAGCAGGAAACAGATTTCAAGAGGTACGTTGGAATCGCCTTTAAAGCAGAGGAAGAGGGGCACAACTTCGACAATGATGCACTTGGCCAAAAAGGGCGTATGCGTTTTCTCCTGAATATATTCAGGAGAAAACGCATACGCCCTTTTTGGCCAAGCAAGCAAGCGGGCAATGCAAATCTGCACTACAAAGAAGTATCACTTCCCACCGGTCAAAAGGGACATCCACAAAATGTGTAAGAACAAGAAAGGCAAGACAGGCCCTGGAGAACAGGGAGCCTTGTTATGCTGATGGGCGGGATGTAAATTGCCAACTGCCTCTCTGGAGGAGTGCATTCTGTTCCCTAAAACAAGTAAAGAACAGAGCTACAGAGCCAAGGGCACTACCAGTCTAGGGAATATACCTTGGGAAAACTGAAAATCAATAAGACAGAGCCACCCCAAAATTTAGGGCTGCACTGCATACAAGGACCTCAACTTGGATACACCTTAAGTATCCCAGAAAATATAAACATGGTTCAAAAAATTGTGGTACTTACGTATGATGGAATATCCCTCAGCCATGAAATCAATGTCATAAGACCAGTAGCAGCAAAATGGGTGGTTTCAGGTACGATGATTCTAAGTGAAATAAGTCACACAGAAAAAGAAACTTATCATAAGATATCACTTATGAAGGTCCTGTAAACATGGCTGCACTTGAACTGAGTTAGGAAAGAGAACAGTGTCTCACATTTAGAAAACACTCTTATGCTTGTTTAAGGGGGAAGGAGAGGTGGGGTGATGAATAAAAGAAGAGTTTGATATACGCACAGGTACCTTTCCAAAAACCAACTATGCAATAGACAAGGCCTACACCGTCCTCAGTGAAAGGGACTCAAAACACCATATTTCCCGCAGAGGAATATATCTGACTAGTAAGAATCTTAAAACCTATGTATTGATATGTCTCTATAAGGGAATCAAGTGTGCCTAGACTGGCATAAACATGGCAGTGAGAATCAGCTCAAACCCACTATAAAAAGGAATTTCAAAAACAAAAAAAAAAACTGGGAAATTCTTTACAAATCCTTCAGGGTCTCTGATGAAACCTGCAATGACCCTATCTACAACGACAGCTGGATGTGGCATAAGGAGGGACACTTAGGACTGAGACGATTGGTGAGATTGTGTGAGCAAATGCAGACCCTTTAAAGCAATAATGCATGGCACCCATTCCATGGGTCCGAACTCTCCAGGTTGAAGGGAATATTACTACAGCTATAACATGTGCGGGAAACCTAGAGAACGGACACACTGTGAATACGGAAGGTTTCTAAAACTCAACGAGTAGTCCCTCTCCTGGTGCTCCAGTTTGACTTTCCGTCTGCTTTACTATCAACCTCCCAACTTGGAGAGACAGCCCCTTTAACCTCTTGGTTCGCACAGGTTGCCATTTTGGCAGAGGATGAAAGGGAAGAGGGAGAACCAATGAGAGAGTAGCTGTTAGGCATTTGGACGGGCACATATCACTGTAATTTCCCGGCAGGAAGAAGAATTAACCAAATTCTCAGCCACCCACCGGGAACCAGTATAGGTCCTGAACCAAAATTTTGGACTTGCGGTCAGCTCACCAAAAACGAGTTGAAAAATGGAGCTCAGGGGCACAGCAATTCACAAACTGGCCGAGTAATAAAGGACAACTATCGTCCAAAAATCTGTTGAGGGAAGGCAACGAGGCGGACTTGAAAGCGAGGCAGAATAGCAGGAAACAGATTTCAAGAGGTACGTTGGAATCGCCTTTAAAGCACAGGAAGAGGGGCACAACTTCGACAATGATGCACTTGGCCAAAAAGGGCGTATGCGTTTTCTCCTGAATATATTCAGGAGAAAACGCATACGCCCTTTTTGGCCAAGGAAGCAAGCGGGCAATGCAAATCTGCACTACAAAGAAGTATCACTTCCCACCGGTCAAAAGGGACATCCACAAAATGTGTAAGAACAAGAAAGGCAAGACAGGCCCTGGAGAACAGGGAGCCTTGTTATGCTGATGGGCGGGATGTAAATTGCCAACTGCCTCTCTGGAGGAGTGCATTCTGTTCCCTAAAACAAGTAAAGAACAGAGCTACAGAGCCAAGGGCACTACCAGTCTAGGGAATATACCTTGGGAAAACTGAAAATCAATAAGACAGAGCCACCCCAAAATGTAGGGCTGCACTGCATACAAGGACCTCAACTTGGATACACCTTAAGTATCCCAGAAAATATAAACATGGTTCAAAAAATTGTGGTACTTACGTACGATGGAATATCCCTCAGCCATGAAATCAATGTCATAAGACCAGTAGCAGCAAAATGGGTGGATTCAGGTACGATGATTCTAAGTGAAATAAGTCACACAGAAAAAGAAACTTCTCATAAGATATCACTTATGAAGATCCTGTAAACATGGCTACACTTGAACTGAGTTAGGAAAGAGGACAGTGTCTCACATTTAGAAAACACTCTTATACCTGCTTAAGGGGGAAGGAGAGGTGGGGTGATGCATAAAACCAGAGTTTGATATAAGCACAGGTACCGTTCCAAAAACCAACTATGGAATAGACAAGACCTACACCGTCCTCAGTGAAAGGGACTCAAAACCCCATATTTCCCACAGAGGAAAATATCTGACTAGTAAGAATCTTAAAACCTATGTATTGATATGTCTCCGTAAGGGAATCAAGTGTGTCTAGACTGGCATAAACATGGCAGCGAGAATCAGCTCAAACCCACTATAAAAAGGAATTTCAAAAACAAAACAAAAAAACTGGGAAATTCTTTACAATTCCTTCAGGGTCTCTGATGAAAGCTGGAATGACCCTATCTACAACGACAGCTGGATGTGGCATAAGGAGGGACACTTGGGACTGAGATGATTGGTGAGATTGGGTGAGCAAATGCAGACCCTTTAAAGCAATAATGCATGGCACCCATTCCATGGGTCCGAACTCTCCAGGTTGAAGGGAATATTACTACAGCTATAACATGTACGGGAAACCTAGAGAACGGACACACTGTGAATACGAAAGGTTTCTAAAACTCAACAAATAGTCCCTCTCCTGGTGCTCCGGTTTGACTTTCCGTCTGCTTTACTATCAACCTCCCAACTTGGAGAGACAGCCCCTTTAACCTCTTGGTTCGCACAGGTTGCCAATTTGGCTGAGGATGAAAGGGAAGAGGGAGAACCAATGAGAGAGTAGCTGTTAGGCATTTGGACGGGCACATATCACTGTAATTTCCCGGCAGGAAGAAGAATTAACCAAATTCTCAGCCACCCACCGGGAACCAGTATAGGTCCTCAACCAAAATTTTGGACTTGCGGTCAGCTCACCAAAATCGAGTTGAAAAATGGAGCTCAGGGGCACAGCAATTCACAAACTGGCCGAGTAATAAAGGACAAGTATCGTCCAAAAATCTGTTGAGGGAAGGCAACGAGGCGGACTTGAAAGCGAGGCAGAATAGCAGGAAACAGATTTCAAGAGGTACGTTGGAATCGCCTTTAAAGCACAGGAAGAGGGGCACAACTTCAACAATGATGCACTTGGCCAAAAAGGGCGTATGCGTTTTCTCCTGAATATATTCAGGAGAAAACGCATACGCCCTTTTTGGCCAAGCAAGCAAGCGGGCAATGCAAATCTGCACTACAAAGAAGTATCACTTCCCACCGGTCAAAAGGGACATCCACAAAATGTGTAAGAACCAGAAAGGCAAGACAGGCCCTGGAGAACAGGGAGCATTGTTATGCTGATGGGCGAGATGTAAATTGCCAACTGCCTCTCTGGAGGAGTGCATTCTGTTCCCTAAAACAAGTAAAGAACAGAGCTACAGAGCCAAGGGCACTTCCAGTCTAGGGAATATACCTTGGGAAAACTGAAAATCAATAAGACAGAGCCACCCCAAAATTTAGGGCTGAACTGCTTACAAGGACCTCAACTTGGGTACACCTTAAATATCCCAGGAAATATAAAAATGGTTCAAAAAATTGTGGTACTTACGTACGATGGAATATCCCTCAGCCATGAAATCAATGTCATAAGACAAGTAGCAGCAAAATGGGTGGTTTCAGGTACGATGATTCTAAGTGAAATAAGTCACACAGAAAAAGAAACTTATCATAAGATATCACTTATGAAGGTCCTGTAAACATGGCTGCACTTGAACTGAGTTAGGAAAGAGAACAGTGTCTCACATTTAGAAAACACTCTTATGCCTGTTTAAGGGGGAAGGAGAGGTGGGGTGATGCATAAAAGAAGAGTTTGATATACGCACAGGTACCTTTCCAAAAACCAACTATGGAATAGACAAGACCTACACCGTCCTCAGTGAAAGGGACTCAAAACACCATATTTCCCGCAGAGGAATATATCTGACTGGTAAGAATCTTAAAACCTATGTATTGATATGTCCCTATAAGGGAATCAAGTGTGCCTAGACTGGCATAAACATGGCAGCGAGAATCAGCTCAAACCCACTATAAAAAGGAATTTCAAAAACAAAACAAAAAACTAGGATATTCTTTACAATTCCTTCAGGGTCTCTGATGCAACCTGGAATGACCCTATCTACAATGACAGCTGGATGTGGCATAAGGAGGGACACTTGGGACTGAGACGATTGGTGAGATTGGGTGAGCAAATGCAGACCCTTTAAAGCAATAATGCATGGCACCCATTCCATGGGTCCGAACTCTCCAGGTTGAAGGGAATATTACTACAGCTATAACATGTGCGGGAAACCTAGAGAACGGACACACTGTGAATACGGAAGGTTTCTAAAACTCAACGAATAGTCCCTCTCCTGGTGCTCCGGTTTGACTTTCCGTCTGCTTTACTATCAACCTCCCAACTTGGAGAGACAGCCCCTTTAACCTCTTGGTTCGCACAGGTTGCCATTTTGGCAGAGGATGAAAGGGAAGAGGGAGATCCAATGAGAGAGTAGCTGTTAGGCATTTGGACGGGCACATATCACTGTAATTTCCCGGCAGGAAGAAGAATTAACCAAATTCTCAGCCACCCACCGGGAACCAGTATAGGTCCTGAACCAAAATTTTGGACTTGCGGTCAGCTCACCAAAAACGAGTTGAAAAATGGAGCTCAGGGGCACAGCAATTCACAAACTGGCCGAGTAATAAAGAACAACTATCGTCCAAAAATCTGTTGAGGGAAGGCAACGAGGTGGACTTGAAAGCGAGGCAGAATAGCAGGAAACAGATTTCAAGAGGTACGTTGGAATCGCCTTTAAAGCACAGGAACAGGGGCACAACTTCGACAATGATGCACTTGGCCATAAAGGGCGTATGCGTTTTCTCCTGAATATATTCAGGAGAAAACGCATACGCCCTTTTTGGCCAAGCAAGCAAGCGGGCAATGCAAATCTGCACTACAAAGAAGTATCACTTCCCACCGGTCAAAAGGGACATCCACAAAATGTGTAAGAACAAGAAAGGCAAGACAGGCCCTGGAGAACAGGGAGCCTTGCTATGCTGATGGGCGGGATGTAAATTGCCAACTGCCTCTCTGGAGGAGTGCATTCTGTTCCCTAAAACAAGTAAAGAACAGAGCTACAGAGCCAAGGGCACTACCAGTCTAGGGAATATACCTTGGGAAAACTGAAAATCAATAAGACAGAGCCACCCCAAAATGTAGGGCTGCACTGCATACAAGGACCTCAACTTGGATACACCTTAAGTATCCCAGAAAATATAAACATGGTTCAAAAAATTGTGGTACTTACGTACGATGGAATATCCCTCAGCCATGAAATCAATGTCATAAGACCAGTAGCAGCAAAATGGGTGGATTCAGGTACGATGATTCTAAGTGAAATAAGTCACACAGAAAAAGAAACTTATCATAAGATATCACTTATGAAGATCCTGTAAACATGGCTACACTTGAACTGAGTTAGGAAAGAGAACAGTGTCTCACATTTAGAAAACACTCTTATACCTGCTTAAGGGGGAAGGAGAGGTGGGGTGATGCATAAAACCAGAGTTTGATATAAGCACAGGTACCGTTCCAAAAACCAACTATGGAATAGACAAGACCTACACCGTCCTCAGTGAAAGGGACTCAAAACCCCATATTTCCCGCAGAGGAAAATATCTGACTAGTAAGAATCTTAAAACCTATGTATTGATATGTCTCCGTAAGGGAATCAAGTGTGTCTAGACTGGCATAAACATGGCAGCGAGAATCAGCTCAAACCCACTATAAAAAGGAATTTCAAAAACAAAACAAAAAAACTGGGAAATTCTTTACAATTCCTTCAGGGTCTCTGATGAAAGCTGGAATGACCCTATCTACAACGACAGCTGGATGTGGCATAAGGAGGGACACTTGGGACTGAGACGATTGGTGAGATTTGGCGAGCAAATGCAGACCCTTTAAAGCAATAATGCATGGCACCCATTCCATGGGTCCGAACTCTCCAGGTTGAAGGGAATATTACTACAGCTATAACATGTGCGGGAAACCTAGAGAACGGACACACTGTGAATATGAAAGGTTTCTAAAACTCAACGAATAGTCCCTCTCCTGGTGCTCCGGTTTGACTTTCCGTCTGCTTTACTATCAACCTCCCAACTTGGAGAGACAGCCCCTTTAACCTCTTGGTTCGCACAGGTTGCCAATTTGGCAGAGGATGAAAGGGAAGAGGGAGAACCAATGAGAGAGTAGCTGTTAGGCATTTGGACGGGCACATATCACTGTAATTTCCCGGCAGGAAGAAGAATTAACCAAATTCTCAGCCACCCACCGGGAACCAGTATAGGTCCTGAACCAAAATTTTGGACTTGCGGTCAGCTCACCAAAAACGAGTTGAAAAATGGAGCTCAGGGGCACAGCAATTCACAAACTGGCCGAGTAATAAAGGACAACTATCGTCCAAAAATCTGTTGAGGGAAGGCAACGAGGCGGACTTGAAAGCGAGGCAGAATAGCAGGAAACAGATTTCAAGAGGTACGTTGGAATCGCCTTTAAAGCACAGGAAGAGGGGCACAACTTCGACAATGATGCACTTGGCCAAAAAGGGCGTATGCGTTTTCTCCTGAATATATTCAGGAGAAAACGCATACGCCCTTTTTGGCCAAGCAAGCAAGCGGGCAATGCAAATCTGCACTACAAAGAAGTATCACTTCCCACCGGTCAAAAGGGACATCCACAAAATGTGTAAGAACAAGAAAGGCAAGACAGGACCTGGAGAACAGGGAGCCTTGCTATGCTGATGGGCGGGATGTAAATTGCCAACTGCCTCTCTGGAGGAGTGCATTCTGTTCCCTAAAACAAGTAAAGAACAGAGCTACAGAGCCAAGGGCACTACCAGTCTAGGGAATATACCTTGGAAAACTGAAAATCAATAAGACAGAGCCACCCCAATATTTAGGGCTGCACTGCATACAAGGACCTCAACTTGGATACACCTTAAGTATCCCAGAAAATATAAACATGGTTCAAAAAACTTGTGGTACTTACGTACGATGGAATATCCCTCAGCCATGAAATCAATGTCATAAGACCAGTAGCAGCAAAATGGGTGGATTCAGGTACGATGATTCTAAGTGAAATAAGTCACACAGAAAAAGAAACTTATCATAAGATATCACTTATGAAGATCCTGTAAACATGGCTACACTTGAACTGAGTTAGGAAAGAGAACAGTGTCTCACATTTAGAAAAAACTCTTATACCTGCTTAAGGGGGAAGGAGAGGTGGGGTGATGCATAAAACCAGAGTTTGATATAAGCACAGGTACCGTTCCAAAAACCAACTATGGAATAGACAAGACCTACACCGTCCTCAGTGAAAGGGACTCAAAACCCCATATTTCCTGCAGAGGAAAATATCTGACTAGTAAGAATCTTAAAACCTATGTATTGATATGTCTCCGTAAGGGAATCAAGTTTGTCTAGACTGGCATAAACATGGCAGCGAGAATCAGCTCAAACCCACTATAAAAAGGAATTTCAAAAACAAAACAAAAAAACTGGGAAATTCTTTACAATTCCTTCAGGGTCTCTGATGAAAGCTGGAATGACCCTATCTACAACGACAGCTGGATGTGGCATAAGGAGGGACACTTGGGACTGAGACGATTGGTGAGATTGGGTGAGCAAATGCAGACCCTTTAAAGCAATAATGCATGGCACCCATTCCATGGGTCCGAACTCTCCAGGTTGAAGGGAATATTACTACAGCTATAACATGTGCGGGAAACCTAGAGAACGGACACACTGTGAATACGAAAGGTTTCTAAAACTCAACAAATAGTCCCTCTCCTGGTGCTCCGGTTTGACTTTCCGTCTGCTTTACTATCAACCTCCCAACTTGGAGAGACAGCCCCTTTAACCTCTTGGTTCGCACAGGTTGCCAATTTGGCTGAGGATGAAAGGGAAGAGGGAGAACCAATGAGAGAGTAGCTGTTAGGCATTTGGACGGGCACATATCACTGTAATTTCCCGGCAGGAAGAAGAATTAACCAAATTCTCAGCCACCCACCGGGAACCAGTATAGGTCCTCAACCAAAATTTTGGACTTGCGGTCAGCTCACCAAAATCGAGTTGAAAAATGGAGCTCAGGGGCACAGCAATTCACAAACTGGCCGAGTAATAAAGGACAAGTATCGTCCAAAAATCTGTTGAGGGAAGGCAACGAGGCGGACTTGAAAGCGAGGCAGAATAGCAGGAAACAGATTTCAAGAGGTACGTTGGAATCGCCTTTAAAGCACAGGAAGAGGGGCACAACTTCAACAATGATGCACTTGGCCAAAAAGGGCGTATGCGTTTTCTCCTGAATATATTCAGGAGAAAACGCATACGCCCTTTTTGGCCAAGCAAGCAAGCGGGCAATGCAAATCTGCACTACAAAGAAGTATCACTTCCCACCGGTCAAAAGGGACATCCACAAAATGTGTAAGAACCAGAAAGGCAAGACAGGCCCTGGAGAACAGGGAGCATTGTTATGCTGATGGGCGAGATGTAAATTGCCAACTGCCTCTCTGGAGGAGTGCATTCTGTTCCCTAAAACAAGTAAAGAACAGAGCTACAGAGCCAAGGGCACTTCCAGTCTAGGGAATATACCTTGGGAAAACTGAAAATCAATAAGACAGAGCCACCCCAAAATTTAGGGCTGAACTGCTTACAAGGACCTCAACTTGGGTACACCTTAAATATCCCAGGAAATATAAAAATGGTTCAAAAAATTGTGGTACTTACGTACGATGGAATATCCCTCAGCCATGAAATCAATGTCATAAGACAAGTAGCAGCAAAATGGGTGGTTTCAGGTACGATGATTCTAAGTGAAATAAGTCACACAGAAAAAGAAACTTATCATAAGATATCACTTATGAAGGTCCTGTAAACATGGCTGCACTTGAACTGAATTAGGAAAGAGAACAGTGTCTCACATTTAGAAAACACTCTTATGCCTGTTTAAGGGGGAAGGAGAGGTGGGGTGATGCATAAAAGAAGAGTTTGATATACACACAGGTACCTTTCCAAAAACCAACTATGGAATAGACAAGACCTACACCGTCCTCAGTGAAAGGGACTCAAAACACCATATTTCCCGCAGAGGAATATATCTGACTGGTAAGAATCTTAAAACCTATGTATTGATATGTCCCTATAAGGGAATCAAGTGTGCCTAGACTGGCATAAACATGGCAGCGAGAATCAGCTCAAACCCACTATAAAAAGGAATTTCAAAAACAAAACAAAAAACTAGGATATTCTTTACAATTCCTTCAGGGTCTCTGATGCAACCTGGAATGACCCTATCTACAATGACAGCTGGATGTGGCATAAGGAGGGACACTTGGGACTGAGACGATTGGTGAGATTGGGTGAGCAAATGCAGACCCTTTAAAGCAATAATGCATGGCACCCATTCCATGGGTCCGAACTCTCCAGGTTGAAGGGAATATTACTACAGCTATAACATGTGCGGGAAACCTAGAGAACGGACACACTGTGAATACGGAAGGTTTCTAAAACTCAACGAATAGTCCCTCTCCTGGTGCTCCGGTTTGACTTTCCGTCTGCTTTACTATCAACCTCCCAACTTGGAGAGACAGCCCCTTTAACCTCTTGGTTCGCACAGGTTGCCATTTTGGCAGAGGATGAAAGGGAAGAGGGAGATCCAATGAGAGAGTAGCTGTTAGGCATTTGGACGGGCACATATCACTGTAATTTCCCGGCAGGAAGAAGAATTAACCAAATTCTCAGCCACCCACCGGGAACCAGTATAGGTCCTGAACCAAAATTTTGGACTTGCGGTCAGCTCACCAAAAACGAGTTGAAAAATGGAGCTCAGGGGCACAGCAATTCACAAACTGGCCGAGTAATAAAGAACAACTATCGTCCAAAAATCTGTTGAGGGAAGGCAACGAGGCGGACTTGAAAGCGAGGCAGAATAGCAGGAAACAGATTTCAAGAGGTACGTTGGAATCGCCTTTAAAGCACAGGAACAGGGGCACAACTTCGACAATGATGCACTTGGCCATAAAGGGCGTATGCGTTTTCTCCTGAATATATTCAGGAGAAAACGCATACGCCCTTTTTGGCCAAGCAAGCAAGCGGGCAATGCAAATCTGCACTACAAAGAAGTATCACTTCCCACCGGTCAAAAGGGACATCCACAAAATGTGTAAAAACCAGAAAGGCAAGACAGGTCCTGGAGAACAGGGAGCCTTGTTATGCTGATGGGCGGGATGTAAATTGCCAACTGCCTCTCTGGAGGAGTGCATTCTGTTCCCTAAAACAAGAAAAGAACAGAGCTACAGAGCCAAGGGCACTACCAGTCTAGGGAATATACCTTGGGAAAACTGAAAATCAATAAGACAGAGCCACCCCAAAATTTAGGGCTGCACTGCATACAAGGACCTCAACTTGGATACACCTTAAGTATCCCAGAAAATATAAACATGGTTCAAAAAATTGTGGTACTTACGTACGATGGAATATCCCTCAGCCATGAAATCAATGTCATAAGACCAGTAGCAGCAAAATGGGTGGATTCAGGTACGATGATTCTAAGTGAAATAAGTCACACAGAAAAAGAAACTTATCATAAGATATCACTTATGAAGATCCTGTAAACATGGCTACACTTGAACTGAGTTAGGAAAGAGAACAGTGTCTCACATTTAGAAAACACTCTTATACCTGCTTAAGGGGGAAGGAGAGGTGGGGTGATGCATAAAACCAGAGTTTGATATAAGCACAGGTACCGTTCCAAAAACCAACTATGGAATAGACAAGACCTACACCGTCCTCAGTGAAAGGGACTCAAAACCCCATATTTCCTGCAGAGGAAAATATATGACTAGTAAGAATCTTAAAACCTATGTATTGATATGTCTCCGTAAGGGAATCAAGTGTGTCTAGACTGGCATAAACATGGCAGCGAGAATCAGCTCAAACCCACTATAAAAAGGAATTTCAAAAACAAAACAAAAAAACTGGGAAATTCTTTACAATTCCTTCAGGGTCTCTGATGAAAGCTGGAATGACCCTATCTACAACGACAGCTGGATGTGGCATAAGGAGGGACACTTGGGACTGAGACGATTGGTGAGATTTGGCGAGCAAATGCAGACCCTTTAAAGCAATAATGCATGGCACCCATTCCATGGGTCCGAACTCTCCAGGTTGAAGGGAATATTACTACAGCTATAACATGTGCGGGAAACCTAGAGAACAGACACACTGTGAATACAAAAGGTTTCTAAAACTCAACGAATAGTCCCTCTCCTGGTGCTCCAGTTTGACTTTCCGTCTGCTTTACTATCAACCTCCCAACTTGGAGAGACAGCCCCTTTAACCTCTTGGTTCGCACAGGTTGCCAATTTGGCAGAGGATGAAAGGGAAGAGGGAGAACCAATGAGAGAGTAGCTGTTAGGCATTTGGACGGGCACATATCACTGTAATTTCCCGGCAGGAAGAAGAATTAACCAAATTCTCAGCCACCCACCGGGAACCAGTATAGGTCCTGAACCAAAATTTTGGACTTGCGGTCAGCTCACCAAAAACGAGTTGAAAAATGGAGCTCAGGGGCACAGCAATTCACAAACTGGCCGAGTAATAAAGGACAACTATCGTCCAAAAATCTGTTGAGGGAAGGCAACGAGGCGGACTTGAAAGCGAGGCAGAATAGCAGGAAACAGATTTCAAGAGGTACGTTGGAATCGCCTTTAAAGCACAGGAACAGGGGCACAACTTCGACAATGATGCACTTGGCCAAAAAGGGCGTATGCGTTTTCTCCTGAATATATTCAGGAGAAAACGCATACGCCCTTTTTGGCCAAGCAAGCAAGCGGGCAATGCAAATCTGCACTACAAAGAAGTATCACTTCCCACCGGTCAAAAGGGACATCCACAAAATGTGTAAGAACAAGAAAGGCAAGACAGGCCCTGGAGAACAGGGAGCCTTGCTATGCTGATGGGCGGGATGTAAATTGCCAACTGCCTCTCTGGAGGAGTGCATTCTGTTCCCTAAAACAAGTAAAGAACAGAGCTACAGAGCCAAGGGCACTACCAGTCTAGGGAATATACCTTGGGAAAACTGAAAATCAATAAGACAGAGCCACCCCAAAATTTAGGGCTGCACTGCATACAAGGACCTCAACTTGGATACACCTTAAGTATCCCAGAAAATATAAACATGGTTCAAAAAATTGTGGTACTTACATACGATGGAATATCCCTCAGCCATGAAATCAATGTCATAAGACCAGTAGCAGCAAAATGGGTGGATTCAGGTACGATGATTCTAAGTGAAATAAGTCACACAGAAAAAGAAACTTATCATAAGATATCACTTATGAAGATCCTGTAAACATGGCTACACTTGAACTGAGTTAGGAAAGAGAACAGTGTCTCACATTTAGAAAAAACTCTTATACCTGCTTAAGGGGGAAGGAGAGGTGGGGTGATGCATAAAACCAGAGTTTGATATAAGCACAGGTACCGTTCCAAAAACCAACTATGGAATAGACAAGACCTACACCATCCTCAGTGAAAGGGACTCAAAACCCCATATTTCCCGCAGAGGAAAATATCTGACTAGTAAGAATCTTAAAACCTATGTATTGATATGTCTCCGTAAGGAAATCAAGTGTGTCTAGACTGGCATAAACATGGCATCGAGAATCAGCTCAAACCTACTATAAAAAGGAATTTCAAAAACAAAACAAAAAAACTGGGAAATTCTTTACAATTCCTTCAGGGTCTCTGATGAAAGCTGGAATGACCCTATCTACAACGACAGCTGGATGTGGCATAAGGAGGGACACTTGGGACTGAGACGATTGGTGAGATTTGGCGAGCAAATGCAGACCCTTTAAAGCAATAATGCATGGCACCCATTCCATGGGTCCGAACTCTCCAGGTTGAAGGGAATATTACTACAGCTATAACATGTGCGGGAAACCTAGAGAACGGACACACTGTGAATACGAAAGGTTTCTAAAACTCAACGAATAGTCCCTCTCCTGGTGCTCCGGTTTGACTTTCCGTCTGCTTTACTATCAACCTCCCAACTTGGAGAGACAGCCCCTTTAACCTCTTGGTTCGCACAGGTTGCCAATTTGGCAGAGGATGAAAGGGAAGAGGGAGAACCAATGAGAGAGTAGCTGTTAGGCATTTGGACGGGCACATATCACTGTAATTTCCCGGCAGGAAGAAGAATTAACCAAATTCTCAGCCACCCACCGGGAACCAGTATAGGTCCTCAACCAAAATTTTGGACTTGCGGTCAGCTCACCAAAAACGAGTTGAAAAATGGAGCTCAGGGGCACAGCAATTCACAAACTGGCCGAGTAATAAAGGACAACTATCGTCCAAAAATCTGTTGAGGGAAGGCAACGAGGCGGACTTGAAAGCGAGGCAGAATAGCAGGAAACAGATTTCAAGAGGTACGTTGGAATCGCCTTTAAAGCACAGGAACAGGGGCACAACTTCGACAATGATGCACTTGGCCAAAAAGGGCGTATGCGTTTTCTCCTGAATATATTCAGGAGAAAACGCATACGCCCTTTTTGGCCAAGCAAGCAAGCGGGCAATGCAAATCTGCACTACAAAGAAGTATCACTTCCCACCGGTCAAAAGGGACATCCACAAAATGTGTAAGAACAAGAAAGGCAAGACAGGCCCTGGAGAACAGGGAGCCTTGCTATGCTGATGGGCGGGATGTAAATTGCCAACTGCCTCTCTGGAGGAGTGCATTCTGTTCCCTAAAACAAGTAAAGAACAGAGCTACAGAGCCAAGGGCACTACCAGTCTAGGGAATATACCTTGGGAAAACTGAAAATCAATAAGACAGAGCCACCCCAAAATTTAGGGCTGCACTGCATACAAGGACCTCAACTTGGATACACCTTAAGTATCCCAGAAAATATAAACATGGTTCAAAAAATTGTGGTACTTACATACGATGGAATATCCCTCAGCCATGAAATCAATGTCATAAGACCAGTAGCAGCAAAATGGGTGGATTCAGGTACGATGATTCTAAGTGAAATAAGTCACACAGAAAAAGAAACTTATCATAAGATATCACTTATGAAGATCCTGTAAACATGGCTACACTTGAACTGAGTTAGGAAAGAGAACAGTGTCTCACATTTAGAAAAAACTCTTATACCTGCTTAAGGGGGAAGGAGAGGTGGGGTGATGCATAAAACCAGAGTTTGATATAAGCACAGGTACCGTTCCAAAAACCAACTATGGAATAGACAAGACCTACACCATCCTCAGTGAAAGGGACTCAAAACCCCATATTTCCCGCAGAGGAAAATATCTGACTAGTAAGAATCTTAAAACCTATGTATTGATATGTCTCCGTAAGGAAATCAAGTGTGTCTAGACTGGCATAAACATGGCAGCGAGAATCAGCTCAAACCTACTATAAAAAGGAATTTCAAAAACAAAACAAAAAAACTGGGAAATTCTTTACAATTCCTTCAGGGTCTCTGATGAAAGCTGGAATGACCCTATCTACAACGACAGCTGGATGTGGCATAAGGAGGGACACTTGGGACTGAGACGATTGGTGAGATTTGGCGAGCAAATGCAGACCCTTTAAAGCAATAATGCATGGCACCCATTCCATGGGTCCGAACTGTCCAGGTTGAAGGGAATATTACTACAGCTATAACATGTGCGGGAAACCTAGAGAACGGACACACTGTGAATACGAAAGGTTTCTAAAACTCAACGAATAGTCCCTCTCCTGGTGCTCCGGTTTGACTTTCCGTCTGCTTTACTATCAACCTCCCAACTTGGAGAGACAGCCCCTTTAACCTCTTGGTTCGCACAGGTTGCCAATTTGGCAGAGGATGAAAGGGAAGAGGGAGAACCAATGAGAGAGTAGCTGTTAGGCATTTGGACGGGCACATATCACTGTAATTTCCCGGCAGGAAGAAGAATTAACCAAATTCTCAGCCACCCACCGGGAACCAGTATAGGTCCTGAACCAAAATTTTGGACTTGCGGTCATCTCACCAAAAACGAGTTGAAAAATGGAGCTCAGGGGCACAGCAATTCACAAACTGGCCGAGTAATAAAGGACAACTATCGTCCAAAAATCTGTTGAGGGAAGGCAACGAGGCGGACTTGAAAGCGAGGCAGAATAGCAGGAAACAGATTTCAAGAGGTACGTTGGAATCGCCTTTAAAGCACAGGAAGAGGGGCACAACTTCGACAATGATGCACTTGGCCAAAAAGGGCGTATGTGTTTTCTCCTGAATATATTCAGGAGAAAACGCATACGCCCTTTTTGGCCAAGCAAGCAAGCGGGCAATGCAAATCTGCACTACAAAGAAGTATCACTTCCCACCGGTCAAAAGGGACATCCACAAAATGTGTAAGAACAAGAAAGGCAAGACAGGCCCTGGAGAACAGGGAGCCTTGCTATGCTGATGGGCGGGATGTAAATTGCCAACTGCCTCTCTGGAGGAGTGCATTCTGTTCCCTAAAACAAGTAAAGAACAGAGCTACAGAGCCAAGGGCACTACCAGTCTAGGGAATATACCTTGGGAAAACTGAAAATCAATAAGACAGAGCCACCCCAAAATGTAGGGCTGCACTGCATACAAGGACCTCAACTTGGATACACCTTAAGTATCCCAGAAAATATAAACATGGTTCAAAAAATTGTGGTACTTACGTACGATGGAATATCCCTCAGCCATGAAATCAATGTCATAAGACCAGTAGCAGCAAAATGGGTGGATTCAGGTACGATGATTCTAAGTGAAATAAGTCACACAGAAAAAGAAACTTATCATAAGATATCACTTATGAAGATCCTGTAAACATGGCTACACTTGAACTGAGTTAGGAAAGAGAACAGTGTCTCACATTTAGAAAAAACTCTTATACCTGCTTAAGGGGGAAGGAGAGGTGGGGTGATGCATAAAACCAGAGTTTGATATAAGCACAGGTACCGTTCCAAAAACCAACTATGGAATAGACAAGACCTACACCGTCCTCAGTGAAAGGGACTCAAAACCCCATATTTCCCGCAGAGGAAAATATCTGACTAGTAAGAATCTTAAAACCTATGTATTGATATGTCTCCGTAAGGGAATCAAGTGTGTCTAGACTGGCATAAACATGGCAGCGAGAATCAGCTCAAACCCACTATAAAAAGGAATTTCAAAAACAAAACAAAAAAACTGGGAAATTCTTTACAATTCCTTCAGGGTCTCTGATGAAAGCTGGAATGACCCTATCTACAACGACAGCTGGATGTGGCATAAGGAGGGACACTTGGGACTGAGACGATTGGTGAGATTTGGCGAGCAAATGCAGACCCTTTAAAGCAATAATGCATGGCACCCATTCCATGGGTCCGAACTCTCCAGGTTGAAGGGAATATTACTACAGCTATAACATGTGCGGGAAACCTAGAGAACGGACACACTGTGAATACGAAAGGTTTCTAAAACTCAACGAATAGTCCCTCTCCTGGTGCTCCGGTTTGAATTTCCGTCTGCTTTACTATCAACCTCCCAACTTGGAGAGACAGCCCCTTTAACCTCTTGGTTCGCACAGGTTTCCAATTTGGCAGAGGATGAAAGGGAAGACGGAGAACCAATGAGAGAGTAGCTGTTAGGCATTTGGACGGGCATATATCACTGTAATTTCCCGGCAGGAAGAAGAATTAACCAAATTCTCAGCCACCCACGGGGAACCAATATAGGTCCTCAACCAAAATTTTGGACTTGCGGTCAGCTCACCAAAAACGAGTTGAAAAATGGAGCTCAGGGGCACAGCAATTCACAAACTGGCCGAGTAATAAAGGACAACTATCGTCCAAAAATCTGTTGAGGGAAGGCAACGAGGCGGACTTGAAAGCGAGGCAGAATAGCAGGAAACAGATTTCAAGAGGTACGTTGGAATCGCCTTTAAAGCACAGGAAGAGGGGCACAACTTCGACAATGATGCACTTGGCCAAAAAGGGCGTATGCGTTTTCTCCTGAATATATTCAGGAGAAAACGCATACGCCCTTTTTGGCCAAGCAAGCAAGCGGGCAATGCAAATCTGCACTACAAAGAAGTATCACTTCCCACCGGTCAAAAGGGACATCCACAAAATGTGTAAGAACAAGAAAGGCAAGACAGGCCCTGGAGAACAGGGAGCCTTGCTATGCTGATGGGCGGGATGTAAATTGCCAACTGCCTCTCTGGAGGAGTGCATTCTGTTCCCTAAAACAAGTAAAGAACAGAGCTACAGAGCCAAGGGCACTACCAGTCTAGGGAATATACCTTGGGAAAACTGAAAATCAATAAGACAGAGCCACCCCAAAATTTAGGGCTGCACTGCATACAAGGACCTCAACTTGGATACACCTTAAGTATCCCAGAAAATATAAACATGGTTCAAAAAATTGTGGTACTTACGTACGATGGAATATCCCTCAGCCATGTAATCAATGTCATAAGACCAGTAGCAGCAAAATGGGTGGTTTCAGGTACGATGATTCTAAGTGAAATAAGTCACACAGAAAAAGAAACTTATCATAAGATATCACTTATGAAGGTCCTGTAAACATGGCTGCACTTGAACTGAGTTAGGAAAGGGAACAGTGTCTCACATTTAGAAAACACTCTTATGCCTGTTTAAGGGGGAAGGAGAGGTTGGGTGATGCATAAAAGAAGAGTTTGATATACGCACAGGTACCTTTCCAAAAACCAACTATGGAATAGACAAGGCCTACACCGTCCTCAGTGAAAGGGACTCAAAACACCATATTTCCCGCAGAGGAATATATATGACTAGTAAGAATCTTAAAACCTATGTATTGATATGTCTCTATAAGGGAATCAAGTGTGCCTAGACTGGCATAAACATGGCAGCGAGAATCAGCTCAAACCCACTATAAAAAGGAATTTCAAAAACAAAAGAAAAAACTGGGAAATTCTTTACAATTCCTTCAGGGTCTCTGATGCAACCTGGAATGACCCTATCTACAACGACAGCTGGATGTGGCATAAGGAGGGACACTTAGGACTGAGACGATTGGTGAGATTGGGTGAGCAAATGCAGACCCTTTAAAGCAATAATGCATGGCACCCATTCCATGGGTCCGAACTCTCCAGGTTGAAGGGAATATTACTACAGCTATAACATGTGCGGGAAACCTAGAGAACGGACACACTGTGAATACGGAAGGTTTCTAAAACTCAACGAGTAGTCCCTCTCCTGGTGCTCCGGTTTGACTTTCCGTCTGCTTTACTATCAACCTCCCAACTTGGAGAGACAGCCCCTTTAACCTCTTGGTTCGCACAGGTTGCCATTTTGGCAGAGGATGAAAGGGAAGAGGGAGAACCAATGAGAGAGTAGCTGTTAGGCATTTGGACGGGCACATATCACTGTAATTTCCCGGCAGGAAGAAGAATTAACCAAATTCTCAGCCACCCACCGGGAACCAGTATAGGTCCTGAACCAAAATCTTGGACTTGCGGTCAGCTCACCAAAAACGAGTTGAAAAATGGAGCTCAGGGGCACAGCAATTCACAAACTGGCCGAGTAATAAAGGACAACTATCGTCCAAAAATCTGTTGAGGGAAGGCAACGAGGCGGACTTGAAAGCGAGGCAGAATAGCAGGAAACAGATTTCAAGAGGTACGTTGGAATCGCCTTTAAAGCACAGGAAGAGGGGCACAACTTCGACAATGATGCACTTGGCCAAAAAGGGCGTATGCGTTTTCTCCTGAATATATTCAGGAGAAAACGCATACGCCCTTTTTGGCCAAGCAAGCAAGCGGGCAATGCAAATCTGCACTACAAAGAAGTATCACTTCCCACCGGTCAAAAGGGACATCCACAAAATGTGTAAGAACAAGAAAGGCAAGACAGGCCCTGGAGAACAGGGAGCCTTGTTATGCTGATGGGCGGGATGTAAATTGCCAACTGCCTCTCTGGAGGAGTGCATTCTGTTCCCTAAAACAAGTAAAGAACAGAGCTACAGAGCCAAGGGCACTTCCAGTCTAGGGAATATACCTTGGGAAAACTGAAAATCAATAAGACAGAGCCACCCCAAAATTTAGGGCTTAACTGCTTACAAGGACCTCAACTTGGGTACACCTTAAATATCCCAGGAAATATAAAAATGGTTCAAAAAATTGTGGTACTTACGTACGATGGAATATCCCTCAGCCATAAAATCAATGTCATAAGACAAGTAGCAGCAAAATGGGTGGTTTCAGGTACGATGATTCTAAGTGAAATAAGTCACACAGAAAAAGAAACTTATCATAAGATATCACTTATGAAGGTCCTGTAAACATGGCTGCACTTGAACTGAGTTAGGAAAGAGAACAGTGTCTCACATTTAGAAAACACTCTTATGCCTGTTTAAGGGGGAAGGAGAGGTGGGGTGATGCATAAAAGAAGAGTTTGATATACGCACAGGTACCTTTCCAAAAACCAACTATGGAATATACAAGACCTACACCGTCCTCAGTGAAAGGGACTCAAAACACCATATTTCCCGCAGAGGAATATATCTGACTAGTAAGAATCTTAAAACCTATGTATTGATATGTCCCTATAAGGGAATCAAGTGTGCCTAGACTGGCATAAACATGGCAGCGAGAATCAGCTCAAACCCACTATAAAAAGGAATTTCAAAAACAAAAGAAAAAACTGGGAAATTCTTTACAATTCCTTCAGGGTCTCTGATGCAACCTGGAATGACCCTATCTACAATGACAGCTGGATGTGGCATAAGGAGGGACACTTGGGACTGAGACGATTGGTGAGATTGGGTGAGCAAATGCAGACCCTTTAAAGCAATAATGCATGGCACCCATTCCATGGGTCCGAACTCTCCAGGTTGAAGGGAATATTACTACAGCTATAACATGTGCGGGAAACCTAGAGAACGGACACACTGTGAATACGGAAGGTTTCTAAAACTCAACGAATAGTCCCTCTCCTGGTGCTCCGGTTTGACTTTCCGTCTGCTTTACTATCAACCTCCCAACTTGGAGAGACAGCCCCTTTAACCTCTTGGTTCGCACAGGTTGCCATTTTGGCAGAGGATGAAAGGGAAGAGGGAGATCCAATGAGAGAGTAGCTGTTAGGCATTTGGACGGGCACATATCACTGTAATTTCCCGGCAGGAAGAAGAATTAACCAAATTCTCAGCCACCCACCGGGAACCAGTATAGGTCCTGAACCAAAATTTTGGACTTGCGGTCAGCTCACCAAAAACGAGTTGAAAAATGGAGCTCAGGGGCACAGCAATTCACAAACTGGCCGAGTAATAAAGGACAACTATCGTCCAAAAATCTGTTGAGGGAAGGCAACGAGGCGGACTTGAAAGCGAGGCAGAATAGCAGGAAACAGATTTCAAGAGGTACGTTGGAATCGCCTTTAAAGCACAGGAAGAGGGGCACAACTTCGACAATGATGCACTTGGCCAAAAAGGGCGTATGTGTTTTCTCCTGAATATATTCAGGAGAAAACGCATACGCCCTTTTTGGCCAAGGAAGCAAGAGGGCAATGCAAATCTGCACTACAAAGAAGTATCACTTCCCACCGGTCAAAAGGGACATCCACAAAATGTGTAAGAACAAGAAAGGCAAGACAGGCCCTGGAGAACAGGGAGCCTTGTTATGCTGATGGGCGGGATGTAAATTGCCAACTGCCTCTCTGGAGGAGTGCATTCTGTTCCCTAAAACAAGTAAAGAACAGAGCTACAGAGCCAAGGGCACTACCAGTCTAGGGAATATACCTTGGGAAAACTGAAAATCAATAAGACAGAGCCACCCCAAAATTTAGGGCTGCACTGCATACAAGGACCTCAACTTGGATACACCTTAAGTATCCCAGAAAATATAAACATGGTTCAAAAAATTGTGGTACTTACGTACGATGGAATATCCCTCAGCCATGAAATCAATGTCATAAGACCAGTAGCAGCAAAATGGGTGGATTCAGGTACGATGATTCTAAGTGAAATAAGTCACACAGAAAAAGAAACTTATCATAAGATATCACTTATGAAGATCCTGTAAACATGGCTACACTTGAACTGAGTTAGGAAAGAGAACAGTGTCTCACATTTAGAAAACACTCTTATACCTGCTTAAGGGGGAAGGAGAGGTGGGGTGATGCATAAAACCAGAGTTTGATATAAGCACAGGTACCGTTCCAAAAACCAACTATGGAATAGACAAGACCTACACCGTCCTCAGTGAAAGGGACTCAAAACCCCATATTTCCCGCAGAGGAAAATATCTGACTAGTAAGAATCTTAAAACCTATGTATTGATATGTCTCTGTAAGGGAATCAAGTGTGTCTAGACTGGCATAAACATGGCAGCGAGAATCAGCTCAAACCCACTATAAAAAGGAATTTCAAAAACAAAACAAAAAAACTGGGAAATTCTTTACAATTCCTTCAGGGTCTCTGATGAAAGCTGGAATGACCCTATCTACAACGACAGCTGGATGTGGCATAAGGAGGGACACTTGGGACTGAGACGATTGGTGAGATTTGGCGAGCAAATGCAGACCCTTTAAAGCAATAATGCATGGCACCCATTCCATGGGTCCGAACTCTCCAGGTTGAAGGGAATATTACTACAGCTATAACATGTGCGGGAAACCTAGAGAACAGACACACTGTGAATACGAAAGGTTTCTAAAACTCAACGAATAGTCCCTCTCCTGGTGCTCCGGTTTGACTTTCCGTCTGCTTTACTATCAATCTCCCAACTTGGAGAGACAGCCCCTTTAACCTCTTGGTTCGCACAGGTTGCCAATTTGGCAGAGGATGAAAGGGAAGAGGGAGAACCAATGAGAGAGTAGCTGTTAGGCATTTGGACGGGCACATATCACTGTAATTTCCCGGCAGGAAGAAGAATTAACCAAATTCTCAGCCACCCACCGGGAACCAGTATAGGTCCTGAACCAAAATTTTGGACTTGCGGTCAGCTCACCAAAAACGAGTTGAAAAATGGAGCTCAGGGGCACAGCAATTCACAAACTGGCCGAGTAATAAAGGACAACTATCGTCCAAAAATCTGTTGAGGGAAGGCAACGAGGCGGACTTGAAAGCGAGGCAGAATAGCAGGAAACAGATTTCAAGAGGTACGTTGGAATCGCCTTTAAAGCACAGGAAGAGGGGCACAACTTCCACAATGATGCACTTGGCCAAAAAGGGCGTATGCGTTTTCTCCTGAATATATTCAGGAGAAAACGCATACGCCCTTTTTGGCCAAGCAAGCAAGCGGGCAATGCAAATCTGCACTACAAAGAAGTATCACTTCCCACCGGTCAAAAGGGACATCCACAAAATGTGTAAGAACAAGAAAGGCAAGACAGGCCCTGGAGAACAGGGAGCCTTGCTATGCTGATGGGCGGGATGTAAATTGCCAACTGCCTCTCTGGAGGAGTGCATTCTGTTCCCTAAAACAAGTAAAGAACAGAGCTACAGAGCCAAGGGCACTACCAGTCTAGGGAATATACCTTGGGAAAACTGAAAATCAATAAGACAGAGCCACCCCAAAATTTAGGGCTGCACTGCATACAAGGACCTCAACTTGGATACACCTTAAGTATCCCAGAAAATATAAACATGGTTCAAAAAATTGTGGTACTTACGTACGATGGAATATCCCTCAGCCATGAAATCAATGTCATAAGACCAGTAGCAGCAAAATGGGTGGATTCAGGTACGATGATTCTAAGTGAAATAAGTCACACAGAAAAAGAAACTTATCATAAGATATCACTTATGAAGATCCTGTAAACATGGCTACACTTGAACTGAGTTAGGAAAGAGAACAGTGTCTCACATTTAGAAAACACTCTTATACCTGCTTAAGGGGGAAGGAGAGGTGGGGTGATGCATAAAACCAGAGTTTGATATAAGCACAGGTACCGTTCCAAAAACCAACTATGGAATAGACAAGACCTACACCGTCCTCAGTGAAAGGGACTCAAAACCCCATATTTCCCGCAGAGGAAAATATCTGACTAGTAAGAATCTTAAAACCTATGTATTGATATGTCTCCGTAAGGGAATCAAGTGTGTCTAGACTGGCATAAACATTGCAGCGAGAATCAGCTCAAACCCACTATAAAAAGGAATTTCAAAAACAAAACAAAAAAACTGGGAAATTCTTTACAATTCCTTCAGGGTCTCTGATGAAAGCTGGAATGACCCTATCTACAACGACAGCTGGATGTGGCATAAGGAGGGACACTTGGGACTGAGACGATTGGTGAGATTTGGCGAGCAAATGCAGACCCTTTAAAGCAATAATGCATGGCACCCATTCCATGGGTCCGAACTCTCCAGGTTGAAGGGAATATTACTACAGCTATAACATGTGCGGGAAACCTAGAGAACAGACACACTGTGAATACGAAAGGTTTCTAAAACTCAACGAATAGTCCCTCTCCTGGTGCTCCGGTTTGACTTTCCGTCTGCTTTACTATCAATCTCCCAACTTGGAGAGACAGCCCCTTTAACCTCTTGGTTCGCACAGGTTGCCAATTTGGCAGAGGATGAAAGGGAAGAGGGAGAACCAATGAGAGAGTAGCTGTTAGGCATTTGGACGGGCACATATCACTGTAATTTCCCGGCAGGAAGAAGAATTAACCAAATTCTCAGCCACCCACCGGGAACCAGTATAGGTCCTGAACCAAAATTTTGGACTTGCGGTCAGCTCACCAAAAACGAGTTGAAAAATGGAGCTCAGGGGCACAGCAATTCACAAACTGGCCGAGTAATAAAGGACAACTATCGTCCAAAAATCTGTTGAGGGAAGGCAACGAGGCGGACTTGAAAGCGAGGCAGAATAGCAGGAAACAGATTTCAAGAGGTACGTTGGAATCGCCTTTAAAGCACAGGAAGAGGGGCACAACTTCCACAATGATGCACTTGGCCAAAAAGGGCGTATGCGTTTTCTCCTGAATATATTCAGGAGAAAACGCATACGCCCTTTTTGGCCAAGCAAGCAAGCGGGCAATGCAAATCTGCACTACAAAGAAGTATCACTTCCCACCGGTCAAAAGGGACATCCACAAAATGTGTAAGAACAAGAAAGGCAAGACAGGCCCTGGAGAACAGGGAGCCTTGCTATGCTGATGGGCGGGATGTAAATTGCCAACTGCCTCTCTGGAGGAGTGCATTCTGTTCCCTAAAACAAGTAAAGAACAGAGCTACAGAGCCAAGGGCACTACCAGTCTAGGGAATATACCTTGGGAAAACTGAAAATCAATAAGACAGAGCCACCCCAAAATTTAGGGCTGCACTGCATACAAGGACCTCAACTTGGATACACCTTAAGTATCCCAGAAAATATAAACATGGTTCAAAAAATTGTGGTACTTACGTACGATGGAATATCCCTCAGCCATGAAATCAATGTCATAAGACCAGTAGCAGCAAAATGGGTGGATTCAGGTACGATGATTCTAAGTGAAATAAGTCACACAGAAAAAGAAACTTATCATAAGATATCACTTATGAAGATCCTGTAAACATGGCTACACTTGAACTGAGTTAGGAAAGAGAACAGTGTCTCACATTTAGAAAACACTCTTATACCTGCTTAAGGGGGAAGGAGAGGTGGGGTGATGCATAAAACCAGAGTTTGATATAAGCACAGGTACCGTTCCAAAAACCAACTATGGAATAGACAAGACCTACACCGTCCTCAGTGAAAGGGACTCAAAACCCCATATTTCCCGCAGAGGAAAATATCTGACTAGTAAGAATCTTAAAACCTATGTATTGATATGTCTCCGTAAGGGAATCAAGTGTGTCTAGACTGGCATAAACATGGCAGCGAGAATCAGCTCAAACCCACTATAAAAAGGAATTTCAAAAACAAAACAAAAAAACTGGGAAATTCTTTACAATTCCTTCAGGGTCTCTGATGAAAGCTGGAATGACCCTATCTACAACGACAGCTGGATGTGGCATAAGGAGGGACACTTGGGACTGAGACGATTGGTGAGATTTGGCGAGCAAATGCAGACCCTTTAAAGCAATAATGCATGGCACCCATTCCATGGGTCCGAACTCTCCAGGTTGAAGGGAATATTACTACAGCTATAACATGTGCGGGAAACCTAGAGAACGGACACACTGTGAATACGAAAGGTTTCTAAAACTCAACGAATAGTCCCTCTCCTGGTGCTCCGGTTTGACTTTCCGTCTGCTTTACTATCAACCTCCCAACTTGGAGAGACAGCCCCTTTAACCTCTTGGTTCGCACAGGTTGCCAATTTGGCAGAGGATGAAAGGGAAGAGGGAGAACCAATGAGAGAGTAGCTGTTAGGCATTTGGACGGGCACTTATCACTGTAATTTCCCGGCAGGAAGAAAAATTAACCAAATTCTCAGCCACCCACCGGGAACCAGTATAGGTCCTGAACCAAAATTTTGGACTTGCGGTCAGCTCACCAAAAACGAGTTGAAAAATGGAGTTCAGGGGCACAGCAATTCACAAACTGGCCGAGTAATAAAGGACAACTATCGTCCAAAAATCTGTTGAGGGAAGGCAACGAGGCGGACTTGAAAGCGAGGCAGAATAGCAGGAAACAGATTTCAAGAGGTACGTTGGAATCGCCTTTAAAGCACAGGAAGAGGGGCACAACTTCGACAATGATGCACTTGGCCAAAAAGGGCGTATGCGTTTTCTCCTGAATATATTCAGGAGAAAACGCATACGCCCTTTTTGGCCAAGCAAGCAAGCGGGCAATGCAAATCTGCACTACAAAGAAGTATCACTTCCCACCGGTCAAAAGGGACATCCACAAAATGTGTAAGAACAAGAAAGGCAAGACAGGCCCTGGAGAACAGGGAGCCTTGCTATGCTGATGGGCGGGATGTAAATTGCCAACTGCCTCTCTGGAGGAGTGCATTCTGTTCCCTAAAACAAGTAAAGAACAGAGCTACAGAGCCAAGGGCACTACCAGTCTAGGGAATATACCTTGGGAAAACTGAAAATCAATAAGACAGAGCCACCCCAAAATGTAGGGCTGCACTGCATACAAGGACCTCAACTTGGATACACCTTAAGTATCCCAGAAAATATAAACATGGTTCAAAAAATTGTGGTACTTACGTACGATGGAATATCCCTCAGCCATGAAATCAATGTCATAAGACCAGTAGCAGCAAAATGGGTGGATTCAGGTACGATGATTCTAAGTGAAATAAGTCACACAGAAAAAGAAACTTATCATAAGATATCACTTATGAAGATCCTGTAAACATGGCTACACTTGAACTGAGTTAGGAAAGAGAACAGTGTCTCACATTTAGAAAACACTCTTATACCTGCTTAAGGGGGAAGGAGAGGTGGGGTGATGCATAAAACCAGAGTTTGATATAAGCACAGGTACCATTCCAAAAACCAACTATGGAACAGACAAGACCTACACCGTCCTCAGTGAAAGGGACTCAAAACCCCATATTTCCCGCAGAGGAAAATATCTGACTAGTAAGAATCTTAAAACCTATGTATTGATATGTCTCCGTAAGGGAATCAAGTGTGTCTAGACTGGCATAAACATGGCAGTGAGAATCAGCTCAAACCCACTATAAAAAGGAATTTCAAAAACAAAACAAAAAAACTGGGAAATTCTTTACAATTCCTTCAGGGTCTCTGATGAAAGCTGGAATGACCCTATCTACAACGACAGCTGGATGTGGCATAAGGAGGGACACTTGGGACTGAGACGATTGGTGAGATTGGGTGAGCAAATGCAGACCCTTTAAAGCAATAATGCATGGCACCCATTCCATGGGTCCGAACTCTCCAGGTTGAAGGGAATATTACTACAGCTATAACATGTGCGGGAAACCTAGAGAACGGACACACTGTGAATACGAAAGGTTTCTAAAACTCAACGAATAGTCCCTCTCCTGGTGCTCCGGTTTGACTTTCCGTCTGCTTTACTATCAGCCTCCCAACTTGGACAGACAGCCCCTTTAACCTCTTGGTTCGCACAGGTTGCCAATTTGGCAGAGGATGAAAGGGAAGAGGGAGAACCAATGAGAGAGTAGCTGTTAGGCATTTGGACGGGCACATATCACTGTAATTTCCCGGCAGGAAGAAGAATTAACCAAATTCTCAGCCACCCACCGGGAACCAGTATAGGTCCTGAACCAAAATTTTGGACTTGCGGTCAGCTCACCAAAAACGAGTTGAAAAATGGAGCTCAGGGGCACAGCAATTCACAAACTGGCCGAGTAATAAAGGACAACTATCGTCCAAAAATCTGTTGAGGGAAGGCAACGAGGCGGACTTGAAAGCGAGGCAGAATAGCAGGAAACAGATTTCAAGAGGTACGTTGGAATCGCCTTTAAAGCACAGGAAGAGGGGCACAACTTCCACAATGATGCACTTGGCCAAAAAGGGCGTATGCGTTTTCTCCTGAATATATTCAGGAGAAAACGCATACGCCCTTTTTGGCCAAGCAAGCAAGCGGGCAATGCAAATCTGCACTACAAAGAAGTATCACTTCCCACCGGTCAAAAGGGACATCCACAAAATGTGTAAGAACAAGAAAGGCAAGACAGGCCCTGGAGAACAGGGAGCCTTGCTATGCTGATGGGCGGGATGTAAATTGCCAACTGCCTCTCTGGAGGAGTGCATTCTGTTCCCTAAAACAAGTAAAGAACAGAGCTACAGAGCCAAGGGCACTACCAGTCTAGGGAATATACCTTGGGAAAACTGAAAATCAATAAGACAGAGCCACCCCAAAATTTAGGGCTGCACTGCATACAAGGACCTCAACTTGGATACACCTTAAGTATCCCAGAAAATATAAACATGGTTCAAAAAATTGTGGTACTTACGTACGATGGAATATCCCTCAGCCATGAAATCAATGTCATAAGACCAGTAGCAGCAAAATGGGTGGATTCAGGTACGATGATTCTAAGTGAAATAAGTCACACAGAAAAAGAAACTTATCATAAGATATCACTTATGAAGATCCTGTAAACATGGCTACACTTGAACTGAGTTAGGAAAGAGAACAGTGTCTCACATTTAGAAAACACTCTTATACCTGCTTAAGGGGGAAGGAGAGGTGGGGTGATGCATAAAACCAGAGTTTGATATAAGCACAGGTACCGTTCCAAAAACCAACTATGGAATAGACAAGACCTACACCGTCCTCAGTGAAAGGGACTCAAAACCCCATATTTCCCGCAGAGGAAAATATCTGACTAGTAAGAATCTTAAAACCTATGTATTGATATGTCTCCGTAAGGGAATCAAGTGTGTCTAGACTGGCATAAACATGGCAGCGAGAATCAGCTCAAACCCACTATAAAAAGGAATTTCAAAAACAAAACAAAAAAACTGGGAAATTCTTTACAATTCCTTCAGGGTCTCTGATGAAAGCTGGAATGACCCTATCTACAACGACAGCTGGATGTGGCATAAGGAGGGACACTTGGGACTGAGACGATTGGTGAGATTTGGCGAGCAAATGCAGACCCTTTAAAGCAATAATGCATGGCACCCATTCCATGGGTCCGAACTCTCCAGGTTGAAGGGAATATTACTACAGCTATAACATGTGCGGGAAACCTAGAGAACGGACACACTGTGAATACGAAAGGTTTCTAAAACTCAACGAATAGTCCCTCTCCTGGTGCTCCGGTTTGACTTTCCGTCTGCTTTACTATCAACCTCCCAACTTGGAGAGACAGCCCCTTTAACCTCTTGGTTCGCACAGGTTGCCAATTTGGCAGAGGATGAAAGGGAAGAGGGAGAACCAATGAGAGAGTAGCTGTTAGGCATTTGGACGGGCACTTATCACTGTAATTTCCCGGCAGGAAGAAAAATTAACCAAATTCTCAGCCACCCACCGGGAACCAGTATAGGTCCTGAACCAAAATTTTGGACTTGCGGTCAGCTCACCAAAAACGAGTTGAAAAATGGAGCTCAGGGGCACAGCAATTCACAAACTGGCCGAGTAATAAAGGACAACTATCGTCCAAAAATCTGTTGAGGGAAGGCAACGAGGCGGACTTGAAAGCGAGGCAGAATAGCAGGAAACAGATTTCAAGAGGTACGTTGGAATCGCCTTTAAAGCACAGGAAGAGGGGCACAACTTCGACAATGATGCACTTGGCCAAAAAGGGCGTATGCGTTTTCTCCTGAATATATTCAGGAGAAAACGCATACGCCCTTTTTGGCCAAGCAAGCAAGCGGGCAATGCAAATCTGCACTACAAAGAAGTATCACTTCCCACCGGTCAAAAGGGACATCCACAAAATGTGTAAGAACAAGAAAGGCAAGACAGGCCCTGGAGAACAGGGAGCCTTGCTATGCTGATGGGCGGGATGTAAATTGCCAACTGCCTCTCTGGAGGAGTGCATTCTGTTCCCTAAAACAAGTAAAGAACAGAGCTACAGAGCCAAGGGCACTACCAGTCTAGGGAATATACCTTGGGAAAACTGAAAATCAATAAGACAGAGCCACCCCAAAATGTAGGGCTGCACTGCATACAAGGACCTCAACTTGGATACACCTTAAGTATCCCAGAAAATATAAACATGGTTCAAAAAATTGTGGTACTTACGTACGATGGAATATCCCTCAGCCATGAAATCAATGTCATAAGACCAGTAGCAGCAAAATGGGTGGATTCAGGTACGATGATTCTAAGTGAAATAAGTCACACAGAAAAAGAAACTTATCATAAGATATCACTTATGAAGATCCTGTAAACATGGCTACACTTGAACTGAGTTAGGAAAGAGAACAGTGTCTCACATTTAGAAAACACTCTTATACCTGCTTAAGGGGGAAGGAGAGGTGGGGTGATGCATAAAACCAGAGTTTGATATAAGCACAGGTACCATTCCAAAAACCAACTATGGAACAGACAAGACCTACACCGTCCTCAGTGAAAGGGACTCAAAACCCCATATTTCCCGCAGAGGAAAATATCTGACTAGTAAGAATCTTAAAACCTATGTATTGATATGTCTCCGTAAGGGAATCAAGTGTGTCTAGACTGGCATAAACATGGCAGTGAGAATCAGCTCAAACCCACTATAAAAAGGAATTTCAAAAACAAAACAAAAAAACTCGGAAATTCTTTACAATTCCTTCAGGGTCTCTGATGAAAGCTGGAATGACCCTATCTACAACGACAGCTGGATGTGGCATAAGGAGGGACACTTGGGACTGAGACGATTGGTGAGATTGGGTGAGCAAATGCAGACCCTTTAAAGCAATAATGCATGGCACCCATTCCATGGGTCCGAACTCTCCAGGTTGAAGGGAATATTACTACAGCTATAACATGTGCGGGAAACCTAGAGAACGGACACACTGTGAATACGAAAGGTTTCTAAAACTCAACGAATAGTCCCTCTCCTGGTGCTCCGGTTTGACTTTCCGTCTGCTTTACTATCAGCCTCCCAACTTGGACAGACAGCCCCTTTAACCTCTTGGTTCGCACAGGTTGCCAATTTGGCAGAGGATGAAAGGGAAGAGGGAGAACCAATGAGAGAGTAGCTGTTAGGCATTTGGACGGGCACATATCACTGTAATTTCCCGGCAGGAAGAAGAATTAACCAAATTCTCAGCCACCCACCGGGAACCAGTATAGGTCCTGAACCAAAATTTTAGACTTGCGGTCAGCTCACCAAAAACGAGTTGAAAAATGGAGCTCAGGGGCACAGCAATTCACAAACTGGCCGAGTAATAAAGGACAACTATCGTCCAAAAATCTGTTGAGGGAAGGCAACGAGGCGGACTTGAAAGCGAGGCAGAATAGCAGGAAACAGATTTCAAGAGGTACGTTGGAATCGCCGTTAAAGCACAGGAAGAGGGGCACAACTTCGACAATGATGCACTTGGCCAAAAAGGGCGTATGCGTTTTCTCCTGAATATATTCAGGAGAAAACGCATACGCCCTTTTTGGCCAAGCAAGCAAGCGGGCAATGCAAATCTGCACTACAAAGAAGTATCACTTCCCACCGGTCAAAAGGGACATCCACAAAATGTGTAAGAACAAGAAAGGCAAGACAGGCCCTGGAGAACAGGGAGCCTTGCTATGCTGATGGGCGGGATGTAAATTGCCAACTGCCTCTCTGGAGGAGTGCATTCTGTTCCCTAAAACAAGTAAAGAACAGAGCTACAGAGCCAAGGGCACTACCAGTCTAGGGAATATACCTTGGGAAAACTGAAAATCAATAAGACAGAGCCACCCCAAAATGTAGGGCTGCACTGCATACAAGGACCTCAACTTGGATACACCTTAAGTATCCCAGAAAATATAAACATGGTTCAAAAACTTGTGGTACTTACGTACGATGGAATATCCCTCAGCCATGAAATCAATGTCATAAGACCAGTAGCAGCAAAATGGGTGGATTCAGGTACGATGATTCTAAGTGAAATAAGTCACACAGAAAAAGAAACTTATCATAAGATATCACTTATGAAGATCCTGTAAACATGGCTACACTTGAACTGAGTTAGGAAAGAGAACAGTGTCTCACATTTAGAAAAAACTCTTATACCTGCTTAAGGGGGAAGGAGAGGTGGGGTGATGCATAAAACCAGAGTTTGATATAAGCACAGGTACCGTTCCAAAAACCAACTATGGAATAGACAAGACCTACACCGTCCTCAGTGAAAGGGACTCAAAACCCCATATTTCCTGCAGAGGAAAATATCTGACTAGTAAGAATCTTAAAACCTATGTATTGATATGTCTCCGTAAGGAAATCAAGTGTGTCTAGACTGGCATAAACATGGCAGCGAGAATCAGCTCAAACCCACTATAAAAAGGAATTTCAAAAACAAAACAAAAAAACTGGGAAATTCTTTACAATTCCTTCAGGGTCTCTGATGAAAGCTGGAATGACCCTATCTACAACGACAGCTGGATGTGGCATAAGGAGGGACACTTGGGACTGAGAGGATTGGTGAGATTGGGTGAGCAAATGCAGACCCTTTAAAGCAATAATGCATGGCACCCATTCCATGGGTCCGAACTCTCCAGGTTGAAGGGAATATTACTACAGCTATAACATGTGCGGGAAACCTAGAGAACGGACACACTGTGAATACGAAAGGTTTCTAAAACTCAACGAATAGTCCCTCTCCTGGTGCTCCGGTTTGAATTTCCGTCTGCTTTACTATCAACCTCCCAAATTGGAGAGACAGCCCCTTTAACCTCCTGGTTCGCACAGGTTTCCAATTTGGCAGAGGATGAAAGGGAACAGGGAGAACCAATGAGAGAGTAGTTGTTAGGCATTTGTACGGCACATATCACTCTAATTTCCTGGAAGGAAGGAGAATTAACCAAAGTCTCAGCCACCCACTGGGAACCAGCATAGGTCCTGAACCAAAGTTTTGGACATGCGGTCAGCTCACAAAAAACGAGTTGAAAAATGGAGCTCAGGGACACAGCAATTCACAAACTTTCAGAGTAATAAAGGACAACTATCGTCCAAAAATCTGTTGAGTGAAGGCAGCGAGGCGGACTTGAAAGCGAGGCAGAATAGCAGGAAACAGATTTCAAGAGGTACGTTGGAATCGCCTTTAAAGCACAGGAAGAGGGGCACAACTTCGACAATGATGCACTTGGCCAAAAAGGGCGTATGCGTTTTCTCCTGAATATATTCAGGAGAAAACGCATACGCCCTTTTTGGCCAAGCAAGCAAGCGGGCAATGCAAATCTGCACTACAAAAAGTATCACTTCCCACTGGTCAAAAGGGACATCCACAAAATGTGTAAAAACCAGAAAGGCAAGACAGGCCCTGGAGTACAGGGAGCCTTGTTATGCTGATAGGCGGGATGTAAATTGCCAACTGCCTCTCTGGAGGTGTGCATTGTGTTCCCTAAAACAAAGAAACAACAGAGCTACAGAGCCAAGGGCTCTTGCAGTCTAGGGAATATACCTTGGGAAAACTGAATATCGATAAGACAGAGCTACCCCAAAATTTAGGGCTGCACTGCTTACAAGTACCTCAACTTTCGTACACCTTAAATATCCCAGGAAATATAAAAATGGTTCAAAAAAAAGTGGTAATTACGTACGATGGAATATCCCTCAGCCATGAAATCAATGTCATAAGACCAGTAGCAGCAAAATGGGTGGATTCAGGTACGATGATTCTAAGTGAAATAAGTCACAGAGAAAAAGAAACTTATCATAAGATATCACTTATGAAGATCCTGTAAACATGACTACACTTGAACTGAGTTAGGAAAGAGAACACTGTCTCGCATTTAGAAAACCCTCTTATGCCTGCTTAAGGGGGAAGGAGAGGTGGAGTGATGCATAAAACCAGAGTTTGATATAAGCACAGGTACCGTTCCAAAAACCAACTATGGAATAGACAAGACCTACACCTTCCTCAGTGAAAGGGACTCAAAACCCCATATTTCCCGCAGAGGAATATATCTGACTAGAAAGAATCTTAAAACCTATGTATTGATATGTCGCAATAAGGGAATCAAGTGTGTCTAGACTGGCATAAACATGGCAGCGAGAATCAGCTCAAACCCACTATAAAAAGGAATTTCAAAAACAAAACAATAAAACTGGGAAATTCTTTACAATTCCTTCAGGGTCTCTGATGAAACCTGGAATGACCCTATCTACAATGACTGCTGGATGTGGCATAAGGCTTGACACTTGGGACTGAGAGGATTGGTGAGATTGGGTGAGCAAATGCAGACCCTTTAAAGCAATAATGCATGGCACCCATTCCATGGGTCCCAACTCTCCAGGTTGAAGGGAATATTACTACAGTTATAACATGTACGGGAAACCTAGAGAACGGACACACTGTGAATACGAAAGGTTTCTAAAACTCAACAAATAGTCCCTCTCCTGGTGCTCCGGTTTGACTTTCCATCTGCTTTACTATCAATCTCCCAACTTGGAGAGACAGCCTCTTTAACCTCCTGGTTCGCACAGGTTTCCAATTTGGCAGAGGATGAAAGGGAAGAGGGAGAACCAATGAGAGAGTAGCTGTTAGGCATTTGGACGGGCACATATCACTCTAACTTCCGGGCAGGAAGAAGAATTAACCAAAGTCTCAGCCCCCCATCGGGAACGAGCATAGGTCCTGAACCAAAATTTTGGACATGCGGTCAGCTCACAAAAAACGAGTTGAAAAATGGAGCTAAGGGGCACAGCAAATCACAAACTGGCAGAGTAATAAAGGACAACTATCGTCCAAAAATCTGTTGAGGGAAGGCAACGAGGCGGACTTGAAAGCGAGGCAGAATAGCAGGAAACAGATTTCAAGAGGTACGTTGGAATCGCCTTTAAAGCACAGGAAGAGGGGCACAACTACGAAAATGATGCACTTGGCCAAAGAGGGCGTATGCGTTTTCTCCTGAATATATTCAGGAGAAAACGCATACGCCCTCTTTGGCCAAGCAAGCAAGCGGGCAATGCAAATCTGCACTACAAAGAAGTATCACTTCCCACAGGTCAAAAGGGACATCCACAAAATGTGTAAAAACTAGTAAGGCAAGACAGGCCATGGAGAACAGGGAGCCTTGTTATGCTGATGGGCGGGATGTAAATTGCCAACTGCCTCTCTGGAGGAGTACATTGTGTTCCCTAAAACAAGTAAACAACAGAGCTACAGAGGCAAGGGCACTTCCAGTCTAGGGAATATACCTTGTGAAAACTGAAAATCAATAAGACAGAGCCACCCCAAAATTTAGGGCTGCACTGCTTACAAGGACCTCAACTTGGGTACACCTTAAATATCCTAGGAAATATAAAAATGGTTCAAAAAATTGTGGTACTTACGTACGATGGAATATCCCTCAGCCATGAAATCAATGTCATAAGACCAGTAGCAGCAAAATGGGTGGATTCAGGTACGATGATTCTAAGTGAAATAAGTCACACAGAAAAAGAAACTTATCATAAGATATCACTTATAAAGATCCTGTAAACATGGCTACACTTGAACTGAGTTAGGAAAGAGAACAGTGTCTCACATTTAGAAAATACGCTTATGCCTGCTTAAGGGGGAAGGAGAGGTGGGGTGATGCATAAAACCAGAGTTTGATATAAGCACAGGTACCATTCCAAAAACCAACTATGGAATAGACAAGACCTACACCTTCCTCAGTGAAAGGGACTCAAAACCCCATATTTCCCGCAGAGGAATATATATGACTAGTAAGAATCTTAAAACCTATGTATTGATATGTCTCTGTAAGGGATTCAAGTGTGTCTAGACTGGCATAAACATGGCAGCGAGAACAGCTCAAAGCCACTATAAAAAGGAATTTCAAAAACAAAACAAAAAAACTGGGAAATTCTTTACAATTCCTTCAGGGTCTCTGATGAAACCTGGAATGACCCTATCTACAACGACAGCTGGATGTGGCATAAGGAGGGACACTTGGGACTGAGACAATTGGTGAGATTGGGTGAACAAATGCAGAACTTGTAAAGCACAAATGCATGGCACCCATTCCATGAGTCCCAACTCTCCAGGTTGAAGGGAATATTACTACTGCTATATCATGTACGGGAAACCTAGGAAACGGACACACTGTGAATACGAAAGGTTTCTAAAACTCAACGAATAGTCCCTCTCCTGGTGCTCCGGTTTGACTTTCCATCTGCTTTTCTATCAACATCCCAACTTGGAGAGACAGCCCCTTTAACCTCCTGGTTCGCACAGGTTGCCAATTTGACAGAGGATGAAAGAGAATTGGGAGAACCAATGAGAGAGCAGCTGTTAGGCATTTGGACGGGCACATATCACTCTAACTTCCCGGCAGGAAGAAGAATTAACCAAAGTCTCAGCCACCCACCGGGAACCAGCATAGGTCCTGAACCAAAATTTTGGACTTGCGGTCAGCTCACAAAAAACGAGTTGAAAAATGGAGCTCAGGGGCACAGCAATTCACAAACTGGCCGAGTAATAAAGGACAAATATCGTCCAAAAATCTGTTGAGGGAAGGCAACGAGGCGGACTTGAAAGCGAGGAAGAATAGCAGGAAACAGATTTCAAGAGGTACGTTGGAATCGCCTTTAAAGCACAGGAAGAGGGGCACAACTTCGACAATGATGCACTTGGACAAAAAGGGCGTATGTGTTTTCTCCTGAATATATTCAGGAGAAAACGCATACGCCCTTTTTGGCCAAGCAAGCAAGCGGGCAATGCAAATCTGCACTACAAAGAAGTATCACTTCCCACCGCTCAAAAGGGACATCCACAAAGTGTGTAAAAACCTGAAAGGGAAGACAGGCCCCGGAGAACAGGGAGCCTTGTTATGCTGTTGGGCGGGATGTAAATTGCCAACTGCCTCTCTGGAGGAGTGCATGGTGTTCCCTAAAACAAGTAAACAACAGAGCTACAGAGCCAAGGGCATTTCCAGTCTAGGGAATATACCTTGGGAAAACTGAAAATCAATAAGACACAGCCACCCCAATATTTAGGGCTGCACTGCTTACAAGGACCTCAACTTGGGTACACCTTAAATATCCCAGGATATATAAAAATGGTTCAAAAAATTGTGGTACTTACGTACGATGGAATATCCCTCAGCCATGAAATCAATGTCATAAGACCAGTAGCAGCAAAATGGGTGGATTCAGGTACGATGATTCTAAGTGAAATAAGTCACACAGAAAAAGAAACTTATCATAAGATATCACTTATGAAGACCCTGTAAACATGGCTACACTTGAACTGAGTTAGGAAAGAGAACATTGTCTCACATTTAGAAAACACTCTTAATACTGCTTAAGGGGGAAGGAGAGGTGGGGTGATGCATAGAACCAGAGTTTGATATAAGCACAGGTACCGTTCCAAAAACCAACTATGGAATAGACAAGACCTACACCTTCCTCACTGAAAGGTACTCAAAACCCCATCTTTCCCGCAGAGGAATATATCTGAGTAGTAAGAATCTTAAAACCTATGTATTGATATGTCTCCGTAAGGGAATCAAGTGTGTCTAGACTGGCATAAACATGGCAGCGAGAATCAGCTCAAACCAACTATAAAAAGGAATTTCAAAAAGAAAACAAAAAAACTGGGAAATTCTTTACAATTCCTTCAGGGTCTCTGATGAAACCTGGTATGACCCTATCTACAACGACAGCTGGGTGTGGCATAAGGCTGGACACTTGGGACTGAGAGGATTGGTGAGATTGGGTGAGCAAATGCAGACCCTTTAAAGCACAAATGCCTGGCACCCATTCCATGCGTCCCAAGTCTCCAGGTTGAAGGGAATATTACTACAGCTATAACATGTAAGAGAAACCTAGAGAATGGACCGAGGTTGAATATGAAAGTTTTCAAAAACTCAACGAATAATCCCTATCCTGGTGCTCCGTTTTGACTTTCCATCTGCTTTACTATCAATCTCCCAACTTGGAGAGACAGCCCCTTTAACCTCCTGGTTCGCACAGGTTTCCAATTTGGCAGAAGATGAAAGGGAAGAGGGAGAACCAATGCGAGAGTAGCTGTCAGGCATTTGTGCGGGCACATATCACTCTAACTTCCCAGCAGGAAGAAGAATTAACCAAAGTCTCAGCCCCCCACCGGGAACCAGCATAGGTCCTGAACCAAAATTTTGGATTTGTGCTCAGCTCACAAAAAACGAGTTGAAAAATGGACCTCAAGGGCACAGCAATTCACAAACTGGCCGAGTAATAAAGGACAACTATCGTCTAAAAATCTGTTCAGGGAAGGCAACGTGGCGGACTTGAAAGTGAGGCAGAATAGCAGGAAACAGATTTCAAGAGGTACGTAGGAATCGCATTTAAAGCACAGGAAGAGGGGAACAACTTCGACAATGATGCCCTTGGCCAAAAAGGGCGTATGCGTTTTCTCCTGAATATATTCAGGAGAAAACGCATACGCCCTTTTTGGCCAAGCAAGCAAGCGGGCAATGCAAATCTGCACTACAAAGAAGTATCACTTCCCACCGGTCAAAAGGGACATCCACAAAATGTGTAAAAACCAGAAAGGCAAGACAGGCCCTGTAGAAGAGGGAGCCTTGATATGCTGATGGGCGCGATGTAAATTGCCAACTGCTTCTCTGGAGGAGTACATTGTGTTCCCTAAAACAAGAAAAGAACAGAGCTACAGAGCCAAGGACACTTCCAGTCTAGGGAATATACCTTGGGAAAACTGAAAATCAATAAGACAGAGCCACCCCAAAATTTAGGGCTGCACTGCTTACAAGGACCTCAACTTGGGTACACCTTAAATATCCCAGGAAATATAAAAATGGTTCAAAAAATTGTGGTACTTACGTACGATGGAATATCCCTCAGCCATGAAATCAATGTCATAAGACCAGTAGCAGCAAAATGGGTGGATTCAGGTACGATGATTCTAAGTGAAATAAGTCACACAGAAAAAGAAACTTATCATAAGATATCACTTATAAAGATCCTGTAAACATGGCTACACTTGAACTGAGTTAGGAAAGAGAACAGTGTCTCACATTTAGAAAATACGCTTATGCCTGCTTAAGGGGGAAGGAGAGGTGGGGTGATGCATAAAACCAGAGTTTGATATAAGCACAGGTACCATTCCAAAAACCAACTATGGAATAGACAAGACCTACACCTTCCTCAGTGAAAGGGACTCAAAACCCCATATTTCCCGCAGAGGAATATATATGACTAGTAAGAATCTTAAAACCTATGTATTGATATGTCTCTGTAAGGGATTCAAGTGTGTCTAGACTGGCATAAACATGGCAGCGAGAACAGCTCAAAGCCACTATAAAAAGGAATTTCAAAAACAAAACAAAAAAACTGGGAAATTCTTTACAATTCCTTCAGGGTCTCTGATGAAACCTGGAATGACCCTATCTACAACGACAGCTGGATGTGGCATAAGGAGGGACACTTGGGACTGAGACAATTGGTGAGATTGGGTGAACAAATGCAGAACTTGTAAAGCACAAATGCATGGCACCCATTCCATGAGTCCCAACTCTCCAGGTTGAAGGGAATATTACTACTGCTATATCATGTACGGGAAACCTAGGAAACGGACACACTGTGAATACGAAAGGTTTCTAAAACTCAACGAATAGTCCCTCTCCTGGTGCTCCGGTTTGACTTTCCATCTGCTTTTCTATCAACATCCCAACTTGGAGAGACAGCCCCTTTAACCTCCTGGTTCGCACAGGTTGCCAATTTGACAGAGGATGAAAGAGAATTGGGAGAACCAATGAGAGAGCAGCTGTTAGGCATTTGGACGGGCACATATCACTCTAACTTCCCGGCAGGAAGAAGAATTAACCAAAGTCTCAGCCACCCACCGGGAACCAGCATAGGTCCTGAACCAAAATTTTGGACTTGCGGTCAGCTCACAAAAAACGAGTTGAAAAATGGAGCTCAGGGGCACAGCAATTCACAAACTGGCCGAGTAATAAAGGACAAATATCGTCCAAAAATCTGTTGAGGGAAGGCAACGAGGCGGACTTGAAAGCGAGGAAGAATAGCAGGAAACAGATTTCAAGAGGTACGTTGGAATCGCCTTTAAAGCACAGGAAGAGGGGCACAACTTCGACAATGATGCACTTGGACAAAAAGGGCGTATGTGTTTTCTCCTGAATATATTCAGGAGAAAACGCATACGCCCTTTTTGGCCAAGCAAGCAAGCGGGCAATGCAAATCTGCACTACAAAGAAGTATCACTTCCCACCGCTCAAAAGGGACATCCACAAAGTGTGTAAAAACCTGAAAGGGAAGACAGGCCCCGGAGAACAGGGAGCCTTGTTATGCTGTTGGGCGGGATGTAAATTGCCAACTGCCTCTCTGGAGGAGTGCATGGTGTTCCCTAAAACAAGTAAACAACAGAGCTACAGAGCCAAGGGCATTTCCAGTCTAGGGAATATACCTTGGGAAAACTGAAAATCAATAAGACACAGCCACCCCAATATTTAGGGCTGCACTGCTTACAAGGACCTCAACTTGGGTACACCTTAAATATCCCAGGATATATAAAAATGGTTCAAAAAATTGTGGTACTTACGTACGATGGAATATCCCTCAGCCATGAAATCAATGTCATAAGACCAGTAGCAGCAAAATGGGTGGATTCAGGTACGATGATTCTAAGTGAAATAAGTCACACAGAAAAAGAAACTTATCATAAGATATCACTTATGAAGACCCTGTAAACATGGCTACACTTGAACTGAGTTAGGAAAGAGAACATTGTCTCACATTTAGAAAACACTCTTAATACTGCTTAAGGGGGAAGGAGAGGTGGGGTGATGCATAGAACCAGAGTTTGATATAAGCACAGGTACCGTTCCAAAAACCAACTATGGAATAGACAAGACCTACACCTTCCTCACTGAAAGGTACTCAAAACCCCATCTTTCCCGCAGAGGAATATATCTGAGTAGTAAGAATCTTAAAACCTATGTATTGATATGTCTCCGTAAGGGAATCAAGTGTGTCTAGACTGGCATAAACATGGCAGCGAGAATCAGCTCAAACCAACTATAAAAAGGAATTTCAAAAAGAAAACAAAAAAACTGGGAAATTCTTTACAATTCCTTCAGGGTCTCTGATGAAACCTGGTATGACCCTATCTACAACGACAGCTGGGTGTGGCATAAGGCTGGACACTTGGGACTGAGAGGATTGGTGAGATTGGGTGAGCAAATGCAGACCCTTTAAAGCACAAATGCCTGGCACCCATTCCATGCGTCCCAAGTCTCCAGGTTGAAGGGAATATTACTACAGCTATAACATGTAAGAGAAACCTAGAGAATGGACCGAGGTTGAATATGAAAGTTTTCTAAAACTCAACGAATAATCCCTATCCTGGTGCTCCGTTTTGACTTTTCATCTGCTTTACTATCAATCTCCCAACTTGGAGAGACAGCCCCTTTAACCTCCTGGTTCGCACAGGTTTCCAATTTGGCAGAAGATGAAAGGGAAGAGGGAGAACCAATGAGAGAGTAGCTGTCAGGCATTTGTGCGGGCACATATCACTCTAACTTCCCAGCAGGAAGAAGAATTAACCAAAGTCTCAGCCCCCCACCGGGAACCAGCATAGGTCCTGAACCAAAATTTTGGATTTGTGCTCAGCTCACAAAAAACGAGTTGAAAAATGGACCTCAAGGGCACAGCAATTCACAAACTGGCCGAGTAATAAAGGACAACTATCGTCCAAAAATCTGTTCAGGGAAGGCAACGTGGCGGACTTGAAAGTGAGGCAGAATAGCAGGAAACAGATTTCAAGAGGTACGTAGGAATCGCATTTAAAGCACAGGAAGAGGGGAACAACTTCGACAATGATGCCCTTGGCCAAAAAGGGCGTATGCGTTTTCTCCTGAATATATTCAGGAGAAAACGCATACGCCCTTTTTGGCCAAGCAAGCAAGCGGGCAATGCAAATCTGCACTACAAAGAAGTATCACTTCCCACCGGTCAAAAGGGACATCCACAAAATGTGTAAAAACCAGAAAGGCAAGACAGGCCCTGTAGAAGAGGGAGCCTTGATATGCTGATGGGCGCGATGTAAATTGCCAACTGCTTCTCTGGAGGAGTACATTGTGTTCCCTAAAACAAGAAAAGAACAGAGCTACAGAGCCAAGGGCACTTCCAGTCTAGGTAATATACCTGGGCAAAACTGAAAATCAATAAGACAGAGCCACCCCAAAATTTAGGGCTGCACTGCTTACAAGGACCTCAACTTGGATACACCTTAAGTATCCCAGAAAATATAAACATGGTTCAAAAAATTGTGGTACTTACGTACGATGGAATATCCCTCAGCCATGAAATCAATGTCATAAGACCAGTAGCAGCAAAATGGGTGGATTCAGGTACGATGATTCTAAGTGAAATAAGTCACACAGAAAAAGAAACTTATCATAAGATATCACTTATGAAGATCCTGTAAACATGGCTACACTTGAACTGAGTTAGGAAAGAGGACAGTGTCTCACATTTAGAAAACACTCTTATACCTGCTTAAGGGGGAAGGAGAGGTGGGGTGATGCATAAAACCAGAGTTTGATATAAGCACAGGTACCGTTCCAAAAACAAACTATGGAATACACAAGACCTACACCGTCCTCAGTGAAAGGGACTCAAAACCCCATATTTCCCGCAGAGGAAAATATCTGACTAGTAAGAATCATAAAACCTATGTATAGATATGTCTCCGTTATGGAATCAAGTGTGTCTAGACTGGCATAAACATGGCAGCGAGAATCAGCTCAAACCCACTATAAAAAGGAATTTCAAAAACAAAAGAAAAAACTGGGAAATTCTTTACAATTCCTTTAGGGTCTCTGATGCAACCTGGAATGACCCTATCTACAACGACAGCTGGATGTGGCATAAAGAGGGACACTTGGGACTGAGATGATTGGTGAGATTGGGTGAGCAAATGCAGACCCTTTAAAGCAATAATGCATGGCACCCATTCCATGGGTCCGAACTCTCCAGGTTGAAGGGAATATTACTACAGCTATAACATGTGCGGGAAACCTAGGGAACGGACACACTGTGAATACGAAAGGTTTCTAAAACTCAACGAATAGTCCCTCTCCGGGTGCTCGGGTTTGACTTTCCGTCTGCTTTACTATCAACCTCCCAACTTGGAGAGACAGCCCCTTTAACCTCTTGGTTCTCACAGGTTGCCAATTTGGCAGAGGATGAAAGGGAAGAGGGAGAACCAATGAGAGAGTAGCTGTTAGGCATTTGGACGGGCACATATCACTGTAATTTCCCAGCAGGAAGAAGAATTAACCAAATTCTCAGCCATCCACCGGGAACCAGTATAGGTCCTGAACCAAAATTTTGGACTTGCGGTCAGCTCACCAAAAACGAGTTGAAAAATGGAGCTCAGGGGCACAGCAATTCACAAACTGGCCGAGTAATAAAGGACAACTATCGTCCAAAAATCTGTTGAGGGAAGGCAACGAGGCGGACTTGAAAGCGAGGCAGAATAGCAGGAAACAGATTTCAAGAGGTACGTTGGAATCGCCTTTAAAGCACAGGAAGAGGGGCACAACTTCGACAATGATGCACTTGGCCAAAAAGGGCGTATGCGTTTTCTCCTGAATATATTCAGGAGAAAACGCATACGCCCTTTTTGACCAAGCAAGCAAGCGGGCAATGCAAATCTGCACTACAAAGAAGTATCACTTCCCACCGGTCAAAAGGGACATCCACAAAATGTGTAAGAACAAGAAAGGCAAGACAGGCCCTGGAGAACAGGGAGCCTTGTTATGCTGATGGGCGGGATGTAAATTGCCAACTGCCTCTCTGGAGGAGTGCATTCTGTTCCCTAAAACAAGTAAAGAACAGAGCTACAGAGCCAAGGGCACTACCAGTCTAGGGAATATACCTTGGGAAAACTGAAAATCAATAAGACAGAGCCACCCCAAAATTTAGGGCTGCACTGCATACAAGGACCTCAACTTGGATACACCTTAAGTATCCCAGAAAATATAAACATGGTTCAAAAAATTGTGGTACTTACGTACGATGGAATATCCCTCAGCCATGAAATCAATGTCATAAGACCAGTAGCAGCAAAATGGGTGGATTCAGGTACGATGATTCTAAGTGAAATAAGTCACACAGAAAAAGAAACTTCTCATAAGATATCACTTATGAAGATCCTGTAAACATGGCTACACTTGAACTGAGTTAGGAAAGAGAACAGTGTCTCACATTTAGAAAACACTCTTATACCTGCTTAAGGGGGAAGGAGAGGTGGGGTGATGCATAAAACCAGAGTTTGATATAAACACAGGTACCGCTCCAAAAACCAACTATGGAATAGACAAGACCTACACCGTCCTCAGCGAAAGGGACTCAAAATCCCATATTTCCCGCAGAGGAAAATATCTGACTAGTAAGAATCTTAAAACCTATGTATTGATATGTCTCCGTAAGGGAATCAAGTGTGTCTAGACTGGCATAAACATGGCAGCGAGAATCAGCTCAAACCCACTATAAAAAGGAATTTCAAAAACAAAACAAAAAAACTGGGTAATTCTTTACAATTCCTTCAGGGTCTCTGATGAAAGCTGGAATGACCCTATCTACAACGACAGCTGGATGTGGCATAAGGAGGGACACTTGGGACTGAGACGATTGGTGAGATTGGGTGAGCAAATGCAGACCCTTTAAATCAATAATGCATGGCACCCATTCCATGGGTCCGAACTCTCCAGGTTGAAGGGAATATTACTACAGCCATAACATGTGCAGGAAACCTAGAGAACGGACACACTGTGAATACGAAAGGTTTCTAAAACTCAACGAATAGTCCCTCTCCTGGTGCTCCGGTTTGACTTTCCGTCTGCTTTACTATCAACCTCCCAACTTGGAGAGACAGCCCCTTTAACCTCTTGGTTCGCACAGGTTGCCAATTTGGCAGAGGATGAAAGGGAAGAGGGAGAACCAATGAGAGAGTAGCTGTTAGGCATTTGGACGGGCACATATCACTGTAATTTCCCGGCAGGAAGAAGAATTAACCAAATTCTCAGCCACCCACCGGGAACCAGTATAGGTCCTGAACCAAAATTTTGGACTTGCGGTCAGCTCACCAAAAACGAGTTGAAAAATGGAGCTCAGGGGCACAGCAATTCACAACCTGGCCGAGTAATAAAGGACAACTATCTTCCAAAAATCTGTTGAGGGAAGGCAACGAGGCGGACTTGAAAGCGAGGCAGCATAGCAGGGAACAGATTATAAGAGGTACGTTGGAATCGCCTTTAAAGCACAGGAAGAGGGGCACAACTTCGACAATGATGCACTTGGCCAAAAAGGGCATATGCGTTTTCTCCTGAATATATTAAGGAGAAAACGCATACGCCCTTTTTGGCCAAGCAAGCAAGCGGGCAATGCAAATCTGCACTACAAAGAAGTATCACTTCCCACCGGTCAAAAGGGACATCCACAAAATGTGTAAGAACAAGAAAGGCAAGACAGGCCCTGGAGAACAGGGAGCCTTGTTATGCTGATGGGTGGGATGTAAATTGCCAACTGCCTCTCTGGAGGAGTGCATTCTGTTCCCTAAAACAAGTAAAGAACAGAGCTACAGAGCCAAGGGCACTACCAGTCTAGGGAATATACCTTGGGAAAACTGAAAATCAATAAGACAAAGCCACCCCAAAATTTAGGGCTGCACTGCATACAAGGACCTCAACTTGGATACACCTTAAGTATCCCAGAAAATATAAACATGGTTCAAAAAATTGTGGTACTTACATACGATGGAATATCCCTCAGCCATGAAATCAATGTCATAAGACCAGTAGCAGCAAAATGGGTGGATTCAGGTACGATGATTCTAAGTGAAATAAGTCACACAGAAAAAGAAACTTATCATAAGATATCACTTATGAAGATCCTGTAAACAAAGCTACACTTGAACTGAGTTAGGAAAGAGAACAGTGTCTCACATTTAGAAAACACTCTTATACCTGCTTAAGGGGGAAGGAGAGGTGGGGTGATGCATAAAACCAGAGTTTGATATAAGCACAGGTACCGTTCCAAAAACCAACTATGGAATACACAAGACCTACACCGTCCTCAGTGAAAGGGACTCAAAACCCCATATTTCCCGCAGAGGAAAATATCTGACTAGTAAGAATCTTAAAACCTATGTATTGATATGTCTCCGTAAGGGAATCAAGTGTGTCTAGACTGGCATAAACATGGCAGCGAGAATCAGCTCAAACCCACTATAAAAAGGAATTTCAAAAACAAAACAAAAAAACTGGGAAATTCTTTACAATTCCTTCAGGGTCTCTGATGAAAGCTGGAATGACCCTATCTACAACGACAGCTGGATGTGGCATAAGGAGGGACACTTGGGACTGAGACGATTGGTGAGATTGGGTGAGCAAATGCAGACCCTTTAAAGCAATAATGCATGGCACCCATTCCATGGGTCCGAACTCTCCAGGTTGAAGGGAATATTACTACAGCTATAACATGTGCGGGAAACCTAGAGAACGGACACACTGTGAATACGAAAGGTTTCTAAAACTCAACGAATAGTCCCTCTCCTGGTGCTCCGGTTTGACTTTCCGTCTGCTTTACTATCAACCTCCCAACTTGGAGAGACAGCCCCTTTAACCTCTTGGTTCGCACAGGTTGCCAATTTGGCAGAGGATGAAAGGGAAGAGGGAGAACCAATGAGAGAGTAGCTGTTAGGCATTTGGACGGGCACATATCACTGTAATTTCCCGGCAGGAAGAAGAATTAACCAAATTCTCAGCCACCCACCGGGAACCAGTATAGGTGCTGAACCAAAATTTTGGACTTGCGGTGAGCTCTCCAAAAACGAGTTGAAAAATGGAGCTCAGGGGCACAGCAATTCACAAACTGGCCGAGTAATAAAGGACAACTATCGTCCAAAAATCTGATGAGGGAAGGCAACGAGGCGGACTTGAAAGCGAGGCAGCATAGCAGGAAACAGATTACAAGTGGTACGTTGGAATCGCCTTTAAAGCACAGGAAGATGGGCACAACTTCGACAATGATGCACTTGGCCAAAAAGGGCGTATGCGTTTTCTCCTGAATATATTAAGGAGAAAACGCATACGCCCTTTTTGGCCAAGCAAGCAAGCCGGCAATGCAAATCTGCACTACAAAGAAGTATCACTGCCCACCGGTCAAAAGGGACATCCACAAAATGTGTAAGAACAAGAAAGGCAAGACAGGCCCTGGAGAACAGGGAGCCTTGTTATGCTGATGGGCGGGATGTATATTGCCAACTGCCTCTCTGGAGGAGTGCATTCTGTTCCCTAAAACAAGTAAAGAACAGAGCTACAGAGCCAAGGGCACTACCAGTCTAGGGAATATACCTTGGGAAAACTGAAAATCAATAAGACAGAGCCACCCCAAAATTTAGGGCTGCACTGCATACAAGGACCTCAACTTGGATACACCTTAAGTATCCCAGAAAATATAAACATGGTTCAAAAAATTGTGGTACTTACGTACGATGGAATATCCCTCAGCCATGAAATCAATGTCATAAGACCAGTAGCAGCAAAATGGGTGGATTCAGGTACGATGATTCTAAGTGAAATAAGTCACACAGAAAAAGAAACTTATCATAAGATATCACTTATGAAGATCCTGTAAACATGGCTACACTTGAACTGAGTTAGGAAAGAGGACAGTGTCTCACATTTAGAAAACACTCTTATACCTGCTTAAGGGGGAAGGAGAGGTGGGGTGATGCATAAAACCAGAGTTTGATATAAGCACAGGTACCGTTCCAAAAACAAACTATGGAATACACAAGACCTACACCGTCCTCAGTGAAAGGGACTCAAAACCCCATATTTCCCGCAGAGGAAAATATCTGACTAGTAAGAATCATAAAACCTATGTATAGATATGTCTCCGTTATGGAATCAAGTGTGTCTAGACTGGCATAAACATGGCAGCGAGAATCAGCTCAAACCCACTATAAAAAGGAATTTCAAAAACAAAAGAAAAAACTGGGAAATTCTTTACAATTCCTTTAGGGTCTCTGATGCAACCTGGAATGACCCTATCTACAACGACAGCTGGATGTGGCATAAAGAGGGACACTTGGGACTGAGACGATTGGTGAGATTGGGTGAGCAAATGCAGACCCTTTAAAGCAATAATGCATGGCACCCATTCCATGGGTCCGAACTCTCCAGGTTGAAGGGAATATTACTACAGCTATAACATGTGCGGGAAACCTAGGGAACGGACACACTGTGAATACGAAAGGTTTCTAAAACTCAACGAATAGTCCCTCTCCGGGTGCTCCGGTTTGACTTTCCGTCTGCTTTACTATCAACCTCCCAACTTGGAGAGACAGCCCCTTTAACCTCTTGGTTCTCACAGGTTGCCAATTTGGCAGAGGATGAAAGGGAAGAGGGAGAACCAATGAGAGAGTAGCTGTTAGTCATTTGGACGGGCACATATCACTGTAATTTCCCAGCAGGAAGAAGAATTAACCAAATTCTCAGCCATCCACCGGGAACCAGTATAGGTCCTGAACCAAAATTTTGGACTTGCGTTCAGCTCACCAAAAACGAGTTGAAAAATGGAGCTCAGGGGCACAGCAATTCACAAACTGGCCGAGTAATAAAGGACAACTATCGTCCAAAAATCTGTTGAGGGAAGGCAACGAGGCGGACTTGAAAGCGAGGCAGAATAGCAGGAAACAGATTTCAAGAGGTACGTTGGAATCGCCTTTAAAGCACAGGAAGAGGGGCACAACTTCGACAATGATGCACTTGGCCAAAAAGGGCGTATGCGTTTTCTCCTGAATATATTCAGGAGAAAACGCATACGCCCTTTTTGGCCAAGCAAGCAAGCGGGCAATGCAAATCTGCACTACAAAGAAGTATCACTTCCCACCGGTCAAAAGGGACATCCACAAAATGTGTAAGAACAAGAAAGGCAAGACAGGCCCTGGAGAACAGGGAGCCTTGTTATGCTGATGGGCGGGATGTAAATTGCCAACTGCCTCTCTGGAGGAGTGCATTCTGTTCCCTAAAACAAGTAAAGAACAGAGCTACAGAGCCAAGGGCACTACCAGTCTAGGGAATATACCTTGGGAAAACTGAAAATCAATAAGACAGAGCCACCCCAAAATGTAGGGCTGCACTGCATACAAGGACCTCAACTTGGATACACCTTAAGTATCCCAGAAAATATAAACATGGTTCAAAAAATTGTGGTACTTACGTACGATGGAATATCCCTCAGCCATGAAATCAATGTCATAAGACCAGTACTGGCAAAATGGGTGGATTCAGGTACGATGATTCTAAGTGAAATAAGTCACACAGAAAAAGAAACTTATCATAAGATATCACTTATGAAGATCCTGTAAACATGGCTACACTTGAACTGAGTTAGGAAAGAGAACAGTGTCTCACATTTAGAAAAAACTCTTATACCTGCTTAAGGGGGAAGGAGAGGTGGGGTGATGCATAAAACCAGAGTTTGATATAAGCACAGGTACCGTTCCAAAAACCAACTATGGAATAGACAAGACCTACACCTTCCTCAGTGAAAGGGACAAAAAACCCCATATTTCCCGCAGAGGAATATATCTGACTAGTAAGAATCTTAAAACCTATGTATTGATATGTCTCCGTAAGGGAATCAGGTGTGTCTAGACTGGCATAAACATGGCAGCGAGAATCAGCTCAAACCCACTATAAAAAGTAATTTCAAAAACAAAACAAAAAAACAGGGAAATTCTTTACAATACATTCAGGGTCTCTGATGAAACCTGGAATGACCCTATCTACAATGACAGCTGGATGTGGCATAAGGAGGGACACTTGAGACTGAGACGATTGGTGAGATTCAGTGAGCAAATGCAGACCCTTTAAAGCACAAATGCCTGGCACCCATTCCATGGGTCCCAACTCTCCAGGTTGAAGGGAATATTACTACAGCTATAACATGTATGGGAAACCTAGAGAACGGACACACTGTGAATACGAAAGGATTCTAAAACTCAACGAATAGTCCCTCTCCTGGTGCCCCGGTTTGACTTTCCATCTGCTTTACTATCAACCTCCCAACTTGGAGAGACAGCCCCTTTAACCTCCTGGTTCGCACAGGTTGCCAATTTGGCAGAGGATGAAACGGAAGAGGGAGAACCAATGTGAGAGTAGCTGTTAGGCATTTGGACGGGCACATATCACTCTAATTTCCCAAAAGGAAGAAGAATTAACCAAAGTCTCAGCCACCCACTGGGAACCAGCATAGGTCCTGATCCAAAATTTTGGACTTGCGGTCAGCTCACCAAAAACGAGTTGAAAAATGGAGGCATTGGCACAGCAATTCACAAACTGGCCGAGTAATAAAGGACAACTATCGTCCAAAAATCTGTTGAGGGAAGGCAATGAGGCGGAGTTGAAAGTGAGGCAGAATAGCAGGAAACAGATTTCAAGAGGTACGTTGGAATCGCCTTTAAAGCACAGGAAGAGGGGCACAACTTCGACAATGATGCACTTGGCCAAAAAGGGCGTATGCGTTTTCTCCTGAATATATTCAGGAGAAAACGCATACGCCCTTTTTGGCCAAGCAAGCAAGCGGGCAATGCAAATCTGCACTACAAAGAAGTGTCACTTCCCACTGGTCAAAAGGGACATCCACAAAATGTGTAAACACCAGAAAGGCAAGACAGGCCCTGGAGAACAGGGAGCCTTGTTATGCTGATGGGCTGGATGTAAATTGCCAACTGCCTCTCTGGAGGAGTACATTGTGTTCCCTAAAACAAGTAAAGAACAGAGCTACAGAGCCAAGGGCACTTCCAGTCTAGGGAATATACCTTGGGAAAACTGAAAATCAATAAGACAGAGTCACCCCAAAATTTAGGGCTGCACTGCTTACAAGGACCTCAACTTGGGTACACCTTAAATATCCCAGGAAATATAAAAATGGTTCAAAAAATTGTGGTACTTACGTACGATGGGATATACCTCAGCCACGAAATCAATGTCATGTGACCAGTAGCAGCAAAATGGGTGGCTTCAGGTACGATGATTCTAAGTGAAATAAGTCACACAGAAAAAGAAACTTATCATAAGATATCACTTATGAAGATCCTGTAAACATGGCTACACTTGAACTGAGTTAGGAAAGAGAACAGTGTCTCTCACTTAGAAAACACTCTTATGCCTGCTTAAGGGGGAAGGAGAGGTGGGGTGATGCATAAAACCAGAGTTTGATATAAGCACAGGTACCGTTCCAAAAACCAACTATGGAATAGACAAGACCTACCCCTTCCTCAGTGAAAGGGACTCAAAACCCCATATTTCACACAGAGGAATATATCTGAGTAGTAAGAATCTTAAAACCTATGTATTGATATGTCTCCGTAAGGGAATCAAGTGTGTCTAGACTAGCATAAACATGGCAGCGAAAATCAGCTCAAACCCACTATAAAAAGGAATTTCAAAAACAAAACAAAAAACCTGAGAAATTCTTTACAATTCCTTCAGGGTCTCTGATGAAACCTGGAATGACCCTATCTACAACCACAGCTGGATGTGGCATAAGGCTGGACACTTTGGACTGAGACGATTGGTGAGATTTGGTGAGCAAATGAAGACCTTTTAAAGCACAAATGCCTGGCACCCATTCCAAGAGTCCCAACTCTCCAGGTTGATGGGAATATTACTACAGCTATAACATGTACGGGAAACCTACAGAACGGACACACTGTGAATACGAAAGTTTTCTAAAACTCAACGAATAGTCCCTCTCTTGGTGCTCCTGTTTGACTTTCCATCTGCTTTACTATCAACCTCCCAAATTGGAGAGACAGCCCCTTTAACCTCCTGGTTCGCACAGGTTGCCAATTTGGCAGAGGATGAAAGGGAACAGGGAGAACCAATGAGAGAGTAGTTGTTAGGCATTTGTACGGGCACATATCACTCTAATTTCCTAGAAGGAAGGAGAATTAACCAAAGTCTCAGCCACCCACTGGGAACCAGCATAGGTCCTGAACCAAAGTTTTGGACATGCGGTCAGCTCACAAAAAACGAGTTGAAAAATGGAGCTCAGGGGCACAGCAATTCACAAACTTTCAGAGTAATAAAGGACAACTATCGTCCAAAAATCTGTTGAGTGAAGGCAGCGAGGCGGACTTGAAAGCGAGGCAGAATAGCAGGAAACAGATTTCAAGAGGTACATTGGAATCGCCTTTAAAGCACAGGAAGAGGGGCACAACTTCGACAATGATGCACTTGGCCAAAAAGGGCGTATGCATTTTCTCCTGAATATATTCAGGAGAAAACGCATACGCCCTTTTTGGCCAAGCAAGCAAGTGGGCAATGCAAATCTGCACTACAAAGAAGTATCACTTCCCACCGGTCAAAAGGGACATCCACAAAATGTGAAAAAACCAGAAAGGCAAGGCAGGCCCTGGAGAACAGGGAGCCTTGTTATGCTGATAGGCGGGATGTAAATTGCCAACTGCCTCTCTGGATGTGTGCATTGTGTTCCCTAAAACAAAGAAACAACAGAGCTACAGAGCCAAGGGCTCTTGCAGTCTAGGGAATATACCTTGGGAAAACTGAATATCGATAAGACAGAGCTACCCCAAAATTTAGGGCTGCACTGCTTACAAGTACCTCAACTTGGGTACACCTTAAATATCCCAGGAAATATAAAAATGGTTCAAAAAAAAGTGGTACTTACGTACGATGGAATATCCCTCAGCCATGAAATCAATGTCATAAGACCAGTAGCAGCAAAATGGGTGGATTCATGTACGATGATTCTAAGTGAAATAAGTCACAGAGAAAAAGAAACTTATCATAATATATCACTTATGAAGATCCTGTAAACATGGCTACACTTGAACTGAGTTAGGAAAGAGAACACTGTCTCGCATTTAGAAAACACTCTTATGCCTGCTTAAGGGGGAAGGAGAGGTGGGGTGATGCATAAAACCAGAGTTTGATATAAGCACAGGTACCGTTCCAAAAACCAACTATGGAATAGACAAGACCTACACCTTCCTCAGTGAAAGGGACTCAAAACCCCATATTTCCCGCAGAGGAATATATCTGACTAGAAAGAATCTTAAAACCTATGTATTGATATGTCGCCATAAGGGAATCAAGTGTGTCTAGACTGGCATAAACATGGCAGCGAGAATCAGCTCAAACCCACTATAAAAAGGAATTTCAAAAACAAAACAATAAAACCTGGAAATTCTTTACAATTCCTTCAGGGTCTCTGATGAAACCTGGAATGACCCTATCTACAACGACAGCTGGATGTGGCATAAGGCTTGACACTTGGGACTGAGAGGATTGGTGAGATTTGGTGAGCAAATGCAGACCCTTTAAAGCAATAATGCATGGCACCCATTCCATGGGTCCCAACTCTCCAGGTTGAAGGGAATATTACTACAGATATAACATGTACGGGAAACCTAGAGAATGGACACACTTTGAATACGAAAGGTTTCTAAAACTCAACGAATAGTCCCTCTCCTGGTGCTCCGGTTTGACTTTCCATCTGCTTTACTATCAACCCCCCAACTTGGAGAGACAGCCCCTTTAACCTCCTGGTTCGCACAGGTTGCCAATTTGGCAGAGGATGAAAGGTTAGAGGGAGAACCAATGAGAGAGTAGCTGTTGGGCATTTGGATGGGCACATATCACTATAACTTCCCGGCAGGAAGAAGAATTAACCAAAGTCTCAGCCACCCTCCGGGAACCAGCATAGGTCCTGAACCAAAATTTTGGACTTGCGGTCAGCTCACAAAAAACGAGTTGAAAAATGGAGCTCAGGGGCACATCAATTCACAAACTGGCCGAGTAATAAAGGACAAATATCGTCCAAAAATCTGTTGAGGGAAGGCAACGAGGCGGACTTGAAAGCGAGGCAGAATAGCAGGAAACAGATTTCAAGAGGTACGTTGGAATCGCATTTAAAGCAAAGGAAGAGGGGCACAACTTCGACAATGATGCACTTGGCCAAAAAGGGCGTATGCGTTTTCTCCTGAATATATTCAGGAGAAAACGCATACGCCCTTTTTGGCCAAGCAAGCAAGCGGGCAATGCAAATCTGCACTACAAAGAAGTATCACTTCCCACCGGTCAAAAGGGACATCCACAAAGTGTGTAAAAACCTGAAAGGGAAGACAGGCCCCGGAGAACAGGGAGCCTTGTTATGCTGTTGGGCGGGATGTAAATTGCCAACTGCCTCTCTGGAGGAGTGCATTGTGTTCCCTAAAACAAGTAAACAACAGAGCTACAGAGCCAAGGGCACTTCCAGTCTAGGGAATATACCTTGGGAAAACTGAAAATCAATAAGACACAGCCACCCCAATATTTAGGGCTGCACTGCTTACAAGGACCTCAACTTGGGTACACCTTAAATATCCAAGAATATATAAAAATGGTTCAAAAAATTGTGGTACTTACGTATGATGGAATATCCCTCAGCCATGAAATCAATGTCATAAGACCAGTAGCCGAAAAATGGGTGGATTCAGGTACGATGATTCTAAGTGAAATAAGTCACACAGAAAAAGAAACATATCATAAGATATCACTTATGAAGATCCTGTAAACATGGTTACACTTGAACTGAGTTAGGAAAGAGAACAGTGTCTCACATTTAGAAAACACTCTTAATATTGCTTAAGGGGGAAGGAGAGGTGGGGTGATGCATAAAACCAGAGTTTGATATAAGCACATGTACCGTTCCATAAATCAACTATGGAGTAGACAAGACCTACACCTTCCTCAGTGAAAGCGACTAAAATCCCATATTTCCCGCAGAGGAATATATCTGACTAGTAAGAATCTTAAAACCTATGTATTGATATGTCTCCGTAAGGGAATCAAGTGTGTCAAGACTGGCATAAACATGGCAGCGAGAATCAGCTCCAACCCACTATAAAAAGGAATTTCAAAAACAAAACAAAAAACCTGGGAAATTCTTTACAATTCCTTCAGGGTCTCTGATGAAACCTGGAATGACCCTATCTACAACGACAGCTGGATGTGGCATAAGGCTGGACACTTTGGACTGAGACGATTGGTGAGATTTGGTGAGCAAATGCAGACCCTTTGAAGCACAAATGCCTGGCACCCATTCCAAGGGTCCCAACTCTCCAGGTTGAAGGGAATATTACTACAGCTATAACATGTACGGGAAACCTACAGAACGGACACACTTTGAATACGAAAGGTTTCTAAAACTCAACGAATAGTCCCTCTCTTGGTGCTCCTGTTTGACTTTCCATCTGCTTTACTATCAACCTCCCAACTTGGAGAGACAGCCCCTTTAACCTCCTGGTTCGCACAGGTTGCCAATTTGGCAGAGGATGAAAGGGAACAGGGAGAACCAATGAGAGAGTAGTTGTTAGGCATTTGTACGGCACATATCACTCTAATTTCCTGGAAGGAAGGAGAATTAACCAAAGTCTCAGCCACCCACTGGGAACCAGCATAGTTCCTGAACCAAAGTTTTGGACATGCGGTCAGCTCACAAAAAACGAGTTGAAAAATGGAGCTCAGGGGCACAGCAATTCACAAACTTTCAGAGTAATAAAGGACAACTATCGTCCAAAAATCTGTTGAGTGAAGGCAGCGAGGCGGACTTGAAAGCGAGGCAGAATAGCAGGAAACAGATTTCAAGAGGTACGTTGGAATCGCCTTTAAAGCACAGGAAGAGGGGCACAACTTCGACAATGATGCACTTGGCCAAAAAGGGCGTATGCGTTTTCTCCTGAATATATTCAGGAGAAAACGCATACGCCCTTTTTGGCCAAGCAAGCAAGCGGGCAATGCAAATCTGCACTACAAAAAGTATCACTTCCCACTGGTCAAAAGGGACATCCACAAAATGTGTAAAAACCAGAAAGGCAAGACAGGCCCTGGAGTACAGGGAGCCTTGTTATGCTGATAGGCGGGATGTAAATTGCCAACTGCCTCTCTGGAGGTGTGCATTGTGTTCCCTAAAACAAAGAAACAACAGAGCTACAGAGCCAAGGGCTCTTGCAGTCTAGGGAATATACCTTGGGAAAACTGAATATCGATAAGACAGAGCTACCCCAAAATTTAGGGCTGCACCGCTTACAAGTACCTCAACTTGGGTACACCTTAAATATCCCAGGAAATATAAAAATGGTTAAAAAAAAAGTGGTACTTACGTACGATGGATTATCCCTCAGCCATGAAATCAATGTCATAAGACCAGTAGCAGCAAAATGGGTGGATTGAGGTACGATGATTCTAAGTGAAATAAGTCACACAGAAAAAGCAACTTATCATAAGATATCACTTATGAAGATTCTGTAAACATGGCTACACTTGAACTGAGTTAGGAAAGAGAACACTGTCTCGCATTTAGAAAACACTCTTATGCCTGCTTAAGGGGGAAGGAGAGGTGGGGTGATGCATAAAACCAGAGTTTGATATAAGCACAGGTACCGTTCCAAAAACCAACTATGGAATAGACAAGACCTACACCTTCCTCAGTGAAAGGGACTCAAAACCCCATATTTCCCGCAGAGGAATATATCTGACTAGAAATAATCTTAAAACCTATGTATTGATATGTCGCCATAAGGGAATCAAGTGTGTCTAGACTGGCATAAACATGGCAGCGAGAATAAGCTCAAACCCACTATAAAAAGGAATTTCAAAAACAAAACAATAAAACCGGGAAATTCTTTACAATTCCTTCAGGGTCTCTGATGAAACCTGGAATGACCCTATCTACAATGACACCTGGATGTGGCATAAGGCTTGACACTTGGGACTGAGAGGATTGGTGAGATTGGGTGAACAAATGCAGACCCTTTAAAGCAATAATGCATGGCACCCATTCCATGGGTCCCAACTCTACAGGTTGAAGGGAATATTACTACAGTTATAACATGTACGGGAAACCTAGAGACAGGACACACTGTGAATACTAAAGGTTTCTAAAACTCAACAAATAGTCCCTCTCCTGGTGCTCCGGTTTGACTTTCCATCTGCTTTACTATCAATCTCCCAACTTGGAGCGACAGCCTCTTTAACCTCCTGGTTCGCACAGGTTTCCAATTTGGCAGAGGATGAAAGGGAAGAGGGAGAACCAATGAGAGAGTAGCTCTTAGGCATTTGCACGGGCACATATCACTCTAACTTCCGGGCAGGAAGAAGAATTAACCAAAGTCTCAGCCACCCATCGGGAACCAGCATACGCCCTGAACCAAAATTTTGGACTTGCGGTCAGCTCACAAAAAACGAGTTGAAAAATGGAGCTAAGGGGCACAGCAAATCACAAACTGGCAGAGTAATAAAGGACAACTATCGTCCAAAAATCTGTTGAGGGAAGGCAACGAGGCGGACTTGAAAGCGAGGCAGAATAGCAGGAAACAGATTTCAAGAGGTACGTTGGAATCGCCTTTAAAGCACAGGAAGAGTGGCACAACTACGAAAATGATGCACTTGGCCAAAGAGGGCGTATGCGTTTTCTCCTGAATATATTCAGGAGAAAACGCATACGCCCTTTTTGGCCAAGCAAGCAAGCGGGCAATGCAAATCTGCACTACAAAGAAGTATCACTTCCCATAGGTCAAAAGGGACATCCACAAAATGTGTAAAAACCAGAAAGGCAAGACAGGCCCTGGAGAACAGGGAGCCTTGTTATGCTGATGGGCGGGATGTAAATTGCCACTTGCCTCTCTGGAGGAGTATATTGTGTTCCCTAAAACAAGTAAAGAACAGAGCTAAAGAGCCAAGGGCACTTCCAGTCTAGGGAATATACCTTGGGAATTCTGAAAATCAATAAGACAGAGACACCCCAAAATTTAGGGCTGCACTGCTTACAAGGACCTAAACTTGGGTACACCTTAAATATCCCAGGAAATATAAAATTGGTTCAAAAATTGTGGTACTTACGTACGATGGAATATCCCTCTGCCATGAAATCAATGTCATAAACCAGTAGCAGCAAAATGGGTGGATTCAGGTACGATGATTCTAAGTGAAATAAGTCACAGAGAAATAGAAACTTATCATAAGATATCACTTATGAAGATCCTGTAAACATGGCTACACGTGAACTGAGTTAGGAAAGAGAACAGAGTCTCACATTTAGAAAACACTCTTATGCCTACTTAAGGGGGAAGGAGAGGTGGAGTGATGCATAAAACCAGAGTTTGATATAAGCACAGGTACCGTTCCAAAAACCAACTATGGAATAGAAAAGACCTACACCTTCCTCAGTGAAAGGGACTCAAAACCCCATATTTCCCGCAGAGGAATATATCAGACTAGTAAGAATCTTAAAACCTATGTATTGATATGTCTCCGTAAGGGAATCAAGTGTGTCTAGACTGGCATAAACATGGCAGCGAGTATCATCTCAAACCCACTATAAAAAGGAATTTCAAAAACAAAACAAAAAAACTGGGAAATTCTTTACAATTCCTTCAGGGTCTCTGATGAAACCTGGAATGACCCTGTCTACAACGACAGCTGGATGTGGCATAGGGCTGGACACTTGGGACTGAGAGGATTGGTGAGATTGGGTGAACAAATGCAGACCCTTTAAAGCAATAATGCATGGCACCCATTCCATGGGTCCCAACTCTCCAGGTTGAAGGGAATATTACTACAGTTATAACATGTACGGGAAACCTAGAGAACGGACACACTGTGAATACGAAAGGTTTCTAAAACTCAACGAATAGTCCCTCTCCTGGTGCTCCGGTTTGACTTTCCATCTGCTTTACTCTCAACCTCCCAACTTGGAGAGACAGCCCCTTTAACCTCCTGGTTCGCACAGGTTGCCAATTTGGCAGAGGATGAAAGGGAAGAGGGAGAACCAATGAGAGAGTAGCTGTTAGGCATTTGGACGGGCACATATCACTCTAATTTCCCAGCAGGAAGAAGAATTAGCCAAAGTCTCAGCCCCCCAGCGGGAACCAGTATAGGTCCTGAACCAAAATTTTGGACTTGCGGTCAGCTCACCTAAAACGAGTTGAAAAATGGAGCTGAGGGGCACAGCAATTCACAAACTGGCCGAGTAATAAAGGACAACTATCGTCCAAAAATCTGTTGAGGGAAGGCAACGAGGCGGACTTGAATGCGAGGCAGAATAGCAGGAAACAGATTTCAAGAGGTACGTTGGAATCGCCTTTAAAGCACAGGAAGAGTGGCACAACTTCGACAATGATGCACTTGGCCAAAAAGGGCGTATGCGTTTTCTCCTGAATATATTCAGGAGAAAACGCATACGCCCTTTTTGGCCAAGCAAGCAAGAGGGCAATGCAAATCTGCACTACAAAGAAGTATCACTTCCCACCGGTCAAAAGGGCCATCCACAAAATGTGTAAAAACCAGAAAGGCAAGACAGGCCCTGGAGAACAGGGAGCCTTGTTATGCTGATGGGCGGGATGTAAATTGCCAACTGCCTCTCTGGAGGAGTTCATTGTTTTCCCTAATACAAGTAAAGAACAGAGCTACAGAGCCAAGGGCACTTCCAGTCCAGGGAATATACCTTGGGAAAACTGAAAATCAATAAGACAGAGCCACCCCAAAATTTAGGGCTGCACTGCTTACAGGGACCTCAACTTGGGTACACCTTAAATATCCCAGGAAATATAAAATTGGTTCAAAAATTGTGGTACTTACGTACGATGGAATATCCCTCAGCCATGAAATCAATGTCATAAACCAGTAGCAACAAAATGGGTGGATTCAGGTACGATGATTCTAAGTGAAATAAGTCACAGAGAAATAGAAACTTATCATAAGATATCACTTATGCAGATCCTGTAAACATGGCTACACTTGAACTGAGTTAGGAAAGAGAACAGAGTCTCACATTTAGAAAACACTCTTATGCCTGCTTAAGGGGGAAGGAGAGGTGGAGTGATGCATAAAAGCAGAGTTTGATATAAGCACAGGTACCGTTCCAAAAACCAACTATGGAATAGACAAGACCTACACCTTCCTCAGTGAAAGGGACTCAAAACCCCATATTTCCCGCAGAGGAATATATCAGACTAGTAAGAATCTTAAAACCTATGTATTGATATGTCTCCGTAAGGGAATCAAGTGTGTCTAGACTGGCATAAACATGGCAGGGAGAATCAGCTCAAACCCACTATAAAAAGGAATTTCAAAAACAAAACAAAAAAACTGGGAAATTCTTTACAATTCCTTCAGGGTCTCTGATGAAACCTGGAATGACCCTATCTACAACGACAGCTGGATGTGGCATAAGGCTTGACACTTGGGACTGAGAGGATTGGTGAGATTGGGTGAACAAATGCAGACCCTTTAAAGCAATAATGCATGGCACCCATTCCATGGTCCCAACTCTCCAGGTTGAAGGGAATATTACTACAGTTATAACATGTACGGGAAACCTAGAGAACGGACACACTGTGAATACGAAAGGTTTCTAAAACTCAAGGAATAGTCCCTCTCCTGGTGCTACGGTTTGACTTTCCATCTGCTTTACTATCAACCTCCCAACTTGGAGAGACAGCCCCTTTAACCTCCTGGTTCGCACAGGTTGCCAATTTGGCAGAGGATGAAAGGGAAGAGGGAGAACCAATGAGCGAGTAGCTGTTAGGCATTTGGACGGGCACATATCACTCTAATTTCCGGCAGGCAGAAGAATTAACCAAAGTCTCAGCCCCCCACTCGGAACCAGTATAGGTCCTGAACCAAAATTTTGGACTTGCGGTCAGCTCACCAAAAACGAGTTGAAAAATGGAGCTGAGGGGCACAGCAATTCACAAACTGGCCGAGTAATAAAGGACAACTATCGTCCAAAAATCAGTTGAGGGAAGGCAACGAGGACGACTTGAAAACGAGGCAGAAAAGCAGGAAACAGATTTCAAGAGGTACGTTGGAATCGCCTTTAAAGCACAGGAAGAGGGGCACAACTTCGACAATGATGCACTTGCCCAAAAAGGGCGTATGCGTTTTCTCCTGAATATATACAGGAGAAAACGTATATGCCCTTTTTGGCCAAGCAAGCAAGCGGGCAATGCAAATCTGCACTACAAAGAAGTATCACTTCCCACCGGTCAAAAGGGACATCCACAAAATGTGTAAAAACCAGAAAGGCAAGACAGGCCCTGGAGAACAGGGAGCCTTGTTATGCTGATGGGCGGGATGTAAATTGCCAACTGCCTCTCTGGAGGAGTGCATTGTGTTCCCTAAAACAAGTAAACAACAGAGCTACAGAGCCAAGGGCACTTCCAGTCTAGGGAATATACCTTGGGAAAACTGAAGATCAATAAGACAGAGCCACCCCAAAATTTAGGGCTGCACTGCTTACAAGGACCTCAACTTGGGTACACCTTAAATATCCCAGGAAATATAAAAATGGTTCACAAAATTGTGGTACTTACATACGATGGAATATCCCTCAGCCATGAAATCAATGTCATAAGACCAGTAGCAGCAAAATGGGTGGATTCTGGTACGATGATTCTAAGTGAAATAAGTCACAGAGAAAAAGAAACTTATCATAAGATATCACTTATGAAGATCCTGTAAACATGGCTACACTTGAACTGAGTTAGGAAAGAGAACAGTGTCTCACATTTAGAAAACACTCTTATGCCTGCTTAAGGGGGAAGGAGAGGTGGGGTGATGCATAAAACCAGAGTTTGATATAAGCACAGGTACCGTTCCAAAAACCAACTATGGAATAGACAAGACCTACACGTTCCTCAGTGAAAGGGACTCAAAACCCCATATTTCCCACAGAGGAATATATCTGACTAGTAAGAATCTTAAAACCTATGTATTGATATGTCTCCGTAAGGGAATCAAGTGTGTCTAGACTGGCATAAACATGGCAGCGAGAATCAGCTCAAACCCACTATAAAAAGGAATTTCAAAAACAAAACAAAACAACTGGGAAATTCTTTACAATTCCTTCAGGGTCTCTGATGAAACCTGGAATGACCCTATCTACAACGACAGCTGGATGTGGCATAAGGTTGGACACTTGGGACTGAGAGGATTGGTGAGATTGGGTGAACAAATGCAGACCATTTAAAGCAATAGTGCATGGCACACATTCCATGGGTCCCAACTCTCCAGGTTGAAGGGAATATTACTACAGCTATAACATGTACGGGAAACCTAGAGAACGGACACACTGTGAATACTAAAGGTTTCTAAAACTCAACGAATAGTCCCTCTCCTGGTGCTCTGGTTTGACTTTCCATCTCTTTACTATCAACCTCCCAACTTGGAGGGACAGCCCCTTTATCCTCCTGGTTCACACAGTTTGCCAATTTGGCAGAGGATGAAAGGGAAAAGGGAGAACCAATGAGAGAGTAGTTGTTAGGCATTTGGATGGGCACATATCACTGTAATTTCCCGGCAGGAAGAAGAATAAACCAAAGTCTCAGCCACCCACCGGGAACCAGTATAGGTCCTGAACCAAAATTTTGGACCTGCGGTCAGCTCACCAAAAACGAGTTGAAAAATGGAGCTCAGGGGCACAGCAATTCACAAACTGGCCGAGTAATAAAGGACAACTATCATCCAAAAATCTGTTGAGGGAAGGCAACGAGGCGGACTTGAAAGCGAGGCAGAATAGCAGGAAACAGATTTCAAGAGGTACGTTGGAATAGCCTTTAAAGCACAGGAAGAGGGTCACAACTTCGACAATGATGCCCTTGACCAAAAAGGGCGTATGCGTTTTCTCCTGAATATATTCAGGAGAAAACGCATACGCCCTTTTTGGCCAAGCAAGCAAGCGGGCAATGCAAATCTGCACTACAAAGAAGTATCACTTCCCACCGGTCAAAAGGGACATCCACAAAATGTGTAAAAACCAGAACGGCAAGACAGGCCCTGGAGAACAGGGAGCCTTGTTATGCTGATGGGCGGGATGTAAATTGCCAACTGCCTCTCTGGAGGAGTTCATTGTGTTCCCTAAAACAAGTAAAGAACAGAGCTAGAGAGCCAAGGGCACTTCCAGTCTAGGGAATATACCTTGGGAAAACTGAAAATCAATAAGACAGAGCCACCCCAAAATTTAGGGCTGCACTGCTTACAAGGACCTCAACTTGGGTACACCTTAAATATCCCAGGAAATATAAAAATAGTTCAAAAAATTGTGGTACTTACGTACGATGGAATATCCCTCAGCCATGAAATCAATGACATAAGACCAGTAGCAGCAAAATGGGTGGATTCAGGTACGATGATTCTAAGTGAAATAAGTCACAGAGAAAAAGAAACTTATCATAAGATATCACTTATGAAGATCCTGTAAACATGGCTACACTTGAACTGAGTTAGGAAAGAGAACAGTGTCTCACATTTAGAAAACACTCTTATGCCGGCTTAAGGGGGAAAGAGAGGTGGGGTGATGCATAAAACCAGAGTTTCATATAAGCACAGGTACCGTTCCAAAAACCAACTATGGAATAGACAAGAGCTACACCTTCCTCAGTGAAAGGGACTCAAAACACGATATTTCCCGCAGAGGAATATATCTGACTAGTAAGAATCTTAAAACCTATGTATTGATATATCTCCGTAAGGGAATCAAGTGTGTCTAGACTAGCATAAACATGGCAGCGAAAATCAGCTCAAACCCACTATAAAAAGGAATTTCAAAAACAAAACAAAAAACCTGGGAAATTCTTTACAATTCCTTCAGGGTCTCTGATGAAACCTGGAATGACCCTATCTACAACGACAGCTGGATGTGGCATAAGGCTGGACACTTTGGACTGAGACGATAGGTGAGATTTGGTGAGCAAATGCAGACCCTTTAAAGCACAAATGGCTGGTACCCATTCCAAGGGTCCCAACTCTCCAGGTTGAAGGGAATATTACTACAGCTATAACATGTACGGGAAACCTACAGAACGGACACACTGTGAATACTAAAGGTTTCTAAAATTCAACGAACAGTCCCTCTCTTGGTGCTCCTGTTTGACTTTCCATCTGCTTTACTATCAACCTCCCAAATTGGAGAGTCAGCCCCTTTAACCTCCTGGTTCGCACAGGTTGCCAATTTGGCAGAGGATGAAAGGGAACAGGGAGAACCAATGAGAGAGTAGTTGTTAGGCATTTGTACGGGCACATATCACTCTAATTTCCTGGAAGGAAGGAGAATTAACCAAAGTCTCAGCCACCCACTGGGAACCAGCATAGGTCCTGAACCAAAATTTTGAACATGCGGTCAGCTCACAAAAAACGAGTTGAAAAATGGAGCTCAGGGGCACAGCAATTCACAAACTTTCAGAGTAATAAAGGACAACTATCGTCCAAATATCTGTTGCATGAAGGCAGCGAGGCGGACTTGAAAGCGAGGCAGAATAGCAGGAAACAGATTTCAAGAGGTACGTTGGAATCGCCTTTAAAGCACAGGAAGAGGGGCACAACTTCGACAATGATGCACTTGGCCAAAAAGGGCGTATGCGTTTTCTCCTGAATATATTCAGTAGAAAACGCATACGCCCTTTTTGGCCAAGCAAGCAAGCGGGCAATGCAAATCTGCACTACAAAGAAGTATCACTTCCCACCGGTCAAAAGGGACATCCACAAAATGTGTAAAAACCAGAAAGGCAAGACAGGCCCTGGAGAACAGGGAGCCTTGTTATGCTGATAGGCGGGATGTAAATTGCCAACTCCCTCTCTGGAGGTGTGCATTGTATTCCCTAAAACAAAGAAACAACAGAGCTACAGAGCCAAGGGCTCTTGCAGTCTAGGGAATATACCTTGGGAAAACTGAATATCGATAAGACAGAGCTACCCCAAAATTTAGGGCTGCACTGCTTACAAGTACCTCAACTTGGGTACACCTTAAATATCCCAGGAAATATAAAAATGGTTCAAAAAAAAGTGGTACTTACGTACGATGGAATATCCCTCAGCCATGAAATCAATGTCATAAGACCAGTAGCAGCAAAATGGGTGGATTCAGGTACGATGATTCTAAGTGAAATATGTCACACAGAAAAAGAAACTTATCATAAGATATCACTTATGAAGATCGTGTAAATATGGCTACACTTGAACTGAGTTAGGAAAGAGAACACTGACTCGCATTTAGAAAACACTCTTATGCCTGCTTAAGGGGGAAGGAGAGGTGGGGTGATGCATAAAACCAGAGTTTGATATAAGCACAGGTACCGTTCCTAAAACCAACTATGGAATAGACAAGACCTACAGCTTCCTCAGTGAAAGGGACTCAAAACCCCATATTTCCCGCAGAGGAATATATCTGACTAGAAAGAATGTTAAAACCTATGTATTGTTATGTCGCCATAAGGGAATCAAGTGTGTCTAGGCTGGCATAAACATGGCAGCGAGAATCAGCTCAAACCCACTATAAAAAGGAATTTCAAAAACAAAACAATAAAACTGGGAAATTCTTTACAATTCCTTCAGGGTCTCTGATGAAACCTGGAATGACCCTATCTACAACGACAGCTGGATGTGGCATAAGGCTTGACACTTGGGACTGAGAGGATTGGTGAGATTGGGTGAGCAAATGCAGACCCTTTAAAGCAATAATGCATGGCACCCATTCCATGGGTCCCAACTCTCCAGGTTGAAGGGAATATTACTACAGTTATAACATGTACGGGAAACCTAGAGAACGGACACACTGTGAATACGAAAGGTTTCTAAAACTCAACGAATAGTCCCTCTCCTGGTGCTCCGGTTTGACTTTCCATCTGCTTTCCTATCAATCTCCCAACTTGGAGAGACAGCCCCTTTAACCTCCTGGTTCGCACAGGTTTCCAATATGGCAGGGGATGAAAGGGAAGAGGGAGAACCAATGAGAGAGTAGCTGTTAGGCATTTGGACGGGCACATATCACTCTAACTTCCGGGCAGGAAGAAGAATTAACCAAATTCTCAGCCCCCCATCGGGAACCAGCATAGTTCCTGAACCAAAATTTGGGACTTGTCGTCAGCTCACTTAAAACGAGTTGAAAAATGGAGCTAAGGGGCACAGCAAATCACAAACTGGCCGAGTAATAAAGGACAACTATCGTCCAAAAATCTGTTGAGGGAAGGCAACGAGGCGGACTTGAAAGCGAGGCAGAATAGCAGGAAACAGATTTCAAGAGGTACGTTGGAATCTCCTTTAAAGCACAGGAAGAGGGGCACAACTACGAAAATGATGCACTTGGCCAAAAAGGGCGTATGCGTTTTCTCCTGAATATATTCAGGAGAAAACGCATACGCCCTTTTTGGCCAAGCAAGCAAGCGGGCAATGCAAATCTGCACTACAAAGAAGTATCACTTCCCACCGGTCAAAAGGGATATCCACAAAATGTGTAAAAACCAGAAAGGCAAGACAGGCCCTGGAGAACAGTGAGCCTTGTTATGCTGCTGGGCGGGATGTAAATTGCCAACTGCCTCTCTGGAGGAGTGCATTGTGTTCCCTAAAACAAGTAAACAACAGAGCTACAGAGCCAAGGGCACTTCCAGTCTAGGGAATATACCTTGGGAAAACTGAAGATCAATAAGACAGAGCAACCCCAAAATTTAGGGCTGCACTGCTTACGAGGACCTCAACTTGGGTACACCTTAAATATCCCAGGAAATATAAAAATGGTTCAAAAATTTGTGGTACTTACGTACGATGGAATATCCCTCAGCCAAGAAATCAATGTCATAAGACCAGTAGCAGCAAAATGGGTGGATTCAGGTACGATGATTCTAAGTGAAATAAGTCACACAGAAAAAGAAACTTATCATAAGATATCACTTATGAAGATCCTGTAAACATGGCTACACTTGAACTGAGTTAGGAAAGAGAACAGTGTCTCACATTTAGAAAACACTCTTATGCCTGCTTAAGGGGGAAGGAGAGGTGGGGTGATGCATAAAACCAGAGTTTGATATAAGCACAGGTACCGTTCCAAAAACCAACTATGGAATAGACAAGACCTACACCTTCCTCAGTGAAAGGGACTCAAAACCCCATATTACCCGCAGAGGAATATATCTGACTAGTAAGAATCTTAAAACCTATGTATTGATATGTCTCCGTAAGGGAATCAAGTGTGTCTAGACTGGCATAAACATGGCAGCGAGAATCAGCTCAAACCCACTATAAAAAGGAATTTCAAAAATAAAACAAAACAACTGGGAAATTCTTTACAATTCCTTCAGGGTCTCTGATGAAACCTGGAATGACCCTATCTACAGCGACAGCTGGATGTGGCATAAGGCTGGACACTTGGGACTGAGAGGATTGGTGAGATTGGGTGAGCAAATGCAGACCCTTTAAAGCAATAATGCATGGCACACATTCCATGGGTCCCAACTCTCCAGGTTGAAGGGAATATTACTACAGCTATAACATGTACGGGAAACCTAGAGAACGGACACACTGTGAATACGAAAGGTTTCTAAAACTCAACGAATAGTCCCTCTCCTGGTGCTCCGGTTTGACTTTCCATCTGCTTTACTATCAACCTCCCAACTTGGAGAGACAGCCCCTTTAACCTCCTGGTTCACACAGTTTGCTAATTGTGCAGAGGATGAAAGGGAAGAGGGAGAACCAATCAGAGAGTAGATGTAGGCATTTGGACGCGCACATGTCACTCTAATTTCCCGGCAGGAAGAAGAATTAACCAAAGCCTCAGCCCCCCACAGGGAACCAATATAGCCACCCCTGGAACCAGTATAGGTCTTGAAGCAAAATTGTGGATTTGCGGCCAGCTCACAAAGATGGGATTTGAAAATTGGAGCTCAGGGGCACAGCAATTCACAAACCTGCAGACTTATAAAGTACTACTCTCTTCCAAAAATCTGTTGAGGGAAGGCAATGAAGCGGCCTTGAAAATGAGGCAGAATTGCACAAAACATATTTCAACAGGTAAATTGGAATCGCCTTTAAAGCACAGGAAAAGCATCCCAACTTGGACAGAGATGCACTTGGCCAAAAAGGGCGTATGCCTTTTCTCCTGAATATATTCAGAAGAAAACGCATACACCCTTTTTGGCCAATCAAGCAAGCGCACAATACAAATCCACACTACAAAGAATTGTCACTTACCACTGGTCAAAAGGGACATCCGAATATCTGTAAAAACCAGAAAGGTTGGGCTTCCCTGGTGGCGCAGTGGTTGCGAGTCTGCCTGCCGATGCAGGGGACACGGGTTCGTGCCCCGGTCTGGGAGGATCCCACGTGCCGCGGAGCGGCTGGGCCCGAGAGCCATGGCCACTGGGCCTGCGCGTCCGGAGCCTGTGCCCCGCAATGGGAGAGGCCACAGCAGTGAGAGGCCCGCATACAGCAAAAAAAAAAAAAAAAAAAATACAGAAAGGCAAGAGAGACATGGCAAGGGCATGAAGCAATGTGATCCCAATGGTCATGGAGGATTGTGATGACAAGCGCATGGAGAATTGTGATGACAAGATTATGTACCATTTTGTTGACAAAGGCAAGGAGCATTATGATGACAAGGTTCATGGAGCACTGTGATGACAAGCATCACGGAGCATAGTGATTACAGGGGTCATGGAGCATTGGGATGACAAGCGCAAGGATCATTGTGATGACAATGGTCATGGAGCATTTTAATGACAAGAGTCCCGGATCATTGTGTTGTCAGGGTTCATGGAGCGTTGTGATGACAGTGGTCATGGAGCATTGTGATGACAGGGGTCTTGGCGCATTGTGATGAGAAGGTCATGGAGCATTGGGCCGAAAATGTCCATGGAGAACTGTGATGACAGGGGTCATGGAGCATTGTGATGACAAGGTACTGGAGCACTGTGATGAGAAGACCATGGAGCCTTGTGATGACAAGTCTCATGGAGCATTCTGATGAAAAGTGCCATGGAGCATTGTGATTACAGGGGTCTTGGAGCATTGTGATGACAAGGGCATGGAGCATTGGGATGAGAAGGCCATGGAGCGTTCTGATGACATGCATCATGGAGCTTTGTGATGACAAGGGCATGGAGCATTGTGATTACAGCGGTCTTGGAGCACTGTGATGAAAAGGGCATGGATCATTGTGATGAAAAAGGCATGGAGCCTTGTCATGACAGGGTTCAAGGAGAAAACTGACAACAAGTGTCAGGGAGCATTGTGATGACAAGGGTATTGAGTATTGTGATGACAAAGGTCATGGAGCATTGTGATGAGAAGACCATGGATAATTGTGATAACCAGCGTCATGGGGCATTGTGATGATAAGTGTTATGGAACATATTGATCACAAGGATTTGGAGCATTGTGATGACAGAGGTCATGGAGCATTTTGGTTTCATTGTGATGACAATAGCCTGAAGCATTATGATGATGGGCATGGTGCATTGTGATGACAGGGTTCATGGAGCATTGAGATGAAAAGGGGCATGGAGCATTGCGATTACAGGAGTCTTGGAGCATTGTGATGACAAAGGCATGGAACATCGTGAATGAGAAGGCCATGGAGAATTCTGTTGACATGCGTCATGGAGCTTTGTGATGACAAGGGCATGGAGCATTGTGATTACAGGGGTCTTGGAGCATTGTGATGACAAGGGTCATGGAGCCTTGTGATGACAAGGCTGTGGAACATTGTGATGGCAGGGGTCATGGAGCATTGTTATGACAGGGGTAATGGAGCATTGTGATGACAAGGGCATGGAGCATTGGTCTGAAAGTTTCATGGATTATTGTGATGAGAGGGGGCAAGGAGCATTGTGATGACAAGGGCATGGAACACTGTGATACATGGGTCATGGAGGATTGTAATGAAAAGCGCATGGAGCATTGTGATAAGAATGGCATCGAGCATTGTGATGAAAAGCATCATGGAGCCTGTGATGACAAGGGCATGGAACAATGTGATGAGAGGGTTCATGGAGCATTGTGATGACAATGGCATGCAGCATTGTGATGACAAGGGTCATTGAGCTTTGTGATGACAAAGGTCATGGAGCATTTTGATGACAAGGGTGTGGTGCATTCTGTTGTGAAGGGCAGGGAGCATTGTGATGACAGGGGTTATGGAACATTGTGATGTCAGGGGAATGGAGCATTGTGATGATAAAGGCATGTAGCATTGTTGTGACAAGGGTCATGGAATATTGTGATGACAGGGGTGAGGGAGTATTGTGTTGACTAGTGATTGAACATTGTGATATCAGTGGTGAGAGAGCATTTTGATGAGAAGTGCATGGAGCAGTGTGATGACAAGGTTTATGGAGCATTGTGATTACAAAGATGTGGAGCATTGTGATGACAAGTGCATGGCCCATTGTGATGCCATGGGTCATGGAGTATTGTGCTAACAAAGGCATTGATCATTGGGAGGACAAGGGTCACCAAGCATTGTGATGAAATGCTCATGGAGCTCTGTGGTGACAAACGTCACAGAGCATTGTGATGACGAGGGCATGGACCATTGTAATGACAAAGGTCATGAAGCATTGTGATGACTGGAGTCATGGAGCATTGTGATGACAGGGGCATGATGCATTGGTTTGACAAGTTTCAGGGATTATTGTGATGACAGTGGGCATGGCGCATTGTGATGACAAGGGCATGGAGCATTGTGATGAGAAGGTCATGGAGTATTGTGAAGAAGGGTGTCAGGGAGCATTGTGATGACATATGTCGTGGTCCATTGCGATGACAATGGAATGGAGCATTGTGATGCCAAGTGTCATGGAGGATTGTGATGACAAAGGTAATGGAGCATTTTGATGACAAGCGCTTGGAGCATTGTGATGACAAGGGTCATGGAGCATTGTGATAACAAGGGCCATTGAGAATTTTGATGACATGTTCATGAAGCATTGTGATGACAATCACATGGAGCTTGCTGTGACAGGGATCATGGAGCAGTGCGATGACAAGTGCATAGAGAATTGTGATGACAAAGCATGTAACACTGTGATGAAAAGCATCATGGAGCACAGTGATGCCAAGAACGTGGAGAATTGTGATGACAGGGGACATGGAGCATTGTGATGACCAGGGCATGGAGTATTGTGATGGCAAGACCGTGGAGCATTGTGATGAGAAGACCATGGATAATTGTGATGATGAGCGTCATGGAGCACTGTAATGACAAGGGGTATGGAGCATTGTGATGACAGGGGTCATGGAGCATTGTGATGACAAGGTTCATGGAGCATTCTGATGACAAGCTTGTGGAGTATTTTGATGACAATGATATGGAACATTTTGATGAAAATGGCATGGGGCATTGTGATGAAAAAGACATGGAGCCTTTTCATGACAGTTTTCAGGGAGCATTCTGATGACAAGTGTCAGGGAGCATTGTGATGACAAAGGTCATGGAGAATTGTGACGACAAGGGCATGGAGTATTGTGATGACAAGCACAGGGAGCTTGCTATGACGGGGTCATGGAGCATTGCGATGACAAGTGCATAGAGAATTGTGATGACAAAGCATGTAACACTGTGATGAGAAGTGTCATGGAGCATAGTGATGCCAAGATCGTGGAGAATTGTGATGACAGGGGACATGGAACATTGTGATGACCAGGGCATGGAGCATTGCGATGGCAAGATCGTGGAGCATTGTGATGAGAAGACCATGGATAATTGTAATGACGAGGGTCATGGAGCACTGTAATGACAAGGGGTAAGAGCATTGTGATGACAGTGGTCATGGAGCATTGTGATGACCGGGGACATGGAGCATTGTGATGCCCAAGGCATGGAGCACTGTGATGGCAAGACCGTGGAGCATTGTGATGAGAAGACCATAGATAATTGTGATGAGGAGCGTCATGGAGCACTGTAATGACAAGTGGTATGGAGCCTTGTGATGACAGGGGTCATGGAGCATTGTTATGACAGTGGTCATGGAGCATTGTGATGACAAGGCTCATGGAGCATTTTGATGACAAGGGCGTGGAGCATTGTGATGAGAAGACCATGGACAATTGTGATTACGAGTGTCATGGAGCACTGTAATGACAAGCAGTATGGAGCATTGTGATGACAGGGGTCATGGAGCATTGTGATGACTGGGGACATGGAGCATTGTGATGACCAGGGCATGGAGCATTGTGATGGCAAGACCGTGGAGCACTGTGATGAGAAGACCATGGATAATTGTGATGACGAACATCATGGAGCACTGTAATGACAAGGGGCATCGAGCATTGTGATGACAGGTGTCATGGAGCATTGTGATGACAGGGGTCATGGATCATTGAGATGACAAGGGTCACGGAGCATTCTGATGACAACCTTGTGGAGTATTGTGATGACAATGGCATGAAGCATTGTGATGAAAAGGGCATGGATCATTGTGATGAAAAAGGCATGGAGACTTGTCATGACAGGGTTCAATGAGCATACTGATGACAAGTGTCAGGGAGCATTGTGATGACAAGTGTATTGAGAATTGTGATGACAAAGGTCATGGAGCATTGTGATGAGAAGTCCATGGATAATTGTGATGACCAGCGTCATGGGGCGTTGTGATGACAAGTGTTATGGAACATTGTGATCACAAGGGTTTGGAGCATTGTGATGAGAGAGGTCATGGAGAATTTTGATTTCATTGTGATGACAATAGCATGAAGCATTATGATGATGGGCATGGTGCATTGTGATGACAGGGTTCATGGAGCATTGAGATGAAAAGAGTCATGGATCATTGTAATAACAAGGGTCTTGGAGCATTGTGATGACAAGGGCATGGAGTATTGTGATGAGAAGGCCATGGAGCATTCTGATGACATGCGTCAGGGAGCTTTGTGAAGACATGGGCATGGAGCATTGTGATTACAGGGATCTTGGAGCATTGTGATGACAAGGGCCATGGAGTCTTGTGATGACAAGGCCGTAGAACATTGTGATGTCAGGGGTCATGGAGCATTGTTATGACAGGTGTAAGGGAGCATTGTGATGACAAGGGCATGGAGCATTGGTCTGAAAAGTTTCATGGATTATTGTGATGAGAGTGAGCATGGAGCACTGTGATGACAAGGGCACGGAACACAGTGATACATGTGTCATGGAGGATTGCAATGACAAGGGCATGGAGCATTGTGATGACAAGCGTCATGGAGCTTTGTGATGACAACAGCATGGAGCAATGTGATGAGAGGTTTCATGGAGCTTTGTGATGACAATGGCATGGAGCATTGTGATTCCAAGGGTCATGAGCTTTGTGATGACATAGGCCATGGAGCATTTTGATGACAAGGGCGTGGTGCATTGTGATGAGAAGGGCAGGGAGCATTGTGATGACAGGGTCATGGAGCAATTGGATGAAAAGGGTCATGGAACATTTTGATGACAGTGTTTATGGAACATTGTGATGTTAGGGGTCATGGAGCATTGTGATGTAAAGGGTCATGGAGCATTGTGATGTCAGGGGTCATGGAGCATTGTGATGATAAGAGCATGTAGCATTGTTGTGACAAGGTTCATGGAACATTGGGATGACAGGGTGGAGGGAGTATTGTGTTGACTAGTGATGGAACATTGTGATATCAGTGGTGAGAGAGCATTTTGATGAGAGGTGCATGGAGCATTGTGATGACAAGGCTGTGGAGCATTGTGATGAGAAACGCAGGGCACATTGTGATGACATGGGTCATGGAACATTGTGCTGACAAACGCATGGAGCATTGTGATGACAAGGTTTATGGAGCATTGTGATGACAAAGATGTGGAGCATTGTGATGAAAAGCGCATGGCACATTTGATGCCATGTGTCATGTAGTAATGTGCTGACAAAGGCATGGAGCATTGTGATGACAAGGGTCACCGAGCATTGTGATGAAATGTTCATGGAGTGTTGTGGTCACAAAGGTTACAGAGCCTTGTGATGACGAGGGCATGGACCATTGTGATGACAAAGGTCATGAAGCATTGTGATGACTGGAGTCACGGAGCATTGTGATGACAGGGGTCATAGAGCATTGTGATGAAAGGGCATGGAGCATTGTGATGACAGTGGCATGTTGCATTGGTTTGACAAGTTTCAGGGATTATTGTGATGACAGTGGGCATGGCGCATTGTGATGACAAGGGCATGGAGCATTGTGATGAGAAGGTCATGGAGTATTGTGAAGAAGGGTGTCAGGGAGCATTGTGATGACATATGTCATGGTCTATTGCAATGACAATGGAATGTAGCATTGTGATGCCAAGTGTCATGGAGGATTGTGATGACAAAGGTAATGGAGCATTTTGATGACAAGGGCTTGGAGCATTGTGATGACAAGGGTCATGGAGCATTGTGATAACAAGGGCCATTGAGAATTTTGATGACATGTTCATGAAGCATTGTGATGACAATCACATGGAGCTTGCTATGACAGGGGTCATGGAGCATTGCGATGACAAGTGCATAGAGAATTGTGATGACAAAACATGTAACACTGTGATGAGAAGTATCATGGAGCATAGTGATGCCAAGAACGTGGAGAATTGTGATGACAGGGGACATGGAGCATTGTGATGACCAGGGCATAGAGCATTGTGATGGCAAGACCGTGGAGCACTGTGATGAGAAGACCATGGATAATTGTGATGACGAGCGTCATGGAACACTGTAATGACAAGGGGTATGGAGCATTGTGATGACAGGGGTCATGGAGCATTGTGATGACTGGGGACATGGAGCATTGTGATGACCAGGGCATGGAGCCTTGTGATGGCAAGATCGTGGAGCACTGTGATGAGAAGATCATGGATAATTGTGATGACGAGTGTCATGGAGCACTGTAATGACAAGGGGTATAGAGCATTGTGATGACAGTGGTCATGGAGCATTGTGATTACCGGGGACATGGAGCATTGTGATGCCCAAGGCATGGAGCACTGTGATGGCAAGACCGTGGAGCATTGTGATGAGAAGACCATGGATAATTGTGATGAGGAGCGTCATGTAGCACTGTAATGACAAGTGGTATGGAGCCTTGTGATGACAGGGGTCATGGAGCATTGTTATGACAGTGGTCATGGAGCATTGTGATGACAAGGGTCATGGAGCATTTTGATGACAAGGGCGTGGAGCATTGTGATGAGAAGACCATGGACAATTGTGATTACGAGTGTCATGGAGCACTGTAATGACAAGCGGTATGGAGCATTGTGATGACAGGGTCATGGAGCATTGTGATGACTGGGGACATGGAGCATTGTGATGACCAGGGCATGGAGCATTGTGATGGCAAGACCGTGGAGCACTGTGATGAGAAGACCATGGATAATTGTGATGACGAACATCATGGAGCACTGTAATGACAAGGGGCATGGAGCATTGTGATGACAGGGGTCATGGATCATTGAGATGAAAAGTGTCACGGAGCATTCTGATGACAAGCTTGTGGAGTATTGTGATGACAATGGCATGGAGCATTGTGATGAAAAGGGCACGGATCATTGTGATGAAAAAGGCATGGAGACTTGTCATGACAGGGTTCAATGAGCAAACTGATGACAAGTATCAGGGAGCATTGTGATGACAAGTGTATTGAGAATTGTGATTACAAAGGTCATGGAGCATTGTGATGAGAAGTCCATGGATAATTGTGATGACGAGCGTCATAGAGCACTGTAATGACAAGGGGTATGGAGCATTGTGATGACAGGGGTCATGGAGCATTCTGAAGACAATGATCATGGAGCATTCTGATGACAAGCTTGTGGAGTATTGTGATGACAATGACCTGGAGCGTTGTGATGAAAAGGGCATGGAGCATTCTGATGAAAAAGGCATGGAGCCTTTTCATGACAGTGTTCAAGGCGTATTCTGACGACAAGTGTCAGGGAGCATTGTGATGACAAGTGTATTGAGAATTGTGATGACAAAGGTCATGGAGCATTGTGACGACAAGTGCATGGAGTATTGTCATGACAGTCATCATGGAGTGTTGTGATGACAAGTATTATGGAACATTGTGATCACAAGGGGTTGGAGCATTGTGATGACAGAGGTCATGGACCATTTTGATTTCAAGGAGCATGGAGCATTGTGATGACAAGGGCATGGAGCAATGTGATCCCAAGGTTCATGGAGGATTGTGATGAAAATGGTAATGGAGTATTGTGATGACAAGCTCATGGAGCATTGTGATGACAAGGTCATGTAGGATTTTGATGACACAGGCATGGAGAATTGTGATGATAAGGGTCATGGAGCACTGTGATGATAAGCGTCACGGAGCATTGTGATTACAGGGGTCATGGAGCATTGGGATGACAAGGGCATGGATCATTGTGATGACAAGTGTCATGGAGCATTGGGCTGAAAATGTTCATGGAGCATTGTGATGACAAGGGAATGGAGCATTGTGATGACAAGAGTCCCGGATCATTGTGTTGTCAGGGGTCATGGAGTGTGGTGATGACAGTGGTCATGGAGGATTGTGATGATATGGGTCATGGAGCATTGTGATGAGAAGGTCATGAAGCATTGGGCTGAAAATGTTCATGGAGTATTGTGATGACACGGGTCATGGAGCATTGTAATGAGAAGGGAATTGAGCACTGTGATGACAAGGTCCTGGAGCATTGTGATGGGAAGTCCATGGAGCTTTGTGATGACAATTCTCATGGAACATTCTGATGAAAAGGGGCATGGAGCATTGTGATTACAGGGGTCTTGGAGCATTGTGATGACAAGGGCATGGAGCATTGTGATGAGAAGGCCATGGAGCATTCTGATGACATGCGTCAAGGAGCTTTGTGCTGACAAGGGCATGGAGTATTGTGATGAAAATGGCATGGATCATTGTTATGAAAAAGGCATGGAGCCTTGTCATGACAGGGTTCTAGGAGCATACTGACGGCAAGTGTCACGGAGCATTGTGATGACAAGTGTAATGAGCATTGTGATGACAAAGTTCATGGAGCATTGTGATGAGAAGACCATGGATAATTTTGATGATGAGCGTCATGGGGTGTTGTGATGATAAGTTTTATGGAACATTGTTATCACAAGGGTTTGGAGCATTGTGATGACAGAGGTCATGGAGCATTTTGATTTCATTGTGATGACAATAGCCTGAAGCATTATGGTGATGGGCATGGTGCATTGTGATGACAGCGTTCATGGAGCATTGAGATGAAAAGGGGCATGGAGCATTGTGATTACAGGTGTCTTGGAGCATTGTGATGACAAGGGCAAGGAGCATTGTGATGAGAAGGCCATGGAGCATTCTGATGACATGTGTCATTGAGCTTTGTGATGACAAGGGCATGGAGCATTGTGATTACAGGGGTCTTGGAGCATTGTGATGACAAGGGTCATGGAGCCTTGTGATGACAATGGTGTGGAACATTGTGATGGCAGGGGTCATGGAGCATTGTTATGACAGGGGTAATGGAGCATTGTGATGAGAAGGGCATGGAGCATTGGTCTGAAAAGTTTCATGGATTATTGTGATGAGAGTGGGCATGGAGCATTGTGATGACAAGGTCACGGAACACTGTGATCCATGGGTCATGGAGGATTGTAATGACAAGGGCATGGAGCATTGTGATGAGAAGGGCATCGAACATTGTTTTGACAAGCGTCATGGAGCTTTGTGATGACAAGGGCATGGAACAATGTGATGCGACGGTGCATGGAACATTGTGATTCCAAGGGTTAAGGAGCTTTGTGATGACAAAAGTCATGGAGCATTTTGATGTCAAGGGCGTGGTGCATTGTGATGAGAAGGGCAGGGAGCATTTTGATGACAGGGTCATGCAGCAATTTGATGAAAAGTGTAATGGAACATTTTGATGACAGGGGTTATAGAACATTGTGATGTCAGGGGTCATGGAGCTTTGGGATGAAAAGGGTCATGGAGCATTTTGATGACAGGTGTTATGGAACATTGTGATGATAAGGGGATGTAGCATTGTGATGACAGGGGTCATGCAATATTGTGATTACAGGGGTGAGGGAGTATTGTGATGACTAGTGATGGAACAATGTGATATCTCTGTTGAGAGAGCATTTTGATGAGAAGTGCATGGAGCATTGTGATTACAAGGTTTATGGAGCATTACGATGACAAGGTTGTAGACCGTTGTGATGAAAATTACGTGGCACATTGTGATGACAAGGGTCATGGAGCATTGTTCTGACAAAGGCATGGAGCATTGTGATGACAAGGGTCACGGAGCATTGTGATGAAACGTTCATGGAGTATTGTGGTTACAAAGGTCACAGAGCCTTGTGATGATGTGGGCATGGACCACTGTGATGACAAATGTTATGAAGCATTGTGATGACTGGAGTCACAGAGCATTGTGATGACAAGGGTCATGGAGCATTGTGATGACAAGGGCATGGAGCATTGTGATGACAGGGGCATGGAGCATTGGTCTGACAAGTTTAATAGATTATTGTGATGACAGTGGGCATGGGGCATTGTGATGACAAGGGCATGGGGCATTGTGATGAGAAGGTCATGGAGTATTGTGAAGACAGGTGTCAGGGAGCATTGTGATGACATATGTCATGGTCCATTGCGATGACAATGGCATGGAGCATTGTGATGCCAAATGTAATGGAGGATTGTGATGACAAATATAATGGAGAATTGTGATGACTAGGGCTTGGAGCATTATGATGACAAGTGCCATTGAAAATTTTCATGACAAGGTCGTGAAGCATTGTGATGACAAGGTGCTGGAGCATTGTGATGAGAAAACCATGGAGCCTTGTGAGACAAGTCTCATGGAGCATACTGATGAAAAGGGGCATGGAGCATTGTGATTAGAGTGTCTTGGAAAATTGTGATGACAAGGGCATGGAGCATTGTGATGAGAAGGCCAAGGAGCAGTCTGATGACATGCGTCATTGAGCTTTGTGATGACAAGGGCATGGAGCATTGTAATTACAGGCGTCTTGGAGCATTGTGATGAAAAAGGCATGGATCATTGTGATGAAAAAGGCATGGAGCCTTGTCATGACAGAGTTCAAGGAGCATACAGAGAACAAGTGTCTGGGAGCATTTTGATGACAAGTGTATTGAGCATTGTGATGACAAAGGTCATGGAGCATTGTGATGAGAAGACCATAGATAATTGTGATGACGAGCATCATGGGGCATTGTGATGACAAGTGTTATGGAATATGGTGATCACAAGGGTTTGGAGCAGTGTTATGACAGAGGTCATGGAGCATTTTGATTTCATTGTGATGACAATAGCCTGAAGCATTATGATGATGGGCATGGTGCATTGTGATGACAGGGTTCATGGATCATTGAGATAAAAAGGGACATGGAGCATTGTGATTACAGGTGTCTTGGAGCATTGTGATGAGAAGGGTCATGGAGCCTTGTGATGACAAGGCCATGGAACATCGTGATGGCAGGGATCATGGAGCATTGTTATCACAGGGGTAATGGAGCATTGTGATGGCAAGGGCATGGAGCATTCTGATGACATGCATCATGGAGCTCTGTGATGACAAGGGCATGTAGCACTGTGATTACAGGTGTCTTGGAGCATTGTGATGACAAGGGTCATGGAGCCTTGTGATGACAAGGCCGTGGAACGTTGTGATGGCAGTGTCCATGGAGCATTGTTATGACAGGGGTAATGGAGCATTGTGATGACAAGGGCATGGAACATTTGTCTGAAAAGTTTCATGGATTATTGTGATGAGAGTGGGCATGGAGCATTGTGATGACAAGGGCACGGAACACAGTGATCCATGGGTCATGGAGGATTGTAATGACAATTGCATGGAGCATTGTGATGAGAAGGGCATCGAGCAGTGTGATGACAAGCACCATGGAGCTTTTTGATTACAATTGCATGGAACAATGTGATGAGAGGTTTCATGGAGTATTGTGATGACAATGGCATGGAGCATTGTGATGCCAAGGGTCATGGAGCTTTGTGATGACAAATGTCATGGAGCATTTTGATGACAAGGGCGTGGTGCATTGTGATGAGAAGGGCAGGGAGCATTGTGATGACATTGTCATGGACCAATTTGATGAAAAGGGTCATGGAACATTTTGATGAGAGGCGTTATGTAACATTGTGATGTCAGGGGTCATGGAGCATTTTGATTTCATTTTGATGACAAGAGCATGAAGCATTATGATGATGGGCATGGTGCACTGTGATGACAGGGTTCATGGAGCATTGTGATGAAAGGTGGCATGGAGCTTTGGTCTGACAAGTTTCATGGATTATTTTGATGACAGTGGGCATGGCACATTGTGATGACAAGGGCATGGAGCATTGTGATGACAAGGTCATGGAGTATTGTGAAGACAGGTGTCAGGGAGCATTGTGATGACATATGTCATGTTCCATTGTGATGACAATAGCACGGAGCATTGTGATGCCAAGTGTCATGGAGGATTGTTGTGACAAAGGTAAAGGAGCATTGTGATGATAAGCGCATGGAGCATTGAGATGACAAGGGCCATTGATAATTTTAATGTCCATGTCGTGAAACATTGTGATGACAAGTGCATGGAGCTTCCTATGACAGGGGTCATGGAGCATTGCGATGACAAGTGCATGGAGTATTGTTATGACAAGAGCATATAACATTGTGATGAGAAGTGCCATGGAGCATTGTGATGACAAGGACGTGGAGAATTGTGAGGACAAGGGACATTGAGCTTTGAGATGACCAGGGCATGGAGCATTGTGATGGCAAAACCGTGGAGCATTGTGATAAGAAGCCCTTGGGTAATTGTGATGATGAGCATCATGGAGCACTGTAATGACAAGGGGCATGAAGCATTGTGATGACAGGTGTCAGGGAGCATTGTGATGACAGGGGTCATGGAGCATTGTGATGACAAGGGCATGGAGCATTGTGATGACAAGGGTACGGAACATTGTGATGAAAAGTGCCATTGAGAATTTTGATGATAAAGTCGTGAAGCATTGTGATGACAAACACTTGGAGCTTGCTATGACAGGGGTCATGGAACATTGCAATGACAAGTGCATGGAGAATTGTGATGAAACGAGCATGTAACTTTGTGATGAGAAGTGTCATGTAGCATTGTGATGACAAGTACGTGGAGAATTGTTAGGACAAGGGACATGGAGCATTGTGATAACCAGGGAATGGAGCATTGTGATGACAGGGGTCATGGAGCATTATTATGACAAGGGCCATGGTGCATTCTGATATAAGATATCACTTATGAAGGGACTGTAAACCTGGCTACATATGAACTGAATTAGGAAAGAGAACAGAGTCTCAGATTTAGAAAACACTCTTATGCTTGCTTAAGGGGGAAGGAGAGGTAGGGAGACACACAAAACCAGAGTTTGATATTAACACAGGTACCTTTCCATAATCCAAATACAGAAGAGACAAGCCCGACTCCTTCCTCAGTGAATGGGACTCAACACCCCTATTCGCCACAGAGAAATATATCTGACTAGTAAGGATCTTAAAACCTATGTATTGATATGTCTCCATAAGGGAACCAAGTGTGTCTAGAATGACATAAACATGGCAGTGAGAATCAGCTCAAACCCACTATAAAAAGGAATTTCAAAACAAAACAAAAAAACCGTGAAATTCTTACACAATACCTTCAGGGGTTCTGATGAAACTTGGAATGACGCTATCTACAACAACAGCTGGATGTGGCATAAGGCTGGTCACTTGGGACTGAGAGGATTGGTGAGATTGGGTGTGAAAATGCAGACCGTTTAAAGCAATAATGCCTGCCACTGATTCCATGGTTCCCAACTCTCCAGGTAGAAGGGAATATCACTACAATTATAACATGTATGGGAAACCTAGAGAATGGACACCCTCTGATGGTGAAAGGTTTCTAAAACTCTACTAATTTTTTTCCCTCCATGTGCTGCAGCTTGACATTCCAACTGCTTTAATATCAATCTCCCAACTTGGAGAGTCAGCACCTATAACCTCCTGGTTCGCACAGTTGGCACATTGTGCAGAGGATATAAGGGAAGAGGGAGAACCAATGAGAGAGTAGCTGTAGGCATTTGGACTGCCACATGTCACTCTAATTTCCCGTCATGAAGAAGAATTAACCAAACTCTCAGCCTGCCCCACCCCCATAACTAGTATAGGTCCTGAAGCAAAATTGTTGGTTTGCGGTCAGCTCACAAAAACACAAGTTGAAAAATGGAGCTCAGGGGCACAGCAATTCACTAACTTGCAGAGTTATAGAGGACTACTCTCTTCCAAAAATCTGTTGAGGAGGAGCCATGAGGCGGACTTGAAAAAGAGGGAGATTTGCACGAAACAGATTTCCAGAAGTACATTGGAATCGCCTTTAAAGCACAGGAAGAGGGGCACAACTTCGACAATGATGCACTTGGCCAAAAAGGGCGTATGCGTTTTCTCCTGAATATATTCAGGAGAAAACGCATACGCCCTTTCTGGCCAAGCAAGCAAGCGGGCATGCAAATCTGCACTACAAAGAAGTATCACTTCCCACTGGTCAAAAGGGACATCCACAAAATGTGTAAAAACCAGAAAGGAAAGACAGGCCCTGGAGAACAGGGAGCCTTGTTATGCTGATGGGCGGGATGTAAATTGCCAACTGCCTCTCTGGAGGAGTGCACTGTGTTCCCTAAAACAAGTAAAGAACAGAGCTACAGAGCCAAGGGCACTTCCAATCTTGGGAATATACCTTGGGAAAACTGAAAATCAATAATACAGAACCACCCCAAAATTTAGGCCTGCACTGCTTACAAGGACCTCAACTTGGGTACACCTTAAATATCCCAGGAAATATAAAAATGGTTCAAAAAATTGTGGTACTTACGTACGATGGAATATCCCTCAGCCATGAAATCAATGTCATAAGACCAGTAGCAGCAAAATGGGTGGATTCAGGTACGATGATTCTAAGTGAAATAAGTCACACAGAAAAACAAACTTATCATAAGATATCACTTATGAAGATCCTGTAAACATGGCTACACTTGAACTGAGTTAGGAAAGAGAACAGTGTCTCACATTTAGAAAACACTCTTATGCCTGCTTAATGGGGAAGGAGAGGTGGGGTGATGCATAAAACCAGAGTTTGATATAAGCACAGGTACCGTTCCAAAAACCAACTATGGAATAGACAAGACCTACACCTTCCTCAGTGAAAGGGACTCAAAACCCCATATTTCCCGCAGAGGAATATATCTGACTAGTAAGAATCTTAAAACCTATGTATTGATATGTCTCCGTAAGGGAATCAAGTGTGTCTAGGCTGGCATAAACATGGAAGGGAGAATCAGCTCAAACCCACTATAAAAAGGAATTTCAAAAACAAAACAAAAAAACTGGGAAATTCTTTACAATTCCTTCAGGGTCTCTGATGAAAGCTGGAATGACCCTATCTACAACGACAGCTGGATGTGGCATAAGGCTGGACACTTGGGACTGAGAGGATTGGATAAAATGGGTGAGCAAATGCAGACCCTTTAAAGCACAAATGCCTGGCACCCATTCCATGGGCCCCAACTCTCCAGCTTGTAGGGAATATTACTACAGCTATAACATGTACGGGATACCTAGAGAACGGACACACTGTGAATACGAAAAGTTTCTAAATCTCAACGAATAGTCCCTCTCCTGGTGCTCCGGTTTGACTTTCCATCTGCTTTACTATCAACTTCCCAACTTGGAGAGACAGCCCCTTTAACCTCCTGGTTCGCACAGGTTTCCAATTTGGCAGAGGATGAAAGGGAAGAGGGAGAACCAATGAGAGAGTAGCTGTTAGGCATTTGGACGGGCACATATCACTGTAATTTCCCGGCAGGAAGAAGAATTAACCAAAGTCTCAGCCACCCACCGCGAACCAGTATAGGTCCTGAACCAAAATTTTGGACTTGCGGTCAGCTCACCAAAAACGAGTTGAAAAATGGAGCTCAGGGGCACAGCAATTCACAAACTGGCCGAGTACTAAAGGACAACTATCGTCCAAAAATCTGTTGAGGGAAGGCAACGATGTGGACTTGAAAGCGAGGCAGAATAGCAGGAAACAGATTTCAAGAGGTACGTTGGAATCGCCTTTAAAGCAGAGGAAGATGGGCACAACTTCGACAATGATGCACTTGGCCAAAAAGGGCGTATGCGTTTTCTCCTGAATATATTCAGGAGAAAACGCATACGCCCTTTTTGGCCAAGCAGGCAAGAGCGAAATGCAAATCTGCACTACAAAGAAGTATCACTTCCCACCGGTCAAAAGGGACATCCACAAAATGTGTAAAAACCAGAAAGGTAAGACAGGCCCTGGAGAACAGGGAGCCTTGTTATGCTGATGGGCGGGATGTAAATTGCCAACTGCCTCTCTGGAGGAGTGCATTCTGTTCCCTAATACAAGTAAAGAACAGAGCTACAGAGCCAAGGGCACTTCCAGTCTAGGGAATATACCTTGGGAAAACTGAAAATCAATAAGACAGTGCCACCCCAAAATTTAGGGCTGCACTGCTTACAAGGACCTCAACTTGGGTACACATTAAATATCCCAGGAAATATAAAAATGGTTCAAAAAATTGTGGTACTTACGTACGATGGAATATCCCTCAGCCATGAAATCAATGTCATAAGACCAGTAGCAGCAAAATGGGTGGATTCAGGTACGATGATTCTAAGTGAAATAAGTCACACAGAAAAAGAAACTTATCATAATATATCACTTATGAAGATCCTGTAAACATGGCTACACTTGAACTGAGTTAGGAAAGAGAACAGTGTCACACATTTAGAAAACACTCTTATGCCTGCTTAAGGGGGAAGGAGAGGTGGGGTGATGCATAAAACCAGAGTTTGATATAAGTACAGGTACCGTACCAAAAACCAACTATGGAATAGACAAGACCTACACCTTCCTCAGTGAAAGGGACTCAAAACCGCATATTTCCCGCAGAGGAATATATCTGACTAGTAAGAATCTTAAAACCTATGTATTGATATGTCTCCGTAAGGGAATCAAGTGTGTCTAGACTGGCATAAACATGACAGCGAGAATCAGCTCAAACCCACTATAAAAAGGAATTTTAAAAATAAAACAAAAAAACCTGGAAATTCTTTACAATTCCTTCAGGGTCTGTGATGAAACCTGGAATGACCCTATCTACAACGACAGCTGGATGTGGCATAAGGCTGGACACTTGGGACTGAGAGGATTGGTGAGATTGGGTGAGCATATGCAGACCCTTAAAGCAATAATGCATGGCACCCATTCCATGGGTCCCAACTCTCCAGGTTGAAGGGAATATTACTACAGTTATAACATGTACGGGAAACCTAGAGAACGGACACACTGTGAATACGAAAGGTTTCTAAAACTCAACGAATAGTCCCTCTCCTGGTGCTCCGGTTTGACTTTCCATCTGCTTTACTATCAATCTCCCAACTTGGAGAGACAGCCCCTTTATTCTCCTGGTTCGCACAGGTTTCCAATTTGGCAGAGGATGAAAGGGAAGAGGGAGAACCAATTTGAGAGTAGCTGTTAGGCATTTGGACGGGCACATATCACTCTAACTTCCCAGCAGAAAGAAGAATTAACCAAAGTCTCAGCCACCCACCGGGGACCAGCATAGGTCCTGAACCAAAATTTTGGGCTTCCGGTCAGCTCACCAAAAAGGAGTTGAAAAATGGAGCTCACGGGCACAGCAATTCACAAACTGGCAGAGTAATAAAGGACAACTATCGTCCAAAAATCTGTTGAGGGAAGGCAACGAGGCGGACTTGAAAGCGAGGCAGAATAGCAGGAAACAGATTTCAAGAGGTACGATGGAATCGCCTTTAAAGCACAGGAAGAGGGGCACAACTTCCACAATGATGCACTTGCCCAAAAAGGGCGTATGCGTTTTCTCCTGAATATATTCAGGAGAAAACGCATATGCCCTTTTTGGCCAAGCAAGCAAGCGGGCAATGCAAATCTGCACTACAAAGAAGTATCACTTCCCACCGGTCAAAAGGGACATCCACAAAATCTGTAAAAACCAGAAAGGCAAGACAGGCCCTGGAGAACAGGGAGCCTTGTTATGCTGATGGGCGGGATGTAAATTGCCAACTGCCTCTCTGGAGGAGTGCATTGTGTTCCCTAAAACAAGTAAACAACAGAGCTACAGAGCCAAGGGCACTTCCAGTCTAGGGAATATACCTTGGGAAAACTGAAAATCCATAAGACAGAGCCACCCCAAAATTTAGGGCTGCACTGCTTACAAGGACCTCAACTTGGGTACACCTTAAATATCCCAGGAAATATAAAAATGGTTCCAAAAATTGTGGTACTTATGTACGATGGAATATCCCTCAGCCATGAAATCAATGTCATAAGACCAGTAGCAGCCAAAAGGGGGGATTCAGGTACGATGATTCTAAGTGAAATAAGTCACACAGAAAAAGAAACTTATCATAAGATATCACTTATGAAGATCCTGTAAACAGGGCTACACTTGAACTGAGTTAGGAAAGAGAACAGTGTCTCACATTTAGAAAAGACACTTATGCCTGCTTAAGGGGGAAGGAGAGGTGGGGTGATGCATAAAACCAGAGTTTGATATAAGCACAGGTACCGTTCCAAAAACCAACTATGGAATAGACAATACCTACACCTTCCTCAGTGAAAGGGACTCTAAACTCCTTTTTTCCCGCGGAGGAATATATCTGACTAGTAAGAATCTTAAAATCTATGTATTGATATGTCTCTATAAGGGAATCAAGTGTGTCTAGACTGGCATAAACATGGCAGCAAAAATCAGCTCAAACCCACTATAAAAAGGAATTTCAAAAACAAAACAAAAAAACTGGGAAATTCTTTACAATTCCTTCAGGGTCTCTGATGAAACATGGAATGACCCTATCTACAATGACAGCTGGATGTGGCATAAGTAGGGACACTGGGGACTGAGACAATTGGTGAGATTGGGTGAGCAAATGCAGACCCTTTAAAGCACAAATGCCTGGCACCCATTCCATGGGTCCCAACTCTCCAGGTTGAAGGGAATATTACTACAGCTATAACATGTACGGGAAACCTAGAGAACGGACACACTGTGAATACGAAAGGCTTCTAAAACTCAATGAATAGTCCCTCTCCTGGTGCTCCGGTTTGACTTTCCATCTGCTTTACTATCAATCTCCCAACTTGGAGAGACAGCCCCTTTAACCGCCTGGTTCGCACAGGTTGCCAATTTGGCAGAGGATGAAAGGGAAGAGGGAGAACCAATGAGAGAGTAGCTGTTAGGCATTTGAACGGGCACATATCACTGTAATTTCCCAGGAGGAAGAAGAATTAACCAAAGTCTCAGCCACCCACCGCGAACCAGCATAAGTCCTGAACCAAAATTTTGGACTTGCGGTCAGCTCACCAAAAACGAGTTGAAAAATGGAGCTCAGGGGCACAGCTATTCACAAACTGGCCGAGTAATAAAGGACAACTATCGTCCAAAAATCTGTTGAGGGAAGGCAACGAGGCGGACTTGAAAGCGAGGCAGAATAGCAGGAAACAGATTTCAAGAGGTACGTTGGAATCGCCTTTAAAGCACAGGAAGAGGGGCACAACTTCGACAATGATGCACTAGGCCATAAAGTGCGTATGCGTTTTCTCCTGAATATATTCAGGAGAAAACGCATACGCCATTTTTGGCAAAGCAAGCAAGCGGGCAATGCAAATCTGCACTACAAAGAAGTATCACTTCCCACCGGTCAAAAGGGACATCCACAAAATGTGTAAAAACCAGAAAGGCAAGACAGGCCCTGGAGAACAGGGAGCCTTGTTATGCTGATGGGCGGGATGTAAATTGCCAACTGCCTCACTGGAGGAGTGTACTGTGTTCCCTAAAACAAGTAAACAACAGAGCTACAGAGCCAAGGGCACTTCCAGTCTAGGGAATATACCTTGGGAAAACTGAAAATCAATAAGACAGAGCCACCCCAAAATTTAGGGCTGCACTGCTTACAAGGACCTCAACTTGGGTACACCTTAAATATCCCAGGAAATATAAAAATGCTTCAAAAAATTGTGGTACTTACATATGATGGAATATCCCTCAGCCATGAAAACAATGTCATAAGACCAGTAGCAGCAAAATGGGTGGATTCAGGTACGATGATTCTAAGTGAAATAAGTCACACAGGAAAAGAAACTTATCATAAGATATCACTTATGAAGATCCTGTAAACATGGCTACACTTGAACTGAGTTAGGAAAGAGAACAGTGTCTCACATTTAGAAAACACTCTTAATACTGCTTAAGGGGGAAGGAGAGGTGGGGTGATGCATAGAACCAGAGTTTGATATAAGCACAGGTACCGTTCCAAAAACCAACTATGGAATAGACAAGACCTACACCTTCCTCACTGAAAGGTACTCAAAACCCCATCTTTCCCGCAGAGGAATATATCTGAGTAGTAAGAATCTTAAAACCTATGTATTGATATGTCTCCGTAAGGGAATCAAGTGTGTCTAGACTGGCATAAACATGGCAGCGAGAATCAGCTCAAACCAACTATAAAAAGGAATTTCAAAAAGAAAACAAAAAAACTGGGAAATTCTTTACAATTCCTTCAGGGTCTCTGATGAAACCTGGTATGACCCTATCTACAACGACAGCTGGGTGTGGCATAAGGCTGGACACTTGGGACTGAGAGGATTGGTGAGATTGGGTGAGCAAATGCAGACCCTTTAAAGCACAAATGCCTGGCACCCATTCCATGCGTCCCAAGTCTCCAGGTTGAAGGGAATATTACTACAGCTATAACATGTAAGAGAAACCTAGAGAATGGACCGAGGTTGAATATGAAAGTTTTCTAAAACTCAACGAATAATCCCTATCCTGGTGCTCCGTTTTGACTTTCCATCTGCTTTACTATCAATCTCCCAACTTGGAGAGACAGCCCCTTTAACCTCCTGGTTCGCACAGGTTTCCAATTTGGCAGAAGATGAAAGGGAAGAGGGAGAACCAATGCGAGAGTAGCTGTCAGGCATTTGTGCGGGCACATATCACTCTAACTTCCCAGCAGGAAGAAGAATTAACCAAAGTCTCAGCCCCCCACCGGGAACCAGCATAGGTCCTGAACCAAAATTTTGGATTTGTGCTCAGCTCACAAAAAACGAGTTGAAAAATGGACCTCAAGGGCACAGCAATTCACAAACTGGCCGAGTAATAAAGGACAACTATCGTCTAAAAATCTGTTCAGGGAAGGCAACGTGGCGGACTTGAAAGTGAGGCAGAATAGCAGGAAACAGATTTCAAGAGGTACGTAGGAATCGCATTTAAAGCACAGGAAGAGGGGAACAACTTCGACAATGATGCCCTTGGCCAAAAAGGGCGTATGCGTTTTCTCCTGAATATATTCAGGAGAAAACGCATACGCCCTTTTTGGCCAAGCAAGCAAGCGGGCAATGCAAATCTGCACTACAAAGAAGTATCACTTCCCACCGGTCAAAAGGGACATCCACAAAATGTGTAAAAACCAGAAAGGCAAGACAGGCCCTGTAGAAGAGGGAGCCTTGATATGCTGATGGGCGCGATGTAAATTGCCAACTGCTTCTCTGGAGGAGTACATTGTGTTCCCTAAAACAAGAAAAGAACAGAGCTACAGAGCCAAGGACACTTCCAGTCTAGGGAATATACCTTGGGAAAACTGAAAATCAATAAGACAGAGCCACCCCAAAATTTAGGGCTGCACTGCTTACAAGGACCTCAACTTGGGTACACCTTAAATATCCCAGGAAATATAAAAATGGTTCAAAAAATTGTGGTACTTACGTACGATGGAATATCCCTCAGCCATGAAATCAATGTCATAAGACCAGTAGCAGCAAAATGGGTGGATTCAGGTACGATGATTCTAAGTGAAATAAGTCACACAGAAAAAGAAACTTATCATAAGATATCACTTATAAAGATCCTGTAAACATGGCTACACTTCAACTGAGTTAGGAAAGAGAACAGTGTCTCACATTTAGAAAATACGCTTATGCCTGCTTAAGGGGGAAGGAGAGGTGGGGTGATGCATAAAACCAGAGTTTGATATAAGCACAGGTACCATTCCAAAAACCAACTATGGAATAGACAAGACCTACACCTTCCTCAGTGAAAGGGACTCAAAACCCCATATTTCCCGCAGAGGAATATATATGACTAGTAAGAATCTTAAAACCTATGTATTGATATGTCTCTGTAAGGGATTCAAGTGTGTCTAGACTGGCATAAACATGGCAGCGAGAACAGCTCAAAGCCACTATAAAAAGGAATTTCAAAAACAAAACAAAAAAACTGGGAAATTCTTTACAATTCCTTCAGGGTCTCTGATGAAACCTGGAATGACCCTATCTACAACGACAGCTGGATGTGGCATAAGGAGGGACACTTGGGACTGAGACAATTGGTGAGATTGGGTGAACAAATGCAGAACTTGTAAAGCACAAATGCATGGCACCCATTCCATGAGTCCCAACTCTCCAGGTTGAAGGGAATATTACTACTGCTATATCATGTACGGGAAACCTAGGAAACGGACACACTGTGAATACGAAAGGTTTCTAAAACTCAACGAATAGTCCCTCTCCTGGTGCTCCGGTTTGACTTTCCATCTGCTTTTCTATCAACATCCCAACTTGGAGAGACAGCCCCTTTAACCTCCTGGTTCGCACAGGTTGCCAATTTGACAGAGGATGAAAGAGAATTGGGAGAACCAATGAGAGAGCAGCTGTTAGGCATTTGGACGGGCACATATCACTCTAACTTCCCGGCAGGAAGAAGAATTAACCAAAGTCTCAGCCACCCACCGGGAACCAGCATAGGTCCTGAACCAAAATTTTGGACTTGCGGTCAGCTCACAAAAAACGAGTTGAAAAATGGAGCTCAGGGGCACAGCAATTCACAAACTGGCCGAGTAATAAAGGACAAATATCGTCCAAAAATCTGTTGAGGGAAGGCAACGAGGCGGACTTGAAAGCGAGGAAGAATAGCAGGAAACAGATTTCAAGAGGTACGTTGGAATCGCCTTTAAAGCACAGGAAGAGGGGCACAACTTCGACAATGATGCACTTGGACAAAAAGGGCGTATGTGTTTTCTCCTGAATATATTCAGGAGAAAACGCATACGCCCTTTTTGGCCAAGCAAGCAAGCGGGCAATGCAAATCTGCACTACAAAGAAGTATCACTTCCCACCGCTCAAAAGGGACATCCACAAAGTGTGTAAAAACCTGAAAGGGAAGACAGGCCCCGGAGAACAGGGAGCCTTGTTATGCTGTTGGGCGGGATGTAAATTGCCAACTGCCTCTCTGGAGGAGTGCATGGTGTTCCCTAAAACAAGTAAACAACAGAGCTACAGAGCCAAGGGCATTTCCAGTCTAGGGAATATACCTTGGGAAAACTGAAAATCAATAAGACACAGCCACCCCAATATTTAGGGCTGCACTGCTTACAAGGACCTCAACTTGGGTACACCTTAAATATCCCAGGATATATAAAAATGGTTCAAAAAATTGTGGTACTTACGTACGATGGAATATCCCTCAGCCATGAAATCAATGTCATAAGACCAGTAGCAGCAAAATGGGTGGATTCAGGTACGATGATTCTAAGTGAAATAAGTCACACAGAAAAAGAAACTTATCATAAGATATCACTTATGAAGACCCTGTAAACATGGCTACACTTGAACTGAGTTAGGAAAGAGAACATTGTCTCACATTTAGAAAACACTCTTAATACTGCTTAAGGGGGAAGGAGAGGTGGGGTGATGCATAGAACCAGAGTTTGATATAAGCACAGGTACCGTTCCAAAAACCAACTATGGAATAGACAAGACCTACACCTTCCTCACTGAAAGGTACTCAAAACCCCATCTTTCCCGCAGAGGAATATATCTGAGTAGTAAGAATCTTAAAACCTATGTATTGATATGTCTCCGTAAGGGAATCAAGTGTGTCTAGACTGGCATAAACATGGCAGCGAGAATCAGCTCAAACCAACTATAAAAAGGAATTTCAAAAAGAAAACAAAAAAACTGGGAAATTCTTTACAATTCCTTCAGGGTCTCTGATGAAACCTGGTATGACCCTATCTACAACGACAGCTGGGTGTGGCATAAGGCTGGACACTTGGGACTGAGAGGATTGGTGAGATTGGGTGAGCAAATGCAGACCCTTTAAAGCACAAATGCCTGGCACCCATTCCATGCGTCCCAAGTCTCCAGGTTGAAGGGAATATTACTACAGCTATAACATGTAAGAGAAACCTAGAGAATGGACCGAGGTTGAATATGAAAGTTTTCTAAAACTCAACGAATAATCCCTATCCTGGTGCTCCGTTTTGACTTTTCATCTGCTTTACTATCAATCTCCCAACTTGGAGAGACAGCCCCTTTAACCTCCTGGTTCGCACAGGTTTCCAATTTGGCAGAAGATGAAAGGGAAGAGGGAGAACCAATGAGAGAGTAGCTGTCAGGCATTTGTGCGGGCACATATCACTCTAACTTCCCAGCAGGAAGAAGAATTAACCAAAGTCTCAGCCCCCCACCGGGAACCAGCATAGGTCCTGAACCAAAATTTTGGATTTGTGCTCAGCTCACAAAAAACGAGTTGAAAAATGGACCTCAAGGGCACAGCAATTCACAAACTGGCCGAGTAATAAAGGACAACTATCGTCCAAAAATCTGTTCAGGGAAGGCAACGTGGCGGACTTGAAAGTGAGGCAGAATAGCAGGAAACAGATTTCAAGAGGTACGTAGGAATCGCATTTAAAGCACAGGAAGAGGGGAACAACTTCGACAATGATGCCCTTGGCCAAAAAGGGCGTATGCGTTTTCTCCTGAATATATTCAGGAGAAAACGCATACGCCCTTTTTGGCCAAGCAAGCAAGCGGGCAATGCAAATCTGCACTACAAAGAAGTATCACTTCCCACCGGTCAAAAGGGACATCCACAAAATGTGTAAAAACCAGAAAGGCAAGACAGGCCCTGTAGAAGAGGGAGCCTTGATATGCTGATGGGCGCGATGTAAATTGCCAACTGCTTCTCTGGAGGAGTACATTGTGTTCCCTAAAACAAGAAAAGAACAGAGCTACAGAGCCAAGGGCACTTCCAGTCTAGGTAATATACCTGGGCAAAACTGAAAATCAATAAGACAGAGCCACCCCAAAATTTAGGGCTGCACTGCTTACAAGGACCTCAACTTGGATACACCTTAAGTATCCCAGAAAATATAAACATGGTTCAAAAAATTGTGGTACTTACGTACGATGGAATATCCCTCAGCCATGAAATCAATGTCATAAGACCAGTAGCAGCAAAATGGGTGGATTCAGGTACGATGATTCTAAGTGAAATAAGTCACACAGAAAAAGAAACTTATCATAAGATATCACTTATGAAGATCCTGTAAACATGGCTACACTTGAACTGAGTTAGGAAAGAGGACAGTGTCTCACATTTAGAAAACACTCTTATACCTGCTTAAGGGGGAAGGAGAGGTGGGGTGATGCATAAAACCAGAGTTTGATATAAGCACAGGTACCGTTCCAAAAACAAACTATGGAATACACAAGACCTACACCGTCCTCAGTGAAAGGGACTCAAAACCCCATATTTCCCGCAGAGGAAAATATCTGACTAGTAAGAATCATAAAACCTATGTATAGATATGTCTCCGTTATGGAATCAAGTGTGTCTAGACTGGCATAAACATGGCAGCGAGAATCAGCTCAAACCCACTATAAAAAGGAATTTCAAAAACAAAAGAAAAAACTGGGAAATTCTTTACAATTCCTTTAGGGTCTCTGATGCAACCTGGAATGACCCTATCTACAACGACAGCTGGATGTGGCATAAAGAGGGACACTTGGGACTGAGATGATTGGTGAGATTGGGTGAGCAAATGCAGACCCTTTAAAGCAATAATGCATGGCACCCATTCCATGGGTCCGAACTCTCCAGGTTGAAGGGAATATTACTACAGCTATAACATGTGCGGGAAACCTAGGGAACGGACACACTGTGAATACGAAAGGTTTCTAAAACTCAACGAATAGTCCCTCTCCGGGTGCTCGGGTTTGACTTTCCGTCTGCTTTACTATCAACCTCCCAACTTGGAGAGACAGCCCCTTTAACCTCTTGGTTCTCACAGGTTGCCAATTTGGCAGAGGATGAAAGGGAAGAGGGAGAACCAATGAGAGAGTAGCTGTTAGGCATTTGGACGGGCACATATCACTGTAATTTCCCAGCAGGAAGAAGAATTAACCAAATTCTCAGCCATCCACCGGGAACCAGTATAGGTCCTGAACCAAAATTTTGGACTTGCGGTCAGCTCACCAAAAACGAGTTGAAAAATGGAGCTCAGGGGCACAGCAATTCACAAACTGGCCGAGTAATAAAGGACAACTATCGTCCAAAAATCTGTTGAGGGAAGGCAACGAGGCGGACTTGAAAGCGAGGCAGAATAGCAGGAAACAGATTTCAAGAGGTACGTTGGAATCGCCTTTAAAGCACAGGAAGAGGGGCACAACTTCGACAATGATGCACTTGGCCAAAAAGGGCGTATGCGTTTTCTCCTGAATATATTCAGGAGAAAACGCATACGCCCTTTTTGGCCAAGCAAGCAAGCGGGCAATGCAAATCTGCACTACAAAGAAGTATCACTTCCCACCGGTCAAAAGGGACATCCACAAAATGTGTAAGAACAAGAAAGGCAAGACAGGCCCTGGAGAACAGGGAGCCTTGTTATGCTGATGGGCGGGATGTAAATTGCCAACTGCCTCTCTGGAGGAGTGCATTCTGTTCCCTAAAACAAGTAAAGAACAGAGCTACAGAGCCAAGGGCACTACCAGTCTAGGGAATATACCTTGGGAAAACTGAAAATCAATAAGACAGAGCCACCCCAAAATTTAGGGCTGCACTGCATACAAGGACCTCAACTTGGATACACCTTAAGTATCCCAGAAAATATAAACATGGTTCAAAAAATTGTGGTACTTACGTACGATGGAATATCCCTCAGCCATGAAATCAATGTCATAAGACCAGTAGCAGCAAAATGGGTGGATTCAGGTACGATGATTCTAAGTGAAATAAGTCACACAGAAAAAGAAACTTCTCATAAGATATCACTTATGAAGATCCTGTAAACATGGCTACACTTGAACTGAGTTAGGAAAGAGAACAGTGTCTCACATTTAGAAAACACTCTTATACCTGCTTAAGGGGGAAGGAGAGGTGGGGTGATGCATAAAACCAGAGTTTGATATAAACACAGGTACCGCTCCAAAAACCAACTATGGAATAGACAAGACCTACACCGTCCTCAGCGAAAGGGACTCAAAATCCCATATTTCCCGCAGAGGAAAATATCTGACTAGTAAGAATCTTAAAACCTATGTATTGATATGTCTCCGTAAGGGAATCAAGTGTGTCTAGACTGGCATAAACATGGCAGCGAGAATCAGCTCAAACCCACTATAAAAAGGAATTTCAAAAACAAAACAAAAAAACTGGGTAATTCTTTACAATTCCTTCAGGGTCTCTGATGAAAGCTGGAATGACCCTATCTACAACGACAGCTGGATGTGGCATAAGGAGGGACACTTGGGACTGAGACGATTGGTGAGATTGGGTGAGCAAATGCAGACCCTTTAAATCAATAATGCATGGCACCCATTCCATGGGTCCGAACTCTCCAGGTTGAAGGGAATATTACTACAGCCATAACATGTGCAGGAAACCTAGAGAACGGACACACTGTGAATACGAAAGGTTTCTAAAACTCAACGAATAGTCCCTCTCCTGGTGCTCCGGTTTGACTTTCCGTCTGCTTTACTATCAACCTCCCAACTTGGAGAGACAGCCCCTTTAACCTCTTGGTTCGCACAGGTTGCCAATTTGGCAGAGGATGAAAGGGAAGAGGGAGAACCAATGAGAGAGTAGCTGTTAGGCATTTGGACGGGCACATATCACTGTAATTTCCCGGCAGGAAGAAGAATTAACCAAATTCTCAGCCACCCACCGGGAACCAGTATAGGTCCTGAACCAAAATTTTGGACTTGCGGTCAGCTCACCAAAAACGAGTTGAAAAATGGAGCTCAGGGGCACAGCAATTCACAACCTGGCCGAGTAATAAAGGACAACTATCTTCCAAAAATCTGTTGAGGGAAGGCAACGAGGCGGACTTGAAAGCGAGGCAGCATAGCAGGGAACAGATTATAAGAGGTACGTTGGAATCGCCTTTAAAGCACAGGAAGAGGGGCACAACTTCGACAATGATGCACTTGGCCAAAAAGGGCATATGCGTTTTCTCCTGAATATATTAAGGAGAAAACGCATACGCCCTTTTTGGCCAAGCAAGCAAGCGGGCAATGCAAATCTGCACTACAAAGAAGTATCACTTCCCACCGGTCAAAAGGGACATCCACAAAATGTGTAAGAACAAGAAAGGCAAGACAGGCCCTGGAGAACAGGGAGCCTTGTTATGCTGATGGGTGGGATGTAAATTGCCAACTGCCTCTCTGGAGGAGTGCATTCTGTTCCCTAAAACAAGTAAAGAACAGAGCTACAGAGCCAAGGGCACTACCAGTCTAGGGAATATACCTTGGGAAAACTGAAAATCAATAAGACAAAGCCACCCCAAAATTTAGGGCTGCACTGCATACAAGGACCTCAACTTGGATACACCTTAAGTATCCCAGAAAATATAAACATGGTTCAAAAAATTGTGGTACTTACATACGATGGAATATCCCTCAGCCATGAAATCAATGTCATAAGACCAGTAGCAGCAAAATGGGTGGATTCAGGTACGATGATTCTAAGTGAAATAAGTCACACAGAAAAAGAAACTTATCATAAGATATCACTTATGAAGATCCTGTAAACAAAGCTACACTTGAACTGAGTTAGGAAAGAGAACAGTGTCTCACATTTAGAAAACACTCTTATACCTGCTTAAGGGGGAAGGAGAGGTGGGGTGATGCATAAAACCAGAGTTTGATATAAGCACAGGTACCGTTCCAAAAACCAACTATGGAATACACAAGACCTACACCGTCCTCAGTGAAAGGGACTCAAAACCCCATATTTCCCGCAGAGGAAAATATCTGACTAGTAAGAATCTTAAAACCTATGTATTGATATGTCTCCGTAAGGGAATCAAGTGTGTCTAGACTGGCATAAACATGGCAGCGAGAATCAGCTCAAACCCACTATAAAAAGGAATTTCAAAAACAAAACAAAAAAACTGGGAAATTCTTTACAATTCCTTCAGGGTCTCTGATGAAAGCTGGAATGACCCTATCTACAACGACAGCTGGATGTGGCATAAGGAGGGACACTTGGGACTGAGACGATTGGTGAGATTGGGTGAGCAAATGCAGACCCTTTAAAGCAATAATGCATGGCACCCATTCCATGGGTCCGAACTCTCCAGGTTGAAGGGAATATTACTACAGCTATAACATGTGCGGGAAACCTAGAGAACGGACACACTGTGAATACGAAAGGTTTCTAAAACTCAACGAATAGTCCCTCTCCTGGTGCTCCGGTTTGACTTTCCGTCTGCTTTACTATCAACCTCCCAACTTGGAGAGACAGCCCCTTTAACCTCTTGGTTCGCACAGGTTGCCAATTTGGCAGAGGATGAAAGGGAAGAGGGAGAACCAATGAGAGAGTAGCTGTTAGGCATTTGGACGGGCACATATCACTGTAATTTCCCGGCAGGAAGAAGAATTAACCAAATTCTCAGCCACCCACCGGGAACCAGTATAGGTGCTGAACCAAAATTTTGGACTTGCGGTCAGCTCTCCAAAAACGAGTTGAAAAATGGAGCTCAGGGGCACAGCAATTCACAAACTGGCCGAGTAATAAAGGACAACTATCGTCCAAAAATCTGATGAGGGAAGGCAACGAGGCGGACTTGAAAGCGAGGCAGCATAGCAGGAAACAGATTACAAGTGGTACGTTGGAATCGCCTTTAAAGCACAGGAAGAGGGGCACAACTTCGACAATGATGCACTTGGCCAAAAAGGGCGTATGCGTTTTCTCCTGAATATATTAAGGAGAAAACGCATACGCCCTTTTTGGCCAAGCAAGCAAGCCGGCAATGCAAATCTGCACTACAAAGAAGTATCACTGCCCACCGGTCAAAAGGGACATCCACAAAATGTGTAAGAACAAGAAAGGCAAGACAGGCCCTGGAGAACAGGGAGCCTTGTTATGCTGATGGGCGGGATGTATATTGCCAACTGCCTCTCTGGAGGAGTGCATTCTGTTCCCTAAAACAAGTAAAGAACAGAGCTACAGAGCCAAGGGCACTACCAGTCTAGGGAATATACCTTGGGAAAACTGAAAATCAATAAGACAGAGCCACCCCAAAATTTAGGGCTGCACTGCATACAAGGACCTCAACTTGGATACACCTTAAGTATCCCAGAAAATATAAACATGGTTCAAAAAATTGTGGTACTTACGTACGATGGAATATCCCTCAGCCATGAAATCAATGTCATAAGACCAGTAGCAGCAAAATGGGTGGATTCAGGTACGATGATTCTAAGTGAAATAAGTCACACAGAAAAAGAAACTTATCATAAGATATCACTTATGAAGATCCTGTAAACATGGCTACACTTGAACTGAGTTAGGAAAGAGGACAGTGTCTCACATTTAGAAAACACTCTTATACCTGCTTAAGGGGGAAGGAGAGGTGGGGTGATGCATAAAACCAGAGTTTGATATAAGCACAGGTACCGTTCCAAAAACAAACTATGGAATACACAAGACCTACACCGTCCTCAGTGAAAGGGACTCAAAACCCCATATTTCCCGCAGAGGAAAATATCTGACTAGTAAGAATCATAAAACCTATGTATAGATATGTCTCCGTTATGGAATCAAGTGTGTCTAGACTGGCATAAACATGGCAGCGAGAATCAGCTCAAACCCACTATAAAAAGGAATTTCAAAAACAAAAGAAAAAACTGGGAAATTCTTTACAATTCCTTTAGGGTCTCTGATGCAACCTGGAATGACCCTATCTACAACGACAGCTGGATGTGGCATAAAGAGGGACACTTGGGACTGAGACGATTGGTGAGATTGGGTGAGCAAATGCAGACCCTTTAAAGCAATAATGCATGGCACCCATTCCATGGGTCCGAACTCTCCAGGTTGAAGGGAATATTACTACAGCTATAACATGTGCGGGAAACCTAGGGAACGGACACACTGTGAATACGAAAGGTTTCTAAAACTCAACGAATAGTCCCTCTCCGGGTGCTCCGGTTTGACTTTCCGTCTGCTTTACTATCAACCTCCCAACTTGGAGAGACAGCCCCTTTAACCTCTTGGTTCTCACAGGTTGCCAATTTGGCAGAGGATGAAAGGGAAGAGGGAGAACCAATGAGAGAGTAGCTGTTAGTCATTTGGACGGGCACATATCACTGTAATTTCCCAGCAGGAAGAAGAATTAACCAAATTCTCAGCCATCCACCGGGAACCAGTATAGGTCCTGAACCAAAATTTTGGACTTGCGGTCAGCTCACCAAAAACGAGTTGAAAAATGGAGCTCAGGGGCACAGCAATTCACAAACTGGCCGAGTAATAAAGGACAACTATCGTCCAAAAATCTGTTGAGGGAAGGCAACGAGGCGGACTTGAAAGCGAGGCAGAATAGCAGGAAACAGATTTCAAGAGGTACGTTGGAATCGCCTTTAAAGCACAGGAAGAGGGGCACAACTTCGACAATGATGCACTTGGCCAAAAAGGGCGTATGCGTTTTCTCCTGAATATATTCAGGAGAAAACGCATACGCCCTTTTTGGCCAAGCAAGCAAGCGGGCAATGCAAATCTGCACTACAAAGAAGTATCACTTCCCACCGGTCAAAAGGGACATCCACAAAATGTGTAAGAACAAGAAAGGCAAGACAGGCCCTGGAGAACAGGGAGCCTTGTTATGCTGATGGGCGGGATGTAAATTGCCAACTGCCTCTCTGGAGGAGTGCATTCTGTTCCCTAAAACAAGTAAAGAACAGAGCTACAGAGCCAAGGGCACTACCAGTCTAGGGAATATACCTTGGGAAAACTGAAAATCAATAAGACAGAGCCACCCCAAAATGTAGGGCTGCACTGCATACAAGGACCTCAACTTGGATACACCTTAAGTATCCCAGAAAATATAAACATGGTTCAAAAAATTGTGGTACTTACGTACGATGGAATATCCCTCAGCCATGAAATCAATGTCATAAGACCAGTACTGGCAAAATGGGTGGATTCAGGTACGATGATTCTAAGTGAAATAAGTCACACAGAAAAAGAAACTTATCATAAGATATCACTTATGAAGATCCTGTAAACATGGCTACACTTGAACTGAGTTAGGAAAGAGAACAGTGTCTCACATTTAGAAAAAACTCTTATACCTGCTTAAGGGGGAAGGAGAGGTGGGGTGATGCATAAAACCAGAGTTTGATATAAGCACAGGTACCGTTCCAAAAACCAACTATGGAATAGACAAGACCTACACCTTCCTCAGTGAAAGGGACAAAAAACCCCATATTTCCCGCAGAGGAATATATCTGACTAGTAAGAATCTTAAAACCTATGTATTGATATGTCTCCGTAAGGGAATCAGGTGTGTCTAGACTGGCATAAACATGGCAGCGAGAATCAGCTCAAACCCACTATAAAAAGGAATTTCAAAAACAAAACAAAAAAACAGGGAAATTCTTTACAATACATTCAGGGTCTCTGATGAAACCTGGAATGACCCTATCTACAATGACAGCTGGATGTGGCATAAGGAGGGACACTTGAGACTGAGACGATTGGTGAGATTCAGTGAGCAAATGCAGACCCTTTAAAGCACAAATGCCTGGCACCCATTCCATGGGTCCCAACTCTCCAGGTTGAAGGGAATATTACTACAGCTATAACATGTATGGGAAACCTAGAGAACGGACACACTGTGAATACGAAAGGATTCTAAAACTCAACGAATAGTCCCTCTCCTGGTGCCCCGGTTTGACTTTCCATCTGCTTTACTATCAACCTCCCAACTTGGAGAGACAGCCCCTTTAACCTCCTGGTTCGCACAGGTTGCCAATTTGGCAGAGGATGAAACGGAAGAGGGAGAACCAATGTGAGAGTAGCTGTTAGGCATTTGGACGGGCACATATCACTCTAATTTCCCAAAAGGAAGAAGAATTAACCAAAGTCTCAGCCACCCACTGGGAACCAGCATAGGTCCTGATCCAAAATTTTGGACTTGCGGTCAGCTCACCAAAAACGAGTTGAAAAATGGAGGCATTGGCACAGCAATTCACAAACTGGCCGAGTAATAAAGGACAACTATCGTCCAAAAATCTGTTGAGGGAAGGCAATGAGGCGGAGTTGAAAGTGAGGCAGAATAGCAGGAAACAGATTTCAAGAGGTACGTTGGAATCGCCTTTAAAGCACAGGAAGAGGGGCACAACTTCGACAATGATGCACTTGGCCAAAAAGGGCGTATGCGTTTTCTCCTGAATATATTCAGGAGAAAACGCATACGCCCTTTTTGGCCAAGCAAGCAAGCGGGCAATGCAAATCTGCACTACAAAGAAGTGTCACTTCCCACTGGTCAAAAGGGACATCCACAAAATGTGTAAACACCAGAAAGGCAAGACAGGCCCTGGAGAACAGGGAGCCTTGTTATGCTGATGGGCTGGATGTAAATTGCCAACTGCCTCTCTGGAGGAGTACATTGTGTTCCCTAAAACAAGTAAAGAACAGAGCTACAGAGCCAAGGGCACTTCCAGTCTAGGGAATATACCTTGGGAAAACTGAAAATCAATAAGACAGAGTCACCCCAAAATTTAGGGCTGCACTGCTTACAAGGACCTCAACTTGGGTACACCTTAAATATCCCAGGAAATATAAAAATGGTTCAAAAAATTGTGGTACTTACGTACGATGGGATATACCTCAGCCACGAAATCAATGTCATGTGACCAGTAGCAGCAAAATGGGTGGCTTCAGGTACGATGATTCTAAGTGAAATAAGTCACACAGAAAAAGAAACTTATCATAAGATATCACTTATGAAGATCCTGTAAACATGGCTACACTTGAACTGAGTTAGGAAAGAGAACAGTGTCTCTCACTTAGAAAACACTCTTATGCCTGCTTAAGGGGGAAGGAGAGGTGGGGTGATGCATAAAACCAGAGTTTGATATAAGCACAGGTACCGTTCCAAAAACCAACTATGGAATAGACAAGACCTACCCCTTCCTCAGTGAAAGGGACTCAAAACCCCATATTTCACACAGAGGAATATATCTGAGTAGTAAGAATCTTAAAACCTATGTATTGATATGTCTCCGTAAGGGAATCAAGTGTGTCTAGACTAGCATAAACATGGCAGCGAAAATCAGCTCAAACCCACTATAAAAAGGAATTTCAAAAACAAAACAAAAAACCTGAGAAATTCTTTACAATTCCTTCAGGGTCTCTGATGAAACCTGGAATGACCCTATCTACAACCACAGCTGGATGTGGCATAAGGCTGGACACTTTGGACTGAGACGATTGGTGAGATTTGGTGAGCAAATGAAGACCTTTTAAAGCACAAATGCCTGGCACCCATTCCAAGAGTCCCAACTCTCCAGGTTGATGGGAATATTACTACAGCTATAACATGTACGGGAAACCTACAGAACGGACACACTGTGAATACGAAAGTTTTCTAAAACTCAACGAATAGTCCCTCTCTTGGTGCTCCTGTTTGACTTTCCATCTGCTTTACTATCAACCTCCCAAATTGGAGAGACAGCCCCTTTAACCTCCTGGTTCGCACAGGTTGCCAATTTGGCAGAGGATGAAAGGGAACAGGGAGAACCAATGAGAGAGTAGTTGTTAGGCATTTGTACGGGCACATATCACTCTAATTTCCTAGAAGGAAGGAGAATTAACCAAAGTCTCAGCCACCCACTGGGAACCAGCATAGGTCCTGAACCAAAGTTTTGGACATGCGGTCAGCTCACAAAAAACGAGTTGAAAAATGGAGCTCAGGGGCACAGCAATTCACAAACTTTCAGAGTAATAAAGGACAACTATCGTCCAAAAATCTGTTGAGTGAAGGCAGCGAGGCGGACTTGAAAGCGAGGCAGAATAGCAGGAAACAGATTTCAAGAGGTACATTGGAATCGCCTTTAAAGCACAGGAAGAGGGGCACAACTTCGACAATGATGCACTTGGCCAAAAAGGGCGTATGCATTTTCTCCTGAATATATTCAGGAGAAAACGCATACGCCCTTTTTGGCCAAGCAAGCAAGTGGGCAATGCAAATCTGCACTACAAAGAAGTATCACTTCCCACCGGTCAAAAGGGACATCCACAAAATGTGAAAAAACCAGAAAGGCAAGACAGGCCCTGGAGAACAGGGAGCCTTGTTATGCTGATAGGCGGGATGTAAATTGCCAACTGCCTCTCTGGATGTGTGCATTGTGTTCCCTAAAACAAAGAAACAACAGAGCTACAGAGCCAAGGGCTCTTGCAGTCTAGGGAATATACCTTGGGAAAACTGAATATCGATAAGACAGAGCTACCCCAAAATTTAGGGCTGCACTGCTTACAAGTACCTCAACTTGGGTACACCTTAAATATCCCAGGAAATATAAAAATGGTTCAAAAAAAAGTGGTACTTACGTACGATGGAATATCCCTCAGCCATGAAATCAATGTCATAAGACCAGTAGCAGCAAAATGGGTGGATTCATGTACGATGATTCTAAGTGAAATAAGTCACAGAGAAAAAGAAACTTATCATAATATATCACTTATGAAGATCCTGTAAACATGGCTACACTTGAACTGAGTTAGGAAAGAGAACACTGTCTCGCATTTAGAAAACACTCTTATGCCTGCTTAAGGGGGAAGGAGAGGTGGGGTGATGCATAAAACCAGAGTTTGATATAAGCACAGGTACCGTTCCAAAAACCAACTATGGAATAGACAAGACCTACACCTTCCTCAGTGAAAGGGACTCAAAACCCCATATTTCCCGCAGAGGAATATATCTGACTAGAAAGAATCTTAAAACCTATGTATTGATATGTCGCCATAAGGGAATCAAGTGTGTCTAGACTGGCATAAACATGGCAGCGAGAATCAGCTCAAACCCACTATAAAAAGGAATTTCAAAAACAAAACAATAAAACCTGGAAATTCTTTACAATTCCTTCAGGGTCTCTGATGAAACCTGGAATGACCCTATCTACAACGACAGCTGGATGTGGCATAAGGCTTGACACTTGGGACTGAGAGGATTGGTGAGATTTGGTGAGCAAATGCAGACCCTTTAAAGCAATAATGCATGGCACCCATTCCATGGGTCCCAACTCTCCAGGTTGAAGGGAATATTACTACAGATATAACATGTACGGGAAACCTAGAGAATGGACACACTTTGAATACGAAAGGTTTCTAAAACTCAACGAATAGTCCCTCTCCTGGTGCTCCGGTTTGACTTTCCATCTGCTTTACTATCAACCCCCCAACTTGGAGAGACAGCCCCTTTAACCTCCTGGTTCGCACAGGTTGCCAATTTGGCAGAGGATGAAAGGTTAGAGGGAGAACCAATGAGAGAGTAGCTGTTGGGCATTTGGATGGGCACATATCACTATAACTTCCCGGCAGGAAGAAGAATTAACCAAAGTCTCAGCCACCCTCCGGGAACCAGCATAGGTCCTGAACCAAAATTTTGGACTTGCGGTCAGCTCACAAAAAACGAGTTGAAAAATGGAGCTCAGGGGCACATCAATTCACAAACTGGCCGAGTAATAAAGGACAAATATCGTCCAAAAATCTGTTGAGGGAAGGCAACGAGGCGGACTTGAAAGCGAGGCAGAATAGCAGGAAACAGATTTCAAGAGGTACGTTGGAATCGCATTTAAAGCAAAGGAAGAGGGGCACAACTTCGACAATGATGCACTTGGCCAAAAAGGGCGTATGCGTTTTCTCCTGAATATATTCAGGAGAAAACGCATACGCCCTTTTTGGCCAAGCAAGCAAGCGGGCAATGCAAATCTGCACTACAAAGAAGTATCACTTCCCACCGGTCAAAAGGGACATCCACAAAGTGTGTAAAAACCTGAAAGGGAAGACAGGCCCCGGAGAACAGGGAGCCTTGTTATGCTGTTGGGCGGGATGTAAATTGCCAACTGCCTCTCTGGAGGAGTGCATTGTGTTCCCTAAAACAAGTAAACAACAGAGCTACAGAGCCAAGGGCACTTCCAGTCTAGGGAATATACCTTGGGAAAACTGAAAATCAATAAGACACAGCCACCCCAATATTTAGGGCTGCACTGCTTACAAGGACCTCAACTTGGGTACACCTTAAATATCCCAGAATATATAAAAATGGTTCAAAAAATTGTGGTACTTACGTATGATGGAATATCCCTCAGCCATGAAATCAATGTCATAAGACCAGTAGCCGAAAAATGGGTGGATTCAGGTACGATGATTCTAAGTGAAATAAGTCACACAGAAAAAGAAACATATCATAAGATATCACTTATGAAGATCCTGTAAACATGGTTACACTTGAACTGAGTTAGGAAAGAGAACAGTGTCTCACATTTAGAAAACACTCTTAATATTGCTTAAGGGGGAAGGAGAGGTGGGGTGATGCATAAAACCAGAGTTTGATATAAGCACATGTACCGTTCCATAAATCAACTATGGAGTAGACAAGACCTACACCTTCCTCAGTGAAAGCGACTAAAATCCCATATTTCCCGCAGAGGAATATATCTGACTAGTAAGAATCTTAAAACCTATGTATTGATATGTCTCCGTAAGGGAATCAAGTGTGTCAAGACTGGCATAAACATGGCAGCGAGAATCAGCTCCAACCCACTATAAAAAGGAATTTCAAAAACAAAACAAAAAACCTGGGAAATTCTTTACAATTCCTTCAGGGTCTCTGATGAAACCTGGAATGACCCTATCTACAACGACAGCTGGATGTGGCATAAGGCTGGACACTTTGGACTGAGACGATTGGTGAGATTTGGTGAGCAAATGCAGACCCTTTGAAGCACAAATGCCTGGCACCCATTCCAAGGGTCCCAACTCTCCAGGTTGAAGGGAATATTACTACAGCTATAACATGTACGGGAAACCTACAGAACGGACACACTTTGAATACGAAAGGTTTCTAAAACTCAACGAATAGTCCCTCTCTTGGTGCTCCTGTTTGACTTTCCATCTGCTTTACTATCAACCTCCCAACTTGGAGAGACAGCCCCTTTAACCTCCTGGTTCGCACAGGTTGCCAATTTGGCAGAGGATGAAAGGGAACAGGGAGAACCAATGAGAGAGTAGTTGTTAGGCATTTGTACGGCACATATCACTCTAATTTCCTGGAAGGAAGGAGAATTAACCAAAGTCTCAGCCACCCACTGGGAACCAGCATAGTTCCTGAACCAAAGTTTTGGACATGCGGTCAGCTCACAAAAAACGAGTTGAAAAATGGAGCTCAGGGGCACAGCAATTCACAAACTTTCAGAGTAATAAAGGACAACTATCGTCCAAAAATCTGTTGAGTGAAGGCAGCGAGGCGGACTTGAAAGCGAGGCAGAATAGCAAGAAACAGATTTCAAGAGGTACGTTGGAATCGCCTTTAAAGCACAGGAAGAGGGGCACAACTTCGACAATGATGCACTTGGCCAAAAAGGGCGTATGCGTTTTCTCCTGAATATATTCAGGAGAAAACGCATACGCCCTTTTTGGCCAAGCAAGCAAGCGGGCAATGCAAATCTGCACTACAAAAAGTATCACTTCCCACTGGTCAAAAGGGACATCCACAAAATGTGTAAAAACCAGAAAGGCAAGACAGGCCCTGGAGTACAGGGAGCCTTGTTATGCTGATAGGCGGGATGTAAATTGCCAACTGCCTCTCTGGAGGTGTGCATTGTGTTCCCTAAAACAAAGAAACAACAGAGCTACAGAGCCAAGGGCTCTTGCAGTCTAGGGAATATACCTTGGGAAAACTGAATATCGATAAGACAGAGCTACCCCAAAATTTAGGGCTGCACCGCTTACAAGTACCTCAACTTGGGTACACCTTAAATATCCCAGGAAATATAAAAATGGTTCAAAAAAAAGTGGTACTTACGTACGATGGATTATCCCTCAGCCATGAAATCAATGTCATAAGACCAGTAGCAGCAAAATGGGTGGATTGAGGTACGATGATTCTAAGTGAAATAAGTCACACAGAAAAAGAAACTTATCATAAGATATCACTTATGAAGATTCTGTAAACATGGCTACACTTGAACTGAGTTAGGAAAGAGAACACTGTCTCGCATTTAGAAAACACTCTTATGCCTGCTTAAGGGGGAAGGAGAGGTGGGGTGATGCATAAAACCAGAGTTTGATATAAGCACAGGTACCGTTCCAAAAACCAACTATGGAATAGACAAGACCTACACCTTCCTCAGTGAAAGGGACTCAAAACCCCATATTTCCCGCAGAGGAATATATCTGACTAGAAATAATCTTAAAACCTATGTATTGATATGTCGCCATAAGGGAATCAAGTGTGTCTAGACTGGCATAAACATGGCAGCGAGAATAAGCTCAAACCCACTATAAAAAGGAATTTCAAAAACAAAACAATAAAACCGGGAAATTCTTTACAATTCCTTCAGGGTCTCTGATGAAACCTGGAATGACCCTATCTACAATGACACCTGGATGTGGCATAAGGCTTGACACTTGGGACTGAGAGGATTGGTGAGATTGGGTGAACAAATGCAGACCCTTTAAAGCAATAATGCATGGCACCCATTCCATGGGTCCCAACTCTACAGGTTGAAGGGAATATTACTACAGTTATAACATGTACGGGAAACCTAGAGACAGGACACACTGTGAATACTAAAGGTTTCTAAAACTCAACAAATAGTCCCTCTCCTGGTGCTCCGGTTTGACTTTCCATCTGCTTTACTATCAATCTCCCAACTTGGAGCGACAGCCTCTTTAACCTCCTGGTTCGCACAGGTTTCCAATTTGGCAGAGGATGAAAGGGAAGAGGGAGAACCAATGAGAGAGTAGCTCTTAGGCATTTGCACGGGCACATATCACTCTAACTTCCGGGCAGGAAGAAGAATTAACCAAAGTCTCAGCCACCCATCGGGAACCAGCATAGGTCCTGAACCAAAATTTTGGACTTGCGGTCAGCTCACAAAAAACGAGTTGAAAAATGGAGCTAAGGGGCACAGCAAATCACAAACTGGCAGAGTAATAAAGGACAACTATCGTCCAAAAATCTGTTGAGGGAAGGCAACGAGGCGGACTTGAAAGCGAGGCAGAATAGCAGGAAACAGATTTCAAGAGGTACGTTGGAATCGCCTTTAAAGCACAGGAAGAGTGGCACAACTACGAAAATGATGCACTTGGCCAAAGAGGGCGTATGCGTTTTCTCCTGAATATATTCAGGAGAAAACGCATACGCCCTTTTTGGCCAAGCAAGCAAGCGGGCAATGCAAATCTGCACTACAAAGAAGTATCACTTCCCATAGGTCAAAAGGGACATCCACAAAATGTGTAAAAACCAGAAAGGCAAGACAGGCCCTGGAGAACAGGGAGCCTTGTTATGCTGATGGGCGGGATGTAAATTGCCACTTGCCTCTCTGGAGGAGTATATTGTGTTCCCTAAAACAAGTAAAGAACAGAGCTAAAGAGCCAAGGGCACTTCCAGTCTAGGGAATATACCTTGGGAATTCTGAAAATCAATAAGACAGAGACACCCCAAAATTTAGGGCTGCACTGCTTACAAGGACCTAAACTTGGGTACACCTTAAATATCCCAGGAAATATAAAATTGGTTCAAAAATTGTGGTACTTACGTACGATGGAATATCCCTCTGCCATGAAATCAATGTCATAAACCAGTAGCAGCAAAATGGGTGGATTCAGGTACGATGATTCTAAGTGAAATAAGTCACAGAGAAATAGAAACTTATCATAAGATATCACTTATGAAGATCCTGTAAACATGGCTACACGTGAACTGAGTTAGGAAAGAGAACAGAGTCTCACATTTAGAAAACACTCTTATGCCTACTTAAGGGGGAAGGAGAGGTGGAGTGATGCATAAAACCAGAGTTTGATATAAGCACAGGTACCGTTCCAAAAACCAACTATGGAATAGAAAAGACCTACACCTTCCTCAGTGAAAGGGACTCAAAACCCCATATTTCCCGCAGAGGAATATATCAGACTAGTAAGAATCTTAAAACCTATGTATTGATATGTCTCCGTAAGGGAATCAAGTGTGTCTAGACTGGCATAAACATGGCAGCGAGTATCATCTCAAACCCACTATAAAAAGGAATTTCAAAAACAAAACAAAAAAACTGGGAAATTCTTTACAATTCCTTCAGGGTCTCTGATGAAACCTGGAATGACCCTGTCTACAACGACAGCTGGATGTGGCATAGGGCTGGACACTTGGGACTGAGAGGATTGGTGAGATTGGGTGAACAAATGCAGACCCTTTAAAGCAATAATGCATGGCACCCATTCCATGGGTCCCAACTCTCCAGGTTGAAGGGAATATTACTACAGTTATAACATGTACGGGAAACCTAGAGAACGGACACACTGTGAATACGAAAGGTTTCTAAAACTCAACGAATAGTCCCTCTCCTGGTGCTCCGGTTTGACTTTCCATCTGCTTTACTCTCAACCTCCCAACTTGGAGAGACAGCCCCTTTAACCTCCTGGTTCGCACAGGTTGCCAATTTGGCAGAGGATGAAAGGGAAGAGGGAGAACCAATGAGAGAGTAGCTGTTAGGCATTTGGACGGGCACATATCACTCTAATTTCCCAGCAGGAAGAAGAATTAGCCAAAGTCTCAGCCCCCCAGCGGGAACCAGTATAGGTCCTGAACCAAAATTTTGGACTTGCGGTCAGCTCACCTAAAACGAGTTGAAAAATGGAGCTGAGGGGCACAGCAATTCACAAACTGGCCGAGTAATAAAGGACAACTATCGTCCAAAAATCTGTTGAGGGAAGGCAACGAGGCGGACTTGAATGCGAGGCAGAATAGCAGGAAACAGATTTCAAGAGGTACGTTGGAATCGCCTTTAAAGCACAGGAAGAGTGGCACAACTTCGACAATGATGCACTTGGCCAAAAAGGGCGTATGCGTTTTCTCCTGAATATATTCAGGAGAAAACGCATACGCCCTTTTTGGCCAAGCAAGCAAGAGGGCAATGCAAATCTGCACTACAAAGAAGTATCACTTCCCACCGGTCAAAAGGGCCATCCACAAAATGTGTAAAAACCAGAAAGGCAAGACAGGCCCTGGAGAACAGGGAGCCTTGTTATGCTGATGGGCGGGATGTAAATTGCCAACTACCTCTCTGGAGGAGTTCATTGTTTTCCCTAATACAAGTAAAGAACAGAGCTACAGAGCCAAGGGCACTTCCAGTCCAGGGAATATACCTTGGGAAAACTGAAAATCAATAAGACAGAGCCACCCCAAAATTTAGGGCTGCACTGCTTACAAGGACCTCAACTTGGGTACACCTTAAATATCCCAGGAAATATAAAATTGGTTCAAAAATTGTGGTACTTACGTACGATGGAATATCCCTCAGCCATGAAATCAATGTCATAAACCAGTAGCAACAAAATGGGTGGATTCAGGTACGATGATTCTAAGTGAAATAAGTCACAGAGAAATAGAAACTTATCATAAGATATCACTTATGCAGATCCTGTAAACATGGCTACACTTGAACTGAGTTAGGAAAGAGAACAGAGTCTCACATTTAGAAAACACTCTTATGCCTGCTTAAGGGGGAAGGAGAGGTGGAGTGATGCATAAAAGCAGAGTTTGATATAAGCACAGGTACCGTTCCAAAAACCAACTATGGAATAGACAAGACCTACACCTTCCTCAGTGAAAGGGACTCAAAACCCCATATTTCCCGCAGAGGAATATATCAGACTAGTAAGAATCTTAAAACCTATGTATTGATATGTCTCCGTAAGGGAATCAAGTGTGTCTAGACTGGCATAAACATGGCAGGGAGAATCAGCTCAAACCCACTATAAAAAGGAATTTCAAAAACAAAACAAAAAAACTGGGAAATTCTTTACAATTCCTTCAGGGTCTCTGATGAAACCTGGAATGACCCTATCTACAACGACAGCTGGATGTGGCATAAGGCTTGACACTTGGGACTGAGAGGATTGGTGAGATTGGGTGAACAAATGCAGACCCTTTAAAGCAATAATGCATGGCACCCATTCCATGGTCCCAACTCTCCAGGTTGAAGGGAATATTACTACAGTTATAACATGTACGGGAAACCTAGAGAACGGACACACTGTGAATACGAAAGGTTTCTAAAACTCAAGGAATAGTCCCTCTCCTGGTGCTACGGTTTGACTTTCCATCTGCTTTACTATCAACCTCCCAACTTGGAGAGACAGCCCCTTTAACCTCCTGGTTCGCACAGGTTGCCAATTTGGCAGAGGATGAAAGGGAAGAGGGAGAACCAATGAGCGAGTAGCTGTTAGGCATTTGGACGGGCACATATCACTCTAATTTCCGGCAGGCAGAAGAATTAACCAAAGTCTCAGCCCCCCACTCGGAACCAGTATAGGTCCTGAACCAAAATTTTGGACTTGCGGTCAGCTCACCAAAAACGAGTTGAAAAATGGAGCTGAGGGGCACAGCAATTCACAAACTGGCCGAGTAATAAAGGACAACTATCGTCCAAAAATCAGTTGAGGGAAGGCAACGAGGACGACTTGAAAACGAGGCAGAAAAGCAGGAAACAGATTTCAAGAGGTACGTTGGAATCGCCTTTAAAGCACAGGAAGAGGGGCACAACTTCGACAATGATGCACTTGCCCAAAAAGGGCGTATGCGTTTTCTCCTGAATATATACAGGAGAAAACGTATATGCCCTTTTTGGCCAAGCAAGCAAGCGGGCAATGCAAATCTGCACTACAAAGAAGTATCACTTCCCACCGGTCAAAAGGGACATCCACAAAATGTGTAAAAACCAGAAAGGCAAGACAGGCCCTGGAGAACAGGGAGCCTTGTTATGCTGATGGGCGGGATGTAAATTGCCAACTGCCTCTCTGGAGGAGTGCATTGTGTTCCCTAAAACAAGTAAACAACAGAGCTACAGAGCCAAGGGCACTTCCAGTCTAGGGAATATACCTTGGGAAAACTGAAGATCAATAAGACAGAGCCACCCCAAAATTTAGGGCTGCACTGCTTACAAGGACCTCAACTTGGGTACACCTTAAATATCCCAGGAAATATAAAAATGGTTCACAAAATTGTGGTACTTACATACGATGGAATATCCCTCAGCCATGAAATCAATGTCATAAGACCAGTAGCAGCAAAATGGGTGGATTCTGGTACGATGATTCTAAGTGAAATAAGTCACAGAGAAAAAGAAACTTATCATAAGATATCACTTATGAAGATCCTGTAAACATGGCTACACTTGAACTGAGTTAGGAAAGAGAACAGTGTCTCACATTTAGAAAACACTCTTATGCCTGCTTAAGGGGGAAGGAGAGGTGGGGTGATGCATAAAACCAGAGTTTGATATAAGCACAGGTACCGTTCCAAAAACCAACTATGGAATAGACAAGACCTACACGTTCCTCAGTGAAAGGGACTCAAAACCCCATATTTCCCACAGAGGAATATATCTGACTAGTAAGAATCTTAAAACCTATGTATTGATATGTCTCCGTAAGGGAATCAAGTGTGTCTAGACTGGCATAAACATGGCAGCGAGAATCAGCTCAAACCCACTATAAAAAGGAATTTCAAAAACAAAACAAAACAACTGGGAAATTCTTCACAATTCCTTCAGGGTCTCTGATGAAACCTGGAATGACCCTATCTACAACGACAGCTGGATGTGGCATAAGGTTGGACACTTGGGACTGAGAGGATTGGTGAGATTGGGTGAACAAATGCAGACCATTTAAAGCAATAGTGCATGGCACACATTCCATGGGTCACAACTCTCCAGGTTGAAGGGAATATTACTACAGCTATAACATGTACGGGAAACCTAGAGAACGGACACACTGTGAATACTAAAGGTTTCTAAAACTCAACGAATAGTCCCTCTCCTGGTGCTCTGGTTTGACTTTCCATCTCTTTACTATCAACCTCCCAACTTGGAGGGACAGCCCCTTTATCCTCCTGGTTCACACAGTTTGCCAATTTGGCAGAGGATGAAAGGGAAAAGGGAGAACCAATGAGAGAGTAGTTGTTAGGCATTTGGATGGGCACATATCACTGTAATTTCCCGGCAGGAAGAAGAATAAACCAAAGTCTCAGCCACCCACCGGGAACCAGTATAGGTCCTGAACCAAAATTTTGGACCTGCGGTCAGCTCACCAAAAACGAGTTGAAAAATGGAGCTCAGGGGCACAGCAATTCACAAACTGGCCGAGTAATAAAGGACAACTATCATCCAAAAATCTGTTGAGGGAAGGCAACGAGGCGGACTTGAAAGCGAGGCAGAATAGCAGGAAACAGATTTCAAGAGGTACGTTGGAATAGCCTTTAAAGCACAGGAAGAGGGTCACAACTTCGACAATGATGCCCTTGACCAAAAAGGGCGTATGCGTTTTCTCCTGAATATATTCAGGAGAAAACGCATACGCCCTTTTTGGCCAAGCAAGCAAGCGGGCAATGCAAATCTGCACTACAAAGAAGTATCACTTCCCACCGGTCAAAAGGGCCATCCACAAAATGTGTAAAAACCAGAACGGCAAGACAGGCCCTGGAGAACAGGGAGCCTTGTTATGCTGATGGGCGGGATGTAAATTGCCAACTGCCTCTCTGGAGGAGTTCATTGTGTTCCCTAAAACAAGTAAAGAACAGAGCTAGAGAGCCAAGGGCACTTCCAGTCTAGGGAATATACCTTGGGAAAACTGAAAATCAATAAGACAGAGCCACCCCAAAATTTAGGGCTGCACTGCTTACAAGGACCTCAACTTGGGTACACCTTAAATATCCCAGGAAATATAAAAATAGTTCAAAAAATTGTGGTACTTACGTACGATGGAATATCCCTCAGCCATGAAATCAATGACATAAGACCAGTAGCAGCAAAATGGGTGGATTCAGGTACGATGATTCTAAGTGAAATAAGTCACAGAGAAAAAGAAACTTATCATAAGATATCACTTATGAAGATCCTGTAAACATGGCTACACTTGAACTGAGTTAGGAAAGAGAACAGTGTCTCACATTTAGAAAACACTCTTATGCCGGCTTAAGGGGGAAAGAGAGGTGGGGTGATGCATAAAACCAGAGTTTCATATAAGCACAGGTACCGTTCCAAAAACCAACTATGGAATAGACAAGAGCTACACCTTCCTCAGTGAAAGGGACTCAAAACACGATATTTCCCGCAGAGGAATATATCTGACTAGTAAGAATCTTAAAACCTATGTATTGATATATCTCCGTAAGGGAATCAAGTGTGTCTAGACTAGCATAAACATGGCAGCGAAAATCAGCTCAAACCCACTATAAAAAGGAATTTCAAAAACAAAACAAAAAACCTGGGAAATTCTTTACAATTCCTTCAGGGTCTCTGATGAAACCTGGAATGACCCTATCTACAACGACAGCTGGATGTGGCATAAGGCTGGACACTTTGGACTGAGACGATAGGTGAGATTTGGTGAGCAAATGCAGACCCTTTAAAGCACAAATGCCTGGTACCCATTCCAAGGGTCCCAACTCTCCAGGTTGAAGGGAATATTACTACAGCTATAACATGTACGGGAAACCTACAGAACGGACACACTGTGAATACTAAAGGTTTCTAAAATTCAACGAACAGTCCCTCTCTTGGTGCTCCTGTTTGACTTTCCATCTGCTTTACTATCAACCTCCCAAATTGGAGAGTCAGCCCCTTTAACCTCCTGGTTCGCACAGGTTGCCAATTTGGCAGAGGATGAAAGGGAACAGGGAGAACCAATGAGAGAGTAGTTGTTAGGCATTTGTACGGGCACATATCACTCTAATTTCCTGGAAGGAAGGAGAATTAACCAAAGTCTCAGCCACCCACTGGGAACCAGCATAGGTCCTGAACCAAAATTTTGAACATGCGGTCAGCTCACAAAAAACGAGTTGAAAAATGGAGCTCAGGGGCACAGCAATTCACAAACTTTCAGAGTAATAAAGGACAACTATCGTCCAAATATCTGTTGCATGAAGGCAGCGAGGCGGACTTGAAAGCGAGGCAGAATAGCAGGAAACAGATTTCAAGAGGTACGTTGGAATCGCCTTTAAAGCACAGGAAGAGGGGCACAACTTCGACAATGATGCACTTGGCCAAAAAGGGCGTATGCGTTTTCTCCTGAATATATTCAGTAGAAAACGCATACGCCCTTTTTGGCCAAGCAAGCAAGCGGGCAATGCAAATCTGCACTACAAAGAAGTATCACTTCCCACCGGTCAAAAGGGACATCCACAAAATGTGTAAAAACCAGAAAGGCAAGACAGGCCCTGGAGAACAGGGAGCCTTGTTATGCTGATAGGCGGGATGTAAATTGCCAACTCCCTCTCTGGAGGTGTGCATTGTATTCCCTAAAACAAAGAAACAACAGAGCTACAGAGCCAAGGGCTCTTGCAGTCTAGGGAATATACCTTGGGAAAACTGAATATCGATAAGACAGAGCTACCCCAAAATTTAGGGCTGCACTGCTTACAAGTACCTCAACTTGGGTACACCTTAAATATCCCAGGAAATATAAAAATGGTTCAAAAAAAAGTGGTACTTACGTACGATGGAATATCCCTCAGCCATGAAATCAATGTCATAAGACCAGTAGCAGCAAAATGGGTGGATTCAGGTACGATGATTCTAAGTGAAATATGTCACACAGAAAAAGAAACTTATCATAAGATATCACTTATGAAGATCGTGTAAATATGGCTACACTTGAACTGAGTTAGGAAAGAGAACACTGACTCGCATTTAGAAAACACTCTTATGCCTGCTTAAGGGGGAAGGAGAGGTGGGGTGATGCATAAAACCAGAGTTTGATATAAGCACAGGTACCGTTCCTAAAACCAACTATGGAATAGACAAGACCTACAGCTTCCTCAGTGAAAGGGACTCAAAACCCCATATTTCCCGCAGAGGAATATATCTGACTAGAAAGAATGTTAAAACCTATGTATTGTTATGTCGCCATAAGGGAATCAAGTGTGTCTAGGCTGGCATAAACATGGCAGCGAGAATCAGCTCAAACCCACTATAAAAAGGAATTTCAAAAACAAAACAATAAAACTGGGAAATTCTTTACAATTCCTTCAGGGTCTCTGATGAAACCTGGAATGACCCTATCTACAACGACAGCTGGATGTGGCATAAGGCTTGACACTTGGGACTGAGAGGATTGGTGAGATTGGGTGAGCAAATGCAGACCCTTTAAAGCAATAATGCATGGCACCCATTCCATGGGTCCCAACTCTCCAGGTTGAAGGGAATATTACTACAGTTATAACATGTACGGGAAACCTAGAGAACGGACACACTGTGAATACGAAAGGTTTCTAAAACTCAACGAATAGTCCCTCTCCTGGTGCTCCGGTTTGACTTTCCATCTGCTTTCCTATCAATCTCCCAACTTGGAGAGACAGCCCCTTTAACCTCCTGGTTCGCACAGGTTTCCAATATGGCAGGGGATGAAAGGGAAGAGGGAGAACCAATGAGAGAGTAGCTGTTAGGCATTTGGACGGGCACATATCACTCTAACTTCCGGGCAGGAAGAAGAATTAACCAAATTCTCAGCCCCCCATCGGGAACCAGCATAGTTCCTGAACCAAAATTTGGGACTTGTCGTCAGCTCACAAAAAACGAGTTGAAAAATGGAGCTAAGGGGCACAGCAAATCACAAACTGGCCGAGTAATAAAGGACAACTATCGTCCAAAAATCTGTTGAGGGAAGGCAACGAGGCGGACTTGAAAGCGAGGCAGAATAGCAGGAAACAGATTTCAAGAGGTACGTTGGAATCTCCTTTAAAGCACAGGAAGAGGGGCACAACTACGAAAATGATGCACTTGGCCAAAAAGGGCGTATGCGTTTTCTCCTGAATATATTCAGGAGAAAACGCATACGCCCTTTTTGGCCAAGCAAGCAAGCGGGCAATGCAAATCTGCACTACAAAGAAGTATCACTTCCCACCGGTCAAAAGGGATATCCACAAAATGTGTAAAAACCAGAAAGGCAAGACAGGCCCTGGAGAACAGTGAGCCTTGTTATGCTGCTGGGCGGGATGTAAATTGCCAACTGCCTCTCTGGAGGAGTGCATTGTGTTCCCTAAAACAAGTAAACAACAGAGCTACAGAGCCAAGGGCACTTCCAGTCTAGGGAATATACCTTGGGAAAACTGAAGATCAATAAGACAGAGCAACCCCAAAATTTAGGGCTGCACTGCTTACGAGGACCTCAACTTGGGTACACCTTAAATATCCCAGGAAATATAAAAATGGTTCAAAAATTTGTGGTACTTACGTACGATGGAATATCCCTCAGCCAAGAAATCAATGTCATAAGACCAGTAGCAGCAAAATGGGTGGATTCAGGTACGATGATTCTAAGTGAAATAAGTCACACAGAAAAAGAAACTTATCATAAGATATCACTTATGAAGATCCTGTAAACATGGCTACACTTGAACTGAGTTAGGAAAGAGAACAGTGTCTCACATTTAGAAAACACTCTTATGCCTGCTTAAGGGGGAAGGAGAGGTGGGGTGATGCATAAAACCAGAGTTTGATATAAGCACAGGTACCGTTCCAAAAACCAACTATGGAATAGACAAGACCTACACCTTCCTCAGTGAAAGGGACTCAAAACCCCATATTACCCACAGAGGAATATATCTGACTAGTAAGAATCTTAAAACCTATGTATTGATATGTCTCCGTAAGGGAATCAAGTGTGTCTAGACTGGCATAAACATGGCAGCGAGAATCAGCTCAAACCCACTATAAAAAGGAATTTCAAAAATAAAACAAAACAACTGGGAAATTCTTTACAATTCCTTCAGGGTCTCTGATGAAACCTGGAATGACCCTATCTACAGCGACAGCTGGATGTGGCATAAGGCTGGACACTTGGGACTGAGAGGATTGGTGAGATTGGGTGAGCAAATGCAGACCCTTTAAAGCAATAATGCATGGCACACATTCCATGGGTCCCAACTCTCCAGGTTGAAGGGAATATTACTACAGCTATAACATGTACGGGAAACCTAGAGAACGGACACACTGTGAATACGAAAGGTTTCTAAAACTCAACGAATAGTCCCTCTCCTGGTGCTCCGGTTTGACTTTCCATCTGCTTTACTATCAACCTCCCAACTTGGAGAGACAGCCCCTTTAACCTCCTGGTTCACACAGTTTGCTAATTGTGCAGAGGATGAAAGGGAAGAGGGAGAACCAATCAGAGAGTAGATGTAGGCATTTGGACGCGCACATGTCACTCTAATTTCCCGGCAGGAAGAAGAATTAACCAAAGCCTCAGCCCCCCACAGGGAACCAATATAGCCACCCCTGGAACCAGTATAGGTCTTGAAGCAAAATTGTGGATTTGCGGCCAGCTCACAAAGATGGGATTTGAAAATTGGAGCTCAGGGGCACAGCAATTCACAAACCTGCAGACTTATAAAGTACTACTCTCTTCCAAAAATCTGTTGAGGGAAGGCAATGAAGCGGCCTTGAAAATGAGGCAGAATTGCACAAAACATATTTCAACAGGTAAATTGGAATCGCCTTTAAAGCACAGGAAAAGCATCCCAACTTGGACAGAGATGCACTTGGCCAAAAAGGGCGTATGCCTTTTCTCCTGAATATATTCAGAAGAAAACGCATACACCCTTTTTGGCCAATCAAGCAAGCGCACAATACAAATCCACACTACAAAGAATTGTCACTTACCACTGGTCAAAAGGGACATCCGAATATCTGTAAAAACCAGAAAGGTTGGGCTTCCCTGGTGGCGCAGTGGTTGCGAGTCTGCCTGCCGATGCAGGGGACACGGGTTCGTGCCCCGGTCTGGGAGGATCCCACGTGCCGCGGAGCGGCTGGGCCCGAGAGCCATGGCCACTGGGCCTGCGCGTCCGGAGCCTGTGCCCCGCAATGGGAGAGGCCACAGCAGTGAGAGGCCCGCATACAGCAAAAAAAAAAAAAAAAAAAATACAGAAAGGCAAGAGAGACATGGCAAGGGCATGAAGCAATGTGATCCCAATGGTCATGGAGGATTGTGATGACAAGCGCATGGAGAATTGTGATGACAAGATTATGTACCATTTTGTTGACAAAGGCAAGGAGCATTATGATGACAAGGTTCATGGAGCACTGTGATGACAAGCATCACGGAGCATAGTGATTACAGGGGTCATGGAGCATTGGGATGACAAGCGCAAGGATCATTGTGATGACAATGGTCATGGAGCATTTTAATGACAAGAGTCCCGGATCATTGTGTTGTCAGGGTTCATGGAGCGTTGTGATGACAGTGGTCATGGAGCATTGTGATGACAGGGGTCTTGGCGCATTGTGATGAGAAGGTCATGGAGCATTGGGCCGAAAATGTCCATGGAGAACTGTGATGACAGGGGTCATGGAGCATTGTGATGACAAGGTACTGGAGCACTGTGATGAGAAGACCATGGAGCCTTGTGATGACAAGTCTCATGGAGCATTCTGATGAAAAGTGCCATGGAGCATTGTGATTACAGGGGTCTTGGAGCATTGTGATGACAAGGGCATGGAGCATTGGGATGAGAAGGCCATGGAGCGTTCTGATGACATGCATCATGGAGCTTTGTGATGACAAGGGCATGGAGCATTGTGATTACAGCGGTCTTGGAGCACTGTGATGAAAAGGGCATGGATCATTGTGATGAAAAAGGCATGGAGCCTTGTCATGACAGGGTTCAAGGAGAAAACTGACAACAAGTGTCAGGGAGCATTGTGATGACAAGGGTATTGAGTATTGTGATGACAAAGGTCATGGAGCATTGTGATGAGAAGACCATGGATAATTGTGATAACCAGCGTCATGGGGCATTGTGATGATAAGTGTTATGGAACATATTGATCACAAGGATTTGGAGCATTGTGATGACAGAGGTCATGGAGCATTTTGGTTTCATTGTGATGACAATAGCCTGAAGCATTATGATGATGGGCATGGTGCATTGTGATGACAGGGTTCATGGAGCATTGAGATGAAAAGGGGCATGGAGCATTGCGATTACAGGAGTCTTGGAGCATTGTGATGACAAAGGCATGGAACATCGTGAATGAGAAGGCCATGGAGAATTCTGTTGACATGCGTCATGGAGCTTTGTGATGACAAGGGCATGGAGCATTGTGATTACAGGGGTCTTGGAGCATTGTGATGACAAGGGTCATGGAGCCTTGTGATGACAAGGCTGTGGAACATTGTGATGGCAGGGGTCATGGAGCATTGTTATGACAGGGGTAATGGAGCATTGTGATGACAAGGGCATGGAGCATTGGTCTGAAAGTTTCATGGATTATTGTGATGAGAGGGGGCAAGGAGCATTGTGATGACAAGGGCATGGAACACTGTGATACATGGGTCATGGAGGATTGTAATGAAAAGCGCATGGAGCATTGTGATAAGAATGGCATCGAGCATTGTGATGAAAAGCATCATGGAGCCTGTGATGACAAGGGCATGGAACAATGTGATGAGAGGGTTCATGGAGCATTGTGATGACAATGGCATGCAGCATTGTGATGACAAGGGTCATTGAGCTTTGTGATGACAAAGGTCATGGAGCATTTTGATGACAAGGGTGTGGTGCATTCTGTTGTGAAGGGCAGGGAGCATTGTGATGACAGGGGTTATGGAACATTGTGATGTCAGGGGAATGGAGCATTGTGATGATAAAGGCATGTAGCATTGTTGTGACAAGGGTCATGGAATATTGTGATGACAGGGGTGAGGGAGTATTGTGTTGACTAGTGATTGAACATTGTGATATCAGTGGTGAGAGAGCATTTTGATGAGAAGTGCATGGAGCAGTGTGATGACAAGGTTTATGGAGCATTGTGATTACAAAGATGTGGAGCATTGTGATGACAAGTGCATGGCCCATTGTGATGCCATGGGTCATGGAGTATTGTGCTAACAAAGGCATTGATCATTGGGAGGACAAGGGTCACCAAGCATTGTGATGAAATGTTCATGGAGCTCTGTGGTGACAAACGTCACAGAGCATTGTGATGACGAGGGCATGGACCATTGTAATGACAAAGGTCATGAAGCATTGTGATGACTGGAGTCATGGAGCATTGTGATGACAGGGGCATGATGCATTGGTTTGACAAGTTTCAGGGATTATTGTGATGACAGTGGGCATGGCGCATTGTGATGACAAGGGCATGGAGCATTGTGATGAGAAGGTCATGGAGTATTGTGAAGAAGGGTGTCAGGGAGCATTGTGATGACATATGTCGTGGTCCATTGCGATGACAATGGAATGGAGCATTGTGATGCCAAGTGTCATGGAGGATTGTGATGACAAAGGTAATGGAGCATTTTGATGACAAGCGCTTGGAGCATTGTGATGACAAGGGTCATGGAGCATTGTGATAACAAGGGCCATTGAGAATTTTGATGACATGTTCATGAAGCATTGTGATGACAATCACATGGAGCTTGCTGTGACAGGGATCATGGAGCAGTGCGATGACAAGTGCATAGAGAATTGTGATGACAAAGCATGTAACACTGTGATGAAAAGCATCATGGAGCACAGTGATGCCAAGAACGTGGAGAATTGTGATGACAGGGGACATGGAGCATTGTGATGACCAGGGCATGGAGTATTGTGATGGCAAGACCGTGGAGCATTGTGATGAGAAGACCATGGATAATTGTGATGATGAGCGTCATGGAGCACTGTAATGACAAGGGGTATGGAGCATTGTGATGACAGGGGTCATGGAGCATTGTGATGACAAGGTTCATGGAGCATTCTGATGACAAGCTTGTGGAGTATTTTGATGACAATGATATGGAACATTTTGATGAAAATGGCATGGGGCATTGTGATGAAAAAGACATGGAGCCTTTTCATGACAGTTTTCAGGGAGCATTCTGATGACAAGTGTCAGGGAGCATTGTGATGACAAAGGTCATGGAGAATTGTGACGACAAGGGCATGGAGTATTGTGATGACAAGCACAGGGAGCTTGCTATGACGGGGTCATGGAGCATTGCGATGACAAGTGCATAGAGAATTGTGATGACAAAGCATGTAACACTGTGATGAGAAGTGTCATGGAGCATAGTGATGCCAAGATCGTGGAGAATTGTGATGACAGGGGACATGGAACATTGTGATGACCAGGGCATGGAGCATTGCGATGGCAAGATCGTGGAGCATTGTGATGAGAAGACCATGGATAATTGTAATGACGAGGGTCATGGAGCACTGTAATGACAAGGGGTAAGAGCATTGTGATGACAGTGGTCATGGAGCATTGTGATGACCGGGGACATGGAGCATTGTGATGCCCAAGGCATGGAGCACTGTGATGGCAAGACCGTGGAGCATTGTGATGAGAAGACCATAGATAATTGTGATGAGGAGCGTCATGGAGCACTGTAATGACAAGTGGTATGGAGCCTTGTGATGACAGGGGTCATGGAGCATTGTTATGACAGTGGTCATGGAGCATTGTGATGACAAGGCTCATGGAGCATTTTGATGACAAGGGCGTGGAGCATTGTGATGAGAAGACCATGGACAATTGTGATTACGAGTGTCATGGAGCACTGTAATGACAAGCAGTATGGAGCATTGTGATGACAGGGGTCATGGAGCATTGTGATGACTGGGGACATGGAGCATTGTGATGACCAGGGCATGGAGCATTGTGATGGCAAGACCGTGGAGCACTGTGATGAGAAGACCATGGATAATTGTGATGACGAACATCATGGAGCACTGTAATGACAAGGGGCATCGAGCATTGTGATGACAGGTGTCATGGAGCATTGTGATGACAGGGGTCATGGATCATTGAGATGACAAGGGTCACGGAGCATTCTGATGACAACCTTGTGGAGTATTGTGATGACAATGGCATGAAGCATTGTGATGAAAAGGGCATGGATCATTGTGATGAAAAAGGCATGGAGACTTGTCATGACAGGGTTCAATGAGCATACTGATGACAAGTGTCAGGGAGCATTGTGATGACAAGTGTATTGAGAATTGTGATGACAAAGGTCATGGAGCATTGTGATGAGAAGTCCATGGATAATTGTGATGACCAGCGTCATGGGGCGTTGTGATGACAAGTGTTATGGAACATTGTGATCACAAGGGTTTGGAGCATTGTGATGAGAGAGGTCATGGAGAATTTTGATTTCATTGTGATGACAATAGCATGAAGCATTATGATGATGGGCATGGTGCATTGTGATGACAGGGTTCATGGAGCATTGAGATGAAAAGAGTCATGGATCATTGTAATAACAAGGGTCTTGGAGCATTGTGATGACAAGGGCATGGAGTATTGTGATGAGAAGGCCATGGAGCATTCTGATGACATGCGTCAGGGAGCTTTGTGAAGACATGGGCATGGAGCATTGTGATTACAGGGATCTTGGAGCATTGTGATGACAAGGGCCATGGAGTCTTGTGATGACAAGGCCGTAGAACATTGTGATGTCAGGGGTCATGGAGCATTGTTATGACAGGTGTAAGGGAGCATTGTGATGACAAGGGCATGGAGCATTGGTCTGAAAAGTTTCATGGATTATTGTGATGAGAGTGAGCATGGAGCACTGTGATGACAAGGGCACGGAACACAGTGATACATGTGTCATGGAGGATTGCAATGACAAGGGCATGGAGCATTGTGATGACAAGCGTCATGGAGCTTTGTGATGACAACAGCATGGAGCAATGTGATGAGAGGTTTCATGGAGCTTTGTGATGACAATGGCATGGAGCATTGTGATTCCAAGGGTCATGAGCTTTGTGATGACATAGGCCATGGAGCATTTTGATGACAAGGGCGTGGTGCATTGTGATGAGAAGGGCAGGGAGCATTGTGATGACAGGGTCATGGAGCAATTGGATGAAAAGGGTCATGGAACATTTTGATGACAGTGTTTATGGAACATTGTGATGTTAGGGGTCATGGAGCATTGTGATGTAAAGGGTCATGGAGCATTGTGATGTCAGGGGTCATGGAGCATTGTGATGATAAGAGCATGTAGCATTGTTGTGACAAGGTTCATGGAACATTGGGATGACAGGGTGGAGGGAGTATTGTGTTGACTAGTGATGGAACATTGTGATATCAGTGGTGAGAGAGCATTTTGATGAGAGGTGCATGGAGCATTGTGATGACAAGGCTGTGGAGCATTGTGATGAGAAACGCAGGGCACATTGTGATGACATGGGTCATGGAACATTGTGCTGACAAACGCATGGAGCATTGTGATGACAAGGTTTATGGAGCATTGTGATGACAAAGATGTGGAGCATTGTGATGAAAAGCGCATGGCACATTTGATGCCATGTGTCATGTAGTAATGTGCTGACAAAGGCATGGAGCATTGTGATGACAAGGGTCACCGAGCATTGTGATGAAATGTTCATGGAGTGTTGTGGTCACAAAGGTTACAGAGCCTTGTGATGACGAGGGCATGGACCATTGTGATGACAAAGGTCATGAAGCATTGTGATGACTGGAGTCACGGAGCATTGTGATGACAGGGGTCATAGAGCATTGTGATGAAAGGGCATGGAGCATTGTGATGACAGTGGCATGTTGCATTGGTTTGACAAGTTTCAGGGATTATTGTGATGACAGTGGGCATGGCGCATTGTGATGACAAGGGCATGGAGCATTGTGATGAGAAGGTCATGGAGTATTGTGAAGAAGGGTGTCAGGGAGCATTGTGATGACATATGTCATGGTCTATTGCAATGACAATGGAATGTAGCATTGTGATGCCAAGTGTCATGGAGGATTGTGATGACAAAGGTAATGGAGCATTTTGATGACAAGGGCTTGGAGCATTGTGATGACAAGGGTCATGGAGCATTGTGATAACAAGGGCCATTGAGAATTTTGATGACATGTTCATGAAGCATTGTGATGACAATCACATGGAGCTTGCTATGACAGGGGTCATGGAGCATTGCGATGACAAGTGCATAGAGAATTGTGATGACAAAACATGTAACACTGTGATGAGAAGTATCATGGAGCATAGTGATGCCAAGAACGTGGAGAATTGTGATGACAGGGGACATGGAGCATTGTGATGACCAGGGCATAGAGCATTGTGATGGCAAGACCGTGGAGCACTGTGATGAGAAGACCATGGATAATTGTGATGACGAGCGTCATGGAACACTGTAATGACAAGGGGTATGGAGCATTGTGATGACAGGGGTCATGGAGCATTGTGATGACTGGGGACATGGAGCATTGTGATGACCAGGGCATGGAGCCTTGTGATGGCAAGATCGTGGAGCACTGTGATGAGAAGATCATGGATAATTGTGATGACGAGTGTCATGGAGCACTGTAATGACAAGGGGTATAGAGCATTGTGATGACAGTGGTCATGGAGCATTGTGATTACCGGGGACATGGAGCATTGTGATGCCCAAGGCATGGAGCACTGTGATGGCAAGACCGTGGAGCATTGTGATGAGAAGACCATGGATAATTGTGATGAGGAGCGTCATGTAGCACTGTAATGACAAGTGGTATGGAGCCTTGTGATGACAGGGGTCATGGAGCATTGTTATGACAGTGGTCATGGAGCATTGTGATGACAAGGGTCATGGAGCATTTTGATGACAAGGGCGTGGAGCATTGTGATGAGAAGACCATGGACAATTGTGATTACGAGTGTCATGGAGCACTGTAATGACAAGCGGTATGGAGCATTGTGATGACAGGGTCATGGAGCATTGTGATGACTGGGGACATGGAGCATTGTGATGACCAGGGCATGGAGCATTGTGATGGCAAGACCGTGGAGCACTGTGATGAGAAGACCATGGATAATTGTGATGACGAACATCATGGAGCACTGTAATGACAAGGGGCATGGAGCATTGTGATGACAGGTGTCATGGAGCATTGTGATGACAGGGGTCATGGATCATTGAGATGAAAAGTGTCACGGAGCATTCTGATGACAAGCTTGTGGAGTATTGTGATGACAATGGCATGGAGCATTGTGATGAAAAGGGCACGGATCATTGTGATGAAAAAGGCATGGAGACTTGTCATGACAGGGTTCAATGAGCAAACTGATGACAAGTATCAGGGAGCATTGTGATGACAAGTGTATTGAGAATTGTGATTACAAAGGTCATGGAGCATTGTGATGAGAAGTCCATGGATAATTGTGATGACGAGCGTCATAGAGCACTGTAATGACAAGGGGTATGGAGCATTGTGATGACAGGGGTCATGGAGCATTCTGAAGACAATGATCATGGAGCATTCTGATGACAAGCTTGTGGAGTATTGTGATGACAATGACCTGGAGCGTTGTGATGAAAAGGGCATGGAGCATTCTGATGAAAAAGGCATGGAGCCTTTTCATGACAGTGTTCAAGGCGTATTCTGACGACAAGTGTCAGGGAGCATTGTGATGACAAGTGTATTGAGAATTGTGATGACAAAGGTCATGGAGCATTGTGACGACAAGTGCATGGAGTATTGTCATGACAGTCATCATGGAGTGTTGTGATGACAAGTATTATGGAACATTGTGATCACAAGGGGTTGGAGCATTGTGATGACAGAGGTCATGGACCATTTTGATTTCAAGGAGCATGGAGCATTGTGATGACAAGGGCATGGAGCAATGTGATCCCAAGGTTCATGGAGGATTGTGATGAAAATGGTAATGGAGTATTGTGATGACAAGCTCATGGAGCATTGTGATGACAAGGTCATGTAGGATTTTGATGACACAGGCATGGAGAATTGTGATGATAAGGGTCATGGAGCACTGTGATGATAAGCGTCACGGAGCATTGTGATTACAGGGGTCATGGAGCATTGGGATGACAAGGGCATGGATCATTGTGATGACAAGTGTCATGGAGCATTGGGCTGAAAATGTTCATGGAGCATTGTGATGACAAGGGAATGGAGCATTGTGATGACAAGAGTCCCGGATCATTGTGTTGTCAGGGGTCATGGAGTGTGGTGATGACAGTGGTCATGGAGGATTGTGATGATATGGGTCATGGAGCATTGTGATGAGAAGGTCATGAAGCATTGGGCTGAAAATGTTCATGGAGTATTGTGATGACACGGGTCATGGAGCATTGTAATGAGAAGGGAATTGAGCACTGTGATGACAAGGTCCTGGAGCATTGTGATGGGAAGTCCATGGAGCTTTGTGATGACAATTCTCATGGAACATTCTGATGAAAAGGGGCATGGAGCATTGTGATTACAGGGGTCTTGGAGCATTGTGATGACAAGGGCATGGAGCATTGTGATGAGAAGGCCATGGAGCATTCTGATGACATGCGTCAAGGAGCTTTGTGCTGACAAGGGCATGGAGTATTGTGATGAAAATGGCATGGATCATTGTTATGAAAAAGGCATGGAGCCTTGTCATGACAGGGTTCTAGGAGCATACTGACGGCAAGTGTCACGGAGCATTGTGATGACAAGTGTAATGAGCATTGTGATGACAAAGTTCATGGAGCATTGTGATGAGAAGACCATGGATAATTTTGATGATGAGCGTCATGGGGTGTTGTGATGATAAGTTTTATGGAACATTGTTATCACAAGGGTTTGGAGCATTGTGATGACAGAGGTCATGGAGCATTTTGATTTCATTGTGATGACAATAGCCTGAAGCATTATGGTGATGGGCATGGTGCATTGTGATGACAGCGTTCATGGAGCATTGAGATGAAAAGGGGCATGGAGCATTGTGATTACAGGTGTCTTGGAGCATTGTGATGACAAGGGCAAGGAGCATTGTGATGAGAAGGCCATGGAGCATTCTGATGACATGTGTCATTGAGCTTTGTGATGACAAGGGCATGGAGCATTGTGATTACAGGGGTCTTGGAGCATTGTGATGACAAGGGTCATGGAGCCTTGTGATGACAATGGTGTGGAACATTGTGATGGCAGGGGTCATGGAGCATTGTTATGACAGGGGTAATGGAGCATTGTGATGAGAAGGGCATGGAGCATTGGTCTGAAAAGTTTCATGGATTATTGTGATGAGAGTGGGCATGGAGCATTGTGATGACAAGGTCACGGAACACTGTGATCCATGGGTCATGGAGGATTGTAATGACAAGGGCATGGAGCATTGTGATGAGAAGGGCATCGAACATTGTTTTGACAAGCGTCATGGAGCTTTGTGATGACAAGGGCATGGAACAATGTGATGCGACGGTGCATGGAACATTGTGATTCCAAGGGTTAAGGAGCTTTGTGATGACAAAAGTCATGGAGCATTTTGATGTCAAGGGCGTGGTGCATTGTGATGAGAAGGGCAGGGAGCATTTTGATGACAGGGTCATGCAGCAATTTGATGAAAAGTGTAATGGAACATTTTGATGACAGGGGTTATAGAACATTGTGATGTCAGGGGTCATGGAGCTTTGGGATGAAAAGGGTCATGGAGCATTTTGATGACAGGTGTTATGGAACATTGTGATGATAAGGGGATGTAGCATTGTGATGACAGGGGTCATGCAATATTGTGATTACAGGGGTGAGGGAGTATTGTGATGACTAGTGATGGAACAATGTGATATCTCTGTTGAGAGAGCATTTTGATGAGAAGTGCATGGAGCATTGTGATTACAAGGTTTATGGAGCATTACGATGACAAGGTTGTAGACCGTTGTGATGAAAATTACGTGGCACATTGTGATGACAAGGGTCATGGAGCATTGTTCTGACAAAGGCATGGAGCATTGTGATGACAAGGGTCACGGAGCATTGTGATGAAACGTTCATGGAGTATTGTGGTTACAAAGGTCACAGAGCCTTGTGATGATGTGGGCATGGACCACTGTGATGACAAATGTTATGAAGCATTGTGATGACTGGAGTCACAGAGCATTGTGATGACAAGGGTCATGGAGCATTGTGATGACAAGGGCATGGAGCATTGTGATGACAGGGGCATGGAGCATTGGTCTGACAAGTTTAATAGATTATTGTGATGACAGTGGGCATGGGGCATTGTGATGACAAGGGCATGGGGCATTGTGATGAGAAGGTCATGGAGTATTGTGAAGACAGGTGTCAGGGAGCATTGTGATGACATATGTCATGGTCCATTGCGATGACAATGGCATGGAGCATTGTGATGCCAAATGTAATGGAGGATTGTGATGACAAATATAATGGAGCATTGTGATGACTAGGGCTTGGAGCATTATGATGACAAGTGCCATTGAAAATTTTCATGACAAGGTCGTGAAGCATTGTGATGACAAGGTGCTGGAGCATTGTGATGAGAAAACCATGGAGCCTTGTGAGACAAGTCTCATGGAGCATACTGATGAAAAGGGGCATGGAGCATTGTGATTAGAGTGTCTTGGAAAATTGTGATGACAAGGGCATGGAGCATTGTGATGAGAAGGCCAAGGAGCAGTCTGATGACATGCGTCATTGAGCTTTGTGATGACAAGGGCATGGAGCATTGTAATTACAGGCGTCTTGGAGCATTGTGATGAAAAAGGCATGGATCATTGTGATGAAAAAGGCATGGAGCCTTGTCATGACAGAGTTCAAGGAGCATACAGAGAACAAGTGTCTGGGAGCATTTTGATGACAAGTGTATTGAGCATTGTGATGACAAAGGTCATGGAGCATTGTGATGAGAAGACCATAGATAATTGTGATGACGAGCATCATGGGGCATTGTGATGACAAGTGTTATGGAATATGGTGATCACAAGGGTTTGGAGCAGTGTTATGACAGAGGTCATGGAGCATTTTGATTTCATTGTGATGACAATAGCCTGAAGCATTATGATGATGGGCATGGTGCATTGTGATGACAGGGTTCATGGATCATTGAGATAAAAAGGGACATGGAGCATTGTGATTACAGGTGTCTTGGAGCATTGTGATGAGAAGGGTCATGGAGCCTTGTGATGACAAGGCCATGGAACATCGTGATGGCAGGGATCATGGAGCATTGTTATCACAGGGGTAATGGAGCATTGTGATGGCAAGGGCATGGAGCATTCTGATGACATGCATCATGGAGCTCTGTGATGACAAGGGCATGTAGCACTGTGATTACAGGTGTCTTGGAGCATTGTGATGACAAGGGTCATGGAGCCTTGTGATGACAAGGCCGTGGAACGTTGTGATGGCAGTGTCCATGGAGCATTGTTATGACAGGGGTAATGGAGCATTGTGATGACAAGGGCATGGAACATTTGTCTGAAAAGTTTCATGGATTATTGTGATGAGAGTGGGCATGGAGCATTGTGATGACAAGGGCACGGAACACAGTGATCCATGGGTCATGGAGGATTGTAATGACAATTGCATGGAGCATTGTGATGAGAAGGGCATCGAGCAGTGTGATGACAAGCACCATGGAGCTTTTTGATTACAATTGCATGGAACAATGTGATGAGAGGCTTCATGGAGTATTGTGATGACAATGGCATGGAGCATTGTGATGCCAAGGGTCATGGAGCTTTGTGATGACAAATGTCATGGAGCATTTTGATGACAAGGGCGTGGTGCATTGTGATGAGAAGGGCAGGGAGCATTGTGATGACATTGTCATGGACCAATTTGATGAAAAGGGTCATGGAACATTTTGATGAGAGGCGTTATGTAACATTGTGATGTCAGGGGTCATGGAGCATTTTGATTTCATTTTGATGACAAGAGCATGAAGCATTATGATGATGGGCATGGTGCACTGTGATGACAGGGTTCATGGAGCATTGTGATGAAAGGTGGCATGGAGCTTTGGTCTGACAAGTTTCATGGATTATTTTGATGACAGTGGGCATGGCACATTGTGATGACAAGGGCATGGAGCATTGTGATGACAAGGTCATGGAGTATTGTGAAGACAGGTGTCAGGGAGCATTGTGATGACATATGTCATGTTCCATTGTGATGACAATAGCACGGAGCATTGTGATGCCAAGTGTCATGGAGGATTGTTGTGACAAAGGTAAAGGAGCATTGTGATGATAAGCGCATGGAGCATTGAGATGACAAGGGCCATTGATAATTTTAATGTCCATGTCGTGAAACATTGTGATGACAAGTGCATGGAGCTTCCTATGACAGGGGTCATGGAGCATTGCGATGACAAGTGCATGGAGTATTGTTATGACAAGAGCATATAACATTGTGATGAGAAGTGCCATGGAGCATTGTGATGACAAGGACGTGGAGAATTGTGAGGACAAGGGACATTGAGCTTTGAGATGACCAGGGCATGGAGCATTGTGATGGCAAAACCGTGGAGCATTGTGATAAGAAGCCCTTGGGTAATTGTGATGATGAGCATCATGGAGCACTGTAATGACAAGGGGCATGAAGCATTGTGATGACAGGTGTCAGGGAGCATTGTGATGACAGGGGTCATGGAGCATTGTGATGACAAGGGCATGGAGCATTGTGATGACAAGGGTACGGAACATTGTGATGAAAAGTGCCATTGAGAATTTTGATGATAAAGTCGTGAAGCATTGTGATGACAAACACTTGGAGCTTGCTATGACAGGGGTCATGGAACATTGCAATGACAAGTGCATGGAGAATTGTGATGAAACGAGCATGTAACTTTGTGATGAGAAGTGTCATGTAGCATTGTGATGACAAGTACGTGGAGAATTGTTAGGACAAGGGACATGGAGCATTGTGATAACCAGGGAATGGAGCATTGTGATGACAGGGGTCATGGAGCATTATTATGACAAGGGCCATGGTGCATTCTGATATAAGATATCACTTATGAAGGGACTGTAAACCTGGCTACATATGAACTGAATTAGGAAAGAGAACAGAGTCTCAGATTTAGAAAACACTCTTATGCTTGCTTAAGGGGGAAGGAGAGGTAGGGAGACACACAAAACCAGAGTTTGATATTAACACAGGTACCTTTCCATAATCCAAATACAGAAGAGACAAGCCCGACTCCTTCCTCAGTGAATGGGACTCAACACCCCTATTCGCCACAGAGAAATATATCTGACTAGTAAGGATCTTAAAACCTATGTATTGATATGTCTCCATAAGGGAACCAAGTGTGTCTAGAATGACATAAACATGGCAGTGAGAATCAGCTCAAACCCACTATAAAAAGGAATTTCAAAACAAAACAAAAAAACCGTGAAATTCTTACACAATACCTTCAGGGGTTCTGATGAAACTTGGAATGACGCTATCTACAACAACAGCTGGATGTGGCATAAGGCTGGTCACTTGGGACTGAGAGGATTGGTGAGATTGGGTGTGAAAATGCAGACCGTTTAAAGCAATAATGCCTGCCACTGATTCCATGGTTCCCAACTCTCCAGGTAGAAGGGAATATCACTACAATTATAACATGTATGGGAAACCTAGAGAATGGACACCCTCTGATGGTGAAAGGTTTCTAAAACTCTACTAATTTTTTTCCCTCCATGTGCTGCAGCTTGACATTCCAACTGCTTTAATATCAATCTCCCAACTTGGAGAGTCAGCACCTATAACCTCCTGGTTCGCACAGTTGGCACATTGTGCAGAGGATATAAGGGAAGAGGGAGAACCAATGAGAGAGTAGCTGTAGGCATTTGGACTGCCACATGTCACTCTAATTTCCCGTCATGAAGAAGAATTAACCAAACTCTCAGCCTGCCCCACCCCCATAACTAGTATAGGTCCTGAAGCAAAATTGTTGGTTTGCGGTCAGCTCACAAAAACACAAGTTGAAAAATGGAGCTCAGGGGCACAGCAATTCACTAACTTGCAGAGTTATAGAGGACTACTCTCTTCCAAAAATCTGTTGAGGAGGAGCCATGAGGCGGACTTGAAAAAGAGGGAGATTTGCACGAAACAGATTTCCAGAAGTACATTGGAATCGCCTTTAAAGCACAGGAAGAGGGGCACAACTTCGACAATGATGCACTTGGCCAAAAAGGGCATATGCGTTTTCTCCTGAATATATTCAGGAGAAAACGCATACGCCCTTTCTGGCCAAGCAAGCAAGCGGGCATGCAAATCTGCACTACAAAGAAGTATCACTTCCCACTGGTCAAAAGGGACATCCACAAAATGTGTAAAAACCAGAAAGGAAAGACAGGCCCTGGAGAACAGGGAGCCTTGTTATGCTGATGGGCGGGATGTAAATTGCCAACTGCCTCTCTGGAGGAGTGCACTGTGTTCCCTAAAACAAGTAAAGAACAGAGCTACAGAGCCAAGGGCACTTCCAATCTTGGGAATATACCTTGGGAAAACTGAAAATCAATAATACAGAACCACCCCAAAATTTAGGCCTGCACTGCTTACAAGGACCTCAACTTGGGTACACCTTAAATATCCCAGGAAATATAAAAATGGTTCAAAAAATTGTGGTACTTACGTACGATGGAATATCCCTCAGCCATGAAATCAATGTCATAAGACCAGTAGCAGCAAAATGGGTGGATTCAGGTACGATGATTCTAAGTGAAATAAGTCACACAGAAAAACAAACTTATCATAAGATATCACTTATGAAGATCCTGTAAACATGGCTACACTTGAACTGAGTTAGGAAAGAGAACAGTGTCTCACATTTAGAAAACACTCTTATGCCTGCTTAATGGGGAAGGAGAGGTGGGGTGATGCATAAAACCAGAGTTTGATATAAGCACAGGTACCGTTCCAAAAACCAACTATGGAATAGACAAGACCTACACCTTCCTCAGTGAAAGGGACTCAAAACCCCATATTTCCCGCAGAGGAATATATCTGACTAGTAAGAATCTTAAAACCTATGTATTGATATGTCTCCGTAAGGGAATCAAGTGTGTCTAGGCTGGCATAAACATGGAAGGGAGAATCAGCTCAAACCCACTATAAAAAGGAATTTCAAAAACAAAACAAAAAAACTGGGAAATTCTTTACAATTCCTTCAGGGTCTCTGATGAAAGCTGGAATGACCCTATCTACAACGACAGCTGGATGTGGCATAAGGCTGGACACTTGGGACTGAGAGGATTGGATAAAATGGGTGAGCAAATGCAGACCCTTTAAAGCACAAATGCCTGGCACCCATTCCATGGGCCCCAACTCTCCAGCTTGTAGGGAATATTACTACAGCTATAACATGTACGGGATACCTAGAGAACGGACACACTGTGAATACGAAAAGTTTCTAAATCTCAACGAATAGTCCCTCTCCTGGTGCTCCGGTTTGACTTTCCATCTGCTTTACTATCAACTTCCCAACTTGGAGAGACAGCCCCTTTAACCTCCTGGTTCGCACAGGTTTCCAATTTGGCAGAGGATGAAAGGGAAGAGGGAGAACCAATGAGAGAGTAGCTGTTAGGCATTTGGACGGGCACATATCACTGTAATTTCCCGGCAGGAAGAAGAATTAACCAAAGTCTCAGCCACCCACCGCGAACCAGTATAGGTCCTGAACCAAAATTTTGGACTTGCGGTCAGCTCACCAAAAACGAGTTGAAAAATGGAGCTCAGGGGCACAGCAATTCACAAACTGGCCGAGTACTAAAGGACAACTATCGTCCAAAAATCTGTTGAGGGAAGGCAACGATGTGGACTTGAAAGCGAGGCAGAATAGCAGGAAACAGATTTCAAGAGGTACGTTGGAATCGCCTTTAAAGCAGAGGAAGATGGGCACAACTTCGACAATGATGCACTTGGCCAAAAAGGGCGTATGCGTTTTCTCCTGAATATATTCAGGAGAAAACGCATACGCCCTTTTTGGCCAAGCAGGCAAGAGCGAAATGCAAATCTGCACTACAAAGAAGTATCACTTCCCACCGGTCAAAAGGGACATCCACAAAATGTGTAAAAACCAGAAAGGTAAGACAGGCCCTGGAGAACAGGGAGCCTTGTTATGCTGATGGGCGGGATGTAAATTGCCAACTGCCTCTCTGGAGGAGTGCATTGTGTTCCCTAATACAAGTAAAGAACAGAGCTACAGAGCCAAGGGCACTTCCAGTCTAGGGAATATACCTTGGGAAAACTGAAAATCAATAAGACAGTGCCACCCCAAAATTTAGGGCTGCACTGCTTACAAGGACCTCAACTTGGGTACACATTAAATATCCCAGGAAATATAAAAATGGTTCAAAAAATTGTGGTACTTACGTACGATGGAATATCCCTCAGCCATGAAATCAATGTCATAAGACCAGTAGCAGCAAAATGGGTGGATTCAGGTACGATGATTCTAAGTGAAATAAGTCACACAGAAAAAGAAACTTATCATAATATATCACTTATGAAGATCCTGTAAACATGGCTACACTTGAACTGAGTTAGGAAAGAGAACAGTGTCACACATTTAGAAAACACTCTTATGCCTGCTTAAGGGGGAAGGAGAGGTGGGGTGATGCATAAAACCAGAGTTTGATATAAGTACAGGTACCGTACCAAAAACCAACTATGGAATAGACAAGACCTACACCTTCCTCAGTGAAAGGGACTCAAAACCGCATATTTCCCGCAGAGGAATATATCTGACTAGTAAGAATCTTAAAACCTATGTATTGATATGTCTCCGTAAGGGAATCAAGTGTGTCTAGACTGGCATAAACATGACAGCGAGAATCAGCTCAAACCCACTATAAAAAGGAATTTTAAAAATAAAACAAAAAAACCTGGAAATTCTTTACAATTCCTTCAGGGTCTGTGATGAAACCTGGAATGACCCTATCTACAACGACAGCTGGATGTGGCATAAGGCTGGACACTTGGGACTGAGAGGATTGGTGAGATTGGGTGAGCATATGCAGACCCTTAAAGCAATAATGCATGGCACCCATTCCATGGGTCCCAACTCTCCAGGTTGAAGGGAATATTACTACAGTTATAACATGTACGGGAAACCTAGAGAACGGACACACTGTGAATACGAAAGGTTTCTAAAACTCAACGAATAGTCCCTCTCCTGGTGCTCCGGTTTGACTTTCCATCTGCTTTACTATCAATCTCCCAACTTGGAGAGACAGCCCCTTTATTCTCCTGGTTCGCACAGGTTTCCAATTTGGCAGAGGATGAAAGGGAAGAGGGAGAACCAATTTGAGAGTAGCTGTTAGGCATTTGGACGGGCACATATCACTCTAACTTCCCAGCAGAAAGAAGAATTAACCAAAGTCTCAGCCACCCACCGGGGACCAGCATAGGTCCTGAACCAAAATTTTGGGCTTCCGGTCAGCTCACCAAAAAGGAGTTGAAAAATGGAGCTCACGGGCACAGCAATTCACAAACTGGCAGAGTAATAAAGGACAACTATCGTCCAAAAATCTGTTGAGGGAAGGCAACGAGGCGGACTTGAAAGCGAGGCAGAATAGCAGGAAACAGATTTCAAGAGGTACGATGGAATCGCCTTTAAAGCACAGGAAGAGGGGCACAACTTCCACAATGATGCACTTGCCCAAAAAGGGCGTATGCGTTTTCTCCTGAATATATTCAGGAGAAAACGCATATGCCCTTTTTGGCCAAGCAAGCAAGCGGGCAATGCAAATCTGCACTACAAAGAAGTATCACTTCCCACCGGTCAAAAGGGACATCCACAAAATCTGTAAAAACCAGAAAGGCAAGACAGGCCCTGGAGAACAGGGAGCCTTGTTATGCTGATGGGCGGGATGTAAATTGCCAACTGCCTCTCTGGAGGAGTGCATTGTGTTCCCTAAAACAAGTAAACAACAGAGCTACAGAGCCAAGGGCACTTCCAGTCTAGGGAATATACCTTGGGAAAACTGAAAATCCATAAGACAGAGCCACCCCAAAATTTAGGGCTGCACTGCTTACAAGGACCTCAACTTGGGTACACCTTAAATATCCCAGGAAATATAAAAATGGTTCCAAAAATTGTGGTACTTATGTACGATGGAATATCCCTCAGCCATGAAATCAATGTCATAAGACCAGTAGCAGCCAAAAGGGGGGATTCAGGTACGATGATTCTAAGTGAAATAAGTCACACAGAAAAAGAAACTTATCATAAGATATCACTTATGAAGATCCTGTAAACAGGGCTACACTTGAACTGAGTTAGGAAAGAGAACAGTGTCTCACATTTAGAAAAGACACTTATGCCTGCTTAAGGGGGAAGGAGAGGTGGGGTGATGCATAAAACCAGAGTTTGATATAAGCACAGGTACCGTTCCAAAAACCAACTATGGAATAGACAATACCTACACCTTCCTCAGTGAAAGGGACTCTAAACTCCTTTTTTCCCGCGGAGGAATATATCTGACTAGTAAGAATCTTAAAATCTATGTATTGATATGTCTCTATAAGGGAATCAAGTGTGTCTAGACTGGCATAAACATGGCAGCAAAAATCAGCTCAAACCCACTATAAAAAGGAATTTCAAAAACAAAACAAAAAAACTGGGAAATTCTTTACAATTCCTTCAGGGTCTCTGATGAAACATGGAATGACCCTATCTACAATGACAGCTGGATGTGGCATAAGTAGGGACACTGGGGACTGAGACAATTGGTGAGATTGGGTGAGCAAATGCAGACCCTTTAAAGCACAAATGCCTGGCACCCATTCCATGGGTCCCAACTCTCCAGGTTGAAGGGAATATTACTACAGCTATAACATGTACGGGAAACCTAGAGAACGGACACACTGTGAATACGAAAGGCTTCTAAAACTCAATGAATAGTCCCTCTCCTGGTGCTCCGGTTTGACTTTCCATCTGCTTTACTATCAATCTCCCAACTTGGAGAGACAGCCCCTTTAACCGCCTGGTTCGCACAGGTTGCCAATTTGGCAGAGGATGAAAGGGAAGAGGGAGAACCAATGAGAGAGTAGCTGTTAGGCATTTGAACGGGCACATATCACTGTAATTTCCCAGGAGGAAGAAGAATTAACCAAAGTCTCAGCCACCCACCGCGAACCAGCATAAGTCCTGAACCAAAATTTTGGACTTGCGGTCAGCTCACCAAAAACGAGTTGAAAAATGGAGCTCAGGGGCACAGCTATTCACAAACTGGCCGAGTAATAAAGGACAACTATCGTCCAAAAATCTGTTGAGGGAAGGCAACGAGGCGGACTTGAAAGCGAGGCAGAATAGCAGGAAACAGATTTCAAGAGGTACGTTGGAATCGCCTTTAAAGCACAGGAAGAGGGGCACAACTTCGACAATGATGCACTAGGCCATAAAGTGCGTATGCGTTTTCTCCTGAATATATTCAGGAGAAAACGCATACGCCATTTTTGGCAAAGCAAGCAAGCGGGCAATGCAAATCTGCACTACAAAGAAGTATCACTTCCCACCGGTCAAAAGGGACATCCACAAAATGTGTAAAAACCAGAAAGGCAAGACAGGCCCTGGAGAACAGGGAGCCTTGTTATGCTGATGGGCGGGATGTAAATTGCCAACTGCCTCACTGGAGGAGTGTACTGTGTTCCCTAAAACAAGTAAACAACAGAGCTACAGAGCCAAGGGCACTTCCAGTCTAGGGAATATACCTTGGGAAAACTGAAAATCAATAAGACAGAGCCACCCCAAAATTTAGGGCTGCACTGCTTACAAGGACCTCAACTTGGGTACACCTTAAATATCCCAGGAAATATAAAAATGCTTCAAAAAATTGTGGTACTTACATATGATGGAATATCCCTCAGCCATGAAAACAATGTCATAAGACCAGTAGCAGCAAAATGGGTGGATTCAGGTACGATGATTCTAAGTGAAATAAGTCACACAGGAAAAGAAACTTATCATAAGATATCACTTATGAAGATCCTGTAAACATGGCTACACTTGAACTGAGTTAGGAAAGAGAACAGTGTCTCACATTTAGAAAACACTCTTATGGCTGCTTAAGGGGGAAGGAGAGGTGGGATGATGCATAAAACCAGAGTTTGATATAAGCACAGGTACGGTTCCAAAAACCAACTATGGAATAGACATGACCTGCACCTTCTTCAGTGAAAGGGACTCAAAACCCCATATTTCCCGCAGAGGAATATTTCTGACTACTAAGAATCTTAAAACCTATATATTGATATGTCTCCGTAATGGAATCAAGTGTGTCTACACTGGCATAAACATGGCAGCGAGAATCAGCTCAAACCCACTATAAAAAGGAATTTCAAAAACAAAACAAAAAAACTGGGAAATTCTTTACAATTCCTTCAGGGTCTCTGATGAAACCTGGAATGACCCTATCTACAATGACAGCTGGATGTGGCAAAAGGAGGGACACTTGGGACTGAGACAATTGGTGAGATTGGGTGAGCAAATGCAGACCCATTAAAGCACAAATGCCTGGCACCCATTCCATGGGTCCCAACTCTCCAGGTTGAAGGGAATATTACTACAGCTATAACATATACGGGAAACCTAGAGAACAGACACACTGTGAATACGAAAGGTTTCTAAAACTCAACGAATAGTCCCTCTCCTGGTGCTCCGGTTTGACTTTCCATCTGCTTTACAATCAACCTCCCAACTTGGAGAGACAGCCCCTTTAACCTCCTGGTTCGCACAGGTTTCCAATTTGGCAGAGGATGAAAGGGAAAAGGGAGAACCAATGAGAGAGTAGCTGTTAGGCATTTAAACGGGCACATATCACTGTAATTTCATGGCAGGAAGAAGAATTAACCAACGTCTCAGCCACCCACTGGGAACCAGCATAGGTCCTGAACCAAAATTTTGGACTTGCGGTCAGCTAATAGAAAACGAGTTGAAAAATGGAGCTCAGGGGCACAGCAATTCACAAAGTGGCCGAGTAATAAAGGACAACTATCGTCCAAAAATCTGATGAGGGAAGGCAATGAGGCGGACTTGAAAGCGAGGCAGAATAGCAGGAAACAGATTTCAAGAGGTACGTTGGAATCGCCTTTAAAGCACAGGAAGAGGGGCACAACTTCGACAATGATGCACTTGGCCAAAAAGGGCGTATGCGTTTTCTCCTGAATATATTCAGGAGAAAACGCATACGCCCTTTTTGGCCAAGCAAGCAAGCGGGCAATGCAAATCTGCACTACAAAGAAGTATCATTTCCCACCGGTCAAAAGGGATATCCACAAAATGTGTAAAAACCAGAAAGGCAAGACAGGCCCTGGAGAACTGGGAGCCTTGTTATGCTGATGGGCGGGATGTAAATTGCCAACTGCCTCTCTGGAGGAGTGCATTGTGCTCCCTAAAACAAGTAAACAACAGAGCTACAGAGCCAAGGGCACTTCCAGTCTAGGGAATATACCTTGGGATAACTGAAAATCAATAAGACAGAGCCACCCCAAAATTTACGGCTGCACTGCTTACAAGGATCTCAACTTGGGTACACATTAAATATCCCACTAAATATAAAAATGGTTCAAAAAATTGTGGTACTTATGTACGATGGAATATCCCTCAGCCATGAAATCAATGTCATAAGACCAGTAGCAGCAAAATGGGTGGATTCAGGTACGATGATTCTAAGTGAAATAAGTCACACAGAAAAAGAAACTTTTCATAAGATATCACTTATGAAGATCCTGTAAACATGGCTACACTTGAACTGAGTTAGGAAAGAGAACAGTGTGTCACATTTAGAAAACACCCTTATGCCTGCTTAAGGAGGAAGGAGAGGTGGTGTGATGCATAAAACCAGAGTTTGATATAAGCACAGGTACCATTCCAAAAACCAACTATGGAATAGAAAAGACCTACACCTTCCTCAGTGAAAGGGACTCAGAACCCCAATTTCCCACAGAGGAATATATCTGACTAGTAAGAATCTTAAATCTATGTATTGATATGTCTCCGTAAGGGAGTCAAGTCTGTCTAGACTGGCATAAACATGGCAGCGAGAATCAGCTCAAACCCACTATAAAAAGGAATTTCAAAAACAAAACAAAAAAACAGGGAAATTCTTTACAATTCCTTCAGGCTCTCCGATGAAACCTGGAATGACCCTATCTACAATGACAGCTGGATGTGGCATAAGGAGGGACACTTGGGACTGAGACGATTGGTGAGATTGGGTGAGCAAATGCAGACCCTTTGAAGCACAAATGCCTGGCACCCATTCCATGGGTCCCAACTCTCCAGGTTGAAGGGAATATTACTACAGCTATAACATGTACGGGAAACCTAGAGAACGGACACACTGTGAATACGAAAGGTTTCTAAAACTCAACGAATAGTCCCTCCCCTGGTGCACGGGTTTGACTTTCCATCTGCTTTACTATCAACCTCCCAAATTGGAGAGACAGCCCCTTGAACCTCCTGGATTGCACATGTTGCCAATTTGGCAGAGGATGAAAGGGAAAAGGGAGAACCAATGAGAGAGTAGCTGTTAGGCATTTGAAAGGGCACATATCACTCTAATTTCCCGGCACGAAGAAGAATTAACCAAAGTCTCAGCCACCCACCGGGAAGCAGCATAGGTCTTGAACCAAAATTTTGGACTTACGGTCAGCTCACCAAAAACGAGTTGAAAAATGGAGCTCAGGGGCACAGCAATTCACAAACTGGCCGAGTAATAAAGGACAACTATCGTCCAAAAATCTGTTGAGGGAAGGCAAGGAGGCGGACTTGAAAGCGAGGCAGAATAGCAGGAAACAGATTTCAAGAGGTACGTTGGAATCGCCTTTAAAGCACAGGAAGAGGGGCACAACTTCGACAATGATGCACTTGGCCAAAAAGGGCGTATGCGTTTTCTCCCGAATATATTCAGGAGAAAACGCATACGCCCTTTTTGGCCAAGCAAGCAAGCGGGCAATGCAAATCTGCACTACAAGAAGTATCAGTTCCCACCGGTCAAAAGGGACATCCACAAAATGTGTAAAAACCAGAAAGGCAAGACAGGCCCTGGAGAACAGGGTGCCTTGTTATGCTGATGGGCGGGATGTAAATTGCCAACTGCCTCTCTGGAGGAGTGAATTGTGTTCCCTAAAACAAGTAAAGAACAGAGCTACAGAGCCAAGGGCACTTCCAGTCTAGGGAATATACCTTGGGAAAACTGAAAATCAATAAGACAGAGCCACCCCAAAATTTAGGGCTGCACTGCTTACAAGGACCTCAACTTGGGTACACCTTAAATATCCCAGGAAATATAAAAATGGTTCAAAAAATTGTGGTAATTATGTACGATGGAATATCCCTCAGCCATGAAATCAATGTCATAAGACCAGTAGCAGCAAAATGGGTGGATTCAGGTACGATGATTCTAAGTGAAATAAGTCACACAGAAAAAGAAACTTATCATAAGATATCACTTATGAAGATCCTGTAAACAGGGCTACACTTGAACTGAGTTAGGAAAGAGAACAGTGTCTCACATTTAGAAAACACTCTTATGCCTGCTTAAGGGGGAAGGAGAGGTGGGGTGATGCATAAAACCAGAGTTTGATATAAGCACAGGTACCGTTCCAAAAAACAACTATGGAATAGACAAGACCTACACCTTCCTCAGTGAAAGGGACTCAAAACCCCATATTTCCCGCAGAGGAATATATCTGACTAGTAAGAATCTTAAAACCTATGTATTGCTATGTCTCCATAAGGGAATCAAGTGTGCCTAGACTGGCATAAACATGGCAGCGAGAATCAGCTCAAACCCACTATAAAAAGGAATTTCAAAAACAAAACAAAAAAACTGGGAAATTCTTTACAATTCCTTCAGGGTCTCTGATGAAACCTGGAATGACCCTATCTACAATGACAGCTGGATGTGGCATAAGGAGGGACACTTGGGACTGAGACGATTGGTGAGATTGGGTTAGCAAATGCAGACCCTTTGAAGCACAAATGCCTGGCACCCATTCCATGGGTCCCAACTCTCCAGGTTGAAGGGAATATTACTACAGCTATAACATGTACGGGAAACCTAGAGAACTGACACACTGTGAATACGAAAGGTTTCTAAAACTCAACGAATAGTCCCTCTCCTGGTGCTCCGGTTTCACTTTCCATCTGCTTTCCTATCAACCTCCGAACTTGGAGAGACAGACCCTTTAACCTCCTGGTGCGCACAGGTTGCCAATTTGGCAGAGGATGAAAGGGAAGAGGGATAACCAATGAGAGAGTAGCTGCTAGGCATTTGAACGGGCATATATCACTGTAATTTCCCGGCAGGAAGAAGAATTAACCAAAGTCTCAGCCACCCATCGGGAACCAGCATAGGTCCTGAACCAAAATTTTGGACTTGCGGTCAGCTCACCAAAAGTGAGTTGAAAAATGGAGCTCAGGGGCACAGCAATTCACAAACTGGCCGAGTAATAAAGGACAACTATCGTCCAAAAATCTGTTGAGGGAAGACAACGAGGCGGACTTGAAAGCGAGGCAGAATAGCAGGAAACAGATTTCAAGAGGTACGTTGGAATCGCCTTTAAGGCACAGGAAGAGGGGCACAACTTCGACAATGATGCACTTGGCCATAAAGTGCGTTTGCGTTTTCTCCTGAATATATTCAGGAGAAAACGCATACACCCTTTTTGGCCAAGCAAGCAAGCGGGCAATGCAAATCTGCACTACAAAGAAGTATCACTTCCCACCGGTCAAAAGGGATAGCCACAAAATGTGTAAAAACCAGAAAGGCAAGACAGGCCCTGGAGAACAGGGAGCCTTGTTATGCTGATGGGCGGGATGTAAATTGCCAACTGCCTCTCTGGAGGAGTGTACTGTGTTCCCTAAAACAAGTAAAGAACAGAGCTACAGAGCCAAGTGCACTTCCAGTCTAGGGAATATACCACGGGATAACTGAAAATCAATAAGACAGAGCCACCCCAAAATTTAGGGCTGCACTGCTTACAAGGACCTCAACTTGGGTACACCTTAAATATCCCAGGAAATATAAAAATGGTTCAAAAAATTGTGGTACTTACGAATGATGGAATATCCCTCAGCCATGAAATCAATGTCATAAGACCAGTAGCAGCAAAACGGGTGGATTCAGGTACGATGATTCTAAGTGAAATAAGTCACACAGAAAAAGAAACTTATCATAAGATATCACTTATGAAGATCCTGTAAACATGGCTACACTTGAACTGAGTTAGGAAAGAGAACAGTGTCTCACATTTAGAAAACATTCTTATGCCTTCTTAAGGGGGAAGGAGAGGTGGGGTGATGCATAAAACCAGAGTTTGATATAAGCACAGGTACCGTTCCAAAAACCAACTATGGAATAGACAAGACCTACACCTTCCTCAGTGAAAGGGACTCAAAACCCCATATATCCCGCAGAGGAATATATCTGACTAGTAAGAATCTTAAAACCTATGTATTGATATGTCTCCGTAAGGGAATCAAGTGTGTCAAGACTGGCATAAACATGGCAGCGAGAATCAGCTCAAACCCACTATAAAACGGAATTTCAAAAACAAAACAAAAAAACTGGGAAATTCTTTACAATTCCTTCAGGGTCACTGATGAAACCTGGAAAGACCCTATCTACAATGACAGCTGGATGTGGCATAAGGAGGGACACTTGGGACTGAGACGATTGGTGAGATTTGGTGAGCAAATGCAGACCCTTTAAAGCACAAATGCCTGGCACCCATTCCATGGGTCCCAACTCTCCAGGTTGAAGGGAATATTATTACAGCTATAACATGTACGGGAAACCTAGAGAACGGACACACTGTGAATACGAAAGGTTTCTAAAACTCAACGAATAGTCCCTCTCCTGGTGCTCCGGTTTGACTTTCCATCTGCTTTACTATCAACCTCCCAACTTGGAGAGACACCCCTTTAACCTCCTGGTTCACACAGGTTGCCAATTTGGCAGAGGATGAAAGGGAAGAGGGAGAACCAATGAGAGAGTAGCTGTTAGGCATTTGGACGGGCACATATCACTGTAATTTCCCGGCAGGAAGAAGAATTAACCAAAGTCTCAGCCCCCCACTGGGAACCAGCATAGGTCCTGAACCAAAATGTTGGACTTGCGGTCAGCTCACCAAAAACGAGTTGAAAAATGGAGCTCAGGAGCACAGGAATTCACAAACTGGCCGAGTAATAAAGGACAACTATCGTCCAAAAATCTGTTGAGGGAAGGCAACGAGGTGGACGTGAAAGCGAGGCAAAATAGCAGGGAACAGATTTCAAGAGGTACATTGGAATCGCCTTTAAAGCACAGGAAGAGGGGCACAATTTCGACAATGATGCACTTCGCCAAAAAGGGCGTATGCGTTTTCTCAAGAATATATTCAGGAGAAATCGCATACGCCATTTTTGGCCAAGCAAGCAAGCAGGGAATGCAAATCTGCACTACAAAGAAGTATCACTTCCCACCGGTGAAAAGGGACATCCACAAAATATGTAAAAACTAGAAAGGCAAGACAGGCCCTGTAGAACAGGGAGACTTGTTATGCTGATGGGTGGGATGTAAATTGCCAACTGCCACTCTGGAGGAGTACATTGTGTTCCCTAAAACAAGTAAAGAAGAGAGCTACAGAGCCAAGGGCACTTCCAGTCTAGGGAATATACCTTGGGAAAACTGAAAATCAATAAGAGAGAGCCACCCCAAAATTTAGCGCTGCACTGCTTACAAGGACCTCAACTTGGGTACACCTTAAATATCCCAGGAAATATAAAAATGGTTCAAAAAATTGTGGTATTTACGTACGTTGGAATATCCCTCAGCCATGAAATCAATGTCATAAGACCAGTACTGGCAAAATGGGTGGATTCAGGTACGATGATTCTAAGTGAAATAAGTCACACAGAAAAAGAAACTTATCATAAGATATCACTTATGAAGATCCTGTAAACATGGCTACACTTGAACTGAGTTAGGAAAGAGAACAGTGTCTCACATTTAGAAAACACTCTTATGCCTGCTTAAGGGGGAAGGAGAGGTGGGATGATGCATAAAACCAGAGTTTGATATAAGCACAGGTACCGTTCCAAAAACCAACTATGGAATAGACAAGGCCTACACCTTCCTCAGTGAAAGGGACTCAAAACCCCATATTTCCCGCAGAGGAATATATCTGACTAGTAAGAATCTTAAAACCTATGTATTGATATGTCTCCGTAAGGGAATCAAGTGTGTCTAGAATGGCATAAACATGGCAGTGAGAATCAGCTCAAACCCACCATAAAAAGGAATTTCAAAAACAAAACAAAAAAACTGGGCAATTCTTTTCAATTCCTTCAGGGTCTCTGATGAAACCTGGAATGACCCTATCTACAACGACAGCTGGATGTGGCATAAGGAGGGACACTTGGGACTGAGACAATTGGTGAGATTGGGTGAGCAAATGCAGACCCTTTAAAGCACAAATGCATGGCACCCATTCCATGAGTCCCAACTCTCCATGTTGAAGGGAATATTACTACAGCTATAACATGTACGGGAAACCTAGAGAACGGACACACTGTGAATACGAAAGGTTTCTAAAACTCAACGAATAGTCCCTCTCCTGGTGCTCCGGTTTGACTTTCCATCTGCTTTACTATCAACATCCCAACTTGGAGAGACAGCCCCTTTAACCTCCTGGTTCACACAGGTTGCCAATTTGGCAGAGGATGAAAGGGAAAAGGGAGAACCAATGAGAGAGTAGCTGTTAGGCATTTGGACGGGCACATATCACTGTAATTTCCCGGCAGGAAGAAGAATTAACCAAAGTCTCAGCCACCCACCGGGAACCAGTATAGGTCCTGAACCAAAATTTTGGACTTGGGGTCAGCTCACAAAAAACGAGTTGAAAAATGGAGCTCAGGGACACAGCAATTCACAAACTGGCCAAGTAATAAAGGACAAGTATCGTCCAAAAATTTGTTGAGGGAAGGCAACGAGACGGACTTGAAAGCGAGGCAGAATAGCAGGAAACAGATTTCAAGAGGTAAGTTGGAATCGCCTTTAAGGCACAGGAAGAGGGGCACAACTTCGACAATGATGCACTTGGCCCAAAAGGGCATATGCGTTTTCTCCTGAATATATTCAGGAGAAAACGCATACGCCCTTTTTGGCCAAGCAAGCAAGCCGGCAATGCAAATCGGCACTACAAAGAAGTATCACTTCCCACCGGTCAAATGGGACATCCACAAAATGTTTAAAAACCAGAAAGGCAAGACAGGCCCTGGAGAACAGGGAGCCTTGTTATGCTGATGGGCGGGATGTAAATTGCCAACTGCCTCTCTGGAGGAGTGCATTCTGTTCCCTAAAACAAGTAAAGAACAGAGCTACAGAGCCAAGGGCACTTCCAGTCTAGGGAATATACCTTGGGAAAACTGAAAATCAATAAGACAGAGCCACCCCAAAATTTAGGGCTGCACTGCTTACAAGGACTTCAACTTGGGTACACCTTAAATATCCCAGGAAATATAAAAATGGTTCAAAAATTTGTGGTACGTACGAACAATGGAATATCCCTCAGCCATGAAATCAATGTCATAAGACCAGTAACAGCAAAATGGGTGGATTCAGGTACGATGATTCTAAGTGAAATAAGTCACACAGAAAAAGAAACTTATCATAATATATCACTTATGAAAATCCTGCAAACATGGCTACACTTGAACTGAGTTAGGAAAGAGAACAGTGTCTCACATTTAGAAAACACTCTTATGCCTTCTTAAGGGGGAAGGAGAGGTGGTGTGATGCATAAAACCAGAGTTTGATATAAGCACAGGTACCGTTCCAAAAACCAGCTATGGAATAGACAAGACCTACACCTTCCTCAGTGAAAGGGACTCAAAACCCCATATTTCCCGCAGAGGAATATATCTGACTAGTAAGAATCTTAAAACCTATGTATTGATATGTCTCCGTAAGGGAATCAAGTCTGTCTAGACTGGCATAAACATGGCAGCGAGAATCAGCTCAAACCCAGTATAAAAAGAAATTTCAAAAACAAAACAAAAAAACTGCGAAATTCTTTACAATTCCTTCAGGGTCTCTGATGAAACCTGGAATGACCCTATCTACAACGACAGCTGGATGTGGCATAAGGCTGGACACTTGGGACTGAGAGGATTGGTGAGATTGGGTGAGCAAATGCAGACCCTTTAAAGCAATAATGCATGGCACCCATTCCATGGGTCCGAACTCTCCAGGTTGAAGGGAATATTACTACAGCTATAACATGTACGGGAAACCTAGAGAACGGACACACTGTGAATACGAAAGGTTTCTAAAACTCAACGAATAGTCCCTCTCCTGGTGCTCCGGTTTGACTTTCAATCTGCTTTACTATCAACCTCCCAACTTGGAGAGACAGCCCCTTTAACCTCCTGGTTCGCACAGGTTGCCAATTTGGCAGAGGATGAAAGGGAAGAGGGAGAACCAATGAGAGAGTAGCTGTTAGGCATTTGGATGGGCACATATCACTCTAACTTCCCGGGAGGAAGAAGAATTAACCAAAGTCTCAGCCCCCCACCAGGAAGCAGCATAGGTCCTGAACCAAAATTTTGGACTTGTTGTCAGCTCACAAAAAACGAGTTGAAAAACGGAGCTAAGGGGCACAGCAATTCACAAACTGGCCAAGTAATAAAGGACAAGTATCGTCCAAAAATCTGTTGAGGGAAGGCAACGAGACGGACTTGAAAGCGAGGCAGAATAGCAGGAAACAGATTTCAAGAGGTAAGTTGGAATCACCTTTAAGGCACAGGAAGATGGGCACAACATCGACAATGATGCACTTGGCCCAAAAGGGCGTATGTGTTTTCTCCTGAATATATTCAGGAGAAAACGCATACGCCCTTTTTGGCCAAGCAAGCAAGCCGGCAATGCAAATCTGCACTACAAAGAAGTATCACTTCCCACCGGTCAAAAGGGACATCCACAAAATGTGTAAAAACCAGAAAGGCAAGACAGGCCCTGGAGAACAGGGAGCCTTGTTATGCTGATGGGCAGGATGTAAATTGCCAACTGCCTCTCTGGAGGAGTGCATTGTGTTCCCTAAAACAAGTAAAGAACAGAGCTACAGAGCCAAGGGCATTTCCAGTCTAGGGAATATACCTTGGGAAAACTGAAAATCAATAAGACAGAGCCACCCCAAAATTTAGGGCTGCACTGCTTACAAGGACCTCAACTTGGGTTCACCTTAAATATCCCAGGAAATATAAAAATGGTTCAAAAATTTGTAGTACGTACGAACAATGGAATATCCCTCAGCCATGAAATCAATGTCATAAGACCAGTAGCAGCAAAATGGGTGGATTCAGGTACGATGATTCTAAGTGAAATAAGTCACACAGAAAAAGAAACTTATCATAAGATATCACTTATGAAAATCCTGTGAACATGGCTACACTTGAACTGAGTTAGGAAAGAGAACAGTGTCTCACATTTAGAAAACACTCTTATGCCTGCTTAAGGGGGAAGGAGAGGTGGGGTGATGCATAAAACCAGAGTTTGATATAAGCAGAGGTACCGTTCCAAAAACCAGCTATGGAATAGACAAGACCTACACCTTCCTCAGTGAAAGGGACTCAAAACCCCATATTTCCCTCAGAGGAATATATCTGACTAGTAAGAATCTTAAAACCTATGTATTGATATGTCTCCGTAAGGGAATCAAGTGTGTCTAGACTGGCATAAACATGGCAGCGAGAATCAGCTCAAACCCACTATAAAAAGGAATTTCAAAAACAAAACAAAAAAACTGCGAAATTCTTTACAATTCCTTCAGGGTCTCTGATGAAACCTGGAATGACCCTATCTACAACGACAGCTGGATGTGGCATAAGGCTGGACACTTGGGACTGAGAGGATTGGTGAGATTGGGTGAGCAAATGCAGACCCTTTAAAGCACAAATGCATGGCACCAATTCCATGAGTCCGAACTCTCCAGGTTGAAGGGAATATTACTACAGCTATAACATGTACGGGAAACCTAGAGTACAGACACACTGTGAATACGAAAGGTTTCTAAAACTCAACGAAGAGCCCCTCTCCTGGTGCTCCGGTTTGACTTTCCATCTGCTTTACTTTCAACCTCCCAACTTGGAGAGACAGGCCCTTTAACCTCCTGGTTCGCACAGGTTTCCAATTTGGCAGAGGATGAAAGGGAAGAGGGAGAACCTATGAGAGAGTAGCTGTTAGGCATTTGGATGGGCACATATCACTCTAACTTCCCGGGAGGAAGAAGAATTAACCAAAGTCTCAGCCCCCCACCAGGAACCAGCATAGGTCCTGAACCAAAATTTTGGACTTGCGGTCAGCTCACCAAAAACGAGTTGAAAAATGGAGCTCAGGGGCACAGCAATTCACAAACTGGCCGAGTAATAAAGAACAAGTATCCTCCAAAAATCTGTTGAGGGAAGGCAACGTGACGGAATTGAAAGCGAGGCAGAATAGCAGGAAACAGATTTCAAGAGGTAAGTTGGAATCGCCTTTAAGGCACAGGAAGAGGGGCACAACTTCGACAATGATGCACTTGGCCAAAAAGGGCGTATGCGTTTTCTCCTGAATATATTCAGGAGAAAACGCATACGCCCTTTTTGGCCTAGCAAGCAAGCAGGCAATGCAAATCTGCACTACAAAGAAGTATCACTTCCCACCGGTCAAAAGGGACATCCACAAAATGTGTAAAAACCAGAAAGGCAAGACAGGCCCTGGAGAACTGGGAGCCTTGTTATGCTGATGGGCGGGATGTAAATTGCCAACTGCCTCTCTGGAGGAGTGCATTGTGTTCCCTAAAACAGGTAAACAACAGAGCTACAGAGGCAAGGGCACTTCCAGTCTAGGGAATATACCTTGGGAAAACTGAAAATCAATAAGACAGAGCCAACCCAAAATTTAGGGCTGCAGTGCTTACAAGGACCTCAACTTGGGTACACCTTAAATATCCCAGGAAATATAAAAATGGTTCAAAAAATTGTGGTACTTACGTACGATGGAATATCCCTCAGCCATGAAATCAATGTCATAAGACCAGTGGCAGCAAAATGGGTGGATTCAAGTACGATGATTCTAAGTGAAATAAGTCACACAGAAAAAGAAACTTATCATAAGATATCACTTATGAAGATCCTGTTAACATGGCTACACTTGAACTGAGTTAGGAAAGAGAACAGTGTCTCACATTTAGAAAACACTCTTATGCCTGCTTAAGGGGGAAGGAGAGGTGGGGTGATGCATAAAACCAGAGTTTGATATAAGCACAGGTACCGTTCCAAAAACCAACTATGGAATAGACAAGACCTACACCTTCCTCAGTGAAAGGAATTCAAAACACCATATTTCCCGCAGAGGAATATATATGACTAGTAAGAATCTTAAAACCTATGTATTGATATGTCTCTGTAAGGGATTCAAGTGTGTCTAGACTGGCATAAACATGGCAGCGAGAACAGCTCAAAGCCACTATAAAAAGGAATTTCAAAAACAAAACAAAAAAACTGGGAAATTCTTTACAATTCCTTCAGGGTCTCTGATGAAAGCTGGAATGACCCTATCTACAACGACAGCTGGATGTGGCATAAGGCTGGACACTTGGGACTGAGACAATTGGTGAGATTGGGTGAACAAATGCAGAACTTTTAAAGCACAAATGCATGGCACCCATTCCATGAGTCCCAACTCTCCAGGTTGAAGGGAATATTACTACTGCTATATCATGTACGGGAAACCTAGGAAACGGACACACTGTGAATACGAAAGGTTTCTAAAACTCAACGAATAGCCCCTCTCCTGGTGCTCCGGTTTGACTTTCCATCTGCTTTACTATCAACCTCCCAACTTGGAGAGAGAGCCCCTTTAAACTCCTGGTTCGCACAGGTTGCCAATTTGGCAGAGGATGAAAGGGAAGAGGGAGAACCAATGAGAGAGTAGCTGTTAGGCATTTGGACGGGCACATATCACTGTAATTTCCCGGCAGGAAGAAGAATTAACCAAAGTCTCAGCCACCCACCGGGAACCAGTATAGGTCCTGAACCAAAATTTTGGACTTGCGGTCAGCTCACCAAAAACGAGTTGAAAAATGGAGCTCAGGGGCACAGCAATTCACAAACTGGCCTTGTAATAAAGGACAACTATCGCCAAAAATCTGTTGAGGGAAGGCAACAGGGCGGACTTGAAAGCGAGGCAGAATAGCAGGAAACAGATTTCAAGAGGTACGTTGGAATCGCCTTTAAAGCACAGGAAGAGGGGCACAACTTCGACAATGATGCACTTGGCCAAAAAGGGCGTATGCGTTTTCTCCTGAATATATACAGGAGAAAACGCATACGCCCATTTTGGCCAAGCAAGCAAGCGGGCAATGCAAATCTGCACTACAAAGAAGTATCACTTCCCACCGGTCAAAAGGGACATCCACAAAATGTGTAAAAAACAGAAAGGCAAGACAGGCCCTGGAGAACAGGGAGCCTTGCTATGCTGATGGGCGGGATGTAAATTGGCAACTGCCTCTCTGGAGGAGTGCATTGTGTTCCCTAAAACTAGTAATCAACAGAGCTACAGAGCAAAGGGCACTTCCAGTCTAGGGAATATACCTTGGGAAAACTGAATATCAATAAGACAGAGCCACCCCAAAATTTAGGGCTGCACTGCTTACAAGGACCTCAACCTGGGTCCACCTTAAATATCCCAGGAAATATAAAAATGGTTCAAAAAATTGTGGTACTTATGTACGATGGAATATCCCTCAGGCATGAAATCAATGTAATAAGACAAGTAGCAGCAAAATGGGTGGATTCAGGTACGATGATTCTAAGTGAAATAAGTCACAGAGAAAAAGAAACTTATCATAAGATATCACTTATGAAGATCCTGTAAACATGGCTACACTTGAACTGAGTTAGGAAAGAGAACAGTGTCTCACATTTAGAAAACACTCTTATGCCTGCTTAAGGGGGAAGGAGAGGTGGGGTGATGCATAAAACAAGAGTTTGATATAGGCACAGGTACCGTTCCAAAAACCAACTATGGAATAGACAAGACCTACACATTCCTCAGTGAAAGGGACTCAAAACCCCATATTTCCCGCAGAGGAATATATCTGACTAGTAAGAATATTAAAACCTATGGATTGATATGTCTCCGTAAGGGAATCAAGTGTGTCTAGACTGGCATAAACATGGCAGCGAGAATCAGCTCAAACCCACTCTAAAAAGGAATTTCAAAACCAAAACAAAAAAACTAGGAAATTCTTTACAATTCCTTCAGGTTCTCCGATGAAACCTGTAATGACCATATCTACAACGACAGCTCGATATGGCATAAGGCTGGACACTTGGGACTGAGAGGTTTGGTGAGATTGGGTGAGCAAATTCAGACCCTTTAAAGCAATAATGCATGGCACCCATTCCATGGGTCCCAACTCTCCAGGTTGAAGGGAATATTACTACAGTTATAACATGTACGGGAAACCTAGAGAACGGACACACTGTGAATACGAAAGGTTTCTAAAACTCAACGAAGAGCCCCTCTCCTGGTGCTCCGGTTTGACTTTCCATCTGCTTTACTATCAACCTCCCAACTTGGAGAGACAGACCCTTTAACCTCCTGGTTCGCACAGGTTGCCAATTTGGCAGAGGATGAAAGGGAAGAGGGAGAACCAATGAGAGAGTAGCTATTAGGCATTTGGACGGGCACATATCACTTTAGTTTCCCGGCAGGAAGAAGAATTAACCAAAGTCTCAGCCACCCACCGGGAACCAGTATAGGTCCTGAAACAAAATTTTGGACTTGCGGTCAGCTCACCAAAAACGAGTTGAAAAATGGAGCTCAGGGGCACAGCAACTCACAAACTGGCCGAGTAATAAAAGACAACTATCGTCCCAAAATCTGTTGAGGGAAGGCAACGAGGCAGACTTGAAAGCGAGGCAGAATAGCAGGAAACAGATTTCAAGAGGTACGTTGGAAACGCCTTTAAAGCACAGGAAGAGGGGCACAACTTCGACAATGATGCACTTGGCCAAAAAGGGCGTACGCATTTTCTCCTGAATATATTCAGGAGAAAACGCATACGCCCTTTTTGGCCAAGCAAGCAAGCGGGCAATGCAAATCTGCACTACAAAGAAGTATCACTTCCCACCGGTCAAAAGGGACATCCACAAAATGTGTAAAAACCAGAAAGGCAAGACAGGCCCTGGAGAACAGGGAGCCTTGTTATGCTGATGGGCGGGATGTAAATTGCCAACTGCCTCTCCGGAGGAGGGCATTGTGTTCCCTAAAACAAGTAAACAACAGAGCTACAGAGCCAAGGGCACTTCCAGTCTAGGGAATATACATTGGGAAAACTGAAAATCAATAAGACAGAGCCACCCCAAAATTTAGGGCTGCACTGCTTACAAGGACATCAACTTGGGTACACCTTAAATATCCCAGGAAATATAAAAATGGGTCCAAAAATTGTGGTACTTACGTACGATGGAATATCCCTCAGCCATGAAATCAATGTCATAAGACAAGTAGCAGCAAAATGGGTGGATTCAGGTACGATGATTCTAAGTGAAATAAGTCACACAGAAAAAGAAACTTATCATAAGATATCACTTATGAAGATCCTGTAAACATGGCTACACTTTAACTGAGTTAGGAAAGAGAACAGTGTCTCACATTTAGAAAACACTCTTATGCCTGCTTAAGGGGGAAGGAGAGGTGGGGTGATGCATAAAACCAGAGTTTGATATAAGCACAGGTACCGTTCCAAAAACCAACTATGGAATAGACAAGACCTACACCTTCCTCAGTGAAAGGGACTCAAAACCCCATATTTCCCGCAGAGGAATATATCTGACTAGTAAGAATCTTAAAACCTATGTATTGATATGTCTCCGTAAGGGAATCAAGTGTGTCTAGACTGGCATAAACATGGCAGCGAGAATCAGCTGAAACCCACTATAAAAAGGAATTTCAAAAACAAAACAAAAAAAAATGGGAAATTCGTTTCAATTCCTTCAGGGTCTCTGATGAAACCTGGAATGACCCTATCTACAGCAACAGCTGGATGTGGCATAAGGCTGGACGCTTGGGACTGAGAGGATTGGTGAGATTGGGTGAGCAAATGCAGACCCTTTAAAGCAATAATGCATGGCTCCCATTCCATGGGTCCGAACTCTCCAGGTTGAAGGGAATATTACTACAGTTATAACATGTACGGGAAACCTAGAGAACGGACACACTTTGAAATCGAAAGGTTTCTAAAACTCAATGAACAGTCCCTCTCCTGGTGCTCCGGTTTCACTTTCCATCTGCTTTACTATCAACTTCCCAACTTGGAGAGACAGCCCCTTTAACCTCCTGGTTCGCACAGGTTGCCAATTTGGCAGAGGATGAAACGGAAGTGGGAGAACCAATGAGAGAGTAGCTGTTAGGCATTTGGACGGGCACATATCACTGTAATTTCCCGGCAGGAAGAAGAATTAACCAAAGTCTCAGCCACCCACCGGGAACCAGTATAGGTCCTGAACCAAAATTTTGGACTTGCGGTCAGCTCACCAAACACGAGTTGAATAATGGAGCTCAGGGGCACAGCAATTCACAAACTGGCCGGGTAATAAAGGACAACTATCATCCAAAAATCTCTTGAGGGAAGGCAACGAGGCGGACTTCAAAGCGAGGCAGAATAGCAGGAAACAGATTTCAAGAGGTACGTTGGAATCGCCTTTAAAGCACAGGAAGAGGGGCACAACTTCGACAATGATGCACTTGGCCAAAATGGGCGTATGGGTTTTCTCCTGAATATATTCAGGAGAAAACGCATATGCCCTTCTTGGCCAAGCAAGCAAGCAGGCAATGCAAATCTGCACTACAAATAAGTATCACTTCCCACCGGTCAAAAGCGACATCCACAAAATGTGTAAAAACCCGAAAGGCAAGACAGGCCCTGGAGAACTGGGAGCCTTGTTATGCTGATGGGCTGGATGTAAATTGCCAACTGCCTCTCTGGAGGAGTGCATTGTGTTCCCCAAAACAAGTAAACAACAGAGCTACAGAGCCAAGGGCACTTCCAGTCTAGGGAATATTCCCTGGGAAAACTGAAAATCAATAAGACAGAGCCACCCCAAAATTTAGGGCTGCACTGCTTACAAGGACCTCAACTTGGGTACACCTTAAATATCCCAGGAAATATAAAAATGGTTCAGAAAATTGCGGTACTTACGTACGATGGAATATCCCTCAGACATGAAATCAATGTCATAAGACCAGTAGCAGCAAAATGGGTGGATTCAGGTACGATGATTCTAAGTGAAATAAGTCACACAGAAAAAGAACCTTATCATAAGATATCACTTATGAAGATCCTGTAAACATGGCTACACTTGAACTGAGTTAGGAAAGAGAACAGTGTCTCACATTTAGAAAACACTCTTATGCCTGCTTAAGGGGGAAGGAGAGGTGGGGTGATGCATAAAACCAGAGTGTGATATAAGCACAGGTACCGTTCCAAAAACCAACTATGGAATAGACAAGACCTACACCTTCCTCAGTGAAAGGGACTCAAAACCCCATATTTCCCTCAGAGGAATATATCTGACTAGTAAGAATCTTAAAACCTATGTATTGATATGTCTCCGTAAGGGAATCAAGTGTGTCTAGACTGGCATAAACATGGCAGCGAGAATTAGCTCAAACCCACTATAAAAAGGAATTTCAAAAACAAAACAAAAAAACTAGGAAATTCTTTACAATTCCTTCAGGGTCTCTGATGAAACCTGGAATGACCTTATCTACAATGACAGCTGGATGTGGCATAAGGAGGGACACTTGGGACTGAGATGATTGGTGAGATTGGGTGAGCAAATGCAGACCCTTTAAAGCACAAATGCCTGGCACCCATTCCATGGGTCCCAACTCTCCAGGTTGAAGGGAATATTACTACAGTTATAACATGTACGGGAAACCTAGAGAACGGACACACTGTGAAATCGAAAGGTTTCTAAAACTCAATGAACAGTCCCTCTCCTGGTGCTCCGGTTTGACTTTCCATCTGCTTTACTATCAACCTCCCAACTTAGAGAGACAGCCCCTTTAACCTCCTGGTTCGCACAGGTTGCCAATTTGGCAGAGGATGAAAGGGAAGAGGGAGAACCAATGAGAGATTAGCTGTTAGGCATTTGGACGGTCACATATCACTGTAGTTTCCCGGCAGGAAGAAGAATTAACCAAAGTCTCAGCCACCCACCGTGAACCAGTATAGGTCCTGAACCAAAGTTTTGGACTTGCGGTCAGCTCACCAAAAACGAGTTGAAAAATGGAGCTCAGGGGCACAGCAATTCACAAACTGGCCGAGTAATAAAGGACAACTATCGTCCAAAAATCTGTTGAGGGAAGGCAACGAGGCGGACTTGAAAGCGAGGCAGAATAGCAGGAAACAGATTTCAAGAGGTACGTTGGAATCGCCTTTAAAGCACAGGAAGAGGTGCCCAACTTCGACAATGATGCACTTGGCCAAAAGGGCGTATGCGTTTTCTCCTGAATATATTCAGGAGAAAACACATACGCCCTTTTTGGCCAAGCAAGCAAGCGGGCAATGCAAATCTGCACTACAAAGACGTATCACTTCCCACCGGTAAAAGGGACATCCACAAAATGTGTAAAATCCAGAAAGGCAAGACAGGCCCTGGAGAACAGGGAGCCTTGTTATGCTGATGGGCGGGATGTAAATTGCCAACTGCCTCTCTGGGGGAGTGCATTGTGTTCCCTAATACAAGTAAACAACAGAGCTACAGAGCCAAGGGCACTTCCAGTCTAGGGAATATTCCTTGGGAAAACTGAAAATCAATAAGACAGAGCCACCCCAAAATTTAGGGCTGCACTGCTTACAAGGACCTCAACTTGGGTACACCTTAAATATCCCAGGAAATATATAAATGGTTCAAAAAATTGTGGTACTTACGTACGATGGAATATCCCTCAGCCATGAAATCAATGGCATAAGACCAGTAGCAGCAAAATGGGTGGATTCAGGTACGATGATTCTAAGTGAAATAAGTCACACAGAAAAAGAAACTTATCAAAAGATATCACTTATGAAGATCCTGTACACATGGCTACACTTGAACTGAGTTAGGAAAGAGAACAGTGTCTCACATTTAGAAAACACTCTTATGCCTGCTTAAGGGGGAAGGAGAGGTGGGGCGATGCATAAAACCAGAGTTTGATATAAGCACAGGTACCGTTCCAAAAACCAACTATGGAATAGAAAAGACCTACACCTTCCCCAGTGAAAGGGACTCAAAACCCCATATTTCCCGCAGAGGAATATATCTGACTAGTAAGAATCTTAAAACCTATGTATTGATATATCTCCGTAAGGGAATCAAGTGTGTCTAGACTGGCATAAACATGGCAGCGAGAATCAGCTCAAACCCAGTATAAAAAGGAATTTCAAAAACAAAATAAAAAAACTAGGAAATTCTTTTCAATTCCTTCAGGGTCTCTGATGAAACCTGGAATGACCCTATCTACAACGACAGCTGGATGTGTCATAAGGCTGGACACTTGGGACTGAGAGGATTGGTGAGATTGGGTGAGCAAATGCAGACCCTTTAAAGCAATAATGCATGGCACCCATTCCATGGGTCCCAACTCTCCAGGTTGAAGGGAATATTACTAAAGCTGTAACATATATGGGAAACCTAGAGAACGGACACACTGAAATCTAAAGGTTTCTAAAACTCAACGAATAGTCCCTCTCCTGGTGCTCCGGTTTGACTTTCCATCTGCTTTACTATCTACCTCCCAACTTGGAGAGACAGCCCCTTTAACCTCCTGGTTCGCACAGGTTGCCAATTTGGCAGAGGTTGAAAGGGAAGAGGGACAACCAATGAGAGAGAAGCTGTTAGGCATTTGGACGGGCACATATCACTGTAATTTCCCGGCAAGAAGAATTAACAAATGTCTCAGCCACCCACGGGAACCAGTATAGGTCCTGAACCAAAATTTTGGACTTGCGGTCACCTCACCAAAAACGAGTTGAAAAATGGAGCTCAGGGGCACAGCAATTCACAAACTGGCCGAGTAATAAAGGTCAACAATCGTACAAAAATCTCTTGAGGGAAGGCAACGAGGCGGACTTGAAAGCGAGGCAGAATAGCAGGAAAGAGATTTCAAGAGGTACGTTGGGATCGCCTTTAAAGCACAGGAAGAGGGGCACAACTTCGACAATGATGCACTTGGCCAAAAAGGGCGTATGCGTCTTCTCCTGAATATATTCAGGAGAAAACGCATACGCCCTTCTTGGCCAAGCAAGCAAGAGGGCAATGCAAATCTGCACTACAAAGAAGTATCACTTCCCACCGGTCAAAAGCGACATCCACAAAATGTGTAAAAAACAGAAAGGCAAGACAGGCCCTGGAGAACTGGGAGCCTTGTTATGCTGATGGGCTGGATGTAAATTGCCAACTGCCTCTCTGGAGGAGTGCATTGTGTTCCCTAATACAAGTAAAGAACAGAGCTACAGAGCCAAGGGCACTTCCAGTCTAGGGAATATACCTTGGGAAAATTGAAAATCAATAAGACAGAGCCACCCCAAAATTTAGGGCTGCACTGCTTACAAGGACCTCAACTTGGGTACACATTAAATATCCCAGGAAATATAAAAATGGTTCATAAAATTGCGGTACTTACGTACGATGGAATATCCCTCAGCCATGAAATCAATGTCATAATACCAGTAGCAGCAAAATGGGTGGATTCAGGTACGATGATTCTAAGTGAAATAAGTCACAGAGAAAAAGAAACTTATCATAAGATATCACTTATGAAGATCCTGTAAACATGGCTACACTTGAACTGAGTTAGGAAAGAGAACAGTGTCTCACATTTAGAAAACACTCTTATGCCTGCTTAAGGGGGAAGGAGAGGTGGGGCGATGCACAAAACCAGAGTTTGATATAAGCACAGGTACCGTTCCAAAAACCAACTATGGAATAGAAAAGACCTACACCTTCCCCAGTGAAAGGGACTCAAAACCCCATATTTCCCGCAGAGGAATATATCTGACTAGTAAGAATCTTAAAACCTATGTATTGATATGTCTCCGTAAGGGAATCAAGTGTGTCTAGACTGGCATAAACATGGCAGCGAGAATCAGCTCAAACCCACGATAAAAAGGAATTTCAAAAACAAAACAAAAAAACTAGGAAATTCATTTCAATTCCTTCAGGGTCTCTGATGAAACCTGGAATGACCCTATCTACAACGACAGCTGGATGTGTCATAAGGCTGGACACTTGGGACTGAGAGGATTGGTGAGATTGGGTGAGCAAATGCAGACCCTTTAAAGCAATAATGCATGGCACCCATTCCATGGGTCCCAACTCTCCAGGTTGAAGGGAATATTACTACAGTTATAGCATGTACAGCAAACCTAGAGAACGGACACACTGTGAATACGAAAGGTTTCTAAAACTCAACGAATAGTCCCTCTCCTGGTGCTCCGGTTTGACTTTCCATCTGCTTTACTATCAACCTCCCAACTTGGAGAGACAGCCCCTTTAACCTCCTGGTTCGCACAGGTTGCCAATTTGGCAGAGGATGAAAGGGAAGTGGGAGAACCAATGAGAGAGTAGCTGTTAGGCATTTGGACGGGCACATATCACTGTAATTTCCTGGCAGGAAGAAGAATTAACCAAAGTCTCAGCCACCCACCGGGAACCAGTATAGGTCCTGAACCAAAATTTTGGACTTGCGGTCAGCTCACAAAAAACGAGTTGAAAAATGGAGCTCAGGGGCACAGCAATTCACAAACAGGCCGAGTAATAAAGGACAACTATTGTCCAAAAATCTGTTGAGGGAAGGCAACGAGGCGGACTTGAAAGCGAGGCAGAATAGCAGGAAACAGATTTCAAGAGGTACGTTGGAATCGCCTTTAAAGCACAGGAAGAGGGGCACAACTTCGACAATGATGCACTTGGCCAAAAAGGGCGTATGCGTTTTCTCCTGAATATATTCAGGAGAAAACGCATACGCCCTTTTTGGCCAAGCAAGCAAGCGGGAAATGCAAATCTGCACTACAAAGAAGTATCACTTCCCACCGGTCAAAAGGGACATCCACAAAATGTGTAAAAACCCGAAAGGCAAGACAGACCCTGGAGAACAGGGAGCATTGTTATGCTGATGGGCGGGATGTAAACTGCGAACTGCCTCTATGGAGGAGTGCATTGTGTTCCCTAAAACAAGTAAAGAACAGAGCTACAGAGCCAAGGGCACTTCCAGTCTAGGGAATATACCTTGGGAAAACTGAAAATCAATAAGACAGTGCCACCCCAAAATTTAGGGCTGCACTGCTTACAAGGACCTCAACTTGGGTACACCTTAAATATCCCAGGAAATATAAAAATGGTTCATAAAATTGCGGTACTTACGTACGATGGAATATCCCTCAGCCATGAAATCAATGTCATAATACCAGTAGCAGCAAAATGGGTGGATTCAGGTACGATGATTCTAAGTCAAATAACTCACAGAGAAAAAGAAACTTATCATAAGATATCACTTATGAAGATCCTGTAAACATGGCTACACTTGAACTGAGTTAGGAAAGAGAACAGTGTCTCACATTTAGAAAACACTCTTATGCCTGCTTAAGGGGGAAGGAGAGGTGGGGTGATGCATAAAACCAGAGTTTGATATAAGCACAGGTACCGTTCCAAAAACCAACTATGGAATAGACAAGACCTACACCTTCCTCAGTGAAAGGGACTCAAAACCCCATATTTCCCGCAGAGGAATATATCTGACTAGTAAGAATCTTAAAACCTATGTATTGATATGTCTCCGTAAGGGAATCAAGTGTGTCTAGACTGGCATAAACATGGCAGCGAGAATCAGCTCAAACCCACTATAAAATGGAATTTCAAAAACAAAACAAAAAAACTGGGAAATTCTTTACAATTCCTTCAGGGTCTCTGATGAAACCTGGAATGACACTATCTACAATGACAGCTGGATGTGGCATAAGGAGGGACACTTGGGACTGAGACGATTGGTGAGATTGGGTGAGCAAATGCAGACCCTTTAAAGCACAAATGCCTGGCACCCATTCCATGGGTCCCAACTCTCCAGGTTGAAGGGAATATTACTACAGCTATAACATGTACGGGAAACCTAGAGAACGGACACACTGTGAATACGAAAGGTTTCTAAAACTCAACGAATAGTCCCTCTCCTGGTGCTCCGGTTTGACTTTCCATCTGCTTTACTATCAACCTCCCAACTTGGAGACACAAACCCTTTAACCTCCTGGTTTGCACAGGTTGCCAATTTGGCAGAGGATGAAAGGGAAGAGAGAGAACCAATGAGAGAGTAGCTGTTAGGCATTTGGACGGGCACATATCACTGTAATTTCCCGGCCGGAAGAAGAATTAACCAAAGTCTCAGCCACCCACCGGGAACCAGTATAGGTCCTGAACCAAAATTTTGGACTTGCGGTCAGCTCCCCAAAAACGAGTTGAAAAATGGAGCTCAGGGGCACAGCAATTCACAAACTGGCCGAGTAATAAAGGACAACTATCGTCCAAAAATCTGTTGAGGGAAGTCAACGAGGCGGACTTGAATGCGAAGCAGAATAGCAGGAAACAGATTTCAAGAGATACGTTGGAATCGCCTTTAAAGCACAGGAAGAGGGGACCAACTTCGACAATGATGCCCTTGGCCAAAATGGGCGTATGCGTTTTCTCCTGAATATATTCAGGAGAAAACGCATTCGCCCATTTTGGCCAAGCAAGCAATCGGGCAATGCAAATCTGCACTACAAAGAAGTATCACTTCCCACCGGTCAAAAGGGACGTCCACAAAATGTGTAAAAACCAGAAAGGCAAGACAGGCCCTGGAGAACAGGGAGACTTGTTATGCTGATGGGCCGGATGTAAATTGCCAACTGCCTCTCTGGAGGAGTGCATTGTGTTACCTAAAACAAGTAAACAACGGAGCTACAGAGCCAAGGGCACTTCCAGTCTAGGGAATATACCTTGGGAAAACTGAAAATCAATAAGACAGAGCCACCCCAAAATTTAGGGCTGCACTGCTTACAAGGACCTCAACTTGGGTACACCTTAAATATCCCAGGAAATATAAAAATGGTTCAAAAAATTGTGGTACTTACGTACGATGGAATATCCCTCAGCCATGAAATCAATGTCATAAGACCAGTAGCAGCAAAATGGGTGGATTCAGGTACGATGATTCTAAGTGAAATAAGTCACACAGAAATAGAAACTTATCATAAGATATCACTTATGAAGATCCTGTAAACATGGCTACACTTGAACTGAGTTAGGAAAGAGAACAGTGTCTCACATTTAGAAAACACTCTTATGCCTGCTTAAGGGAAAAGAGAGGTGGGGTGATGCATACAACCAGAGTTTGATATAAGCACAGGTACCGTTCCAAAAACCAACTATGGAATAGACAAGGCCTACACCTTCCTCAGTGCAAGGGACTCAAAACACCATATTTCCCGCAGAGGAATATATCTGACTAGTAAGAATCTTAAAACCTATGTATTGATATGTCTCTGTAAGGGAATCAAGTGTGTCTAGACTGGCATAAACATGGCAGCGAGAATCAGCTGAAACACAATATAAAAAGGAATTTCAAAAACAAAACAAAAAAACTGGGAAATTCTTTACAATTCCTTCAGGGTCTCTGATGAAACCTGGAATGACTTTTTCTACAACGAGAGCTGGATGTGGCATAAGGAAGGAAACTTGGGACTGAGACGATTTGTGAGATTGGGTGAGCAAATGCAGACCCTTTAAAGCACAAATGCCTGGCACCCATTCCATGGGTCCCAACTCTCCAGGTTGAAGGGAATATTACTACAGCCATAACATATACGGGAAACCTAGAGAACGGACACACTGTGAATACGAAACGTTTCTAAAACTCAACTAATAGTCCCTCTCCTGGTGCTCCGGTTTGACTTTCCATCTGCTTTACTATCAACCTCCCAACTTGGAGAGACAGCCCCTTTAACCTCCTGGTTCGCACAGGTTGCCAATATGGCAGAGGATGAAAGGGAAGAGGGAGAACCAAAGAGAGAGTAGCTATTAGGTATTTGGACGGGCACATATCACTGTAATTTCCCGGCATGAAGAGGAATTAACCAAAGTCTCAGCCCCCCACCGGGAACCAGTATAGGTCCTGAACCAAAATTTCGGACTTGCTGTCAGCTCACCAAAAACGAGTTGAAAAAAGGAGCTCAGGGACACAGCAATTCACAAACTGGCCGAGTAATAAAGGACAACTATCGTCCAAAAATCTGTTGAGGGAAGGCAACGAGGCGGACTTGAAAGCGAGGCAGAATAGCAGGAAACAGATTTCAAGAGTTACGTTGGAATCGCCTTTAAAGCACAGGAAGAGGGGCACAACTTCGACAATGATGCACATGCTCAAAAAGGGCGTATGCGTTTTCTCCTGAATATATTCAGGAGAAAACGCATACGCCCTTTTTGGCCAAGCAAGCAAGCGGGCAATGCAAATCTGCACTACAAAGAAGTATCACTTCCCACCGGTCAAAAGGGACATCCACAAAATGTGTAAAAACCAGAAAGGCAAGACAGGTCCCGGAGAACAGGGAGCCTTGTTATGCTGATGGGCGGGATGTAATTTGCCAACTGCCTCTCTGGAGGAGTGCATTGTGTTCCCTAAAACAAGTAAAGAACAGAGCTACAGAGCCAAGGGCACTTCCAGTCCAGGGAATATACCTTGGAAAAACTGAAAATCAATAAGGAAGAGCCACCCCAAAATTTAGGGCTGCACTGCTTACAAGGACCTCAACTTGGATACACCTTAAGTATCCCAGGAAATATAAAAATGGTTCAAAAAATTGTGGTACTTACGTACGATGGAATATCCCTCAGCCATGAAATCAATGTCATAAGACCAGTAGCAGCAAAATGGGTGGATTCAGGTACGATGATTCTAAGTGAAATAAGTCACACAGAAAAAGAAACTTATCATAAGATATCACTTATGAAGATCCTATAAACATGGCTACACTTGAACTGAGTTAGGAAAGAGAACAGTGTCTCATATTTAGAAAACACACTTATGCCTGCTTAAGGGGGAAGGAGAGGTGGCGTGATGCATAAAACCAGAGTTTGATATAAGCACAGGTACCGTTCCAAAAACCAACTATGGAATAGACAAGACCTACACCTTCCTCAGTGAAAGGGACTCAAAACACCATATTTCCCGCAGAGGAATATATCTGACTAGTAAGAATCTTAAAACCTATGTATTGATATGTCTCCGTAAGGGAATCAAGTGTGTCTACACTGCCATAAACATGGCAGCGGGAATCAGCTCAAGCCCACTATAAAAAGGAATTTCAAAAACAAAACAAAAAAACTGGGAAATTCTTTACAATTCCTTCAGGGTCTCTGATGAAACCTGGAATGACCCTACCTACAACGACAGCTGGATGTGGCATAAGGAGGGACACTTGGGACTGAGACGATTGGTGAGATTGGGAGAGCAAATGCAGACCCTTTAAAGCACAAATGCTTTTCACCCATTCCATGAGTCCCAACTCTCCAGGTTGAAGGGAATATTACTACAGCTATAACATGTACGGGAAACCTAGAGAACGGACACACTGTTAATACGAAAGGTTTCTAAATCTCAACGAATCGTCCCTATCCTGGTGCTCCGGTTTGACTTTCCATCTGCTTTACTATCAACCTCCCAACTTGGAGAGACAGCCCCTTTAACCTCCTGGTGCGCACAGGTTGCCAATTTGGCAGAGGATGAAAGGGAAGAGGGAGAACCAATGAGAGAGTAGCTGTTAGGCAGTTGGACGGGCACATATCACTGTAATTTCCCGGCAGGAAGAAGAATTAACCAAAGTCTCAGCCACCCACAGGGAACCAGTATAGGTCCTGAACCAAAATTTTGGACTTGCGGTCAGCTCACCAAAAACGAGTTGAAAAAAGGAGCTCAGGGGCACAGCCATTCACAAACTGGCCGAGAAATAAAGGGCAACTATCGTCCAAAAATCTGTTGAGGGAAGGCAACGAGGCGGACTTGAAAGCGAGGCAGAATAGCAGGAAACAGATTTCAAGAGGTACGTTGGAATCGCCTTTAAAGCACACGAAGAGGGGCACAACTTCGACAATGATGCACTTGGCCAAAAAGGGCGTATGCGTTTTCTCCTGAATATATTCAGGAGAAAACGCATACGCCCTTTTTGGCCAAGCAAGCAAGCGGGCAATGCAAATCTGCACTACAAAGAAGTATCACTTCTCACCGGTCAAAAGGGACATCCACAAAATGTGTAAAAACCCGAAAGGCAAGACAGGCCCTGGAGAACAGGGAGCCTTGTTATGCTGATGGGCGGGATGTAAATTGCCAACTGCCTCTCTGGAGGAGTGCATTGTGTTCCCTAAAACAAGTAAAGAACAGAGCTACAGAGCCAAGGGCACTTCCAGTCTAGGGAATATACCTTGGGAAAACTGAAAATCAATAAGAGAGAGCCACCCCAAAATTTAGGGCTGCACTGCTTACAAGGACCTCTACTTGGATACACCTTAAGTATCCCAGGAAATATAAAAATGGTTCAAAAAATTGTGGTACTTACGTACGATGGAATATCTCTCAGCCATGAAATCAATGTCATAAGACCAGTAGCAGCAAAATGGGTGGATTCAGGTACTATGATTCTAAGTGAAATAAGTCACACAGAAAAAGAAACTTATCATAAGATATCACTTATGAAGGTCCTATAAACATGGCTACACTTGAACTGAGATAGGAAAGAGAACAGTGTCTCATATTTAGAAAACACTCTTATGCCTGCTTAAGGGGGAAGGAGAGGTGGGGTGATGCATAAAACCAGAGTTTGATATAAGCACAGGTACCGTTCCAAAAACCAACTATGGAATAGACAAGACCTACACCTTCCTCAGTGAAAGGGACTCAAAACCCCATATTTCTCGCAGAGGAATATATCTGACTAGTAAGAATCTTAAAACCTATGTATTGATATGTCTCCGTAAGGGAATCAAGTGTGTCTAGACTGGCATAAACATGACAGCGAGAATCAGCTCAAACCCACTATAAAAAGGAATTTCAAAAACAAAACAAAAAAACTGGGACATTCTTTACAATTCCTTCAGGGTCCCTGAAGAAACCTGGAATGACCCTAACTACAACGACAGCTGGATGTGGCATAAGGAAGGACACTTGGGACTGAGAGGTTTGGTGAGATTGGGTGAGCAAATGCAGACCCTTTAAATCACAAATTCCTGGCATCCATTCCATGGGCCCCAACTCTCCAGGTTGAAGGGAATATTACTACAGCTATTACATGTACGGGAAACCTAGAGAACGGACACACTGTGAATACGAAAGGTTTCTAAAACTCAACGAATATTTCCTCTCCTGGTGCTCTGGTTTGACTTTTCATCTGCTTTACTATCAACCTCCCAACTTGGAGAGACAGCCCCTTTAACCTCCTGGTTCACACAGGTTGCCAATTTGGCAGAGGATGAAAGGGAAGAGGGAGGACCAATGAGAGAGTAGCTGTTAGGCATTTGGACGGGCACATATCACTCTAATTTCCCGGCAGGAAGAAGAATTAACCAAAGTCTCAGCCACCCACCGGGAACCAGTATAGGTCCTGAACCAAAATTTTGGACTTGCGGTCAGCTCACCAAAAACGAGTTGAATAATGGAGCTCAGGGTCACAGCAATTCAAAACCTGGCCGAGTAATAAAGGACAACTATCGTCCAAAAATCTGTTGAGGGAAGGCAACGAGGTGGACTTGAATGCGAGGCAGAATAGCAGGAAACAGATTTCAAGAGGTACATTGGAATCGCCTTTAAAGCACAGGAAGAGGGGCACAACTTCGACAATGATGCACTTGGCCAAAAAGTGTGTATGCGTTTTCTCCTGAATATATTCAGGAGAAAATACATACGCCCTTTTTGGCCAAGCAAGCAAGCGGGCAATGCAAATCTGCACCACAAAGAAGTATCACTTCCCACCGGTCAAAAGGGACATCCACAAAATGTGTAAAAACCAGAAAGGCAAGACAGGCCCTGGAGAACAGGGAGCCTTGTTATGCTGACGGGCGGGATGTAAATTGCCAACTGCTTCTCTGGAGGAGTGCACTGTGTTCCCTAATACAAGTAAACAACAGAGCTACAGAGCCAAGGGCACTTCCAGTCTAGGGAATATACCTTGGGAAAACTGAAAATCAATAAGACAGAGCCACCCCAAAATTTAGGGCTGCACTGCTTACAAGGACCTCAACTTGGATACACATTAAGTATCCCAGGAAATATAAAAATGGTTCAAAAAATTGTGGTACTTACGTACGATGGAATATCCCTCAGCCATGAAATCAATGTCATAAGACCAGTAGTAGCAAAATGGGTGGATTCAGGTACGATGATTCTAAATGAAATAAGTCACACAGAAAAAGAAACTTATCATAAGATATCACTTATGAAGATCCTGTAAACATGGCTACACTTGAACTGAGTTAGGAAAGAGAACAGTTTCTCATATTTAGAAAACACCCTTATGCCTGCTTAAGGGGGAAGGAGAGGTGGGGTGATGCATAAAACCAGAGTTTGATATAAGCACAGGTACCGTTCCAAAAACCAACTATGGAATAGACAAGACCTACACCTTCCTCAGTGAAAGGGACTCAAAACCCCATATTTCCCGCAGAGGAATATATCTGACTAGTAAGAGTCTCAAAACCTATGTATTGATATGTCTCCGTAAGGGAATCAAGTGTGTCTAGACTGGCATAAACATGGCAGCGAGAATCAGCTCAAACCCACTATAAAAAGGAATTTCAAAAACAAAACAAAAAAACTGGGAAATTCTTTACAATTCCTTCAGGGTCTCTGATGAAACCTGGAATGAACCTATCTACAACAACAGCTGGATGTGGCATAAGAAGGGACACTTGGGACTGAGACGATTAGTGAGATTGGGTGAGCAAATGCAGACCCTTTAAAGCAAAAATGCCTGGCACCCATTCCATGGGTCCAAACTCTCCAGGTTGAAGGGAATATTACTACAGCTATAACATGTACGGGAAACCTAGAGAAAGGACACACTGTGAATACGAAAGGTTTCTAAAACTCAACGAATAGTCCCTCTCCTGGTGATCCGGTTTGACTTTACATCTGCTTTACTATCAACCTCCCAACTTGGAGAGACAGCCCCTTTAACCTCCTGGTTCGCACATGTTGCCAATTTGGCAGAGGATGAAAGGGAAGAGGGAGAACCAATGAGAGAGTAGCTGTTAGGCATTTCGACGGGCACATATCACTCTAACTTCCCGGCAGGAAGAAGAATTAACCAAAGTCTCAGCCACCCACCGGGAAACAGTATAGGTCCTGAACCAAAATTTTGGACTTGCGGTCAGCTCACCAAAAACGAGTTGAAAAATGGAGCTCAGGGGCACAGCAATTCACAAACTGGCCGAGTAATAAAGGACAACTATCATCCAAAAATCTGTTGAGGGAAGGCAACGAGGCGGACTTGAAAGCGAGGCAGAATAGCAGGAAACAGATTTCAAGAGGTACGTTGGAATTGCCTTTAAAGCACAGGAAGAGGGGCACAACTTCGACAATGATGCAGTTGGCCAAAAAGGGCGTATGTGTTTTCTCCTGAATATATTCAGGAGAAAACGCATACGCCCTTTTTGGCCAAGCAAGCAAGCGGGCAATGCAAATCTGCACTACAAAGAAGTATCACTTCCCACCGGTCAAAAGGGAAATCCACAAAATGTGTAAAATCCAGAAATGCAATACAGGCCCTGGAGAACATGGAGCCTTGTTATGCTGATGGGCGGGATGTAAACTGCCAACTGCCTCTCTGGAGGAGTGCATTGTGTTCCCTAAAACAAATAAACAACAGAGCTACAGAGCCAAGGGCACTTCAAGTGTAGGGAATATACCTTGGGAAAACTGAAAATCGATAAGACAGAGCCACCCCAAAATTTAGGGCTGCACTGCTTACAAGGACCTCAACTTGTGTACACCTTAAATATCCCAGGAAATATAAAAATGGTTCAAAAAATTGTGGTACTTACGTACGATGGAATATCCCTCAGCCATGAAATCAATGTCATAAGACCAGTAGCAGCAAAATGGGTGGATTCAGGTACGATGATTCTAAGTGAAATAAGTCACAGAGAAAAAGAAACTTATCATAAGATATCACTTATGAAGATCCTGTAAACATGGCTACATTTTAACTGAGTTAGGAAAGAGAACAGTGTCTCACATTTAGAAAACACGCTTATGCCTGCTTAAGGGGGAAGGAGAGGTGGGGTGATGCATAAAACCAGGGTTTGATAAAAGCACAGGTACCGTTCCAAAAACCAACTATGGAATAGACAAGACCTACACCTTCCTCAGTGAAAGGGACTCAAAACCCCATATTTCCCGTAGAGGAATATATCTGACTAGTAAGAATCTTAAAACCTATGTATTGATATGTCTCTGTAAGGGAATCAAGTGTGTCCAGACTGGCATAAACATGGCAGCAAGAATCAGCTCAAACCCACTATAAAAAGGAATTTCAAAAACAAAACAAAAAAACTGGGAAATTCTTTACAATTCCTTCAGGGTCTCTGATGAAACCTCGAATGACCGTATCTACAATGACAGCTGGATGTGGCATAAGGAGGGACACTTGGGACTGAGACGATTGGTGAGATTGGGTGAGGAAATGCAGACCCTTTAAAGCACAAATGCCTGGCACCCATTCCATGGCTACCAACTCTCCAGGTTGTAGGGAATATTACTACAGATATAACATGTACGGGAAACCTAGGGAACGGACACACTGTGAATACGAAAGGTTTCTAAAACTCAACGAATAGTCCCTCTCCTGGTGCTCCGTTTTGACTTTCCATCTCCTTTACTATCAAACTCCCAACTTGGAGAGACATCCCCTTTAACCTCCTGGTTCGCACAGGTTGCCAATTTGGCAGAGGATGAAAGGGAAGAGGGAGAACCAATGAGGGAATAGCTGTTAGGCATTTGGACGGGCACATATCACTCTAATTTCCTGGCAGGAAGAAGAATTAAGCAAAGTCTCAGCCACTCACCGGGAACCAGTATAACTCCTGAATCAAAATTTTGGAATGCGGTCAGCTCACAAAAAACGAGTTGAAAAATGGAGCTCAGGGGCACAGCAATTCACAAAGAAGCCGAGTAATAAAGGACAACTATCGTCCAAAAATCTGTTGAGGGAAGGCAACGAGGCGGACTTGAAAGCGAGGCAGAATAGCAGGAAACAGATTTCAAGAGGTACTTTGGAATAGCCTTTAAAGCACAGGAAGAGGGGCACAACTTCGACAATGATGCACTTGGCCAAAAAGGGCGTATGCGTTTTCTCCTGAATATATTCAGGAGAAAACGCATACGCCCTTTTTGGCCAAGCAAGCAAGAGGGCAATGCAAATCTGCACTACAAAGAAGTATCACTTCCCACCGGTCAAAAGGGACATCCACAAAATATGTAAAAACCAGAAAGGCAAGACAGGCCCTGGAGAACAGGGAGCCTTGTTATGCTGATGGGCGGGATGTAAATTGCCAACTGCCTCTCTGGAGGAGTGCATTGTGTTCCCTAAAACAATTTAAGAACAGAGCTACAGAGCCAAGGGCACTTCCAGTCTAGGGAATATACCTTGGGAAAACTGAAAATCAATAAGACAGAGCAACCCCAAAATTTACGGCTGCACTGCTTACAAGGACCTCAACTTGGGTACAGCTTAAATATCCCAGGAAATATAAAAATGGTTCAAAAAATTGTGGTACTCACGTACGATGGAATATCCCTCAGCCATGACGTCAATGTCATAAGACCAGTAGCAGCAAAATGGGTGGATTCAGGTACGATGATTCTAAGTGAAATAAGTCACACAGATAAAGCAACTTATCATAAGATATCACTTATGAAGATCCTGTAAACATGGCTACACTTGAACTGAGTTAGGAAAGAGAACAGTGTCTCACATTTAGAAAACACTCCTATGCCTGCTTAAGGGGGAAGGAGAGGTGGGGTGATGCATAAAACCAGAGTTTGATATAAGCACAGGTAGCGTTCCAAAAACCAACTATGGAATAGACAAGACATACAGCTTCCTCAGTGAAAGGGACTCAAAATCCCATATTTCCAGGAGAGGAATATATCTGACTAGTAAGAATCTTAAAACCTATGTATTGATATGTCTCCGTAAGGGAATCAAGTGTGTCTAGACTGGCATAAACATGGCAGCGAGAATCAGCTCAAACCCACTATAAAAAGGAATTTCAAAAACAAAACAAAAAAACTGGGAAATTCCTTACAATTCCTTCAGGGTCTCTGATGAAACCTGGAATGACCCTATCTACAATGACAGCTGGATGTGGCATAAGGAGGGACACTTGGGACTGAGACGATTGGTGAGATTGGGTGAGCAAATGCAGACCCTTTAAAGCACAAAGGCCTGGCACCCATTCCATGGGTCCCAACTCTCCAGGTTGAAGGGAATATTACTCCAGCTATAACATGTACGGGAAACCTAGAGAACGGACACACTGTGAATACGAAAGGTTTCTAAAACTCAACGAATAATCCCTGTCCTGGTGCTCCGGTTTGACTTTCCATCTGCTTTACTATCAACCTCCCAACTTGGAGAGACAGCCCCTTTAACCTCCCGGTTCGCACAGGTTGCCAATTTGGCAGAGGATGAAAGGGAAGAGGGAGAAAGAATGAGAGAGTAGCTGTTAGGCATTTGGACGGGCACATATCACTGTAATTTCCCGGCAGGAAGAAGAATTAACCAATGTCTCAGCCACCCACCGGGAACCAGTATAGGTCCTGAACCAAAATTTTGGACTTGCTGTCAGCTCACCAAAAACGAGTTGAAAAATGCATCTCAGGGGCACAGCAATTCACAAACTGGCCGAGTAATAAAGGACAACTATCGTCCAAAAATCTGTTGATGGAAGGCAACGAGGCGGACTTGAAAGCGAGGCAGAATAGCAGGAAACAGATTTCAAGAGTTACGTTGGAATCGCCTTTAAAGCACAGGAAGAGGGGCACAACTTCGACAATGATGCACTTGGCCAAAAAGGCTGTATGCGTTTTCTCCTGAATATATCCAGGAGAAAACGCATACGCCCTTTTTGGCCAAGCAAGCAAGCGGGCAATGCAAATCTGCACTACAAAGAAGTATCACTTCCCACCGGTCAAAAGGGACATCCACAAAATGTGTAAAAACCAGAAAGGCAAGACAGGCCCTGGAGAACAGGGAGCCTTGTTATGCTGATGGGCGGGATGTAAATTGCCAACTGCCTCTCTGGAGGAGTGCACTGTGTTCCCTAAAACAAGTAAAGAACAGAGCTACAGAGCCAAGGGCACTTCCAGTCTAGGGAATATACCTTGGGAAAACTGAAAATCAATAAGACAGAGCAACCCCAAAATTTAGGGCTGCACTGCTTACAAGGACCTCAACTTGGGTACACCTTAAATATCCCAGGAAATATAAAAATGGTTCAAAAAATTGTGGTACTTACGTACGATGGAGTATCCCTCAGCCATGAAATCAATGTCATAAGACCAGTAGCAGCAAAATGGGTGGATTCAGGTACGATGATTCTAAGTGAAATAAGTCACAGAGAAAAAGAAACTTATCATAAGATATCACTTATGAAGATCCTGTAAACATGGCTACACTTGAACTGAGTTAGGAAAGAGAACAGTGTCTCACATTTAGAAAACACTCTTATGCCTGCTTAAGGGGGAAGGAGAGGTGGGGTGATGCATAAAACCAGAGTTTGATATAAGCACAGGTACCGTTCCAAAAACCAACTATGGAATAGACAAGACCTATACCTTCCTCAGTGAAAGGGACTCAAAACCCCATATTTCCCGCAGAGGAATATATCTGACTAGTAAGAATCTTAAAACCTATGTATTGATATGTCTCCGTAAGGGAATCAAGTGTGTCTAGACTGGCATAAACATGGCAGCGAGAATCAGCTCAAACCCACTATAAAAAGGAATTTCAAAAACAAAACAAAAACCTGGGAAATTCTTTACAATTCCTTCAGGGTCTCTGATGAAACCTGGAATGACCCTATCTACAACGACAGCTGGATATGGCATAAGGCTGGACACTTGGGACTGAGATGATTGGTGAGATTGGGTGAGCAAATGCAGACCCTTTAAAGCAATAATGCATAGCACCCATTCCATGGGTCCCAACTCTCCAGGTTGAAGGGAATATTACTACAGATATAACATGTACGGGAAACCTAGAGAATTGACACACAGTGAATACGAAAGGTTTCTAAAACTCAACGAATAGTCCCTCTCCTGGCGCTCCAGTTTGACTTTACACCTGCTTTACTATCATCCTCCCAACTTGGAGAGACAGCCCCTTTAGCCTCCTGGTTCGCACAGGTTGCCAAATTGGCAGAGGATGAAAGGGAAGAGGGAGAACCAATGAGAGAGTAGCTGTTAGGCATTTGAATGGGCACATATCACTGTAATTTCCCGGCAGGAAGAAGAATTAACCAAAGTCTCAGCCCCCCACCGGGAACCAGCATAGGTCCTGAACCAAAATTTCGGACTTGCGGTCACCTCACCAAAAACGAGTTGAAAAATGGAGCTCAGGGGCACAGCAATTCACAAACTGGCCGAGTAATAAAAGACAACTATCGTCCAAAAATCTGTTGAGGGAAGGCAACGAGGCGGACTTGAAAGCGAGGCAGAATAGCAGGAAACAGATTTCAAGAGGTACGTTGGAATCGCCTTTAAAGCACAGGAAGAGGGGTACAACTTCGACAATGATGCACTTGGCCAAAAAGGGCGTATGCGTTTTCTCCTGAATATATTCAGGAGAAAACGCATACGCCCTTTTTGGCCAAGCAAGCAAGAGGGCAATGCAAATCTGCACTACAAAGAAGTATCACTTCCCACCGGTCAAAAGGGACATCCACAAAATATGTAAAAACCAGAAAGGCAAGACAGGCCCTGGAGAACAGGGAGCCTTGTTATGCTGATGGGCGGGATGTAAATTGCCAACTGCCTCTCTGGAGGAGTGCATTGTGTTCCCTAAAACAATTAAAGAACAGAGCTACAGAGCCAAGGGCACTTCCAGTCTAGGGAATATACCTTGGGAAAACTGAAAATCAATAAGACAGAGCAACCCCAAAATTTACGGCTGCACTGCTTACAAGGACCTCAACTTGGGTACAGCTTAAATATCCCAGGAAATATAAAAATGGTTCAAAAAATTGTGGTACTCACGTACGATGGAATATCCCTCAGCCATGACGTCAATGTCATAAGACCAGTAGCAGCAAAATGGGTGGATTCAGGTACGATGATTCTAAGTGAAATAAGTCACACAGATAAAGCAACTTATCATAAGATATCACTTATGAAGATCCTGTAAACATGGCTACACTTGAACTGAGTTAGGAAAGAGAACAGTGTCTCACATTTAGAAAACACTCCTATGCCTGCTTAAGGGGGAAGGAGAGGTGGGGTGATGCATAAAACCAGAGTTTGATATAAGCACAGGTAGCGTTCCAAAAACCAACTATGGAATAGACAAGACATACAGCTTCCTCAGTGAAAGGGACTCAAAATCCCATATTTCCAGGAGAGGAATATATCTGACTAGTAAGAATCTTAAAACCTATGTATTGATATGTCTCCGTAAGGGAATCAAGTGTGTCTAGACTGGCATAAACATGGCAGCGAGAATCAGCTCAAACCCACTATAAAAAGGAATTTCAAAAACAAAACAAAAAAACTGGGAAATTCCTTACAATTCCTTCAGGGTCTCTGATGAAACCTGGAATGACCCTATCTACAATGACAGCTGGATGTGGCATAAGGAGGGACACTTGGGACTGAGACGATTGGTGAGATTGGGTGAGCAAATGCAGACCCTTTAAAGCACAAAGGCCTGGCACCCATTCCATGGGTCCCAACTCTCCAGGTTGAAGGGAATATTACTCCAGCTATAACATGTACGGGAAACCTAGAGAACGGACACACTGTGAATACGAAAGGTTTCTAAAACTCAACGAATAATCCCTGTCCTGGTGCTCCGGTTTGACTTTCCATCTGCTTTACTATCAACCTCCCAACTTGGAGAGACAGCCCCTTTAACCTCCTGGTTCGCACAGGTTGCCAATTTGGCAGAGGATGAAAGGGAAGAGGGAGAACCAATGAGAGAGTAGCTGTTAGGCATTTGGACGGGCACATATCACTGTAATTTCCCGGCAGGAAGAAGAATTAACCAATGTCTCAGCCACCCACCGGGAACCAGTATAGGTCCTGAACCAAAATTTTGGACTTGCGGTCAGCTCACCAAAAACGAGTTGAAAAATGCATCTCAGGGGCACAGCAATTCACAAACTGGCCGAGTAATAAAGGACAACTATCGTCCAAAAATCTGTTGATGGAAGGCAACGAGGCGGACTTGAAAGCGAGGCAGAATAGCAGGAAACAGATTTCAAGAGTTACGTTGGAATCGCCTTTAAAGCACAGGAAGAGGGGCACAACATCGACAATGATGCACTTGGCCAAAAAGGCTGTATGCGTTTTCTCCTGAATATATCCAGGAGAAAACGCATACGCCCTTTTTGGCCAAGCAAGCAAGCGGGCAATGCAAATCTGCACTACAAAGAAGTATCACTTCCCACCGGTCAAAAGGGACATCCACAAAATGTGTAAAAACCAGAAAGGCAAGACAGGCCCAGGAGAACAGGGAGCCTTGTTATGCTGATGGGCGGGATGTAAATTGCCAACTGCCTCTCTGGAGGAGTGCACTGTGTTCCCTAAAACAAGTAAAGAACAGAGCTACAGAGCCAAGGGCACTTCCAGTCTAGGGAATATACCTTGGGAAAACTGAAAATCAATAAGACAGAGCAACCCCAAAATTTAGGGCTGCACTGCTTACAAGGACCTCAACTTGGGTACACCTTAAATATCCCAGGAAATATAAAAATGGTTCAAAAAATTGTGGTACTTACGTACGATGGAGTATCCCTCAGCCATGAAATCAATGTCATAAGACCAGTAGCAGCAAAATGGGTGGATTCAGGTACGATGATTCTAAGTGTAATAAGTCACAGAGAAAAAGAAACTTATCATAAGATATCACTTATGAAGATCCTGTAAACATGGCTACACTTGAACTGAGTTAGGAAAGAGAACAGTGTCTCACATTTAGAAAACACTCTTATGCCTGCTTAAGGGGGAAGGAGAGGTGGGGTGATGCATAAAACCAGAGTTTGATATAAGCACAGGTACCGTTCCAAAAACCAACTATGGAATAGACAAGACCTATACCTTCCTCAGTGAAAGGGACTCAAAACCCCATATTTCCCGCAGAGGAATATATCTGACTAGTAAGAATCTTAAAACCTATGTATTGATATGTCTCCTTAAGGGAATCAAGTGTGTCTAGACTGGCATAAACATGGCAGCGAGAATCAGCTCAAACCCACTATAAAAAGGAATTTCAAAAACAAAACAAAAACCTGGGAAATTCTTTACAATTCCTTCAGGGTCTCTGATGAAACCTGGAATGACCCTATCTACAACGACAGCTGGATATGGCATAAGGCTGGACACTTGGGACTGAGATGATTGGTGAGATTGGGTGAGCAAATGCAGACCCTTTAAAGCAATAATGCATAGCACCCATTCCATGGGTCCCAACTCTCCAGGTTGAAGGGAATATTACTACAGCTATAACATGTACGGGAAACCTAGAGAATTGACACACAGTGAATACGAAAGGTTTCTAAAACTCAACGAATAGTCCCTCTCCTGGTGCTCCAGTTTGACTTTACACCTGCTTTACTATCATCCTCCCAACTTGGAGAGACAGCCCCTTTAGCCTCCTGGTTCGCACAGGTTGCCAAATTGGCAGAGGATGAAAGGGAAGAGGGAGAACCAATGAGAGAGTAGCTGTTAGGCATTTGAATGGGCACATATCACTGTAATTTCCCGGCAGGAAGAAGAATTAACCAAAGTCTCAGCCCCCCACCGGGAACCAGCATAGGTCCTGAACCAAAATTTCGGACTTGCGGTCACCTCACCAAAAACGAGTTGAAAAATGGAGCTCAGGGGCACAGCAATTCACAAACTGGCCGAGTAATAATAGACAACTATCGTCCAAAAATCTGTTGAGGGAAGGCAACGAGGCGGACTTGAAAGCGAGGCAGAATAGCAGGAAACAGATTTCAAGAGGTACGTTGGAATCGCCTTTAAAGCACAGGAAGAGGGGTACAACTTCGACAATGATGCACTTGGCCAAAAAGGGCGTATGCGTTTTCTCCTGAATATATTCAGGAGAAAACGCATACGCACTTTTTGGCCAAGCAAGCAAGCGGGCAATGCAAATCTGCACTACAATAAGTATCACTTCCTACCGGTCAAAAGGGACATCCATAAAATGTGTAAAAACCAGAAAGACAAGACAGGCTTTGGAGAACATGGAGCCTTGTTATGCTGATGGGTGGGATGTAAATTGCCAACTGCCTCTCTGGAGGAGTGCATTGTGTTCCCTAAAACAAGTAAACAACAGAGCTACAAAGCCAAGGGCACTTCAAGTCTAGGGAATATTCCTTGGGAAAACTGCAATTCAATAAGACAGAGCCACCCCAAAATATAGGGCTGCACTGCTTACAAGGACCTCAACTTGGGTACACCTTAAATATCCCAGGAAATATAAAAATGGTTCAAAAAATTGTGGTACTTACGTACGATGGAATATTCCTCAGCCATGAAATCAATGTCATAAGACCAGTAGCAGCAAAATGGGTGGATTCAGGTACGATGATTCCTAGTGAAATAAGTCACACAGAAAAAGAAACTTATCATAAGATATCACTTATGAAGATCCTGTAAACATGGCTACACTTGAACTGAGTTAGGAAAGAGAACAGTGTCTCACATTTAGAAAACACTCTTATGCCTGCTTAAGGGGGAAGGAGAGGTGGGGTGATGCATAAAACCAGAGTTTGATATAAGCACAGGTACCGTTCCAAAAACCAACTATGGAATAGACAAGACCTACACCTTCCTCAGTGAAAGGGACTCATAACCACATATTTCCCGCAGAGGAATATATCTGACTAGTAAGAATTTTAAAACCTATGTATTGATATGTCTCCGTAAGGGAATCAAGTGTGTCTAGACTGGCATAAACATGGCAGCGAGAATCAGCTCAAACCCACTATAAAAAGGAATTTCAAAAACAAACCAAAAAAACTGGGAAATTCTTTACAATTCCTTCAGGGTCTCTGATGAAACCTGGAATGACCCTATCTACAACGACAGCTGGATGTGGCATAAGGCTGGACACTTGGGACTGAGACGATGGGTGAGATTGGCTGAGCAAATGCAGACCCTTTAAAGCAAAAATGCCTGGCACCCATTCCATGGGTCCAAACTCTCCAGGTTGAAGGGAATATTACTACAGCTATAACATGTACGGGAAACCTAGAGAAAGGACACACTGTGAATACGAAAGGTTTCTAAAACTCAACGAATAGTCCCTCTCCTGGTGATCCGGTTTGACTTTACATCTGCTTTACTATCAACCTCCCAACTTGGAGAGACAGCCCCTTTAACCTCCTGGTTCGCACATGTTGCCAATTTGGCAGAGGATGAAAGGGAAGAGGGAGAACCAATGAGAGAGTAGCTGTTAGGCATTTCGACGGGCACATATCACTCTAACTTCCCGGCAGGAAGAAGAATTAACCAAAGTCTCAGCCACCCACCGGGAAACAGTATAGGTCCTGAACCAAAATTTTGGACTTGCGGTCAGCTCACCAAAAACGAGTTGAAAAATGGAGCTCAGGGGCACAGCAATTCACAAACTGGCCGAGTAATAAAGGACAACTATCATCCAAAAATCTGTTGAGGGAAGGCAACGAGGCGGACTTGAAAGCGAGGCAGAATAGCAGGAAACAGATTTCAAGAGGTACGTTGGAATTGCCTTTAAAGCACAGGAAGAGGGGCACAACTTCGACAATGATGCAGTTGGCCAAAAAGGGCGTATGTGTTTTCTCCTGAATATATTCAGGAGAAAACGCATACGCCCTTTTTGGCCAAGCAAGCAAGCGGGCAATGCAAATCTGCACTACAAAGAAGTATCACTCCCCACCGGTCAAAAGGGAAATCCACAAAATGTGTAAAATCCAGAAATGCAATACAGGCCCTGGAGAACATGGAGCCTTGTTATGCTGATGGGCGGGATGTAAACTGCCAACTGCCTCTCTGGAGGAGTGCATTGTGTTCCCTAAAACAAATAAACAACAGAGCTACAGAGCCAAGGGCACTTCAAGTGTAGGGAATATACCTTGGGAAAACTGAAAATCGATAAGACAGAGCCACCCCAAAATTTAGGGCTGCACTGCTTACAAGGACCTCAACTTGTGTACACCTTAAATATCCCAGGAAATATAAAAATGGTTCAAAAAATTGTGGTACTTACGTACGATGGAATATCCCTCAGCCATGAAATCAATGTCATAAGACCAGTAGCAGCAAAATGGGTGGATTCAGGTACGATGATTCTAAGTGAAATAAGTCACAGAGAAAAAGAAACTTATCATAAGATATCACTTATGAAGATCCTGTAAACATGGCTACATTTTAACTGAGTTAGGAAAGAGAACAGTGTCTCACATTTAGAAAACACGCTTATGCCTGCTTAAGGGGGAAGGAGAGGTGGGGTGATGCATAAAACCAGGGTTTGATAAAAGCACAGGTACCGTTCCAAAAACCAACTATGGAATAGACAAGACCTACACCTTCCTCAGTGAAAGGGACTCAAAACCCCATATTTCCCGTAGAGGAATATATCTGACTAGTAAGAATCTTAAAACCTATGTATTGATATGTCTCTGTAAGGGAATCAAGTGTGTCCAGACTGGCATAAACATGGCAGCAAGAATCAGCTCAAACCCACTATAAAAAGGAATTTCAAAAACAAAACAAAAAAACTGGGAAATTCTTTACAATTCCTTCAGGGTCTCTGATGAAACCTCGAATGACCGTATCTACAATGACAGCTGGATGTGGCATAAGGAGGGACACTTGGGACTGAGACGATTGGTGAGATTGGGTGAGGAAATGCAGACCCTTTAAAGCACAAATGCCTGGCACCCATTCCATGGCTACCAACTCTCCAGGTTGTAGGGAATATTACTACAGATATAACATGTACGGGAAACCTAGGGAACGGACACACTGTGAATACGAAAGGTTTCTAAAACTCAACGAATAGTCCCTCTCCTGGTGCTCCGTTTTGACTTTCCATCTCCTTTACTATCAAACTCCCAACTTGGAGAGACATCCCCTTTAACCTCCTGGTTCGCACAGGTTGCCAATTTGGCAGAGGATGAAAGGGAAGAGGGAGAACCAATGAGGGAATAGCTGTTAGGCATTTGGACGGGCACATATCACTCTAATTTCCTGGCAGGAAGAAGAATTAAGCAAAGTCTCAGCCACTCACCGGGAACCAGTATAACTCCTGAACCAAAATTTTGGAATGCGGTCAGCTCACAAAAAACGAGTTGAAAAATGGAGCTCAGGGGCACAGCAATTCACAAAGAAGCCGAGTAATAAAGGACAACTATCGTCCAAAAATCTGTTGAGGGAAGGCAACGAGGCGGACTTGAAAGCGAGGCAGAATAGCAGGAAACAGATTTCAAGAGGTACTTTGGAATAGCCTTTAAAGCACAGGAAGAGGGGCACAACTTCGACAATGATGCACTTGGCCAAAAAGGGCGTATGCGTTTTCTCCTGAATATATTCAGGAGAAAACGCATACGCCCTTTTTGGCCAAGCAAGCAAGAGGGCAATGCAAATCTGCACTACAAAGAAGTATCACTTCCCACCGGTCAAAAGGGACATCCACAAAATATGTAAAAACCAGAAAGGCAAGACAGGCCCTGGAGAACAGGGAGCCTTGTTATGCTGATGGGCGGGATGTAAATTGCCAACTGCCTCTCTGGAGGAGTGCATTGTGTTCCCTAAAACAATTTAAGAACAGAGCTACAGAGCCAAGGGCACTTCCAGTCTAGGGAATATACCTTGGGAAAACTGAAAATCAATAAGACAGAGCAACCCCAAAATTTACGGCTGCACTGCTTACAAGGACCTCAACTTGGGTACAGCTTAAATATCCCAGGAAATATAAAAATGGTTCAAAAAATTGTGGTACTCACGTACGATGGAATATCCCTCAGCCATGACGTCAATGTCATAAGACCAGTAGCAGCAAAATGGGTGGATTCAGGTACGATGATTCTAAGTGAAATAAGTCACACAGATAAAGCAACTTATCATAAGATATCACTTATGAAGATCCTGTAAACATGGCTACACTTGAACTGAGTTAGGAAAGAGAACAGTGTCTCACATTTAGAAAACACTCCTATGCCTGCTTAAGGGGGAAGGAGAGGTGGGGTGATGCATAAAACCAGAGTTTGATATAAGCACAGGTAGCGTTCCAAAAACCAACTATGGAATAGACAAGACATACAGCTTCCTCAGTGAAAGGGACTCAAAATCCCATATTTCCAGGAGAGGAATATATCTGACTAGTAAGAATCTTAAAACCTATGTATTGATATGTCTCCGTAAGGGAATCAAGTGTGTCTAGACTGGCATAAACATGGCAGCGAGAATCAGCTCAAACCCACTATAAAAAGGAATTTCAAAAACAAAACAAAAAAACTGGGAAATTCCTTACAATTCCTTCAGGGTCTCTGATGAAACCTGGAATGACCCTATCTACAATGACAGCTGGATGTGGCATAAGGAGGGACACTTGGGACTGAGACGATTGGTGAGATTGGGTGAGCAAATGCAGACCCTTTAAAGCACAAAGGCCTGGCACCCATTCCATGGGTCCCAACTCTCCAGGTTGAAGGGAATATTACTCCAGCTATAACATGTACGGGAAACCTAGAGAACGGACACACTGTGAATACGAAAGGTTTCTAAAACTCAACGAATAATCCCTGTCCTGGTGCTCCGGTTTGACTTTCCATCTGCTTTACTATCAACCTCCCAACTTGGAGAGACAGCCCCTTTAACCTCCCGGTTCGCACAGGTTGCCAATTTGGCAGAGGATGAAAGGGAAGAGGGAGAAAGAATGAGAGAGTAGCTGTTAGGCATTTGGACGGGCACATATCACTGTAATTTCCCGGCAGGAAGAAGAATTAACCAATGTCTCAGCCACCCACCGGGAACCAGTATAGGTCCTGAACCAAAATTTTGGACTTGCTGTCAGCTCACCAAAAACGAGTTGAAAAATGCATCTCAGGGGCACAGCAATTCACAAACTGGCCGAGTAATAAAGGACAACTATCGTCCAAAAATCTGTTGATGGAAGGCAACGAGGCGGACTTGAAAGCGAGGCAGAATAGCAGGAAACAGATTTCAAGAGTTACGTTGGAATCGCCTTTAAAGCACAGGAAGAGGGGCACAACTTCGACAATGATGCACTTGGCCAAAAAGGCTGTATGCGTTTTCTCCTGAATATATCCAGGAGAAAACGCATACGCCCTTTTTGGCCAAGCAAGCAAGCGGGCAATGCAAATCTGCACTACAAAGAAGTATCACTTCCCACCGGTCAAAAGGGACATCCACAAAATGTGTAAAAACCAGAAAGGCAAGACAGGCCCTGGAGAACAGGGAGCCTTGTTATGCTGATGGGCGGGATGTAAATTGCCAACTGCCTCTCTGGAGGAGTGCACTGTGTTCCCTAAAACAAGTAAAGAACAGAGCTACAGAGCCAAGGGCACTTCCAGTCTAGGGAATATACCTTGGGAAAACTGAAAATCAATAAGACAGAGCAACCCCAAAATTTAGGGCTGCACTGCTTACAAGGACCTCAACTTGGGTACACCTTAAATATCCCAGGAAATATAAAAATGGTTCAAAAAATTGTGGTACTTACGTACGATGGAGTATCCCTCAGCCATGAAATCAATGTCATAAGACCAGTAGCAGCAAAATGGGTGGATTCAGGTACGATGATTCTAAGTGAAATAAGTCACAGAGAAAAAGAAACTTATCATAAGATATCACTTATGAAGATCCTGTAAACATGGCTACACTTGAACTGAGTTAGGAAAGAGAACAGTGTCTCACATTTAGAAAACACTCTTATGCCTGCTTAAGGGGGAAGGAGAGGTGGGGTGATGCATAAAACCAGAGTTTGATATAAGCACAGGTACCGTTCCAAAAACCAACTATGGAATAGACAAGACCTATACCTTCCTCAGTGAAAGGGACTCAAAACCCCATATTTCCCGCAGAGGAATATATCTGACTAGTAAGAATCTTAAAACCTATGTATTGATATGTCTCCGTAAGGGAATCAAGTGTGTCTAGACTGGCATAAACATGGCAGCGAGAATCAGCTCAAACCCACTATAAAAAGGAATTTCAAAAACAAAACAAAAACCTGGGAAATTCTTTACAATTCCTTCAGGGTCTCTGATGAAACCTGGAATGACCCTATCTACAACGACAGCTGGATATGGCATAAGGCTGGACACTTGGGACTGAGATGATTGGTGAGATTGGGTGAGCAAATGCAGACCCTTTAAAGCAATAATGCATAGCACCCATTCCATGGGTCCCAACTCTCCAGGTTGAAGGGAATATTACTACAGATATAACATGTACGGGAAACCTAGAGAATTGACACACAGTGAATACGAAAGGTTTCTAAAACTCAACGAATAGTCCCTCTCCTGGCGCTCCAGTTTGACTTTACACCTGCTTTACTATCATCCTCCCAACTTGGAGAGACAGCCCCTTTAGCCTCCTGGTTCGCACAGGTTGCCAAATTGGCAGAGGATGAAAGGGAAGAGGGAGAACCAATGAGAGAGTAGCTGTTAGGCATTTGAATGGGCACATATCACTGTAATTTCCCGGCAGGAAGAAGAATTAACCAAAGTCTCAGCCCCCCACCGGGAACCAGCATAGGTCCTGAACCAAAATTTCGGACTTGCGGTCACCTCACCAAAAACGAGTTGAAAAATGGAGCTCAGGGGCACAGCAATTCACAAACTGGCCGAGTAATAAAAGACAACTATCGTCCAAAAATCTGTTGAGGGAAGGCAACGAGGCGGACTTGAAAGCGAGGCAGAATAGCAGGAAACAGATTTCAAGAGGTACGTTGGAATCGCCTTTAAAGCACAGGAAGAGGGGTACAACTTCGACAATGATGCACTTGGCCAAAAAGGGCGTATGCGTTTTCTCCTGAATATATTCAGGAGAAAACGCATACGCCCTTTTTGGCCAAGCAAGCAAGAGGGCAATGCAAATCTGCACTACAAAGAAGTATCACTTCCCACCGGTCAAAAGGGACATCCACAAAATATGTAAAAACCAGAAAGGCAAGACAGGCCCTGGAGAACAGGGAGCCTTGTTATGCTGATGGGCGGGATGTAAATTGCCAACTGCCTCTCTGGAGGAGTGCATTGTGTTCCCTAAAACAATTAAAGAACAGAGCTACAGAGCCAAGGGCACTTCCAGTCTAGGGAATATACCTTGGGAAAACTGAAAATCAATAAGACAGAGCAACCCCAAAATTTACGGCTGCACTGCTTACAAGGACCTCAACTTGGGTACAGCTTAAATATCCCAGGAAATATAAAAATGGTTCAAAAAATTGTGGTACTCACGTACGATGGAATATCCCTCAGCCATGACGTCAATGTCATAAGACCAGTAGCAGCAAAATGGGTGGATTCAGGTACGATGATTCTAAGTGAAATAAGTCACACAGATAAAGCAACTTATCATAAGATATCACTTATGAAGATCCTGTAAACATGGCTACACTTGAACTGAGTTAGGAAAGAGAACAGTGTCTCACATTTAGAAAACACTCCTATGCCTGCTTAAGGGGGAAGGAGAGGTGGGGTGATGCATAAAACCAGAGTTTGATATAAGCACAGGTAGCGTTCCAAAAACCAACTATGGAATAGACAAGACATACAGCTTCCTCAGTGAAAGGGACTCAAAATCCCATATTTCCAGGAGAGGAATATATCTGACTAGTAAGAATCTTAAAACCTATGTATTGATATGTCTCCGTAAGGGAATCAAGTGTGTCTAGACTGGCATAAACATGGCAGCGAGAATCAGCTCAAACCCACTATAAAAAGGAATTTCAAAAACAAAACAAAAAAACTGGGAAATTCCTTACAATTCCTTCAGGGTCTCTGATGAAACCTGGAATGACCCTATCTACAATGACAGCTGGATGTGGCATAAGGAGGGACACTTGGGACTGAGACGATTGGTGAGATTGGGTGAGCAAATGCAGACCCTTTAAAGCACAAAGGCCTGGCACCCATTCCATGGGTCCCAACTCTCCAGGTTGAAGGGAATATTACTCCAGCTATAACATGTACGGGAAACCTAGAGAACGGACACACTGTGAATACGAAAGGTTTCTAAAACTCAACGAATAATCCCTGTCCTGGTGCTCCGGTTTGACTTTCCATCTGCTTTACTATCAACCTCCCAACTTGGAGAGACAGCCCCTTTAACCTCCTGGTTCGCACAGGTTGCCAATTTGGCAGAGGATGAAAGGGAAGAGGGAGAACCAATGAGAGAGTAGCTGTTAGGCATTTGGACGGGCACATATCACTGTAATTTCCCGGCAGGAAGAAGAATTAACCAATGTCTCAGCCACCCACCGGGAACCAGTATAGGTCCTGAACCAAAATTTTGGACTTGCGGTCAGCTCACCAAAAACGAGTTGAAAAATGCATCTCAGGGGCACAGCAATTCACAAACTGGCCGAGTAATAAAGGACAACTATCGTCCAAAAATCTGTTGATGGAAGGCAACGAGGCGGACTTGAAAGCGAGGCAGAATAGCAGGAAACAGATTTCAAGAGTTACGTTGGAATCGCCTTTAAAGCACAGGAAGAGGGGCACAACTTCGACAATGATGCACTTGGCCAAAAAGGCTGTATGCGTTTTCTCCTGAATATATCCAGGAGAAAACGCATACGCCCTTTTTGGCCAAGCAAGCAAGCGGGCAATGCAAATCTGCACTACAAAGAAGTATCACTTCCCACCGGTCAAAAGGGACATCCACAAAATGTGTAAAAACCAGAAAGGCAAGACAGGCCCAGGAGAACAGGGAGCCTTGTTATGCTGATGGGCGGGATGTAAATTGCCAACTGCCTCTCTGGAGGAGTGCACTGTGTTCCCTAAAACAAGTAAAGAACAGAGCTACAGAGCCAAGGGCACTTCCAGTCTAGGGAATATACCTTGGGAAAACTGAAAATCAATAAGACAGAGCAACCCCAAAATTTAGGGCTGCACTGCTTACAAGGACCTCAACTTGGGTACACCTTAAATATCCCAGGAAATATAAAAATGGTTCAAAAAATTGTGGTACTTACGTACGATGGAGTATCCCTCAGCCATGAAATCAATGTCATAAGACCAGTAGCAGCAAAATGGGTGGATTCAGGTACGATGATTCTAAGTGTAATAAGTCACAGAGAAAAAGAAACTTATCATAAGATATCACTTATGAAGATCCTGTAAACATGGCTACACTTGAACTGAGTTAGGAAAGAGAACAGTGTCTCACATTTAGAAAACACTCTTATGCCTGCTTAAGGGGGAAGGAGAGGTGGGGTGATGCATAAAACCAGAGTTTGATATAAGCACAGGTACCGTTCCAAAAACCAACTATGGAATAGACAAGACCTATACCTTCCTCAGTGAAAGGGACTCAAAACCCCATATTTCCCGCAGAGGAATATATCTGACTAGTAAGAATCTTAAAACCTATGTATTGATATGTCTCCTTAAGGGAATCAAGTGTGTCTAGACTGGCATAAACATGGCAGCGAGAATCAGCTCAAACCCACTATAAAAAGGAATTTCAAAAACAAAACAAAAACCTGGGAAATTCTTTACAATTCCTTCAGGGTCTCTGATGAAACCTGGAATGACCCTATCTACAACGACAGCTGGATATGGCATAAGGCTGGACACTTGGGACTGAGATGATTGGTGAGATTGGGTGAGCAAATGCAGACCCTTTAAAGCAATAATGCATAGCACCCATTCCATGGGTCCCAACTCTCCAGGTTGAAGGGAATATTACTACAGCTATAACATGTACGGGAAACCTAGAGAATTGACACACAGTGAATACGAAAGGTTTCTAAAACTCAACGAATAGTCCCTCTCCTGGTGCTCCAGTTTGACTTTACACCTGCTTTACTATCATCCTCCCAACTTGGAGAGACAGCCCCTTTAGCCTCCTGGTTCGCACAGGTTGCCAAATTGGCAGAGGATGAAAGGGAAGAGGGAGAACCAATGAGAGAGTAGCTGTTAGGCATTTGAATGGGCACATATCACTGTAATTTCCCGGCAGGAAGAAGAATTAACCAAAGTCTCAGCCCCCCACCGGGAACCAGCATAGGTCCTGAACCAAAATTTCGGACTTGCGGTCACCTCACCAAAAACGAGTTGAAAAATGGAGCTCAGGGGCACAGCAATTCACAAACTGGCCGAGTAATAATAGACAACTATCGTCCAAAAATCTGTTGAGGGAAGGCAACGAGGCGGACTTGAAAGCGAGGCAGAATAGCAGGAAACAGATTTCAAGAGGTACGTTGGAATCGCCTTTAAAGCACAGGAAGAGGGGTACAACTTCGACAATGATGCACTTGGCCAAAAAGGGCGTATGCGTTTTCTCCTGAATATATTCAGGAGAAAACGCATACGCACTTTTTGGCCAAGCAAGCAAGCGGGCAATGCAAATCTGCACTACAATAAGTATCACTTCCTACCGGTCAAAAGGGACATCCATAAAATGTGTAAAAACCAGAAAGACAAGACAGGCTTTGGAGAACATGGAGCCTTGTTATGCTGATGGGTGGGATGTAAATTGCCAACTGCCTCTCTGGAGGAGTGCATTGTGTTCCCTAAAACAAGTAAACAACAGAGCTACAAAGCCAAGGGCACTTCAAGTCTAGGGAATATTCCTTGGGAAAACTGCAATTCAATAAGACAGAGCCACCCCAAAATATAGGGCTGCACTGCTTACAAGGACCTCAACTTGGGTACACCTTAAATATCCCAGGAAATATAAAAATGGTTCAAAAAATTGTGGTACTTACGTACGATGGAATATTCCTCAGCCATGAAATCAATGTCATAAGACCAGTAGCAGCAAAATGGGTGGATTCAGGTACGATGATTCCTAGTGAAATAAGTCACACAGAAAAAGAAACTTATCATAAGATATCACTTATGAAGATCCTGTAAACATGGCTACACTTGAACTGAGTTAGGAAAGAGAACAGTGTCTCACATTTAGAAAACACTCTTATGCCTGCTTAAGGGGGAAGGAGAGGTGGGGTGATGCATAAAACCAGAGTTTGATATAAGCACAGGTACCGTTCCAAAAACCAACTATGGAATAGACAAGACCTACACCTTCCTCAGTGAAAGGGACTCATAACCACATATTTCCCGCAGAGGAATATATCTGACTAGTAAGAATTTTAAAACCTATGTATTGATATGTCTCCGTAAGGGAATCAAGTGTGTCTAGACTGGCATAAACATGGCAGCGAGAATCAGCTCAAACCCACTATAAAAAGGAATTTCAAAAACAAACCAAAAAAACTGGGAAATTCTTTACAATTCCTTCAGGGTCTCTGATGAAACCTGGAATGACCCTATCTACAACGACAGCTGGATGTGGCATAAGGCTGGACACTTGGGACTGAGACGATGGGTGAGATTGGCTGAGCAAATGCAGACCCTTTAAAGCAATAATGCATGGCACCCATTCCATGGGTCCCAACTCTCCAGGTTGAAGGGAATATTACTACAGTTATAACATGTACGGGAAACCTAGAGAACGGACACACTGTGAATACGAAAGGTTTCTAAAACTCAACGAATAGTCCCTCTCCTGGTGCTCCGGTTTGACTTTGCATCTGCTTTACTATCAACCTCCCAACTTGGAGAGACAGCCCCTTTAACCTCCTGGTTTGCACAGGTTGCCAATTTGGCAGAGGATGAAAGGGAAGAGGGAGAAGCCATGAGAGAGTAGCTGTTAGGCATTTGGACGGGCACATATCACTGTAATTTCCCGGCAGGAAGAAGAATTAACCAAAGTCTCAGCCACCCACCGGGAACCAGTATAGGTCCTGAACCAAAATTTTGGACTTGCGGTCAGCTCACCAAAATCGAGTTCAAAAATGGAGCTCAGGGGCACAGCAATTCACAAACTGGCCAAGTAATAAAAGACATCTATCGTCCAAAAATCTGTTGAGGGAAGGCAACGAGGCGGACTTGAAAGCGAGGCAGAATAGCAGGAAACAGATTTCAAGAGGTACGTTGGAATTGCCTTTAAAGCACAGGAAGAGGGGCACAACTTCGACAATGATGCACTTGGCGAAAAAGGGCGTATGCATTTTCTCCTGAATATATTCAGGAGAAAACGCATACGCCCTTTTTGGCCAAGCAAGCAAGCAGGCAATGCAAATCTGCAATACAAAGAAGTATCACTTCCCACCGGTCAAAAGGGACATCCACAAAATGTGTAAAAACCAGAAAGGCAAGACAGGTCCTGGAGAACAGGGAGCCTTGTTATGCTGATTGGCGGCATGTAAAGTGCCAACTGCCTCTCTGGAGGAGTGCATTGTGTTCCCTAAAACAAGTAAAGAACAGAGCTACAGAGCAGAAGGGCACTTCCAGTCTAGGGAATATACCTTTGGAAAACTGAAAATCAATAAGACAGAGCCACCAAAAAATTTAGGGTTGCACTGCTTACAAGGACCTCAACTTGGGTACACCTTAAATATCCCAGGAAATATAAAAATGGTTCAAAAAATAGTGGTACTTACGTACGAGGGAATATCCCTCAGCCATGAAATCAATGTCATAAGACCAGTAGCAGCAAAATGGGTGGATTCAGGTACGATGATTCTAAGTGAAATAAGTCACACAGAAAAAGAAACTTATCATAAGATATCACTTATGAAGATCCTGTAAACATGGCTACACTTGAACTGAGTTAGGAAAGAGAACAGTGTCTCACATTTAGAAATCACTCTTATGCCTGCTTAAGGGGGAAGGAGAGGTGGGGTGATGCATAAAACCAGAGTTTGATATAAGCACAGGTACCGTTCCAAAAACCAACTATGGAATAGACAAGACCTACACCTTCCTCAGTGAAAGGGACTCAAAACCCCATATTTCCCTCAGAGGAATATATCTGACTAGTAATAATATTAAAACCTATGTATTGATATGTCTCTGTAAGGGAATCAAGTGTGTCTAGACTGGCATAAACATGGCAGCGAGAATCAGCTCAAACCCACTATAAAAAGGAATTTCAAAAACAAAACAAAAAAACTGGGAAATTCTTTACAATTCCTTCAGGGTCTCTGATGAAACCTGGAATGACCATATCTACAACGACAGCTGGATGTGGCATAAGGAGGGACACTTGGGACTGAGACGATTGGTGAGATTGGGTGAGCAAATGCAGACCCTTTAAAGCAATAATGCATGGCACCCATTCCATGGGTCCCAACTCTCCAGGTTGAAGGGAATATTACTACAGCTATAACATGTACGGGAAACCTAGAGAACGGACACACTGTGAATACGAAAGGTTTCTAAAACTCAACGAATAGTCCCTCTCCTGGTGCTCCGGTTTGACTTTACACCTGCTTTACTATCATCCTCCCAACTTGGAGAGACAGCCCGTTTAACCTCCTGGTTCGCACAGGTTGCCAATTTGGCAGAGGATGAAAGGGAAGAGGGAGGACCAATGAGAGAGTAGCTGTTAGGCATTTGAACGGGCACATATCACTGTAATTCCCCGACAGCAAGAAGAATTAACCAAAGTCTCAGACACCCACCGGGAACCAGTATAGGTCCTGAACCAAAATTTTGGACTTGCGGTCAGCTCACAAAAAACGAGTTGAATAATGGAGCTCAGGGGCACAGCAATTCACAAACTGGCGGAGTAATAAAGGAGAACTATCATCCAAAAATCTGTTGAGGGAAGGCAACGAGGCGGACTTGAAAGCGAGGCTGAATAGCAGGGAACAGATTTCAACAGGTACGCTGGAATCGCCTTTAAAGCACAGGAAGAGGGGCACAACTTCGACAATGATGCACTTGGCCAAAAAGGTCATATGTGTTCTCTCCTGAATATATTCAGGAGAAAACGCATACGCCCTTTTTGGCCAAGCAAGCAAGCGGGCAATGCAAATCTGCACTACAAAAAGTATCACTTTCCACCGGTCAAAACGAACATCCACAAGACGTGTAAAAACCAGAAAGGCAAGACAGGCCCTGGAGAACAGGGAGCCTTGATATGCTGATGGGCGGGATGTAAATTGCCAACTGCCTCTCTGGAGGAGTATATTGTGTTCCCTAAAACAAGTAAAGAACAAAGCTACAGAGCCAAGGGCACTTCCAGTCTAGGGAATATACCTTGGGAAAACTGAAAATCAATAAGACAGAGCCACCCCAATATTTAGGGCTGCACTGCTTACAAGGACCCCAACTTGGGTATACCTTAAATATCCCAGGAATATAAAAATGGTTCAAAAAATTGAGGTACTTACGTACGATGGAATATCCCTCAGCCATGAAATCAATGTCATAAGACCAGTAGCAGCAAAATGGGTGGATTCAGGTACGATGATTCTAAGTGAAATAAGTCACACAGAAAAAGAAACTTATCATAAAATATCACTTATGAAGATCCTGTAAACATGGCTACACTTGAACTGAGTTAGGAAAGAGAACAGTGTCTCACATTTAGAAAACACTCTTATGCCTGCTTAAGGGGGAAGGAGAGGTGGGGTGATGCATAAAACCAGAGTTTGATATAAGCATAGGTACCGTTCCAAAAACCAACTATGGAATAGACAAGACCTACACCTTCCTCAGTGAAAGGGACTCAAAACCCCATATTTCCTGCAGAGGAATACATCTGACTAGTAAGAATCTTAAATCCTATGTATTGATATGTCTCTGTAAGGGAATCAAGTGTGTCTAGACTGGCATAAACATGGCAGCGAGAATCAGCTCAAACCCACGATAAAAAGGAATTTCAAAAACAAAACAAAAAAACTGGGAAATTCTTTACAATTCCTTCAGGGTCTCTGATGAAACCTGGAATGACCCTATCTACAACGACAGCTGGATGTGGCATAAGGCTGGACACTTGAGACTGAGAGGATTGGTGAGATTGGGTGAGCAAATGCAGACCCTTTAAAGCAATAATGCATGGCACCCATTCCATGGGTCCCAACTCTCCAGGTTGAAGGGAATATTACTACAGTTATAACATATACGGGAAACCTAGAGAATGGACACACTGTGAATACGAAAGGTTTCTAAAACTCAACAAATAGTCCCTCTCCTGGTGCTCCGGTTTGACTTTCCATCTGCTTTACTATCAACCTCCCAACTTGGAGAGACAGCCCCTTTAACCTCCTGGTTCGCACATGTTTCCAATTTGGCAGAGGATGAAAGGGAAGAGGGAGAACCGATGAGAGAGTAGCTGTTAGGCGTTTGGACGGGCACATATCACTGTAATTTCACGGCAGGAAGAATAATTAACCAAAGTCTCAGCCACCCACCGGGAACCAGTATAGGTCCTGAACCAAAATTTTGGACTTGGGGTCAGCTCACCAAAAACGAGTTGAAAACTGGAGCTCAGGGGCACAGCAATTCACAAACTGGCCGAGTAATAAGGGACAACTATCGTCCAAAAATCTGTTGAGGGAAGGCAACGAGGCGGACTTGAAAGCGAGGCAGAATAGCAGGAAAGAGATTTCAAGAGGTACATTGGAATCGCCTTTAAAGCACAGGAAGAGGGGCACAACTTCGACAATGATGCACTTGGCCAAAAAGGGCGTATGCGTTTTCTCCTGAATATATTCAGGAGAAAACGCATACGCCCTTTTTGGCCAAGCAAGCAAGCGGGCAATGCAAATCGGCACTACAAAGAAGTATCACTTCCCACGGGTCAAAAGGGACATCCACAAAATGTGTAAAAACCAGAAAGGCAAGACAGGTCCTGGAGAACAGGGAGCCTTGTTATGCTGATTGGCGGCATGTAAATTGCCAACTGCCTCTCTGGAGGAGTGCATTGTGTTCCCTAAAACAAGTAAAGAACAGAGCTACAGAGCAGAAGGGCACTTCCAGTCTAGGGAATATACCTTTGGAAAACTGAAAATCAATAAGACAGAGCCACCAAAAAATTTAGGGCTGCACTGCTTACAAGGACCTCAACTTGGGTACCCCTTAAATATCCCAGGAAATATAAAAATGGTTCAAAAAATAGTGGTAATTACGTACGAGGGAATATCCCTCAGCCATGAAATCAATGTCATAAGACCAGTAGCAGCAAAATGGGTGGATTCAGGTACGATGATTCTAAGTGAAATTAGTCACAGAGAAAAAGAAACTTATAATAAGATATCACTTATGAAGATCCTGTACACATGGCTACACTTGAACTGAGTTAGGAAAGAGAACAGTGTCTCACATTTAGAAAACACTCTTATGCCTGCTTAAGGGGGAAGGAGAGGTGGGGTTATGCATAAAACCAGAGTTTGATATAAGCACAGGTACCGTTCCAAAAACCAACTATGGAATAGACAAGACCTACACCTTCCTCAGTGACAGGGACTCAAAATCCCATATTTCCTGCAGAGGAATATATCTGACTAGTAAGAATCTTAAAACCTATGTATTGATATGTCTCCTTAAGGGAATCAAGTGTGTCTAGACTGGCATAAACATAGCAGCGAGAATCAGCTCAAACCCACGATAAAAAGGAATTTCAAAAACAAAACAAAAAATTGGGAAATTCTTTACAATTCCTTCAGGGTCTCTGATGAAACCTGGAATGACCCTATCTACAACGACAGCTGGATGTGGCATAAGGCTGGACACTTGAGACTGAGAGGATTGGTGAGAATGGGTGAGCAAATGCAGACCCTTTAAAGCAATAATGCATGGCACCCATTCCATGGGTCCCAACTCTCCAGGTTGAAGGGAATATTACTACAGTTATAACATGTACAGGAAACCTAGAGAACGGACACACTGTGAATACGAAAGGTTTCTAAAACTCAACGAATAGTCCCTCTCCTTGTGCTCCGGTTTGACTTTACACCTGCTTTACTATCATCCTCCCAACTTGGAGAGACAGCCCCTTTAACCTCCTGGTTCGCACAGGTTGCCAATTTGGCAGAGGATGAAAGGGAAGAGGGAGGACCAATGAGAGAGTAGCTGTTAGGCATTTGAACGGGCACATATCACTGTTATTCCCCGGCAGCAAGAAGAATTAACCAAAGTATCAGCCCCCCACCGGGAACCAGTATAGGACCTGAACCAAAATTTTGGACTTGCGGTCACCTCATCAAAAACGAGTTGAAAAATGGAGCTCAGGGGCACAGCAATTCACAAACTGGCCGAGTAATAAAGGACAACTGTCGTCAAAAAATCTGTTGAGGGAAGGCAACGCGGCGGACTTGAATGCGAGGCAGAATAGCAGGAAACAGATTTCAAGAGGTACATTGGAATCGCCTTTAAAGCACAGGAAGAGGGGCACAACTTCGACAATGATGCACTTGGCCAAAAAGGGCGTATGCGTTTTCTCCTGAATATATTCAGGAGAAAACGCATACGTGCTTTTTGGCCAAGAAAGCAAGCGGGCAATGCAAATCTGAACTACAAAGAAGTATCACTTCCCACCGGTCAAAAGACACATCCACAAAATGTGTAAAAACCTGAAAGGCAAGACAGGTCCTAGAGAACAGGGAGCCTTGTTATGCTGATGGGCGGGATGTAAATTGCCAACTGCCTCTCTGGAGGAGTGCATTGTGTTCCCTAAAACAAGTAAAGAACAGAGCTACAGAGCAGAAGGCACTTCCAGTCTAGGGAATATACCTTTGGAAAACTGAAAATCAATAAGACAGAGCCACCCCAAAATTTAGGGCTGCACTGCTTACAAGGACCTCAACTTGGGTACACCTTAAATATCCTAGGAAATATAAAAATGGTTCAAAAAATTGTGGTATTTACGTACGATGGAATATCCCTCAGCCATGAAATCAATGTCATAAGACCAGTAGCAGCAAAATGGGTGGATTCAGGTACGATGATTCTAAGTGAAATAAGTCACAGAGAAAAAGAAACTTATCATAAGATATCACTTATGAAGATCCTGTAAACATGGCTACACTTGAACTGAGTTAGGAAAGAGAACAGTGTCTCACATTTAGAAAATACTCTTTTGCCTGCTTAAGGGGGAAGGAGAGGTGGGGTGATGCATAAAACTAGAGTTTGATATAAGCACAGGTACCATTCCAAAAACCAACTATGGAATAGAAAAGACCTACACCTTCCTCAGTGAAAGGGACTCAAAACCCCATATTTCCCGCCTAGTAATATATCTGACTAGTAAGAATCTTAAAACCTATGTATTGATATGTCTCCGTAAGGGAATCAAGTGTGTCTAGACTGGCATAAACATGGCAGCGAGAATCAGCTCAAACCCACTATAAAAAGGAATTTCAAAAACAAAACAAAAAAACTGGGAAATTCTTCACAATTCCTTCAGGGTCTCTGATGAAACCTGGAATGACCCAATCTACAACAACAGCTGGATGTGGCATAAGGCTGGACACTTGGGACTGAGACGATTGGTGAGATTGGGTGAGCAAATGCAGACCCTTTAAAGCAATAATGCATGGCACACATTCCATGGGTCCGAACTCTCCAGGATGAAGGGAATATTACTACAGCAATAACATGTACGGGAAACCTAGAGAACGGACACACTGTGAATACGAAAGTTTCTAAAACTCAACGAATAGTCCCTCTCCTGGTGCCCCGGTTTGACTTTCCATCTGCTTTACTATCAACCTCCCAACTTGGAGAGACAGCCCCTTTAACTCCTGGTTCGCACAGGTTGCCAAATTAGCAGAGGATGAAAGGGAAGAGGGAGAACCAATGAGAGAGTAGCTGTTAGGCATTTGGACGGGCACATATCACTCTAATTTCCCGGCAGGAAGAAGAATTAACCAAATTCTCAGCCACCCACCGGGAACCAGTATAGGTCCTGAACCAAAATTTTGGACTTGCGGTCAGCTCACAAAAAACGAGTTGAATAATGGAGCTCAGGGGCACAGCAATTCAAAAACTGGCGGAGTAATAAAGGAGAACTATCTTCCAAAAATCTGTTGAGGGAAGGCAACGAGGCGGACTTGAAAGCGAGGCAGAATAGCAGGAAACAGATTTCAAGAGGTACGCTGGAATCGCCTTTAAAGCACAGGAAGAGGGGCACAACTTCGACAATGATGCACTTGGTCAAAAAGGGCGTATGCGTTTTCTCCTGAATATATTCAGGAGAAAACGCATACGCCCTTTTTGGCCAAGCAAGCAAGCGGGCAATGCAAATCTGCACTACAAAGAACTATCACTTCCCACCGGTCAAAAGGGACTTCCACAAAATGTGTAAAAACCAGAAAGGCAAGACAGGCCCTGGAGAACAGGGAGCCTTGTTATGCTGATGGGCGGGATGTAAATTGCCAACTGCTTCTCTGGAGGAGTGCATTGTGTTCCCTAAAACAAGTAAACCACAGAGCTACAGAGCCAAGGACACTTCCAGTCTAGGGAATATACCTTGGGAAAACTGAAAATCAATAAGACAGAGCCACCCCAAAATTTAGGGCTGCACTGCTTACAAGGACCTCAACTTGGGTACACCTTAAATATCCCAGGAAATATAAAAATGGTTCAAAAAATTGTGGTACTTACGTACGATGGAATATCCCTCAGCCATGAAATCAATGTCATAAGACCAGTAGCAGCAAAATGGGTGTATTCAGGTACGATGATTCTAAGTGAAATAAGTCACAGAGAAAAAGAAACTTATCATAAGATATCACTTATGAAGATCCAGTAAACATGGCTACACTTGAACTGAGTTAGGACAGAGAACAGAGTCTCACATTTAGAAAACGCTCTTATGCCTACTTAAGGGGGAAGGAGAGGTGGGGTGATGCATAAAACCAGAGTTTGATATAAGCACAGGTACCGTTCCAAAAACCAACTATGGAATAGACAAGACCTACACCTTCCTCAGTGAAAGGGACTCAAAACCCCATATTTCCCGCAGAGGAATATATCTGACTAGTAAGAATCTTAAAACCTATGTATTGATATGTCTCCGTAAGGGAATCAAGTGTGTCTAGACTGGCATAAACATGGCAGCGAGAATCAGCTCAAACCCACTATAAAAAGGAATTTCAAAAACAAAACCAAAAAACTGGAAAATTCTTTACAATTCCTTCAGGGTCTCTGATGAAACCTGGAATGACCCTATCTACAATGACAGCTGGATGTGGCATAAGGCTGGACACTTGGGACTGAGAGGATTGGAGAGATTGGGTGAGCAAATGCAGACCCTTTAAAGCAATAATGCATGGCACACATTCCATGGGTCCCAACTCTCCAGGTTGAAGGGAATATTACTACAGATATAACATGTACGGGAAACCTAGAGAACGGACACTCTGTGAATACGAAAGGTTTCTAAAACTCAATGAATAGTCCCTCTCCTGGTGCTCCGGTTTGACTTTCCATCAGCTTTACTATCAACCTGCCAACTTGGAGAGACAGCCCCTTTAACCTCCTGGTTCGCACAGGTTGCCAATTTGGCAGAGGATGAAAGGGAATAGGGAGAACCAATGAGAGATTACCTGTTAGGCATTTGGACGGGCACATATCACTGTAATTTCCCGGCAGGAAGAAGAATTAACCAAAGTCTCAGCCACCCACAGGGAACCAGTATAAGTCCTGAACCAAAATTTTGGACTTGCGGTCAGCTCACCAAAAACGAGTTGAAAAATGGTGCTCAGGGGCATAGCAATTCACAAACTGGCTGAGTAATAAAGGACAACTATCATCCAAAAATCTGTTGAGGGAAGGCAACGAGGCGGACTTGAAAGCGAGCCAGAATAGCAGGAAACAGATTTCAAGAGGTACGTTGGAATCGCCTTTAAAGCACAGGAAGAGGGGCACAACTTCGACAATGATGCACTTGGCCAAAAAGGGCGTATGCGTTTTCTCCTGAATATATTCAGGAGAAAACGCATACACCCTTTTTGGCCAAGCAAGCAAGCAGGCAATGCAAATCTGCAGTACAAAGAAGTATCACTTCCCACCGGTCAAAAGGGACATCCACAAAATGTGTAAAAACCAGAAAGGCAAGACAGGCCCTGGAGAACAGGGAGCCTTGTTATGCTGATGGGCGGGATGTAAATTGCCAACTGCCTCTCTGGAGGAGTACATTGTGTTCCCTAAAACAAGTAAATAACAGAGCTGCAGAGCCAAGGGCACTTCCAGTCTAGGGAATATACGTTGGGAAAACTGAAAATCAATGAGACAGAGCCACCACAATATATAGGGCTGCACTGCTTACAAGGACCTCAACTTGGGTACACCTTAAATATCCCAGGAAATATAAAAATGGATGAAAAAATTGTAGTACTTACATACGATGGAATATCCCTCAGCCATGAAATCAATGTCATAAGAGCAGTAGCAGCAAAATGGGTGGATTCAGGTACGATGATTCTAAGTGAAATAAGTCACAGGGAAAAAGAAACTTATCATAAGATATCACTTATGAAGATCCTGTACACATGGCTACACTTGAACTGAGTTAGGAAAGAGAACAGTGTCTCACATTTAGAAAACACTCTTATGCCTGCTTAAGGGGGAAGGAGAGGTGGGGTGATGCATAAAACCAGAGTTTGATATAAGCACAGGTACCGTTCCAAAAACCAACTATGGAATAGACAAGACCTACACCTTCCTCAGTGAAAGGGACTCAAAACCCCATATTTCCCGCAGAGGAATATATCTGACTAGTAAGAATCTTAAAACCTATGTATTGATATGTCTCCGTAAGGGAATCAAGTGTGTCTAGACTGGCATAAACATGGCAGCGAGAATCAGCTCAAACCCACTATAAAAAGGAATTTCAAAAACAAAACAAAAAAACTGGGAAATTCTTAACAATTCCTTCAGGGTCTCTGATGAAACCTGGAATGACCCTATCTACAACGACAGCTGGATGTGGCATAAGGCTGGACACTTGGGACTGAGACGATTGGTGATATTGGGTGAGCAAATGCAGACCCTTTAAAGCAATAATGCATGGCACCCATTCCATGGGTCCGAACTCTCCAGGTTGAAGGGAATATTACTACAGTTATAACATGTACGGGAAACCTAGAGAACGGACACACTGTGAATACGAAAGGTTTCTAAAACTCAACTAATAGTCCCTCCCCTGGTGCTGCGGTTTGACTTTCCATCTGCTTTACTATCAACCTCCCAACTTGGAGAGACAGCCCCTTTAACCTCCTGGTTCGCACAGGTTGCCAATTTGGCAGAGGATGAAAGGGAAGAGGGAGAACCAATGAGAGAGTTGCTGTTAGGCATTTGGACGGGCACATATCACTGTAATTTCCCGGCAGGAAGAAGAATTAACCAAAGTCTCAGACACCCACCGGGAACCAGTATGGGTCCTGAACCAAAATTTTGGACTTGCGGTCAGCTCACCAAAAACGAGTTGATAAATGGAGCTCAGGGGCACAGCAATTCACAATCTGGCCGAGTAATAAACGACAAGTATCGTCCAAAAATCTGTTGAGGGAAGGCAACGAGGCCGACTTGAAAGCGAGGCAGAATAGCAGGAAACAGATTTCAAGAGGTACGTTGGAATCGCCTTTAAAGCACAGGAAGAGGGGCACAACTTTGACAATGATGCACTTGGCCAAAAAGGGCGTATGCGTTTTCTCCTGAATATATTCAGGAGAAAACGCATACGCCCTTTTTGGCCAAGCAATCAAGCGGGCAATGCAAATCTGCACTACAAAGAAGAATCACTTCCCACCGGTCAAAAGAGACATCCACAAAATGTGTAAAAACCAGAAAGGCAAGACAGACCCTTGAGAACAGGGAGCCTTGTTATGCTGAAGGGCGGGATGTAAATTGACAACTGCCTCTCTGGAGGAGTGCATTGTGTTCCCTAAAACAAGTAAACAACAGAGCTACAGAGCCAAGGGCACTTCCAGTCTAGGGAATATACCTTGGGAAAACTGAAAATCATTAAGACAGAGCCACCCCAAAATTTAAGGCTGCACTGCTTACAAGGACCTCAACTTGGGTACACCTTAATTATCCCAGGAAATATAAAAATAGCTCAAAAAATTGTGGTACTTACATATGATGGAATATCCCTCAGCCATGAAATCAATGTCATAAGACCAGTAGCAGCAAAATGGGTGGATTCCGGTACGATGATTCTAAGTGAAATAAGTCACGCAGAAAAAGAAAGTTATCATAAGATATCACTTATGAAGATCCTGTAAACATGGCTACACTTGAACTGAGTTAGGAAAGAGAACAGTGTCTCACATTTAGAAAACACTCTTATGCCTGCTTAAGGGGTAAGGAGAGGTGGGGTGATGCATAAAACCAGAGTTTGGTATAAGCACAGGTACCGTTCCAAAAACCAACTATGGAATAGACAAGACCTACACCTTCCTCAGTGAAAGGGACTCAAAACCCCATATTTCCCGCAGAGGAATATATCTGACTAGTAAGAAACTTAAAACCTATGTATTGATATGTCTCCGTAAGAGAATCATCTGTGTCTAGACTGGCATAAACATGGCAGTGAGAATCAGCTCAAACCCACTATAAAAAGGAATTTCAAAAACAAAACAAAAAACTGGGAAATTCTTAACAATTCCTTCAGGGTCTCTGATGAAACCTGGAAAGACCCTATCTACAACGACAGCTGGATGTGGCATAAGGCTGGACACTTGGGACTGAGAGGTTTGGTGAGATTGGGTGAGCAAATGCAGACCCTTTAAAGCACAAATGCCTGGGACCCATTCCATGGGTCCCAACTCTCCAGGTTGAAAGGAATATTACTACAGCTAAACATGTACGGGAAACATAGAGAACGAACAGACTGTGAATACGAAAAGTTTCTAAAACTCACGAATAGTGCCTACCCTGGTGCTCCAGTTTGACTTTCCATCTGCTTTACTATCAATCTCCCAAATTGGAAAGACAGCCCCTTTAACCTCCTGGTTCGCATAGGTTTCCAATTTGGCAGAGGATGAAAGGGAAGAGGGAGAAGCAATGAGAGAGTAGCTGTTAGGCATTTGGATGGGCACATATCACTCTAACATCCCGGCAGGAAGAAGAATTAACCAAACTCTCAGCCCCCCACCGGGAACCAGCATAGGTCATGAACCAAAATTTTGGACTTGCGGTCAGCTCACAAAAAACGAGTTGATAAATGGAGCTCAGGGGCACAGCAATTCACAAACTGGCCGAGTAATAAAGGACAACTATTGTCCAAAAATCTGTTGAGGGAAGGCAACGAGGCGGACTTGAAAGCAAGGCAGAATAGCAGGAAACAGATTTCAAGAGGTACGTTGGAATCGCCTTTAAAGCACAGGAAGAGGGGCACAACTTCGACAATGATGCACTTGGCCAAAAAGGGCGTATGCGTTTTCTCCTGAATATATTCAGGAGAAAACGCATACGCCCTTTTTGGCCAAGCAAGCAAGCGGGCAATGCAAATCTGCACTACCAAGAAGTATCACTTCCCACCGGTCAAAAGGGACATCCACAAAATGTGTAAAAACCAGAAAGGCAAGACAGGCCCTGGAGAACAAGGAGACTTGTTATGCTGATTGGCGTTATATAAATTGCCAACTGCCTCTCTGGAGGAGTGCATTGTGTTCCCTAAAACAAGTAAACAACAGAGCTACAGAGCCAAGGGCACTTCCAGTCTAGGGAATATACCTTGGGAAAACTGAAAATCAATAAGACAGAGCCACCCCAAAATTTAGGGTTGCACTGCTTACAAGGACCTCAACTTGGGTACACCTTAAATATCCCAGGAAATATATTAATGGTTCAAACATTTTGGTACTTACATACGATGGAATATCCCTCAGCCATGAAATCAATGTCATAAGACCAGTGGCAGCAAAATGGGTGGATTCAAGTACGATGATTCTAAGTGAAATAAGTCACACAGAAAAAGAAACTTATCATAAGATATCACTTATGAAGATCCTGTTAACATGGCTACACTTGAACTGAGTTAGGAAAGAGAACAGTGTCTCACATTTAGAAAACACTCTTATGCCTGCTTAAGGGGGAAGGAGAGGTGGGGTGATGCATAAAACCAGAGTTTGATATAAGCACAGGTACCGTTCCAAAAACCAACTATGGAATAGACAAGACCTACACCTTCCTCAGTGAAAGGGACCCGAGGCATCTGTGAGTAACCGTGAGCTGAGCCCCAGGCCAGCTGCTGTTGAACTTTTCCCACCCTTCCCAGGTAAAACACCTGAATATGTACAAGGGCTTGAAAACCTAGAGGAAGGGGTGTGGAGCCACACCAGCGACAGCACGCAGGCCAACTTGGGCCTGCAGGCCAGCCAGTATGGTCCTGGCCCTGGGCACTCTTCTGGAAGCTTTCCATTGCCCTGCCTGAGATACCCCTCCTGTCCCGGCACCCACTGCTTTTTTCCTTCCTCACCTCTGTCCGGAGAGAAATTCCAGCGGAATGTATGGGTGACACATCCTCTTCTTTACAGGTGGAAACCTGGCAAATCCTGCAGAAAGTCCAGCAGAGACCCACTCACACCGGGCCACCCACAAAGCCGTGGCCCCTCACTCCCTCCCTCCAGAACAGCCCCGAGACTGCTGACGGGGCAGAGAATATGGAGTCAGGCACAGCTTCAGGGGCTATTGCTGCCTGCAGCGCTGTTTATATTGAACTCAACCCAGGCACACCTGGGGAGGGCCGGCCGGCAGGGTCAGGCTACCCAAGTCAGCTAATCCTCAGCCCTCAGGGAATCACATTGTTGAAAATGGACCTCGCTAAGGCAGAATAGAAGCCAAGGAATAAAAGGACACAATGCCATTTGCAGCACCGTAGGTGTGTCTAGAGGTAATCACGTGACTTGTAGTAAGTCAGAAAGTGAAAGACACATATCGTATCATATCTCTTATAGGTGTGACCGAAAAATGGATACCAGGGCAGATATTTCCACGGAGAAGGGCAATCACAGATTCATTCAACAAACATATGGTTCACCAATGGAAAGGTGTGAGGATTGGTTTCATTATGATATTGGGGTTAACAGACATATACAAACACAGGTGACATATATAATCACCAAAGACCTACAGAATACCAAGAGAAGACTACTCAACATTCTGTCATAAGGTACATGGGAAAAGGATCCCAGGAAGAACAGACATATGTGTATGTGTAAAAGAACCACATCTTCCACACCTACAACAAGCCAAACATTGTAATCATATTTGCTGTAATAAAAAATAAAAAATTACATTAAAAACTCGAACAAGAAGCAGTGAGACAAACTTGAGGGGCTTTCTCCTGGCATATTCCATTCTAAATTCCAATCTAGAACATGACTTCCATTGAGGCTCTGTTGCTCTAGTAAGCAGATTTGGTAAGGGAGAACTGCTGCCACCTTGTGGCCGTTTCACAAAACAGCAGCTTTAATCCCAGCGCTAATGGTCAGTTGATATTCAAAATCATTGCAGGCCTGTAAAGGACACCTGCCCTGAAAACAAATACCGGGTTCATATATCGACCAAAAAATTCAAAGTATGTCCATATTTCAAAACGACAGTTTCAAAAGACATATTTTACACACATTAGTGTTCTGCTTCTTTTTCTTTCTTTCTTTTTTTGTTAAAAAAACGGGAATGGCAAAAAGCATCCCTCAGAATGGGCGAAAATATTTGCAAACGAATCAATGGACAAAGGTTTAATCTCCAATATATATAAAGAGCTCATGCAGCTTAATATTAAAAAAACAAACAACCCAATACAAAAATGGGCAGAAGATCTAAAGAGACGTTTCTTCAAAGAAGACACAGAGATGGCCAAGACGCACATGAAAAGCTGCTCAACATCACTAATTATTAGAGAAATGCAAATCAAAACTACAATGAGGTATCACCTCACACCTGTTAGAATCGGCATCATCAGAAAATCTACAAACAACAAATTCTGGGGAGGGTGTGGACAAAAGGATCCCTCTTCCACTAGTGGTGGAAATGTAAATTGATACAGTCACGATGGAGAACAGTATGGAGTTTCCTTAAAAAACCTAGATATAGAATTACCATATGATCCAGCAATCCCGCTTCTGGGCATATACCCAGAGAAAACCATAAATCAAAAAGGCACATTCACCACAATGCTCATTTCAGAACTATTTACAATAGCCAGGTAATGGAAGCAACCTAAATACCCACAGACAGACGAATGGATAAAGATGTGGTACATATATAAAATGGAATATTACTCAGCCATAAGACGGAATGAAACTGGGTCATTTGTAGAGACGTCGATGGATCTAGAGACTGTCATACAGAATGAAGTAAGTCAGAAAGAGAAAAACAAATATGGTATATTAATGCATATATGTGGAACCTAGAAAAATGGTACAGATGAACTGGTTTGCAGGGAAGAAATAGAGACACAGAGGTAGAGAACACACGTATGGACACCTAGTGTGGGAAGCCATGGGGTGGTGGTGGTGGGATGAGTTGGGAGATTGGGATTGACCTGTACACATGTATATGCATAAAATACATAACTAATAATAACCTGCTGTATAAAAAAATAAATAAAATTAAATTTCAAAATTTAAAAAATAAAATTTAAAAATAAAACAGAAAAAAGTTCTTCCCTTCACACAGATGTATTTATATGAATGAATGATTTCCATGCTTATATCTATAAATACATAAAAGAGGAATAAAATCTAACTTGAACAAAAAAAGAAAAAAAATAACCTGAACCCACCAGTTAGACAGAGGAAAACACTATCAGGGCACTTGCTCCAGCGGTAAACAATTCTGAAATTGGTCAGAGGTGGGGAATCATCTCCCATAGAGCCAGCAGCCCACTCCTACGCAAGGAGCATCCTCATTGCAAAGAGGGGGCCATGCCGAGGCATCTGTGAGTAACCGTGAGCTGAGCCCCAGGCCAGCTGCTGTTGAACTTTTGCCACACTTCCCAGGTAAAACACCTGAATATGTACAAGGGCTTCAAAGCCTAGAGAAAGGGCTGTGGAGCCACAACAGTGACAGCACGCAGGCCGACTTGGTGCCTGCAGGCCAGTCAGGATGGTCCTGTCCCCAGATGCTCTTCTGGAAGCTTTCCATTTCCCTGCCTGAGATACCCCTCCTGCCACGGCCCCCACTGCTTTTTTACTTCCTCACCTCTGCCTGGGGAGAAATTCCAGTGGCAGGTATCGGTGACACATCCTCTTCTTTAGCAGGTGGCAGCCTGGCAACTCCTGCAGAAAGTCCAGCAGAGCCCCACTCACACTGGGCCACCCACAAAGCCACGGACCCTCACTCCCTCCCACCAGCACAGCTCCGGAACTGCCTACGGGGCAGAGAATATGCCGTCAGTCACAGCTACAAGGGCTGTCGCTCACTGGAGTGCTGTTTATATTGCCCTCAACCCAGGGACACCTTTGGCGGGCCGGCAGGCAGTTTCAGGCTGCCAAAATCAGCCAATCCTCACCCCTCAGGGTTCACAGTTGCCGAAAATGAAACTTGCTAAACGGGCCAGGCCCTAGGAACAGGTGTGGGCTCTTGAGAGTCAGGATAGACAAGGGGCTGCAGCTGCAGCTTGTTTTCTTATCATTTTATCTGGTCCATGAGTGGAAAACAACTTCAAGAAGACCCTATCCTAATGAGAGGAACCCAGGAGTCAGGGAGAGGAGTGATGGTGCGTGGAGACAGAGGCCTGGTGCCCTGGCTGCAGTGGAAGTGTCTGGAAGACCAGGCAGAAAGAGCCTGCAGAGAGTGATAGCCATGGTCACAGACCTGTCAGAGCTGCTGTTTGTTAGTTCAAGTCCTGCTCTGAGGTGTTCTGTGTCAGCTGTGAGCGACAGGTGAGCTGTGGGTTCTCTGCAAGGTGGGCTATGTGCAAAGTTCCTGTGTGTCCAGCCCTGCTGGGGTACCTGCCCAGGGGAGCTCTGTATCCTGGGAAGGGCCTGAGTAGGAGAGCCCCATGGGCTGCTGGGTAGCTGCAGAGGTGAGCTCCATACCCTGGGAGGGACTTGACCACGAGAGCCCCGTGGGCTGTGGGGTAGGGGTGCCGCCCAGGTGAGCTCCATATCCTGGGATTGGCCTGACCACGAGAGCCCCATGGGCTGCTGGAGACCTGGTAAAGTATATCAGGACAGTCAGTGAAGCCACCAAGGATATACATCCAGTAGCTCCTATTTCCTACTCCCTGCTGGTCATTCTACCTTCCACCAGGCCATGGCATTCTGTATTAGACTTCAATGATGCCTTCTTCTGTATTCCATTCATCTCAGAGTCACAAGAATTTTTGGCTTGTGAGTGGCAGGACACAACATGCAACAAAAGCAATAATGCTGGGCCGTCCTGCCCCAATGGTTCAAAAATCCCCACACCATCATTGGGGAAATGTCCTCTAAAGACCTAAAAGTTCAACCTCTGTAAAAGGGAACCCTCCTTCAATATGCAGATGACATTCTGATCGCCAGGCCTACTAAAGACGCCTCTGAACTACCTAGCCAAGAAAGGATAGAAGGTGTCCAAGAAAAACGCTCAAATATCCCAGGCTAAGGTGACATGCCTGGGCTTCATTCTCACAGATATTCGGAGAAACGCATCCCAGGATAGGGAAGAAGCCATTTGCAGCCTTACCTCTTCTACAACTAGAAGACAGCTTAGGGGTTCCTGGGGAGGCCAAGGTTTTCTGCATCTGGATCCCTAACTACAGTGTAATAGCTGGGCCTCTACATGAAACACTGACACGAAAAGATGATGATCCTTTTGAATAGAATCCAGAAGCAGCCTTTCAAGAATGGAAAGAGCAGTCAATACAGACCCTTGCCCAGGAACTCCCTAATTTAGCTAAACCCTTTGACCTTTACATACCCGGTCAAAGGTTAATCGCCCTTGGAGCCTTAGTGCAAAAACTGGGACCACTTGAAATGGAGCAACACAAGAATGCCCTTCAGGTATGATAAACTATGGTCACCAAGGGCTTTGCCCACCGACTCATCAGGCCCGGATACTGGGGTATCTAAAAAGCTGGAAATCAGCAGCCCGCAAGGCCAGCTCCCTCCTAAGGGAAAAGGACCCCACGTGGTGATCCTAACCACCCATCATGCCGTGAAGTTGCAGGGGTCGCTCTGTGGACACACTGACCTCGAGTGAGGAGGCCCTCCAACTCCAACCTCCAGAGAGATAAACGGGGGCAACGGGCCCCCAAGATGACTCGTGTGGCCATCACTTGACCTGGAGTTTCTCTCAGAAAACGACAAGACTGTGCCCCGAAAGAGCAGACTACTGCTTGCAGGACTTACTGCACCCAGAGGGGAGCTAATAAGCTTGGCGGGGGAAACGTATATCACGCTTTCACCATAGAAAACCCTACAGACACCGCGGTGATGGTGGCCAATATGACCGGCTGGACTGCTGGCTACTTCTAAAGGCCGTTGACTCAGTGGACGTCATGGTCCTGGATCACCACTGACCCTGGACTGTCTGGGAGTTGTGCGGGCAGGGCTCTGACACATGGTGCTGTTTGTACATTAATTCAGGGACCTAATTAAAGAAAGCACAGACTACTGGTCAGAGCATCTAGTCTGGCAAAAACTGTCAGCCTAAGGTCGCCGAACATATGTGGGGTGGGGTGAAACCTGCCACCGCAGCATCTCTGCGCCTCTCTTTCCTGGACCCTTAAAGGTCATTAGAATCTGTAACACTTCCAATGCTGGTGCTCAGGCGGACGAGAAGTGAGGCAGGAGGCCTTGGGACAATCAACCTCACCAGGAGGCTGGTGTGGAGACGTTTTGACCCTCCCCCCATGTATCAGGGCTCCCACCACAACATGAAGCAGTTACAAAAGAGGGGTCTGCACCCTCAACACCCCAAGAATAAGGAACGGAACAAAAAACAGAGGAGGTGTTCGTCTCCGGCAACGTTCATTAAAAATTCCTGGGAGATAAAAAGAGAATCTGGGCAATAAAATAAAGTCTAACCTGTTTTTCCTTTGTGCTTTGTCTAATTTCACGTGCTCCTAGGGTTCCGCATGCAGAGGTCCCACACCCGGCACTTCAGACCCGATTTCCTAGTGCAGAATGGCTGGGTCGACACCTCAGCTAGTGGGGTCCCATGCAGACTGCGCGGCATAGAGCCTGAGCTGCAGCCAACTCATCCCTCGAGAGCTCCATCCCCTCCCTCCCACTGACGCTGCCGGGGACCCTACACAGCAGCCCAGCCCACAGCCCATGGGGGAGTGCACGCTCTCACCTCTCCATTCTGTTTTCAAAATAATGTTTCCTTTGCTTCTGAACCAAACTCAGTCTTGATCTGTTGGCTCCAATGACACTGGGCACGGGGACTCCTGTTGGGGTCCACTCTGGAGGATCAGTAACAGAAATTGAGAACATTGTAACTTCAATGAACAGATGTGTGAGCCAAACTGTAGTTAACATAGAGCAGTGTATAATGCTCGGGTAAAATAAGATGTTTCTAAGACTTACATTTGATATTTCCATCACTTTCCTATAAGCAAGTTCAGTGAAGACGTCTGTCTTATTTGTCAGGTCAACATTAGAGAAATGAAGTGATTTATTTTCATGGATGTACATCGAATACTCTTGGCTGAAGCTTCAATCTTGTTTTGAATGCTTTTCCATTGAAAATGATACCTCTCTTTCAGCTCCCCCATTTCTGAGAAGTATAAAACCTTATAATTTATTATTACCAAAGGGGAAAGGTAGGAGAAGGGATAAATTAACAGTTTGGGATTAACACATACACACTGCTATGTATAAAATAGATCATCAACAAGGACTACTGTATAGCACAGGGAACTACACTGAATATTTTGCAATAACCTATAAGGGGAAATAATCTGAAAAAGAATAGATATTTTTATTGACATCATCTATCAATGACAGATAAAATGTAACCTAAGCAAGGCCGATGGTGAGCGCTCTGACCCTGAAGATTTCAGTCATCTAAAGTTTGGGCTCTGCCTATTTCCCAAGGCCCTTAAAGGACATACGTGTAGCCGTAGCTTAAAAATTCCCCAGTTTGTGGTTCGGGGAGGCACTGATTTGGAAAAATCCCCGGTGTTCTCCTTACATGCACGGGACCCTTCCTACAGCTAAAACATGCCTGTCACACCTAGAGGATGGTACACCGTTTGATCGGAAAGAGTTTGGAAAAGGCACCTCATCTCCTCATTGCATGGTGCTCGGGTTCAACCCTCCAGCATCTTTCCTAACAATCTCCTCACTTGGTGATATCAGCACCGTCAACATCCTGTTGCACACAGTTTGGAATTTGTCCAGAGGATGTAGCGGAAGGATGAGAAAAATATAGAGACATGTCTTAGGTGTTCGGACAGGCACATGCCACTCTAATTTCCAATCCAGAACACAAATTCATCAAAGGCTAGAATTGCCCACGGAAACAGAATAGGGCTAGAGGAAATCCCGCTGTTTTGTGTCCAGTTTCCAAAAACACAAGTTGAAAAATGGAACTCAGGGGCACTAAAATTCATGAAACTGCAGAGTTGAAAATATCTATCGTCGAAAAATGTCTTGAGGTAAGTCACAGAAAAGGACTTGTAAGCAAGGGAGAGTGGCAGGAAACAGATTTGAAGAGGTAGAAAGGACTCCCCATTAAAGCACAAGAAAAGGGGCTGAACATCGCCAATGATGCAGTTGGCCAAAAAGGGTGTATGCATTTTTTCTGAATATATTCAAGTAAAGGCCATACACACTTTTTATCCAACCCAACAGGTGGGCACTGGAAATCAATATCACAAAATGTATCACATCACGTCAGTCAGAAGGGCCATCCACATAAAGTGTAAACACCAGAAATGCAGGACAGGGCGAGGAGAAAAGGGAGCCCTGTGAGGCTGATAGTGGAAATGTAATTTGCCAACGGCCACTCTGGAGAAGTGTATTGTGTTTGCTAAAACATCTAAAAAATGAGCTACAGAGCATAGGGCACTTGCACTCATGGGCGTGTACCTTGGGAAAAACAAAAATCGACAGAAAACAGGCACCCGAACGTTTACCACCTCTCTGTTAAAAAGGGCCTCAACTTGGATATAACCTAAATGTCCCTGGAAGGATAAAATGGATAAAAGAGATGGGGTACTTATGTAGAGTGGAATATTACTCATCCAGAAATCAATGAAATAAGGCCAGTTGTAACAACTCTGGAGGAGTTACATACGATCATTCTAAGTGACATATGTCAGAAAGAAAAAGACACATATCATAAGATGTCACTTAAAGGTGGAATCAAAAATGGCTACACATGAAATAAATTACAAAACAGAAACATAGTCAAATATGTAGAAAATAGACATAAGGCTGCTAAATGGGAAAGGTGGGGAATGGTGAGGTATTATCCAGGAGGTTGAAATTAGCAAAGATACCATTCCAAGTACCAAATTGAATAACTGACAAGGCCTACACGGTACCTCAAAGAACTGCACTCAGCCCACTCAAGTCACTGGAAAATAATACATATGACTGGTAAGCATCTGAAAAAGAAGTTATTGTTGTCTCACAGTACATGAATCAAGTGGATGTACAGCAGCAAAAAACAGAGCTTTGAAAATCAGCTGTAACCAATATAAAAATAAATTTAAAACTATTTATAAAAACAGTGAGACAGACAAAAATTCTTACAACTTTTGTTGAAGGGCTACGATGTAACATGGATTGAACACATGTAGACCCACAGCAGGATGATTATATAAGGCTGGAAGCTATGCACGCTAAGAGATGTTAGAGAGGCTGGGTGAGGAAATGCAGACCTTTTAAAGTAATACTGCCTGGTACCCATTCCATGGGTCCCAAATCTGCAGGTTCAAGGGAGTCTTCTGACAGCGAAAACATGCCTGGGAAACCGAGATGAATGTACACCGTGTGCTCAGGAAAGGTGTCTAAAATGCACCTCATTTTTGATCTCCTGCTGCTGGGGTTCGCCATTCCAGCCACATTACTAACAACCTCCCCACTTGGAGAATCAGCACCTTTAACCTCCTGTTTCCCACAGTTTGCAATTTGTGCAGAGGGTAAATGGGAAGAGGGGGAACCAATGAGAGATTAGCTGTAGGACTTTTGACAGGCACATGTCACTCTAATTTCCCATTAGGAAGAAGAATTAACCAAAGGCTCAGCCTGCCTCCCCAGAACCAGAATAGGGCCGGAAGCAATCCAATGGTTTGGCGGCCAGCTCACAAAAAAAGCGAGTTGCAAAATGGAGCTCAGGAGCAGACAATTCAAAGACCTGCAAAGATATAAATGATAACCAACGTCCAAAAATATATTCAGGTAAGGCAACGAAGAGGATCTGAATGAGAGGCAGAATTGCAGGAAACAGATTTCAAAAGGTAGATTGTACTCACATTTAAAGCATATGAAAAGCAGCAGAATTTCTAAAATGATGCAGTTGGGCAAATGGGTGTATGCGTTTTTTTCGTGAATATCTTCAGGAAAAAAACACATGCAGAGTTTTTGGCCAACCAAGCAAGAGGGAAATGCAAATCTGCACAACAAAGGAGTCTCAATTTCCACTGCTCAGAAAGGCAATCCAAAAAATGTGTACAAACCAGAAATGCAGGAGAGGCCATGGAAAACAGGGAGCCTAGTCACGCTGATGGGTGGGGTATAAATATCCAAGAGCCACTCTGAAGAAGTGTATGCTGTTTCCTAAAACTTCTAAAATACAAAGCCCCCAAGCAAAGGGGACTTCAACTCACGGGCATATGACTTGGGAAGACTAAATATCAATAAGACACAGGCACCCCAAAGTTTAGGGCTGCTCTGCATACAAGAACCTCAACTTTGGTAAACCTAAAATATCCCAGGAAAAAGAGAAATGCATAAAGAACTTGTGGTAATTTTGTACAACGGAATATCACTCAGACGTGAAATCAGTGTATATAAGGCCAGTAGCAGCATAATGAGTGGATTTAGGTATGATGATTCTAAGGGAAATTAGTCACACAGAAAAAGAATCTTATCATAAGATATCACTTATAGAGGGAATGTCAATATCACAACACATGAACTGAATTAGGAAAGAGAACAGAGTCTCACATTTAGAAAAAAACTCTTATGCCTGCTTCAGGGGAATGGAGAGGTGGGGTGATGCATAAAACCAGAGTATGATATTAGCACAGGTACCATTCCATAAACCAAATACAGAATAGACAAGACCTACACCTTCCTCAGTGAATGGGACTCAACACCCCTATTCCCCGCCGAGGAATATATCTGACTAGTAAGAATCTTAAAACCTATGTATTCATATGTCTCCGTAAGGAAATCAATTGTGTCTAGACTGGCATAAACAGGTCAGTGAAAACCAGCTCAACCCCATAATAAAAATGAATTTCAAAAACAAAACCAAAAAACAGCAAAATTCTTACACAATTCCTTCAGGGGTTCTAATGAAACCTGGAATGACCCTATCTGCAAAGACAGCTGGATGAGGCATAAGGCTGGACACTTGGGACTGAGAGGACTGGTGAGATTGGGAGAGAAAATGCAGAACCTTTAAAGTAGTAATGCATGCCACCATTCCATGGGTCCCAAATCTCCAGGTAGAAGGGAATATCACTACAGTTATAACATGTATGGGAAACCTAGAGAATGGACACCCTGTGATGGCGAAAGGTTTCTAAAACTCTCCTAATTTTTCCTCTCCTTGTGCTCCACTTTGGCATTCCAACTGCTTTACTATCAATCTCCCAGCTTAGGAGAGTCAGCCCCTATAACCTCCTGGTTCGCACAGTTTGCTATTTGTGCAGATGATGAAAGGGAAGAGGGAGAACCAATCAGAGAGTAGATGTAGGCATTTGGACGGGCACATGTCACTCTAATTTCCCGTCAGGAAGAAGAATTAACCAAAGCCTCAGCCACCCACAGGGAACCAATAAAGCCACCCCTGGAACCAGTATAGGTCCTGAAGCAAAATTGTGGATTTGCGGCCAGCTCACAAAAATGGGATTTGAAAATTGGAGCTCAGGGGCCCAGCAATTCAAAAACCTGCAGAGTTATAAAGGACTACTCTCTTCCAGAAATCTGTTGAGGGAAGGCAATGAAGCGGACTTGAAAATGAGGCAGAATTGCACAAAACATATTTCAAGAGGTAAATTGGAATCGCCTTTGAAGCACAGAAAAAGCATCCCAACTTGGACGGTGATGCACTTGGCCAAAAAGGGCGTATGCCTTTTCCCCTGAATATATTCAGGAGAAAACGCATACGTCCTTTCTGGCCAATGAAGCAAGCATGCAATGCAAATCCACACTACAAAGAATTGTCACTTCCCACCGGTCGAAAGGGACATCTGTATATCTGTAAAAACCAGAAAGGCAAGAGCGAGATGACAAGGGCATGAAGCAATGTGATCCCAAGGGTCATGGAGGGTTGTGATGACAAGCGCATGGAGCATTGTGATGACAAGATTATGTAGCATTTTGCTGACAAAGGCAAGGAGCATTGTGATGACAAGGTTCATGGAGCACTTTGATGACAAGCGTCATGGAGCATTGTGATTACAGGGGTCATGGAGCATTGGGATGACAAGAGCATGGATCATTGTGATGACAAGGTTCATGGAGCATTTTGATGACAAGAGTCCCGGATCATTGTGTCGTCAGGGTTCATGGAGCGTTGTGATGACAGTGGTCATGGAGCATTGTGATGACAGGGGTCAGGGAGCATTGTGATGAGAAGGTCATGGACCATTGGCTGAAAATGTTCATGGAGTGTTGTGATGAGAGGCGTCATGGAGCATTGTGATGACAAGGTACTGGAGCATTGTGATGAGAAGACCATGGAGCCTTGTGATGACATGTCTCATGGGGCATTCTGAGGAAAAGGGGCATGCAGCATTGTGATTACAGAGGTCTTGGAGCATTGTGGTGACAAGGGCATGGAGCATTGGGATGAGAAGGCCATGGAGCGTTCTGATGACATGCATCATGGAGCTTTGTGAGGACAAGGGCATGGAGCATTGTGTTTTCAGGGGTCTTGGAGCACTGTGATGAAAAGGGCATGGATCATTGTGATGAAAAAGGCATGGAGCCTGGTCATGACAGGGTTCAAGGAGCATACTGACGACAAGTGTCAGGGAGCATTGTGATGACAAGGGTATTGAGCATTGTGATGACAAAGGTCATGGAGCATTGTGATGAGAAGACGATGGATAATTGTGATGACGAGCGTCATGGGGCGTTGTGATGATAAGTGTTATGGAACATTTTGATCACAAGGATTTGGAGCATTGTGATGACAGAGGTCATGGGGCATTTTGATTTCATTGTGATGACAATAGCCTGAAGCATTATGATGATGGGCATGCTGCATTGTGATGACAGGGTTCATGGAGCATTGAGATGAAAAGGGGCATGGAGCATTGTGATTACAGGAGTCTTGGAGCATTGTGATGACAAGGGCATGGAGCATCGTGAATGAGAAGGCCATGGAGAATTCTGATGACATGCGTCATCGAGCTTTGTGATGACAAGGGCATGGAGCATTGTGATTACAGGGGTCTTGGAGCACTGTGATGACAAGGGTCATGGAGCCTTGTGATGACAAGGCCGTGGAACATTGTGATGGCAGTGGTCATGGAGCATTTTTATGACAGGGGTCATGGAGCATTGTGATGACCAGGGCATGGAACACTGTGATACATGGGTCATGGAGGATTGTAATGACAAGCGCATGGAGCATTGTGATAAGAATGGCATCGAGCATTGTGATGAAAAGCATCATGTAGCCTGTGATGACAAGGGCATGGAACAATGTGATGAGAGGTTTCATGGAGCATTGTGATGACAATGGCATGCAGCATTGTGATGCCAAGGGTCATGGAGCTTTGTGATGACAAAGGTCATGGAGCATTTTGATGACAAGAGGTGTGGTGCATTCTGTTGTGTAGGGCAGGGAGCATTGTGATAACAGGGTCATGGAGCAATTTGATGAAAAGTGTCATGGAACATTTTGATGACAGGGGTTATGGAACATTGAGATGTCAAGGGTCATGGAACATTTCCATGACAGGGTTTAAGGACCATTGTGATGACAGGGGAGTGGGTGTATTGTGATGACTAGTGAGGGAACATGTTGATATCAGTGGTGAGAGAGCATTTTTATAAGAAGTGCATGGAGCATTGTGATGACAATCTTTATGGAGCATTGTGATGACAAGGTTGTGGAGCATTGTGATGACAAGGGTCATGGAGCATTGAGTTGACAAAGGCACGGAGCATTGTGATGACAAGTGTCACGGAGCATTGTGATGAAAAGTTCATGGAGCATTGTGGTGACAAAGTTCACAGAGCCTTGTGATGATGAGGGCATGGACCATTGTGATGACACAGGTCATGAAGCCTTGTGAAGATTGGAGTCACGGAGAATTGTGATGACTGGGGTCATGGAGCATTGTGATGACAAGGGCATGGAGCTTTGTGATGACAGGGGCATAGGGCATTGGTCTGACAAGTTTCATGGATAATTGTGTTGACAGTGGGCATGGCACATTGTGATGACAAGGTCATGGAGCATTGTGAAGACAAGGTCATGGAGTATTGTGAAGACAGGTGTCAGGGAGCATTGTGATGACATATTTCATGGTCCATTGTGATGACAATGGCATGGAGCATTGTGATGCCAAGTGTTATGGAGGATTGTGATGACAAAGGTAATGGAGCATTGTGATGACAAGGGCTTGGATCATTGTGATGACAAGGGCATGGAGCATTGTGATGACAACGGGCAGTGAGAATTTTGATGAAAAGGTCGTGAAGCATTGTGATAACAAAGGCATGGAGCTTGCTATGACAGGGGTCATGGGGCATTGCGATGACAAGTGCATGGAGAATTGTGATGACAAGAGCATGTAACATAGTGATGAGAACTGTCATGGAGCACTGTGATGACAAGGACGTGGAGAATTGTGATGACAAGGGACATGGTGCATTGTCATAACCAGGGCATGGAGCATTGTGATGGCAAGACCGTGGAGCACTGTGATGAGAAGACCATGGATAATTGTGATGACGAGCATCATGGAACACTGTAATGACAAGGGGCATGGAGCATTGTGATGACAGGTGTCATGGAGCATTGTGACGACAGGGGTCATGGATCATTGTGATGACAAGTGTCACGGAGCATTCTGATGACAAGCTTGTGGAGTATTGTGATGACAATGGCATGGAGCATTGTGATGAAAAGGGCATGGATCACTGTGATGAAAAAGGCATGGAGACTTGTCATGACAGGGTTCAATGAGCATACTGACGACAGGTGTCAGGGAGCATTGTGATGACAAGTGTATTGAGAATTGTGATGACAAGGGTCATGGAGCATTGTGATGAGAAGTCCATGGATAATTGTGATGACCAGCATCATGGGGCGTTGTGATGACAAGTATTATGGAACATTGTGATCACAAGGGTTTGGAGCATTGTGATGACAGAGGTCATGGATCATTTTGATTTCATTGTGATGACAATAGCATGAAGCATTATGATGATGGGCATGGTGCATTATGATGACAGGGTTCATGGATCATTGAGATGAAAAGGGGCATGGAGCATTGTGATTACAGGGGTCTTGGAGCATTGTGATGAGAAGGGTCATGGAGCCTTGTAATGACAAGGCCATGGAACATCGTGATGGCAGGGGTAATGGAGCATTGTTATCACAGGTGTAATGGAGCATTGTGATGGCAAGGGCATGGAGCATTGTGATGAGAAGGCCATGGAGCATTCTGATGACATGTGTCAGGTAGCATTGTGATGACAATGGCATGGAGCAATGTGATGAGAGCGTTCATGGAGCATTGTGATGACCATGACATGGAGCATTGTGATGCAAAGGGTCATGGATCTTTGTGATGACAAAGGTCATGGAGCATTTTGATGACAAGGGCGTGGTGCATTGTGATGAGAAGGGCAGGGAGCATTGTGATGACAGGGTCATGGAACAATTTGATGAAAAGGGTCATGCAACATTTTGATGACAGGGGTTATGGAACATTGTGATGTCAGGGGTCATTGAGCATTTTGATGAAATGGTTCATGGAGCATTTTGATGACAGGGGTTATGGAACATTGTGATGTCAGGGGTCATCGAACATTGTGATGATAAGCGCATGTAGAATTGTGATGACAGGAGTCATGGAACATTGTGATGACAGGGGTGAGGGAGTATTGTGATGAATAGTGATGTAACATTGTGATATCAGTGGTGAGAGAGCATTTTGATGAGAAGTGCATGGAGCATTGTGATGACAAGGTTTATGGAGCATTGTGATGACAAGATTGTGGAGCACTGTGATGACAAGCGCATGGCGCATTGTGATGACATGGGTCATGGAGCATTGTGCTGACAAGCGCATGGAGCATTGTGATGACAAGGGTCATGGAGCATTGTGCTGAGAAAGGCATAGAGCATTGTGATGACAAGGGTCAAAGAGCATTGTGATGAAAAGTTCATGGAGCATTGTGGTTAAAAAGTCACAGAGACTGTAGATGAGGAGGGCATGGACCATTGTGATGACAAAGGTCATGAAGCATTGTGATGACTGGAGTCACGGAGAATTGTGATGACAGGGGTCGTGGAGCATTGTGATAAGAAGGGCATGGAACATTGTGATGACAAGGGCATGGAGCATTGGTCTAATAAGTTTCATGGATTATTGCGATGACAGTTGGAATGGCGCATTGTGATGACAAGGGCATGGAGCACTGTGATGACCAGGTCATGCAGTATTGTGAAGACAGGTGTCAGGGAGCATTGTGATGACATATGTAATGGCCCATTGTGATGACAATGGCATGGAGCATTGTGTTGCCAAGTGTCATGGAGGATTCTGATGACAAAGGTAATGGAGCATTGTGATGACAATGGCTTGGAGCATTGAGATGACAAGGGTCAGGGAGCATTCTGATGACAAGCTTGTGGAGTAATTTGATGACATTGGCATGGAGCATTGTGATGAAAACGGCATGGGGCATTGTGATGAAAAAGGCATGGAGCCTTTTCGTGACAGGTTTCAAGGAGCATTCTGACGACAAGTGTCAGGGAGCATTGTGATGACAAGTGTATTGAAAATTATGATGACAAAGGTCATGGAGCATTGTGATGAAAAGGGCATGGAGTATTGTGATGAAAGGCATCATGGAGCGTTGTGATGACAAGTGTTATGGAACATTGTGATCACAAGGGTTTGGAGCATTGTGAGGACAGAGGTCTTGGATCATTTTGATTTCAAGGAACATGGAGCATTGTGATGACAAGGGCAGGAAGCAATGTGATCCCAAGGTTCATGGAGTATTGTGATGACAAGCGCATAGAGCATCGTAATGACAGGGTCATGTAGCATTTTGCTGACAAAGGCATGGAGCATTGAGATGACAGGTGTCCAGGAGCACTGTGATGGCAAGCGTCAAGGAGCATTGTGTTTACAGGGGTCAAGGAGCATTGGGATGACAAGGGCATGCATCATTGTGATGCCAAGTGTCATGGAGCATTGGGCTGAAAATGTTCATGGAGTTTTGTGATGACAGGGGTCATGGAGCATTGTGATGACTAGGGAATGGAGCATTGTGATGACAAGAGTACCGGATCATTGTGTTGTCAGGTGTCATGGAGCGTTGTGATGACAGTGGTCATGGAGCATTGTGATGATATTGGTCAAGGAGCATTGTAATGAGAAGGTCATGGAGCATTGGGCTGAAAACGTTCATGGAGTATTGTGATGACAGGCGTCATGGAGCATTGTGATGATAAGGGAATGGAGCATTTTGATGACAACGTCCTGGAGCATTGTGATGAGAAGTCCATGGAGCCTTGTGATGCCAAGTCTCATGGAGCATTCTGATGAAAAGGGGCATGGAGCATTGTGATTACAGGGGTCTAGGACCATTGTGATGACAAGGGCATGGAGCATTGTGATGAAAAGTGCATGGATCATTGTGATGAAAAAGGCATGGAGCCTTGTCATGAAAGGGTTCAAGGAGCATACCGATGGCAAGAGTAAGGGAGCATTGTGATGACATGTGTATTGAGCATTGTGATGACAAATGTCATGGGGCATTGTGATGAGAAGTCCATGGATAATTGTGATGACCAGCGTCATGGGGCATTGTGATGACAAGTGTTATGGAACATTGTGATCACAAGGGTTTGGAGCATTGTGATGACAGAGGTCATGGAACATTTTGATTTCATTGTGATGACAATAGCATGAAGCATTATGATGATGGGCATGGTGCATTGTGATGACAGTGTTCATGGAGCATTTTGATGAAAAGGGTCATGGAGCATTTGTCTGACAAGTTTCATGGATTATTGTGATGACAGTGGGCATGGCACATTGTGATGACAAGGGCATGAAGCATTGTGATGACAAGGTCATGGAGTATTGTGAAGACAGGTGTCAGGGAGCATTGTGATGACATATGTCATGTTCCATTGTGATGACAATAACACGGAGCATTGTGATGCCAAGTGTCATGGAGGATTGTTGTGACAAACGTAAAGGAGCATTTTGATGACAAGGGCATGGAGCATTGAGATGACAAGGTCCACTGATAATTTTAATGTCCAGGTCGTGAAACATTGTGATGACAAGCGCATGGAGCTTCCTATGACAGGGGTCATGGAGCATTGCGATGACAAGTGCATGGAGTATTGTGATGACAAGAGCATATAACATTGTGATGAGAAGTGCCATGGAGCATTGTGATGACAAGGAAGTGGAGAATTGTTAGGACGAGGGACATTGAGCTTTGAGATGACCAGGGCATGGAGAATTGTGATGGAAAAACCGTGGAGCATTGTGATGAGAAGACCTTGCGTAATTGTGATGACGAGCATCATGAAGCACTGTAATGACAAGGGGCATGAAGCATTGTGATGACAGGTGTCAGGGAGCATTGTGATGACAGGGGTCATGGAGCATTGTGATGACAAGGGCACGGAGCATTGTGATGACAAGGGCCATTGAGAATTTTGATGACAAGGTCATGAAGCATTGTGATGACAAACACTTGGAGCTTGCTATGACAGGGGGCATGGAACATTGCAATGACAAGTGCATGGAGAATTGTGATGACAAGAGCATGTAACATTGTGATGACAGGTGTCATGGAGCATTATTATGACAAGGGCCATAGTGCATTCTGACATAAGATATCACTTATGAAGGGAATGTAAACATGGGTACATATGAACTGAATTAGGAAAGAGAACAGTGTCTCAGATATAGAAAACACACTTATGCTTGCTTAAGGGGAAAGGAGAGGTGGGGAGACACACAAAACCAGAGTTTGATATTAGCACAGGTAACATTCCATAATCCAAATACAGAAGAGACAAGCCCTACTCCTTCCTCAGTGAACGGGACTCAACACCCTAATTCCCGGCAGAGAAATATATCTGACTAGTAAGAATCTTAAAACCTATGTATTGATATGTCTCCGTAAAGGAACCAAGTGTGCCTAGCACGACATAAACACGGCAGTGAGAAGCAGCTCAAACCCACTATAAAAATGAATTTCAAAACAAAACAAAAAACAGTTTAATTCTTACACAATACCTTCAGGGGTTCTGATGAAACTTGGAATGACCCTGTCTACAACGACAGCTGGATGTGGCATAAGGCTGGTCACTTGGGACTGAGACGATTAGTGAGATTGGGTGAGAAAAGGCAGACCCTCTAAAGCAATAATTCCTGCCCATCATTCCATGGTTCCCAACTCTCCAGGTAGATGGGAATATCACTACAGTTATAACATGTATGGGAAACCTAGAGAATGGACACCCTCTGATGGAGAAAGGTTTCTAAAACTCTACTAATTTTTTTTCTCTCCTTGTGCTCCAACTTGACATTCCTACTGCTTTAATATCAATCTCCCAACTTGGAGAGTCAACCCCTATAACCTGTTTCGCACAGTTGGCACATTGTTCAGAGGATATAAGGGAAAAGGGAGAACCAATGAGAGAGTAGCTGTAGGTATTTGGACGGCCACATGTCACTCTAATTTCCCGTCACGAAGAAGAATTAACCAAACTCTCAGCCTGCCCCCCCCCCAGAACCTGTACAGGTCCTGAAGCAAAACTATGGATTTGCGGTCAGCTCACCAAAACGCGAGTTGAGAACTGAGCACAGCGGCACAGCATTTCACTAACTTGCAGAGTTATAAAGGACTACTCTCTTCCAAAAATCTGTTGAGGGAAAGCCACGAGGCAGACTTTAAAATGATGCAGAATTGCACGAAACAGATTTCAAGAAGTATATTGGAATTGCTTTTAAACACAGGAAAAGCATCACAACTTCGACAATTATGGAATTGTCCATAAAGGGCGTATGCGTTTTCACCTGAATATATTCAGGAGAAAACGCATACGCCGATTTTGACCAACCAAGCAACTGCACAATGCAAATCTGCACTACAAATAAGTATCACTTCCCACCGGTCAAAAGGGTCATCTGCAAAATGTGTAAAAACCAGAAAGGCAAGACAGGCTCTGGAGAACAGTAAGCCTTGTTATGCTCATGGGTGGGATGTAAATTGCCAACAGCCACCCTGGAGGAGTGCACTGTGTTCTCTAAAAGAAGTAAACAACAGAGCTTCACAACCTAAGTCACTTCCAGTCATGGGAATATACATTGGGAAAACTGAATATCAATAAGACACAGCCACCCCAAAATTTAGGGCAGCACTGCTTACAAGAACCTCGAATCAGGGACACCTTAAATATCCAAGGAAAGACAAAAATGGTAAAGAAATTGTGGTACTTACGTATGATGGAATATCCCTCAGCCATGAAATCAATGTCATAAGGCCAGTAGAAGCAAAATGAGTGGATTCAGGTTCGATGATTCTAAGTGAAATAAGTCACACAGAAAAAGCAACTTATCATAAGATATCACTTATGAAGATCCTGTAAACATGGCTACACTTGAACTTAGCTAGGAAAGAGAACAGAGTCTCACATTTGGAAAACACTCGTATGCCTGCTTAAGGGGGAAGGAGAGGTGGGTGATGCATAAAAGCAGAGTTTGATATAAGCACAGGTACCGTTCCAAAAACCAACTATGGAATAGACAAGACCTACACCTTCCTCAGTGAAAGGGACTCAAAACCCCATATTTCCCACAGAAGAATATATCTGACTAGTAAGAATCTTAAAATCTATGTACTGATATGTCTCTGTAAGGGAATCATGTGTGTCTAGACTGGCATAAACATGGCAGCGAGAATCAGCTGAAATCCACTATCAAAAGGAATTTCACAAACAAAACAAAAAAACAGGGAAATTCTTTACAATTCCTTCAGGGTCTCTGATGAAACCTGGAATAACCCTATCTACAAGGACAGCTGGATGTGGCATAAGGCTGGACCCTTGGGACTGAGAGGATTGGTGAGATTGGGTGAGCAAATGCAGACCCTTTAAAGCAATAATGCATGGCACCCACTCCTTGGGTCCCAACTCTCCAGGTTGAAGGGAATATTACTACAGCTATAACATGTACGGGAAACCTAGAGAATGGACACACTGTGAATACGAACGGTTTCTAAAACTCAAATAATAGTCCCTCTCCTGGTGCTCAGGTGTGACTTTCCAAATGATTTACTATCAATCTCCCAACTTGGAGAGACAGCCCCTTTAACCTCCTGGTTCGCACACATTGCCAATTTGGCAGAGGATGAAAGGGAAGAGGGAGAACCAATGAGAGAGTAGCTGTTAGGCATTTGGACGGGCACATGTCACTCTAATTTCACGGGAGGAAGAAGAATTAACCAAAGTCTCAGCCACCCACGGGGAACAAGTAGAGATCCTGAACCAAAATTTTGCATTTGCGGTCAGCTCACAAAAAATGAGTTGAAAAATGGGGCTCAGGGCACAGCAATTCACAAACTGGAAGAGTAATAAAGGACAACTATCATCCAAAAATCTGTTGAGGGAAGGCAATGAGGTGGACTTGAAATCGAGGCAGAATAGCAGGAAACAGATTTCAAGAGGTATGTTGGAATCGCCTTTAAAGCACCAGAAGTGGGGCACAACTTCGACAATGATGCACTTGGCCAAAAAGGGTGTTTGCATTTTCTCCTGAATATATTCAGGAGAAAACGCATACGCCCTTTTTGGCCTAGCAAGCAAGCAGGCAATGCAAATCTGCACTACAAAGAAGTATCACTTCCCACCGGTCAAAAGGGACATCCGCAAAATGTGTAAAAACCAGAAAGGCAAGACAGGCCCTGGAGAACAGGGAGCCTTGTTATGCTGATGGGCGGGATGTAAATTGCCAACTGCCTCTCTGGAGGAGTGCATTCTGTTCCCTAAAACAAGTAAAGAACAGAGCTACAGAGCCAAGGGCACTACCAGTCTAGGGAATATACCTTGGGAAAACTGAAAATCAATAAGACAGAGCCACCCCAAAATTTAGGGCTGCACTGCATACAAGGACCTCAACTTGGATACACCTTAAGTATCCCAGAAAATATAAACATGGTTCAAAAAATTGTGGTACTTACGTACGATGGAATATCCCTCAGCCATGAAATCAATGTCATAAGACCAGTAGCAGCAAAATGGGTGGATTCAGGTACGATGATTCTAAGTGAAATAAGTTACACAGAAAAAGCAACTTATCATAAGATATCACTTATGAAGATCCTGTAAACATGGCTACACTTGAACTGAGCTAGGAAAGAGAACATAGTCTCACATTTAGAAAACACTCTTATGCCTGCTTAAGGGGGAAGGAGAGGTGGGGTGATGCATAAAACCAGAGTTTGATATAAGCACAGGTACCGTTCCAAAAACCAACTATGGAATAGACAAGACCTACACCTTCCTCAGTGAAAGGGACTCAAAACCCCATATTTCCCGCAGAAGAATATATCTGACAAGTAAGAATCTTAAAACCTATGTATTGATATGTCTCTGTAAGGGAATCAAGAGTGTCTAGACTGGCATAAGCATGGCAGCGAGAATCAGCTCAAACCCAAAATAAAAAGGAATTTCAAAAACAAAACAAAGAAACAGGCAAATTCTTTCCAATTCCTTCAGGGTCTCTGATGAAACCTGGAATGACCCTATCTACAATGACAGCTGGATGTTACATAAGGCTGGACACGTGGCACTGAGAGGATTTGTGAGATTGGGTGAGCAAATGCAGACCCTTCAAAGCAATAATGCATGGCACACATTACATGCGTCCCAACTCTCCAAGTTGAAGGGGATATTACTACAACTATAACATGTACCGGAAACCTAGAGAATGGACACACTGTGAACAAGAAACGTTTCTAAAACTCAACTAATACTCCGTCTCCTGGTGCTCATGTTTGACACTGCAACTGCTTTACTATCAATCTCCCAACTTAGAGACAGCACATTTAACCCCCTTGTTGGCACAAGTTGCCAATTTGGCACAGGATGAAAGGGAAGAGGGAGAACCAATGAGAGAGTAGCTGTTTGGCATTTGGACGGGCACATGTCACTCTAATTTCCCGGCAGGAAGAAGAATTAACCAAAGTCTCAGCCACCCACCGGGAACCCATATACGTCCTGAACCAAAATATTGGTCTTGCGTTCAGCTCACAAAAAACGAGTTGCAATATGGGGCTCAGGGGCACAACAATTCACAAACTGGCAGAGTAATAAAGGACAACTATCATCCAAAAATCTGTTGAGGGAAGGCAGCGAGGTAGACTTGAAAGCTAGGCAGAATAGCAGGAAACAGATTTCAAGAGGTACGTTGGAATCGCCTTTAAAGCACAGGAAAAGGGGCACACCTTCGACAGTGATGCACTTGGCCAAAAAGGGCGTATGCATTTTCTCCTGAATATATTTAGGAGAGAACTCATATGCCCGTTTTGGCCAAGCAAGCAAGCGGACAATGCAAATCTGCAATACAAAGAAGTATCTCTTCCCACCGGTACAAAAGGGACATCCACAAAATGTGTAAAAACCAGAAAGGCAAGACAGGCCCTGGAGAACAGGGAGCCTTGTTATGCTGATGGGCGGGATGTAAATTGCCAACTGCCTCTCTGGAGGAGTGCATTGGGTTCCCTAAAACAAGTAAACAACAGATCTACAGAGCCAAGGGCACTTCCAGTCTAGGGAATATACCTTGGGAAAACTGAAAATCAATAAGACACAGCCACCTCAAAATTTAGGGCTGCACTGCTTACAAGAACCTCAACTTGGGTACACCTTAAATATCCCAGGAAATATTAAAATGGCTCAAAAAATTGTGGTACTTATGTATGATGGAATATCCGTCAGGCATGAAATCAATGTCATAAGACCAGTAGAAACAAAATGAGTGGATTCTGTTATGATGATTCTAAGTGAAATAAGACACACAGAAAAAGAATTTTATCATAAGATATCACTTATGAAGATCCTGTAACATGGCTACACTTGAACTGAGTTAGGAAAGATAACAGAGTCTCACATTTAGAAAACACACTTATGCCTGCTAGAGTTGGAAGGAGAGGTGGGGTGATGCATAAAACCAGAGTTTGATATAAGCACAGGTACTGTTCCAAAAACCAACTATGGAATACAGAAGACCTACAAGTTCCTCACTGAAACGGACTCAAAACCCCATATTTCCGGCAGAGGAATATATCTGACTAGTAAGAATCTTAAAACCTATGTATTGATATGTCTCCGTAAGGGAATCAAGTGTTTCTAGACTGGCATAAACATGGCAGCGAGAATCAGCTCAAACCCACTATCAAAAGGAATTTCAAAAACAAAACAAAGAAAACAGGGAAATTCTTTACAATTCCTTCAGGGTCTCTGATGAAACCTGGAATGACCCTATCTACAACGACCGCTGGATGTGGCATAAGGCTGGACACTTGGGACTGAGAGGATTGGTGAGATGGGGTGAGCAAATGCAGACCTTGTAAACCAATAATGCATGGCACCCATTCCATGGGTCCCATCTCTGCGGGTTGAAGGGAATATTAATACAGCTATAACATATACAGGAAACCTAGAGAATGGACACACTGTGAATACAAAAGGTTTCTAAAACTCAACGAATAGTCCCTCTCCTGTTGTTCCGGTTTGACTTTCCAACTGCTTTACTAACAATCTCCCAACTTGGAGAGACACCACTTTTAACCTCCTGGTACACACACGTTGCCAATTTGGCAGAGGATGAAAGGAAAGGGGGAGAACCAATGACAGAGTAGCTGTTAGGCATTTAGACGGGCATATGTCACTCTAATTTCACGGGAGGAAGAAGAATTAACCAAAGTCTCAGCCACCCACGGGGAACAAGTAGAGGTCCTGAACCAAAATTTTGGACTTGTGGTCAGCTCACAAAAAATGAGTTGAAAAATGGGGCTCAGGGCACAGCAATTCACAAACTGGAAGAGTAATAAAGGACAACTATCATCCAAAAATCTGTTGAGGGAAGGCATCGAGGCGGAGTTGAAATCGAGGCAGAATAGCAGGAAACAGATTTCAAGAGGTATGTTGGAATCGCCATTAAAGCACAAGAAGTGGGGCACAACTTCGACAATGATGCACTTGGCGAAAAAGGGCGTTTGCATTTTCTGCTGAATATTTTCAGGAGAAAATGCATACGACATTTTTGGCCAAGCAAGCAAGCAGGCAATGCAAATCTGCACTACAAAGTGTATCACTTCCCACCGGTCAAAAGGGACATCCGCAAAATGTGTAAAAACCAGAAAGGCAAGACAGGCCCTGGAGAACAGGGAGCATTGTTATGCTGATGGGCAGGATGTAAATTGCCAACTGCCTCTCTGGTGGAGTGAATTGTGTTCCCTAAAACAAGTAAAGAACAGAGCTACAGAGCGAAGGGCACTTCCAGTCTAGGGAATATACCTTGGGAAAACTGAAAATCAATAAGACAGAGCCACCCCAACGTTTAGGGCTGCACTGCTTACAAGAACCTCAACATGGGTACACCTTAAATATCCCAGGAAATATAAAAATGGTTCAAAAAATTGTGGTACTTACGTACGATGGAATATCCCTCAGCCATGAAATCAATGTCATAAGACCAGTAGCAGCAAAATGAGTGGAATGAGGTTCGATGATTCTAAGTGAAATAAGTCACACAGAAAAAGCAAGTTATCATAAGATATCACTTACGAAGATCCTGTAAACATGGCTACACTTGAACTGAGCTAGGAAAGAGAACAGAGTCTCACATTTGGAAAACACTCTTATGCCTGCTTAAGGGGGAAGGAGAGGTGGGGTGATGCATAAAACCAGAGTTTGATATAAGCACAGGTACCGTTCCAAAAACCAACTATGGAATAGACAAGACCTACACCTTCCACAGTGAAAGGGACTCAAAACCCCATATTTCCCGCAGAAGAATATATCTGACTAGTAAGAATCTTAAAACCTATGTATTGATATGTCTCTGTAAGGGAATCAAGTGTCTAGACTGGCATAAACATGGCAGCGAGAATCAGCTGAAATCCACTATCAAAAGGAATTTCACAAACAAAACAAAAAAACAGGCAAATTCTTTACAATTCCTTCAGGGTCTCTGATGAAATCTGGAATGACCCTATCTACAATGACCGCTGGATGTGGCATAAGGCTGGACACTTGGGACTTAGAGGATTGGTGAGATTGGGTGAGCAAATGCAGACCTTGTAAACCAATAATGCATGGCACCCATTCCATGGGTCCCAACTCTGCGGGTTGAAGGGAATATTAATACAGCTATAACATGTACAGGAAACCTAGAGAATGGACACACTGTGAATACAAAAGGTTTCTAAAACTCAACGAATAGTCCCTCTCCTGGTGTTCCGGTTTGACTTTCCCACTGCTTTACTATCAATCTCCCAAATTGGAGAGACACCCCTTTTAACCTCCTGGTACACACACGCTGCCAATTTGGCAGAGGATGAAAGGAAAGGGGGAGAACCAATGACAGAGTAGCCGTTAGGCATTTAGACGGGCATATGTCACTCTAATTTCACGGTAGGAAGAAGAATTAACCAAAGTCTCAGCCTCCCACGGGGAACAAGTAGAGGTCCTGAACCAAAATTTTGGACGTGCGGTCAGCTCACAAAAAATAAGTTGAAAAATGGGGCTCAGGGCACAGCAATTCACAAACTGGAAGAGTAATAAAGGACAACTATCATCCAAAAATCTGTTGAGGGAAGGCAACGAGGCGGAGTTGAAATCGAGGCAGAATAGCAGGAAACAGATTTCAAGAGGTACGTTGGAATCGCCTTTAAAGCACAGGAAGAGTGGAACAACTTCGACAATGATGCACTTGGCCAAAAAGGGCGTATGCCTTTTCTCTTGAATATATTCAGGAGAAAACGCATACGCCCTTTTTGGCCAAGCAAGCAAGCGGGCAATGCAAATCTGCACTACAAAGAAGTATCACTTCCCACCGGTCAAAAGGGACATCCGCAAAATGTGTAAAAACCAGAAAGGCAAGACAGGCCCTGGAGAACAGGGAGCCTTGTTATGCTGATGGGCGGGATGTAAATTGCCAACTGCCTCTATGGAGGAGTGCATTCTGTTCCCTAAAACAAGTAAACAACAGAGCTACAGAGCCAAGGGCACTTCCAGTCTAGGGAATATACCTTGGGAAAATTGAAAATCAATAAGACAGAGACACCCCAAAATTTACGGCTGCACTGCTCACAATAACCTCAACTTCGGTACACCTTAAATATCCCAGGAAATATAAAAATGGTTCAAAAAATTGTGGTACTTACGTACGATGGAATATCCCTCAGCCATGAAATCAATGTCATAAGACCAGTAGCAACAAAATGAGTGGATTCTGTTATGATGATTCTAAGTGAAATAAGACACACAGAAAAAGAAATTTATCATAAGATATCACTTATGAAGAACCTGTAAACATGGCTACACTTGAACTTAGCTAGGAAAGAGAACAGAGTCTCACATTTGGAAAACACTCTTATGCCTGCTTAAGGGGGAAGGAGAGGTGGGGTGATGCATAAAACCAGAGTTTCATATAAGCACACCTACCGTTCCGAAAACCAACTATGGAATAGACAAGACCTACACATTCCTCAGTGAAAGGGACTGAAAAGCCCATATTTCCCGCAGAAGAATATATCTGACTAGTAAGAATCTTAAAACCTATGTATTGATATGTCTCTGTAAGGGAATCAAGTGTGTCTAGACTGGCATAAACATGTCAGCGAGAATCAGCTGAAACCCACTATCAAAAGGAATTTCACAAACAAAACAAAAAAACAGGGAAATTCTTTACAATTCCTTCATGGTCTCTGATGAAACCTGGAATGACCCTATCTACAATGACAGCTGGATGTGGCATAAGGCTGGACACTTGGGACTGAGAGGATTGGTGAGATTGGGTGAGCAAATGCAGACCTTGTATACCAATAATGCATGGCACCCATTCCATGGGTCCCAACTCTGCGGGTTGAAGGGAATATTACTACAGCTATAACATGTACAGGAAACCTAGAGAATGGACACACTGTGAATACAAAAGATTTCTAAAACTCAACGAATAGTCCCTCTCCTGGTGTTCCTGTTTGACTTTCCAACTGCTTTACTATCAATCTCCCAACTTGGAGAGACACCACTTTTAACCTCCTGGTACACACACGTTGCCAATTTGGCAGAGGATGAAAGGAAAGGGGGAGAACCAATGACAGAGTAGCTTTTAGGCATTTAGACGGGCACATGTCACTCTAATTTCACGGGAGGAAGAAGAACTAACCAAAGTCTCAGCCTCCCACGGGTAAAAAGTAGAGGTCCTGAACCAAAATTTTGGACTTGCGGTCAGCTCACAAAAAATGAGTTGAAAAATGGGGCTCAGGGCACAGCAATTCACAAACTGGAAGAGTAATAAAGGACAATTATCATCCAAAAATCTGTTGAGGGAAGGCAACGAGGCGGAGTTGAAATCGAGGCAGAATAGCAGGAAGCAGATTTCAAGAGGTATGTTGGAATCGCCTTTAAAGCACAGGAAGAGGGGCAGAACTTCGACAATGATGCACTTGGCCAAAAAGGGTGTATGCGCTTTCTCCTGAATATATTCAGGAGAAAACGCATACGCCCTTTTTGGCAAACCAAGCAAGCGGGCAATGCAAATCTGCAATACAAAGAAGTATCACTTCCCACCGGTCAAAAGGGACATCCGCAAAATGTGTAAAAACCAGAAAGGCAAGACAGGCCCTGGAGAACAGGGAGCCTTGTTATGCTGATCGGCTGGATGTAAATTGCCAACTGCCTCTCCGGAGGAGTGCACTATGTTCCCTAAAACAAGTAAAGAACAGAGCTACAGAGCCAAGGGCACTTCCAATCTAGGGAATATACCTTGGGAAAACTGAAAATCAATAAGCCAGAGCCACCGCAAAATTTAGGGCTGCACTGCTTACAAAAACCTCAACTTGGGTACACCTTAAATATCCCAGGAAATATAAAAATGGTTCAAAAATTTGTGGTACTTACGAACGATGGAATATCCCTCAGCCATGAAATCAATGTCATAAGACCAGTAGCAGCAAAATGGGTGGATTCAGGTACGATGATTCTAAGTGAAATAAGTCACACAGAAAAAGAAACTTATCATAAGATATCACTTATGAAGATCCTGTAAACATGGCTACAATTGAACTGAGTTAGGAAAGAGAACAGTGTCTCACATTTAGAAAACACTCTTATGCCTGCTTAAGGGGGAAGGAGAGGTGGGGTGATGCATAAAACCAGAGTTTGATATAAGCACAGGTACCGTTCCAAAAACCAACTATGGAATAGACAAGACCTACACCTTCCTCAGTGAAAGGGACTCAAAATCCCATATTTCCCGCAGAGGAATATATCTGACTAGTAAGAATCTTAAAACCTATGTATTGATATGTCTCCGTAAGGGAATCAAGTGTGTCTAGACTGGCATAAACATGGCAGCGAGAATCAGCTCAAACCCACTATAAAAAGGAATTTCAAAAACAAAACAAAAAAATGGGAAATTCTTTACAATTCCTTCAGGGTCTCTGATGAAACCTGGAATGACCCTATCTACAACGACAGCTGGATGTGGCATAAGGCTGGATAACTGGGACTGAGAGGATTGGTGAGATTGGTGAGCAAATGCAGACCCTTTAAAGCAATAATGCCTGGCACCCATTCCATGGGTCCCAACTCTCCAGGTTGAAGAGAATATTACTACAGTTATAACATGTACGGGAAACCTAGAGAACGGACACACTGTGAATACGAAAGGATTCTAAAACTCAACGAATAGTCCCTCTCCTGGTGCTCCGGTTTGACTTTCCATCTGCTTTACTATCAACCTCCCAACGTGGAGAGACAGACCCTTTAACCTCCTGGTTCACACAGGTTGCCAATTTGGCAGAGGATGAAAGGGAAGAGGGAGAACCAATGAGAGAGTAGCTGTTAGGCATTTGGACGGGCACATATCACTGTAATTTCCCGGCAGGAAGAAGAATTAACCAAAGTCTCAGCCCCACACCGGGAACCAGCATAGGTCCTGAACCAAAATTTTGGACTTGCGGTCAGCTCACCAAAAACGAGTTGAAAAATGGAGCTCAGGGGCACAGCCATTCACAAACTGGCCGAGTAATAAAGGACAACTATCGTCCAAAAATCTGTTGAGGGAAGGCAACGAGGCGGACTTGAAAGCGAGGCAGAATAGCAGGAAACAGATTTCAAGAGGTACGTTGGAATCGCCTTTAAAGCACAGGAAGAGGGGCACAAATTCGACAATGATGCACTTGGCCAAAAAGGGCGTATGCGTTTTCTCCTGAATATATTCAGGAGAAAACGCATATGCCCTTTTCGGCAAAGCAAGAAAGCGGCAATGCAAATCTGCACTACAAAGAAGTATCACTTCCCACCGGTCAAAAGGGACATCCACAAAATGTGTAAAAACCAGAAAGGCAAGACAGGCCCTGGAGAACAGGGAGCCTTGTTATGCTGATGGGCGGGATGTAAATTGCCAACTGCCTCTCTGGAGGAGTGCATTGGGTTCCCTAAAACAAGTAAACAACAGATCTACAGAGCCAAGGGCACTTCCAGTCTAGGGAATATACCTTGGAAAAATTGAAAATCAATAAGACACAGCCACCTCAAAATTTAGGGCTGCACTGCTTACAAGAACTTCAACTTGGGTACACCTTAAATATCCCAGGAAATATAAAAATGGCTCAAAATATTGTGGTACTTATGTACGATGGAATATCCGTCAGGCATGAAATCAATGTCATAAGACCAGTAGAAACAAAATGAGTGGATTCTGTTATGATGATTCTAAGTGAAATAAGACACACAGAAAAAGAAATTTATCATAAGATATCACTTATGAAGATCCTGTAACATGGCTACACGTGAACTGAGTTAGGAAAGAGAACAGAGTCTCACATTTAGAAAACACACTTATGCCTGCTAGAGTTTGAAGGAGAGGTGGGGTGATGCATAAAACCAGAGTTTGATATAAGCACAGGTACTGTTCCAAAAACCAACTATGGAATAGACAAGACCTACACCGTCCTCAGCGAAAGGGACTCAAAATCCCATATTTCACTCAGAGGAAAATATCTGACTAGTAAGAATCTTAAAACCTATGTATTGATATGTCTCCGTAAGGGAATCAAGTGTGTCTAGACTGGCATAAACATGGCAGCGAGAATCAGCTCAAACCCACTATAAAAAGGAATTTCAAAAACAAAACAAAAAAACTGGGAAATTCTTTACAATTCCTTCAGGGTCTCTGATGAAAGCTGGAATGACCCTATCTACAATGACAGCTGGATGTGGCATAAGGAGGGACACTTGGGCCTGAGACGATTGGTGAGATTGGGTGAGCAAATGCAGACCCTTTAAAGCAATAATGCATGGCACAAATTCCATGGGTCCGAACTCTCCAGGTTGAAGGGAATATTACTACAGCTATAACATGTGCGGGAAACCTAGAGAACTGACACACTGTGAATACGAAAGGTTTCTAAAACTCAACGAATAGTCCCTCTCCTGGTGCTCCGGTTTGACTTTCCGTCTGCTTTACTATCAACCTCCCAACTTGGAGAGACAGCCCCTTTAACCTCTTGGTTCGCACAGGTTGCCAATTTGGCAGAGGATGAAAGGGAAGAGGGAGAACCAATGAGAGAGTAGCTGTTAGGCGTTTGGACGGGCATATATCACTGTAATTTCCCGGCAGGAAGAAGAATTAACCAAATTCTCAGCCACCCACCGGGAACCAGTATAGGTCCTGAACCAAAATTTTGGACTTGCGGTCAGCTCACCAAAAACGAGTTGAAAAATGGAGCTCAGGGGCACAGCATTTCACAAACTGGCCGAGTAATAAAGGACAACTATCGTCCAAAAATCTGTTGAGGGAAGGCAACGAGGCGGACTTGAAAGCGAGGCAGAATAGCAGGAAACAGATTTCAAGAGGTACGTTGGAATCGCCTTTAAAGCACAGGAAGAGGGGCACAACTTCGACAATGATGCACTTGGCCAAAAAGGGCGTATGCGTTTTCTCCTGAATATATTCAGGAGAAAACGCATACGCCCTTTTTGGCCAAGCAATCAAGCGGGCAATGCAAATCTGCACTACAAAGAAATATCACTTCCAACCGGTCAAAAGGGACATCCACAAAATGTGTAAAAACCAGAAAGACAAGACAGGCCCTGGAGAACAGGGAGCCTTGTTATGCTGATGGGCGGGATGTAAATTGCCAACTGCCTCTCTGGAGGAGTGCATTCTGTTCCCTAAAACAAGTAAAGAACAGAGCTACAGAGCCAAGGGCACTACCAGTCTAGGGAATATACCTTGGGAAAACTGAAAATCAATAAGACAGAGCCACCCCAAAATTTAGGGCTGCACTGCATACAAGGACCTCAACTTGGATACACCTTAAGTATCCCAGAAAATATAAACATGGTTCAAAAAATTGTGGTACTTACGTACGATGGAATATCCCTCAGCCATGAAATCAATGTCATAAGACCAGTGGCAGCAAAGTGGGTGGATTCAGGTACGATGATTCTAAGTGAAATAAGTCACACAGAAAAAGAAACTTATCATAAGATATCACTTATGAAGATCCTGTAAACATGGCTACACTTGAACTGAGTTAGGAAAGAGAACAGTGTCTCACATTTAGAAAACACTCTTATACCTGCTTAAGGGGGAAGGAGAGGTGGGGTGATGCATAAAACCAGAGTTTGATATAAGCACAGGAACCGTTCCAAAAACCAACTATGGAATAGACAAGACCTACACCGTCCTCAGCGAAAGGGACTCAAAACCCCATATTTCCCGCAGAGGAAAATATCTGACTAGTAAGAATCTTAAAACCTATATATTGATATGTCTCCGTAAGGGAATCAAGTGTGTCTAGACTGGCATAAACATGGCAGCGAGAATCCGCTGAAACCCACTATAAAAAGGAATTTCAAAAACAAAACAAAAAAACTGGGAAATTCTTTACAATTCCTTCAGGGTCTCTGATGAAGGCTGGAATGACCCTATCTACAACGACAGCTGGATGTGGCATAAGGAGGGACACTTGGGACTGAGACGATTGGTGAGATTGGGTGAGCAAATGCAGACCCTTTAAAGCAATAATGCATGGCACCCATTCCATGGGTCCGAACTCTCCAGGTTGAAGGGAATATTACTACAGCTATAACATGTGCGGGAAACCTAGAGAACGGACACACTGTGAATACGAAAGGTTTCTAAAACTCAACGCATAGTCCCTCTCCTGGTGCTCCGGTTTGACTTTCCGTCTGCTTTACTATCAACCTCCCAACTTGGAGAGACAGCCCCTTTAACCTCTTGGTTCGCACAGGTTGCCAATTTGGCAGAGGATGAAAGGGAAGAGGGAGAACCAATGAGAGAGTAGCTGTTAGGCATTTGGACGGTCACATATCACTGTAATTTCCCGGCAGGAAGAAGAATTAACCAAATTCTCAGCCACCCACCGGGAACCAGTATAGGTCCTGAACCAAAATTTTGGACTTGCGGTCAGCTCACCAAAAACGAGTTGAAAAATGGGGCTCAGGGGCACAGCAATTCACAAACTGGCCGAGTAATAAAGGACAACTATCGTCCAAAAATCTGTTGAGGTAAGGCAACGAGGCGGACTTGAAAGCGAGGCAGAATAGCAGGAAACAGATTTCAAGAGGTACGTTGGAATCACCTTTAAAGCACAGGAAGAGGGGCACAACTTCGACAATGATGCACTTGGCCAAAAAGGGCGTATGCGTTTTCTCCTGAATATATTCAGGAGAAAACGCATACGCCCTTTTTGGCCAAGCAATCAAGCGGGCAATGCAAATCTGCACTACAAAGAAGTATCACTTCCCACCGGTCAAAAGGGACATCCACAAAATGTGTAAGAACAATAAAGGCAAGACTGGCCCTGGAGAACAGGGAGCCTTGTTATGCTGATGGGCGGGATGTAAATTGCCAACTGCCTCTCTGGAGGAGTGCATTCTGTTCCCTAAAACAAGTAAAGAACAGAGCTACAGAGCCAAGGGCACTACCAGTCTAGGGAATATACCTTGGGAAAACTGAAAATCAATAAGACAGAGCCACCCCAAAATTTAGGGCTGCACTGCATACAAGGACCTCAACTTGGATACACCTTAAGTATCCCAGAAAATATAAACATGGTTCAAAAAATTGTGGTACTTACGTACGATGGAATATCCCTCAGCCATGAAATCAATGTCATAAGACCAGTGGCAGCAAAATGGGTGGATTCAGGTACGATGATTCTAAGTGAAATAAGTCACACAGAAAAAGAAACTTATCATAAGATATCACTTATGAAGATCCTGTAAACATGGCTACACTTGAACTGAGTTAGGAAAGAGAACAGTGTCTCACATTTAGAAAACACTCTTATACCTGCTTAAGGGGGAAGGAGAGGTGGGGTGATGCATAAAACCAGAGTTTGATATAAGCACAGGTACCGTTCCAAAAACCAACTATGGAATAGACAAGACCTACACCGTCCTCAGTGAAAGGGACTCAAAACCCCATATTTCCCGCAGAGGAAAGTATCTGACTAGTAAGAATCTTAAAACCTATGTATTGATATGTCTCCATAAGGGAATCAAGTGTGTCTAGACTGGCATAAACATGGCAGCGAGAATCAGCTCAAACCCACTATAAAAAGGATTTTCAAAAACAAAACAAAAAAACTGGGAAATTCTTTACAATTCCTTCAGGGTCTCTGATGAAACGTGGAATGACCCTATCTACAAGGACAGCTGGATGTGGAATAAGGAGGGACACTTGGGACTGAGACGATTGGTGAGATTGGGTGAGCAAATGCAGACCCTTTAAAGCAATAATGCATGGCACCCATTCCATGGGTCCGAACTCTCCAGGTAGAAGGGAATATTACTACAGCTATAACATGTGCGGGAAACCTAGAGAACGGACACACTGTGAATACGAAAGGTTTCTAAAACTCAACGCATAGTCCCTCTCCTGGTGCTCCGGTTTGACTTTCCGTCTGCTTTACTATCAACCTCCCAACTTGGAGAGACAGCCCCTTTAACCTCTTGGTTCGCACAGGTTGCCAATTTGGCAGAGGATGAAAGGGAAGAGGGAGAACCAATGAGAGAGTAGCTGTTAGGCATTTGGACGGGCACATATCACTGTAATTTCCCGGCAGGAAGAAGAATTAACCAAATTCTCAGCCACCCACCGGGAACCAGTATAGGTCCTGAACCAAAATTTTGGACTTGCGGTCAGCTCACCAAAAACGAGTTGAAAAATGGGGCTCACCGGCACAGCAATTCACAAACTGGCCAAGTAATAAAGGACAACTATCGTCCAAAAATCTGTTGAGGTAAGGCAACGAGGCGGACTTGAAAGCGAGGCAGAATAGCAGGAAACAGATTTCAAGAGGTACGTTGGAATCACCTTTAAAGCACAGGAAGAGGGGCACAACTTCGACAATGATGCACTTGGCCAAAAAGGGCGTATGCGTTTTCTCCTGAATATATTCAGGAGAAAACGCATACGCCCTTTTTGGCCAAGCAAGCAAGCGGGCAATGCAAATCTGCACTACAAAGAAGTATCACTTCCCACCGGTCAAAAGGGACATCCACAAAATGTGTAAGAACAATAAAGGCAAGACAGGCCCTGGAGAACAGGGAGCCTTGTTATGCTGATGGGCGGGATGTAAATTGCCAACTGCCTCTCTGGAGGAGTGCATTCTGTTCCCTAAAACAAGTAAAGAACAGAGCTACAGAGCCAAGGGCACTACCAGTCTAGGGAATATACCTTGGGAAAACTGAAAATCAATAAGACAGAGCCACCCCAAAATTTAGGGCTGCACTGCATACAAGGACCTCAACTTGGATACACCTTAAGTATCCCAGAAAATATAAACATGGTTCAAAAAATTGTGGTACTTACGTACGATGGAATATCCCTCAGCCATGAAATCAATGTCATAAGACCAGTAGCAGCAAAATGGGTGGATTCAGGTACGATGATTCTAAGTGAAATAAGTCACACAGAAAAAGAAACTTATCATAAGATATCACTTATGAAGATCCTGTAAACATGGCTACACTTGAACTGAGTTAGGAAAGAGAACAGTGTCTCACATTTAGAAAACACTCTTATACCTGCTTAAGGGGGAAGGAGAGGTGGGGTGATGCATAAAACCAGAGTTTGATATAAGCACAGGTACCGTTCCAAAAACCAACTATGGAATAGACAAGACCTACACCGTCCTCAGTGAAAGGGACTCAAAACCCCATATTTCCCGCAGAGGAAAGTATCTGACTAGTAAGAATCTTAAAACCTATGTATTGATATGTCTCCATAAGGGAATCAAGTGTGTCTAGACTGGCATAAACATGGCAGCGAGAATCAGCTCAAACCCACTATAAAAAGGATTTTCAAAAACAAAACAAAAAAACTGGGAAATTCTTTACAATTCCTTCAGGGTCTCTGATGAAAGCTGGAATGACCCTATCTACAAGGACAGCTGGATGTGGCATAAGGAGGGACACTTGGGACTGAGACGATTGGTGAGATTGGGTGAGCAAATGCAGACCCTTTAAAGCAATAATGCATGGCACCCATTCCATGGGTCCGAACTCTCCAGGTTGAAGGGAATATTACTACAGCTATAACATGCGCGGGAAACCTAGAGAACGGACACACTGTGAATACGAAAGGTTTCTAAAACTCAACGAATAGTCCCTCTCCTGGTGCTCCGGTTTGACTTTCCGTCTGCTTTACTATCAACCTCCCAACTTGGAGAGACAGCCCCTTTAACCTCTTGGTTCGCACAGGTTGCCAATTTGGCAGAGGATGAAAGGGAAGAGGGAGAACCAATGAGAGAGTAGCTGTTAGGCATTTGGACGGGCACATATCACCTTAATTTCCCGGCAGGAAGAAGAATTAACCAAATTCTCAGCCACCCACCGGGAACCAGTATAGGTCCTGAACCAAAATTTTGGACTTGCGGTCAGCTCACCAAAAACGAGTTGAAAAATGGAGCTCAGGGGCACAGCAATTCACAAACTGGCCGAGTAATAAAGGACAACTATCGTCCAAAAATCTGTTGAGGGAAGGCAACGAGGCGGACTTGAAAGCGAGGCAGAATAGCAGGAAACAGATTTCAAGAGGTACGTTGGAATCGCCTTTAAAGCACAGGAAGAGGGGCACAACTTCGACAATGATGCACTTGGCCAAAAAGGGCGTATGCGTTTTCTCCTGAATATATTCAGGAGACAACACATACGCCCTTTTTGGCCAAGCAAGCAAGCGGGCAATGCAAATCTGCACTACAAAGAAGTATCACTTCCCACCGGTCAAAAGGGACATCCACAAAATGTGTAAAAACCAGAAAGACAAGACAGGCCCTGGAGAACAGGGAGCCTTGTTATGCTGATGGGCAGGATGTAAATTGCCAACTGCCTCTCTGGAGGAGTGCATTCTGTTCCCTAAAACAAGTAAAGAACAGAGCTACAGAGCCAAGGGCACTACCAGTCTAGGGAATATACCTTGGGAAAACTGAAAATCAATAAGACAGAGCCACCCCAAAATTTAGGGCTGCACTGCATACAAGGACCTCAACTTGGATACACCTTAAGTATCCCAGAAAATATAAACATGGTTCAAAAAATTGTGGTACTTACGTACGATGGAATATCCCTCAGCCATGAAATCAATGTCATAAGACCAGTAGCAGCAAAGTGGGTGGATTCAGGTACGATGATTCTAAGTGAAATAAGTCACACAGAAAAAGAAACTTATCATAAGATATCACTTATGAAGATCCTGTAAACATGGCTACACTTGAACTGAGTTAGGAAAGAGAACAGTGTCTCACATTTAGAAAACACTCTTATACCTGCTTAAGGGGGAAGGAGAGGTGGGGTGATGCATAAAACCAGAGTTTGATATAAGCACAGGTACCGTTCCAAAAACCAACTATGGAATAGACAAGACCTACACCGTCCTCAGCGAAAGGGACCCAAAACCCCATATTTCCCGCAGAGGAAAATATCTGACTAGTAAGAATCTTATAACCTATATATTGATATGTCTCCGTAAGGGAATCAAGTGTGTCTAGACTGGCATAAACATGGCAGCGAGAATCCGCTGAAACCCACTATAAAAAGGAATTTCAAAAACAAAACAAAAAAACTGGGAAATTCTTTACAATTCCTTCAGGGTCTCTGATGAAGGCTGGAATGACCCTATCTACAACGACAGCTGGATGTGGCATAAGGAGGGACACTTGGGACTGAGACGATTGGTGAGATTGGGTGAGCAAATGCAGACCCTTTAAAGCAATAATGCATGGCACCCATTCCATGGGTCCGAACTCTCCAGGTTGAAGGGAATATTACTACAGCTATAACATGTGCGGGAAACCTAGAGAACGGACACACTGTGAATACGAAAGGTTTCTAAAACTCAACGCATAGTCCCTCTCCTGGTGCTCCGGTTTGACTTTCCGTCTGCTTTACTATCAACCTCCCAACTTGGAGAGACAGCCCCTTTAACCTCTTGGTTCGCACAGGTTGCCAATTTGGCAGAGGATGAAAGGGAAGAGGGAGAACCAATGAGAGAGTAGCTGTTAGGCATTTGGACGGGCACATATCACTGTAATTTCCCGGCAGGAAGAAGAATTAACCAAATTCTCAGCCACCCACCGGGAACCAGTATAGGTCCTGAACCAAAATTTTGGACTTGCGGTCAGCTCACCAAAAACGAGTTGAAAAATGGGGCTCAGGGGCACAGCAATTCACAAACTGGCCGAGTAATAAAGGACAACTATCGTCCAAAAATCTGTTGAGGTAAGGCAACGAGGCGGACTTGAAAGCGAGGCAGAATAGCAGGAAACAGATTTCAAGAGGTACGTTGGAATCGCCTTTAAAGCACAGGAAGAGGGGCACAACTTCGACAATGATGCACTTGGCCAAAAATGGGGTATGCGTTTTCTCATGAATATATTCAGGAGAAAACGCATACGCCCTTTTTGGCCAAGCAAGCAAGCGGGCAATGCAAATCTGCACTACAAAGAAGTATCACTTCCCACCGGTCAAAAGGGACATCCACAAAATGTGTAAGAACAAGAAAGGCAAGACAGGCCCTGGAGAACAGGGAGCCTTGTTATGCTGATGGGCGGGATGTAAATTGCCAACTGCCTCTCTGGAGGAGTGCATTCTGTTCCCTAAAACAAGTAAAGAACAGAGCTACAGAGCCAAGGGCACTACCAGTCTAGGGAATATACCTTGGGAAAACTGAAAATCAATAAGACAGAGCCACCCCAAAATTTAAGGCTGCACTGCATACAAGGACCTCAACTTGGATACACCTTAAGTATCCCAGAAAATATAAACATGGTTCAAAAAATTGTGGTACTTACGTACGATGGAATATCCCTCAGCCATGAAATCAATGTCATAAGACCAGTAGCAGCAAAATGGGTGGATTCAGGTACGATGATTCTAAGTGAAATAAGTCACACAGAAAAAGAAACTTATCATAAGATATCACTTATGAAGATCCTGTAAACATGGCTACACTTGAACTGAGTTAGGAAAGAGAACAGTGTCTCACATTTAGAAAACACTCTTATACCTGCTTAAGGGGGAAGGAGAGGTGGGGTGATGCATAAAACCAGAGTTTGATATAAGCACAGGTACCGTTCCAAAAACCAACTATGGAATAGACAAGACCTACACCGTCCTCAGCGAAAGGGACTCAAAACCCCATATTTCCCGCAGAGGAAAATATCTGACTAGTAAGAATCTTAAAACCTATGTATTGATATGTCTCCGTAAGGGAATCAAGTGTGTCTAGACTGGCATAAACATGGCAGCGAGAATCAGCTCAAACCCATTATAAAAAGGAATTTCAAAAACAAAACAAAAAAACTGGGAAATTCTTTACAATTCCTTCAGGGTCTCTGATGAAGGCTGGAATAACCCTATCTACAACGACAGCTGGATGTGGCATAAGGAGGGACACTTGGGACTGCGACGATTGGTGAGATTGGGTGAGCAAATGCAGACCCTTTAAAGCAATAATGCATGGCACCCATTCCATGGGTCCGAACTCTCCAGGTTGAAGGGAATATTACTACAGCTATAACATGTGCGGGAAACCTAGAGAACGGACACACTGTGAATACGAAAGGTTTCTAAAACTCAACGAATAGTCCCTCTCCTGGTGCTCCGGTTTGACTTTCCGTCTGCTTTACTATCAACCTCCCAACTTGGAGAGACAGCCCCTTTAACCTCTTGGTTCGCACAGGTTGCCAATTTGGCAGAGGATGAAAGGGAAGAGGGAGAACCAATGAGAGAGTAGCTGTTAGGCATTTGGACGGGCACATATCACTGTAATTTCCCGGCAGGAAGAAGAATTAACCAAATTCTCAGCCACCCACCGGGAACCAGTATAGGTCCTGAACCAAAATTTTGGACTTGCGGTCAGCTCACCAAAAACGAGTTGAAAAATGGAGCTCAGGGGCACAGCAATTCACAAACTGGCCGAGTAATAAAGGACAACTATCGTCCAAAAATCTGTTGAGGGAAGGCAACGAGGCGGACTTGAAAGCGAGGCAGAATAGCAGGAAACAGATTTCAAGAGGTACGTTGGAATCGCCTTTAAAGCACAGGAAGAGGGGCACAACTTCGACAATGATGCACTTGGCCAAAAAGGGCGTATGCGTTTTCTCCTGAATATATTCAGGAGAAAACGCATACGCCCTTTTTGGCCAAGCAAGCAAGCGGGCAATGCAAATCTGCACTACAAAGAAGTATCACTTCCCACCGGTCAAAAGGGACATCCACAAAATGTGTAAGAACAATAAAGGCAAGACAGGCCCTGGAGAACAGGGAGCCTTGTTATGCTGATGGGCGGGATGTAAATTGCCAACTGCCTCTCTGGAGGAGTGCATTCTGTTCCCTAAAACAAGTAAAGAACAGAGCTACAGAGCCAAGGGCACTACCAGTCTAGGGAATATACCTTGGGAAAACTGAAAATCAATAAGACAGAGCCACCCCAAAATTTAAGGCTGCACTGCATACAAGGACCTCAACTTGGATACACCTTAAGTATCCCAGAAAATATAAACATGGTTCAAAAAATTGTGGTACTTACGTACGATCGAATATCCCTCAGCCATGAAATCAATGTCATAAGACCAGTAGCAGCAAAATGGGTGGATTCAGGTACGATGATTCTAAGTGAAATAAGTCACACAGAAAAAGAAACTTATCATAAGATATCACTTATGAAGATCCTGTAAACATGGCTACACTTGAACTGAGTTAAGAAAGAGAACAGTGTCTCACATTTAGAAAACACTCTTATACCTGCTTAAGGGGGAAGGAGAGGTGGGGTGATGCATAAAACCAGAGTTTGATATAAGCACAGGTACCGTTCCAAAAACCAACTATGGAATAGACAAGACCTACACCGTCCTCAGCGAAAGGGACTCAAAACCCCATATTTCCCGCAGAGGAAAATATCTGACTAGTAAGAATCTAAAACCTATGTATTGATATGTCTCCGTAAGGGAATCAAGTGTGTCTAGACTGGCATAAACATGGCAGCGAGAATCAGCTCAAACCCACTATAAAAAGGAATTTCAAAAACAAAACAAAAAAACTGGGAAATTCTTTACAATTCCTTCAGGGTCTCTGATGAAGGCTAGAATGACCCTATCTACAACGACAGCTGGATGTGGCATAAGGAGGGACACTTGGGACTGAGACGATTGGTGAGATTGGGTGAGCAAATGCAGACCCTTTAAAGCAATAATGCATGGCACCCATTCCATGGGTCCGAACTCTCCAGGTTGAAGGGAATATTACTACAGCTATAACATGTGCGGGAAACCTAGAGAACGGACACACTGTGAATACGAAAGGTTTCTAAAACTCAACGCATAGTCCCTCTCCTGGTGCTCCGTTTTGACTTTCCGTCTGCTTTACTATCAACCTCCCAACTTGGAGAGACAGCCCCTTTAACCTCTTGGTTCGCACAGGTTGCCAATTTGGCAGAGGATGAAAGGGAAGAGGGAGAACCAATGAGAGAGTAGCTGTTAGGCATTTGGACGGGCACATATCACTGTAATTTCCCGGCAGGAAGAAGAATTAACCAAATTCTCAGCCACCCACCGGGAACCAGTATAGGTCCTGAACCAAAATTTTGGACTTGCGGTCAGCTCACCAAAAACGAGTTGAAAAATGGAGCTCAGGGGCACAGCCATTCACAAACTGGCCGAGTAATAAAGGACAACTATCGTCCAAAAATCTGTTGAGGGAAGGCAACGAGGCGGACTTGAAAGCGAGGCAGAATAGCAGGAAACAGATTTCAAGAGGTACGTTGGAATCGCCTTTAAAGCACAGGAAGAGGGGCACAACTTCGACAATGATGCACTTGGCCAAAAAGGGCGTATGCGTTTTCTCCTGAATATATTCAGGAGAAAACGCATACGCCCTTTTTGGCCAAGCAAGCAAGCGGGCAATGCAAACCTGCACTACAAAGAAGTATCACTTCCCACCGGTCAAAAGGGACATCCACAAAATGTGTAAGAACAAGAAAGGCAAGACAGGCCCTGGAGAACAGGGAGCCTTGTTATGCTGATGGGCGGGATGTAAATTGCCAACTGCCTCTCTGGAGGAGTGCATTCTGTTCCCTAAAACAAGTAAAGAACAGAGCTACAGAGCCAAGGGCACTACCAGTCTAGGGAATATACCTTGGGAAAACTGAAAATCAATAAGACAGAGCCACCCCAAAATTTAAGGCTGCACTGCATACAAGGACCTCAACTTGGATACACCTTAAGTATCCCAGAAAATATAAACATGGTTCAAAAAATTGTGGTACTTACGTACGATGGAATATCCCTCAGCCATGAAATCAATGTCATAAGACCAGTAGCAGCAAAATGGGTGGATTCAGGTACGATGATTCTAAGTGAAATAAGTCACACAGAAAAAGAAACTTATCATAAGATATCACTTATGAAGATCCTGTAAACATGGCTACACTTGAACTGAGTTAGGAAAGAGAACAGTGTCTCACATTTAGAAAACACTCTTATACCTGCTTAAGGGGGAAGGAGAGGTGGGGTGATGCATAAAACCAGAGTTTGATATAAGCACAGGTACCGTTCCAAAAACCAACTATGGAATAGACAAGACCTACACCGTCCTCAGCGAAAGGGACTCAAAACCCCATATTTCCCGCAGAGGAAAATATCTGACTAGTAAGAATCTTAAAACCTATGTATTGATATGTCTCCGTAAGGGAATCAAGTGTGTCTAGACTGGCATAAACATGGCAGCGAGAATCAGCTCAAACCCATTATAAAAAGGAATTTCAAAAACAAAACAAAAAAACTGGGAAATTCTTTACAATTCCTTCAGGGTCTCTGATGAAGGCTGGAATAACCCTATCTACAACGACAGCTGGATGTGGCATAAGGAGGGACACTTGGGACTGCGACGATTGGTGAGATTGGGTGAGCAAATGCAGACCCTTTAAAGCAATAATGCATGGCACCCATTCCATGGGTCCGAACTCTCCAGGTTGAAGGGAATATTACTACAGCTATAACATGTGCGGGAAACCTAGAGAACGGACACACTGTGAATACGAAAGGTTTCTAAAACTCAACGAATAGTCCCTCTCCTGGTGCTCCGGTTTGACTTTCCGTCTGCTTTACTATCAACCTCCCAACTTGGAGAGACAGCCCCTTTAACCTCTTGGTTCGCACAGGTTGCCAATTTGGCAGAGGATGAAAGGGAAGAGGGAGAACCAATGAGAGAGTAGCTGTTAGGCATTTGGACGGGCACATATCACTGTAATTTCCCGGCAGGAAGAAGAATTAACCAAATTCTCAGCCACCCACCGGGAACCAGTATAGGTCCTGAACCAAAATTTTGGACTTGCGGTCAGCTCACCAAAAACGAGTTGAAAAATGGAGCTCAGGGGCACAGCAATTCACAAACTGGCCGAGTAATAAAGGACAACTATCGTCCAAAAATCTGTTGAGGGAAGGCAACGAGGCGGACTTGAAAGCGAGGCAGAATAGCAGGAAACAGATTTCAAGAGGTACGTTGGAATCGCCTTTAAAGCACAGGAAGAGGGGCACAACTTCGACAATGATGCACTTGGCCAAAAAGGGCGTATGCGTTTTCTCCTGAATATATTCAGGAGAAAACGCATACGCCCTTTTTGGCCAAGCAAGCAAGCGGGCAATGCAAATCTGCACTACAAAGAAGTATCACTTCCCACCGGTCAAAAGGGACATCCACAAAATGTGTAAGAACAATAAAGGCAAGACAGGCCCTGGAGAACAGGGAGCCTTGTTATGCTGATGGGCGGGATGTAAATTGCCAACTGCCTCTCTGGAGGAGTGCATTCTGTTCCCTAAAACAAGTAAAGAACAGAGCTACAGAGCCAAGGGCACTACCAGTCTAGGGAATATACCTTGGGAAAACTGAAAATCAATAAGACAGAGCCACCCCAAAATTTAAGGCTGCACTGCATACAAGGACCTCAACTTGGATACACCTTAAGTATCCCAGAAAATATAAACATGGTTCAAAAAATTGTGGTACTTACGTACGATCGAATATCCCTCAGCCATGAAATCAATGTCATAAGACCAGTAGCAGCAAAATGGGTGGATTCAGGTACGATGATTCTAAGTGAAATAAGTCACACAGAAAAAGAAACTTATCATAAGATATCACTTATGAAGATCCTGTAAACATGGCTACACTTGAACTGAGTTAAGAAAGAGAACAGTGTCTCACATTTAGAAAACACTCTTATACCTGCTTAAGGGGGAAGGAGAGGTGGGGTGATGCATAAAACCAGAGTTTGATATAAGCACAGGTACCGTTCCAAAAACCAACTATGGAATAGACAAGACCTACACCGTCCTCAGCGAAAGGGACTCAAAACCCCATATTTCCCGCAGAGGAAAATATCTGACTAGTAAGAATCTAAAACCTATGTATTGATATGTCTCCGTAAGGGAATCAAGTGTGTCTAGACTGGCATAAACATGGCAGCGAGAATCAGCTCAAACCCACTATAAAAAGGAATTTCAAAAACAAAACAAAAAAACTGGGAAATTCTTTACAATTCCTTCAGGGTCTCTGATGAAGGCTAGAATGACCCTATCTACAACGACAGCTGGATGTGGCATAAGGAGGGACACTTGGGACTGAGACGATTGGTGAGATTGGGTGAGCAAATGCAGACCCTTTAAAGCAATAATGCATGGCACCCATTCCATGGGTCCGAACTCTCCAGGTTGAAGGGAATATTACTACAGCTATAACATGTGCGGGAAACCTAGAGAACGGACACACTGTGAATACGAAAGGTTTCTAAAACTCAACGCATAGTCCCTCTCCTGGTGCTCCGTTTTGACTTTCCGTCTGCTTTACTATCAACCTCCCAACTTGGAGAGACAGCCCCTTTAACCTCTTGGTTCGCACAGGTTGCCAATTTGGCAGAGGATGAAAGGGAAGAGGGAGAACCAATGAGAGAGTAGCTGTTAGGCATTTGGACGGGCACATATCACTGTAATTTCCCGGCAGGAAGAAGAATTAACCAAATTCTCAGCCACCCACCGGGAACCAGTATAGGTCCTGAACCAAAATTTTGGACTTGCGGTCAGCTCACCAAAAACGAGTTGAAAAATGGAGCTCAGGGGCACAGCCATTCACAAACTGGCCGAGTAATAAAGGACAACTATCGTCCAAAAATCTGTTGAGGGAAGGCAACGAGGCGGACTTGAAAGCGAGGCAGAATAGCAGGAAACAGATTTCAAGAGGTACGTTGGAATCGCCTTTAAAGCACAGGAAGAGGGGCACAACTTCGACAATGATGCACTTGGCCAAAAAGGGCGTATGCGTTTTCTCCTGAATATATTCAGGAGAAAACGCATACGCCCTTTTTGGCCAAGCAAGCAAGCGGGCAATGCAAACCTGCACTACAAAGAAGTATCACTTCCCACCGGTCAAAAGGGACATCCACAAAATGTGTAAGAACAAGAAAGGCAAGACAGGCCCTGGAGAACAGGGAGCCTTGTTATGCTGATGGGCGGGATGTAAATTGCCAACTGCCTCTCTGGAGGAGTGCATTCTGTTCCCTAAAACAAGTAAAGAACAGAGCTACAGAGCCAAGGGCACTACCAGTCTAGGGAATATACCTTGGGAAAACTGAAAATCAATAAGACAGAGCCACCCCAAAATTTAGGGCTGCACTGCATACAAGGACCTCAACTTGGATACACCTTAAGTATCCCAGAAAATATAAACATGGTTCAAAAACTTGTGGTACTTACGTACGATGGAATATCCCTCAGCCATGAAATCAATGTCATAAGACCAGTAGCAGCAAAATGGGTGGATTCAGGTACGATGATTCTAAGTGAAATAAGTCACACAGAAAAAGAAACTTATCATAAGATATCACTTATGAAGATCCTGTAAACATGGCTACACTTGAACTGAGTTAGGAAAGAGAACAGTGTCTCACATTTAGAAAACACTCTTATACCTGCTTAAGGGGGAAGGAGAGGTGGGGTGATGCATAAAACCAGAGTTTGATATAAGCACAGGTACCGTTCCAAAAACCAACTATGGAATAGACAAGACCTACACCGTCCTCAGCGAAAGGGACTCAAAACCCCATATTTCCCGCAGAGGAAAATATCTGACTAGTAAGAATCTTAAAACCTATGTATTGATATGTCTCCGTAAGGGAATCAAGTGTGTCTAGACTGGCATAAACATGGCAGCGAGAATCAGCTCAAACCCACTATAAAAAGGAATTTCAAAAACAAAACAAAAAAACTGGGAAATTCTTTACAATTCCTTCAGGGTCTCTGATGAAGGCTGGAATGACCCTATCTACAACGACAGCTGGATGTGGCATAAGGAGGGACACTTGGGACTGAGACGATTGGTGAGATTGGGTGAGCAAATGCAGACCCTTTAAAGCAATAATGCATGGCACCCATTCCATGGGTCCGAACTCTCCAGGTTGAAGGGAATATTACTACAGCTATAACATGTGCGGGAAACCTAGAGAACGGACACACTGTGAATACGAAAGGTTTCTAAAACTCAACGCATAGTCCCTCTCCTGGTGCTCCGGTTTGACTTTCCGTCTGCTTTACTATCAACCCCCCAACTTGGAGAGACAGCCCCTTTAACCTCTTGGTTCGCACAGGTTGCCAATTTGGCAGAGGATGAAAGGGAAGAGGGAGAACCAATGAGAGAGTAGCTGTTAGGCATTTGGACGGGCACATATCACTGTAATTTCCCGGCAGGAAGAAGAATTAACCCAATTCTCAGCCACCCACCGGGAACCAGTATAGGTCCTGAACCAAAATTTTGGACTTGCGGTCAGCTCACCAAAAACGAGTTGAAAAATGGAGCTCAGGGGCACAGCCATTCACAAACTGGCCGAGTAATAAAGGACAACAATCGTCCAAAAATCTGTTGAGGGAAGGCAACGAGGCGGACTTGAAAGCGAGGCAGAATAGCAGGAAACAGATTTCAAGAGGTACGTAGGAATCGCCTTTAAAGCACAGGAAGAGGGGCACAACTTCGACAATGATGCACTTGGCCAAAAAGGGCGTATGCGTTTTCTCCTGAATATATTCAGGAGAAAACGCATACGCCCTTTTTGGCCAAGCAAGCAAGCGGGCAATGCAAACCTGCACTACAAAGAAGTATCACTTCCCACCGGTCAAAAGGGACATCCACAAAATGTGTAAGAACAAGAAAGGCAAGACAGGCCCTGGAGAACAGGGAGCCTTGTTATGCTGATGGGTGGGATGTAAATTGCCAACTGCCTCTCTGGAGGAGTGCATTCTGTTCCCTAAAGCAAGTAAAGAACAGAGCTACAGAGCCAAGGGCACTACCAGTCTAGGGAATATACCTTGGGAAAACTGAAAATCAATAAGACAGAGCCACCCCAAAATTTAGGGCTGCACTGCATACAAGGACCTCAACTAGGATACACCTTAAGTATCCCAGAAAATATAAACATGGTTCAAAAAATTGTGGTACTTATGTACGATGGAATATCCCTCAGCCATGAAATCAATGTCATAAGACCAGTAGCAGCAAAATGGGTGGATTCAGGTACGATGATTCTAAGTGAAATAAGTCACACAGAAAAAGAAACTTATCATAAGATATCACTTATGAAGATCCTGTAAACATGGCTACACTTGAACTGAGTTAGGAAAGAGAACAGTGTCTCACATTTAGAAAACACTCTTATACCTGCTTAAGGGGGAAGGAGAGGTGGGGTGATGCATAAAACCAGAGTTTGATATAAGCACAGGTACCGTTCCAAAAACCAACTATGGAATAGACAAGACCTACACCGTCCTCAGTGAAAGGGACTCAAAACCCCATATTTCCCGCAGAGGAAAATATCTGACTAGTAAGAATCTTAAAACCTATGTATTGATATGTCTCCGTAAGGGAATCAAGTGTGTCTAGACTGGCATAAACATGGCAGCGAGAATCAGCTCAAACCCACTATAAAAAGGAATTTCAAAAACAAAACAAAAAAACTGGGAAATTCTTTACAATTCCTTCAGGGTCTCTGATGAAGGCTAGAATGACCCTATCTACAACGACAGCTGGATGTGGCATAAGGAGGGACACTTGGGACTGAGACGATTGGTGAGATTGGGTGAGCAAATGCAGACCCTTTAAAGCAATAATGCATGGCACCCATTCCATGGGTCCGAACTCTCCAGGTTGAAGGGAATATTACTACAGCTATAACATGTGCGGGAAACCTAGAGAACGGACACACTGTGAATACGAAAGGTTTCTAAAACTCAACGCATAGTCCCTCTCCTGGTGCTCCGGTTTGACTTTCCGTCTGCTTTACTATCAACCTCCCAACTTGGAGAGACAGCCCCTTTAACCTCTTGGTTCGCACAGGTTGCCAATTTGGCAGAGGATGAAAGGGAAGAGGGAGAACCAATGAGAGAGTAGCTGTTAGGCATTTGGACGGGCACATATCACTGTAATTTCCCGGCAGGAAGAAGAATTAACCAAAGTCTCAGCCACCCACCGGGAACCAGTATAGGTCCTGAACCAAAATTTTGGACTTGCGGTCAGCTCACCAAAAACGAGTTGAAAAATGGAGCTCAGGGGCACAGCCATTCACAAACTGGCCGAGTAATAAAGGACAACTATCGTCCAAAAATCTGTTGAGGGAAGGCAACGAGGCGGACTTGAAAGCGAGGCAGAATAGCAGGAAACAGATTTCAAGAGGTACGTTGGAATCGCCTTTAAAGCACAGGAAGAGGGGCACAACTTCGACAATGATGCACTTGGCCAAAAAGGGCTTATGCGTTTTCTCCTGAATATATTCAGGAGAAAACGCATACGCCCTTTTTGGCCAAGCAAGCAAGCGGGCAATGCAAACCTGCACTACAAAGAAGTATCACTTCCCACCGGTCAAAAGGGACATCCACAAAATGTGTAAGAACAAGAAAGGCAAGACAGGCCCTGGAGAACAGGGAGCCTTGTTATGCTGATGGGCGGGATGTAAATTGCCAACTGCCTCTCTGGAGGAGTGCATTCTGTTCCCTAAAACAAGTAAAGAACAGAGCTACAGAGCCAAGGGCACTACCAGTCTAGGGAATATACCTCGGGAAAACTGAAAATCAATAAGACAGAGCCACCCCAAAATTTAGGGCTGCACTGCATACAAGGACCTCAACTTGGATACACCTTAAGTATCCCAGAAAATATAAACATGGTTCAAAAAATTGTGGTACTTACGTACGATGGAATATCCCTCAGCCATGAAATCAATGTCATAAGACCAGTAGCAGCAAAATGGGTGGATTCAGGTACGATGATTCTAAGTGAAATAAGTCACACAGAAAAAGAAACTTATCATAAGATATCACTTATGAAGATCCTGTAAACATGGCTACACTTGAACTGAGTTAGGAAAGAGAACAGTGTCTCACATTTAGAAAACACTCTTATACCTGCTTAAGGGGGAAGGAGAGGTGGGGTGATGCATAAAACCAGAGTTTGATATAAGCACAGGTACCGTTCCAAAAACCAACTATGGAATAGACAAGACCTACACCGTCCTCAGCGAAAGGGACTCAAAACCCCATATTTCCCGCAGAGGAAAATATCTGACTAGTAAGAATCTAAAACCTATGTATTGATATGTCTCCGTAAGGGAATCAAGTGTGTCTAGACTGGCATAAACATGGCAGCGAGAATCAGCTCAAACCCACTATAAAAAGGAATTTCAAAAACAAAACAAAAAAACTGGGAAATTCTTTACAATTCCTTCAGGGTCTCTGATGAAGGCTAGAATGACCCTATCTACAACGACAGCTGGATGTGGCATAAGGAGGGACACTTGGGACTGAGACGATTGGTGAGATTGGGTGAGCAAATGCAGACCCTTTAAAGCAATAATGCATGGCACCCATTCCATGGGTCCGAACTCTCCAGGTTGAAGGGAATATTACTACAGCTATAACATGTGCGGGAAACCTAGAGAACGGACACACTGTGAATACGAAAGGTTTCTAAAACTCAACGCATAGTCCCTCTCCTGGTGCTCCGGTTTGACTTTCCGTCTGCTTTACTATCAACCTCCCAACTTGGAGAGACAGCCCCTTTAACCTCTTGGTTCGCACAGGTTGCCAATTTGGCAGAGGATGAAAGGGAAGAGGGAGAACCAATGAGAGAGTAGCTGTTAGGCATTTGGACGGGCACATATCACTGTAATTTCCCGGCAGGAAGAAGAATTAACCAAAGTCTCAGCCACCCACCGGGAACCAGTATAGGTCCTGAACCAAAATTTTGGACTTGCGGTCAGCTCACCAAAAACGAGTTGAAAAATGGAGCTCAGGGGCACAGCCATTCACAAACTGGCCGAGTAATAAAGGACAACTATCGTCCAAAAATCTGTTGAGGGAAGGCAACGAGGCGGACTTGAAAGCGAGGCAGAATAGCAGGAAACAGATTTCAAGAGGTACGTTGGAATCGCCTTTAAAGCACAGGAAGAGGGGCACAACTTCGACAATGATGCACTTGGCCAAAAAGGGCTTATGCGTTTTCTCCTGAATATATTCAGGAGAAAACGCATACGCCCTTTTTGGCCAAGCAAGCAAGCGGGCAATGCAAACCTGCACTACAAAGAAGTATCACTTCCCACCGGTCAAAAGGGACATCCACAAAATGTGTAAGAACAAGAAAGGCAAGACAGGCCCTGGAGAACAGGGAGCCTTGTTATGCTGATGGGCGGGATGTAAATTGCCAACTGCCTCTCTGGAGGAGTGCATTCTGTTCCCTAAAACAAGTAAAGAACAGAGCTACAGAGCCAAGGGCACTACCAGTCTAGGGAATATACCTTGGGAAAACTGAAAATCAATAAGACAGAGCCACCCCAAAATTTAGGGCTGCACTGCATACAAGGACCTCAACTTGGATGCACCTTAAGTATCCCAGAAAATATAAACATGGTTCAAAAAATTGTGGTACTTACGTACGATGGAATATCCCTCAGCCATGAAATCAATGTCATAAGACCAGTAGCAGCCAAATGGGTGGATTCAGGTACGATGATTCTAAGTGAAATAAGTCACACAGAAAAAGAAACTTATCATAAGATATCACTTATGAAGATCCTGTAAACATGGCTACACTTGAACTGAGTTAGGAAAGAGAACAGTGTCTCACATTTAGAAAACACTCTTATACCTGCTTAAGGGGGAAGGAGAGGTGGGGTGATGCATAAAACCAGAGTTTGATATAAGCACAGGTACCGTTCCAAAAACCAACTATGGAATAGACAAGACCTACACCGTCCTCAGCGAAAGGGACTCAAAACCCCATATTTCCCTCAGAGGAAAATATCTGACTAGTAAGAATCTAAAACCTATGTATTGATATGTCTCCGTAAGGGAATCAAGTGTGTCTAGACTGGCATAAACATGGCAGCGAGAATCAACTCAAACCCACTATAAAAAGGAATTTCAAAAACAAAACAAAAAAACTGGGAAATTCTTTATAATTCCTTCAGGGTCTCTGATGAAGGCTAGAATGACCCTATCTACAACGACAGCTGGATGTGGCATAAGGAGGGACACTTGGGACTGAGACGATTGGTGAGATTGGGTGAGCAAATGCAGACCCTTTAAAGCAATAATGCATGGCACCCATTCCATGGGTCCGAACTCTCCAGGTTGAAGGGAATATTACTACAGCTATAACATGTGCGGGAAACCTAGAGAACGGACACACTGTGAATACGAAAGGTTTCTAAAACTCAACGCATAGTCCCTCTCCTGGTGCTCCGGTTTGACTTTCCGTCTGCTTTACTATCAACCTCCCAACTTGGAGAGACAGCCCCTTTAACCTCTTGGTTCGCACAGGTTGCCAATTTGGCAGAGGATGAAAGGGAAGAGGGAGAACCAATGAGAGAGTAGCTGTTAGGCATTTGGACGGGCACATATCACTGTAATTTCCCGGCAGGAAGAAGAATTAACCAAATTCTCAGCCACCCACCGGGAACCAGTATAGGTCCTGAACCAAAATTTTGGACTTGCGGTCAGCTCACCAAAAACGAGTTGAAAAATGGAGCTCAGGGGCACAGCCATTCACAGACTGGCCGAGTAATAAAGGACAACTATCGTCCAAAAATCTGTTGAGGGAAGGCAACGAGGCGGACTTGAAAGCGAGGCAGAATAGCAGGAAACAGATTTCAAGAGGTACGTTGGAATCGCCTTTAAAGCACAGGAAGAGGGGCACAACTTCGACAATGATGCACTTGGCCAAAAAGGGCGTATGCGTTTTCTCCTGAATATATTCAGGAGAAAACGCATACGCCCTTTTTGGCCAAGCAAGCAAGTGGGCAATGCAAACCTGCACTACAAAGAAGTATCACTTCCCACCGGTCAAAAGGGACATCCACAAAATGTGTAAGAACAAGAAAGGCAAGACAGGCCCTGGAGAACAGGGAGCCTTGTTATGCTGATGGGCGGGATGTAAATTGCCAACTGCCTCTCTGGAGGAGTGCATTCTGTTCCCTAAAACAAGTAAAGAACAGAGCTACAGAGCCAAGGGCACTACCAGTCTAGGGAATATACCTTGGGAAAACTGAAAATCAATAAGACAGAGCCACCCCAAAATTTAGGGCTGCACTGCATACAAGGACCTCAACTTGGATACACCTTAAGTATCCCAGAAAATATAAACATGGTTCAAAAACTTGTGGTACTTACGTACGATGGAATATCCCTCAGCCATGAAATCAATGTCATAAGACCAGTAGCAGCAAAATGGGTGGATTCAGGTACGATGATTCTAAGTGAAATAAGTCACACAGAAAAAGAAACTTATCATAAGATATCACTTATGAAGATCCTGTAAACATGGCTACACTTGAACTGAGTTAGGAAAGAGAACAGTGTCTCACATTTAGAAAACACTCTTATACCTGCTTAATGGGGAAGGAGAGGTGGGGTGATGCATAAAACCAGAGTTTGATATAACACAGGTACCGTTCCAAAAACCAACTATGGAATAGACAAGACCTACACCGTCCTCAGCGAAAGGGACTCAAAACCCCATATTTCCCGCAGAGGAAAATATCTGACTAGTAAGAATCTTAAAACCTATGTATTGATATGTCTCCGTAAGGGAATCAAGTGTGTCTAGACTGGCATAAACATGGCAGCGAGAATCAGCTCAAACCCACTATAAAAAGGAATTTCAAAAACAAAACAAAAAAACTGGGAAATTCTTTACAATTCCTTCAGGGTCTCTGATGAAGGCTGGAATGACCCTATCTACAACGACAGCTGGATGTGGCATAAGGAGGGACACTTGGGACTGAGACGATTGGTGAGATTGGGTGAGCAAATGCAGACCCTTTAAAGCAATAATGCATGGCACCCATTCCATGGGTCCGAACTCTCCAGGTTGAAGGGAATATTACTACAGCTATAACATGTGCGGGAAACCTAGAGAACGGACACACTGTGAATACGAAAGGTTTCTAAAACTCAACGCATAGTCCCTCTCCTGGTGCTCCGGTTTGACTTTCCGTCTGCTTTACTATCAACCTCCCAACTTGGAGAGACAGCCCCTTTAACCTCTTGGTTCGCACAGGTTGCCAATTTGGCAGAGGATGAAAGGGAAGAGGGAGAACCAATGAGAGAGTAGCTGTTAGGCATTTGGACGGGCACATATCACTGTAATTTCCCGGCAGGAAGAAGAATTAACCAAATTCTCAGCCACCCACCGGGAACCAGTATAGGTCCTGAACCAAAATTTTGGACTTGCGGTCAGCTCACCAAAAACGAGTTGAAAAATGGAGCTCAGGGGCACAGCAATTCACAAACTGGCCGAGTAATAAAGGACAACTATCGTCCAAAAATCTGTTGAGGGAAGGCAACGAGGCGGACTTGAAAGCGAGGCAGAATAGCAGGAAACAGATTTCAAGAGGTACGTTGGAATCGCCTTTAAAGCACAGGAAGAGGGGCACAACTTCGACAATGATGCACTTGGCCAAAAAGGGCGTATGCGTTTTCTCCTGAATATATTCAGGAGAAAACGCATACGCCCTTTTTGGCCAAGCAAGCAAGCGGGCAATGCAAATCTGCACTACAAAGAAGTATCACTTCCCACCGGTCAAAAGGGACATCCACAAAATGTGTAAGAACAAGAAAGGCAAGACAGGCCCTGGAGAACAGGGAGCCTTGTTATGCTGATGGGCGGGATGTAAATTGCCAACTGCCTCTCTGGAGGAGTGCATTCTGTTCCCTAAAACAAGTAAAGTACAGAGCTACAGAGCCAAGGGCACTACCAGTCTAGGGAATATACCTTGGGAAAACTGAAAATCAATAAGACAGAGCCACCCCAAAATTTAGGGCTGCACTGCATACAAGGACCTCAACTTGGATACACCTTAAGTATCCCAGAAAATATAAACATGGTTCAAAAACTTGTGGTACTTACGTACGATGGAATATCCCTCAGCCATGAAATCAATGTCATAAGACCAGTAGCAGCAAAATGGGTGGATTCAGGTACGATGATTCTAAGTGAAATAAGTCACACAGAAAAAGAAACTTATCATAAGATATCACTTATGAAGATCCTGTAAACATGGCTACACTTGAACTGAGTTAGGAAAGAGAACAGTGTCTCACATTTAGAAAACACTCTTATACCTGCTTAAGGGGGAAGGAGAGGTGGGGTGATGCATAAAACCAGAGTTTGATATAAGCACAGGTACCGTTCCAAAAACCAACTATGGAATAGACAAGACCTACACCGTCCTCAGTGAAAGGGACTCAAAACCCCATATTTCCCGCAGAGGAAAATATCTGACTAGTAAGAATCTTAAAACCTATGTATTGATATGTCTCCGTAAGGGAATCAAGTGTGTCTAGACTGGCATAAACATGGCAGCGAGAATCAGCTCAAACCCACTATAAAAAGGAATTTCAAAAACAAAACAAAAAAACGGGGAAATTCTTTACAATTCCTTCAGGGTCTCTGATGAAGGCTGGAATGACCCTATCTACAACGACAGCTGGATGTGGCATAAGGAGGGACACTTGGGACTGAGACGATTGGTGAGATTGGGTGAGCAAATGCAGACCCTTTAAAGCAATAATGCATGGCACCCATTCCATGGGTCCGAACTCTCCAGGTTGAAGGGAATATTACTACAGCTATAACATGTGCGGGAAACCTAGAGAACGGACACACTGTGAATACGAAAGGTTTCTAAAACTCAACGCATAGTCCCTCTCCTGGTGCTCCGGTTTGACTTTCCGTCTGCTTTACTATCAACCTCCCAACTTGGAGAGACAGCCCCTTTAACCTCTTGGTTCGCACAGGTTGCCAATTTGGCAGAGGATGAAAGGGAAGAGGGAGAACCAATGAGAGAGTAGCTGTTAGGCATTTGGACGGGCACATATCACTGTAATTTCCCGGCAGGAAGAAGAATTAACCCAATTCTCAGCCACCCACCGGGAACCAGTATAGGTCCTGAACCAAAATTTTGGACTTGCGGTCAGCTCACCAAAAACGAGTTGAAAAATGGAGCTCAGGGGCACAGCCATTCACAAACTGGCCGAGTAATAAAGGACAACAATCGTCCAAAAATCTGTTGAGGGAAGGCAACGAGGCGGACTTGAAAGCGAGGCAGAATAGCAGGAAACAGATTTCAAGAGGTACGTAGGAATCGCCTTTAAAGCACAGGAAGAGGGGCACAACTTCGACAATGATGCACTTGGCCAAAAAGGGCGTATGCGTTTTCTCCTGAATATATTCAGGAGAAAACGCATACGCCCTTTTTGGCCAAGCAAGCAAGCGGGCAATGCAAACCTGCACTACAAAGAAGTATCACTTCCCACCGGTCAAAAGGGACATCCACAAAATGTGTAAGAACAAGAAAGGCAAGACAGGCCCTGGAGAACAGGGAGCCTTGTTATGCTGATGGGTGGGATGTAAATTGCCAACTGCCTCTCTGGAGGAGTGCATTCTGTTCCCTAAAGCAAGTAAAGAACAGAGCTACAGAGCCAAGGGCACTACCAGTCTAGGGAATATACCTTGGGAAAACTGAAAATCAATAAGACAGAGCCACCCCAAAATTTAGGGCTGCACTGCATACAAGGACCTCAACTAGGATACACCTTATGTATCCCAGAAAATATAAACATGGTTCAAAAAATTGTGGTACTTATGTACGATGGAATATCCCTCAGCCATGAAATCAATGTCATAAGACCAGTAGCAGCAAAATGGGTGGATTCAGGTACGATGATTCTAAGTGAAATAAGTCACACAGAAAAAGAAACTTATCATAAGATATCACTTATGAAGATCCTGTAAACATGGCTACACTTGAACTGAGTTAGGAAAGAGAACAGTGTCTCACATTTAGAAAACACTCTTATACCTGCTTAAGGGGGAAGGAGAGGTGGGGTGATGCATAAAACCAGAGTTTGATATAAGCACAGGTACCGTTCCAAAAACCAACTATGGAATAGACAAGACCTACACCGTCCTCAGTGAAAGGGACTCAAAACCCCATATTTCCCGCACAGGAAAATATCTGACTAGTAAGAATCTTAAAACCTATGTATTGATATGTCTCCGTAAGGGAATCAAGTGTGTCTAGACTGGCATAAACATGGCAGCGAGAATCAGCTCAAACCCATTATAAAAAGAAATTTCAAAAACAAAACAAAAAAACTGGGAAATTCTTTACAATTCCTTCAGGGTCTCTGATGAAGGCTGGAATAACCCTATCTACAACGACAGCTGGATGTGGCATAAGGAGGGACACTTGGGACTGAGACGATTGGTGAGATTGGGTGAGCAAATGCAGACCCTTTAAAGCAATAATGCATGGCACCCATTCCATGGGTCCGAACTCTCCAGGTTGAAGGGAATATTACTACAGCTATAACATGTGCGGGAAACCTAGAGAACGGACACACTGTGAATACGAAAGGTTTCTAAAACTCAACGCATAGTCCCTCTCCTGGTGCTCCGGTTTGACTTTCCGTCTGCTTTACTATCAACCTCCCAACTTGGAGAGACAGCCCCTTTAACCTCTTGGTTCGCACAGGTTGCCAATTTGGCAGAGGATGAAAGGGAAGAGGGAGAACCAATGAGAGAGTAGCTGTTAGGCATTTGGACGGGCACATATCACTGTAATTTCCCGGCAGGAAGAAGAATTAACCAAATTCTCAGCCACCCACCGGGAACCAGTATAGGTCCTGAACCAAAATTTTGGACTTGCGGTCAGCTCACCAAAAACGAGTTGAAAAATGGAGCTCAGGGGCACAGCCATTCACAAACTGGCCGAGTAATAAAGGACAACTATCGTCCAAAAATCTGTTGAGGGAAGGCAACGAGGCGGACTTGAAAGCGAGGCAGAATAGCAGGAAACAGATTTCAAGAGGTACGTTGGAATCGCCTTTAAAGCACAGGAAGAGGGGCACAACTTCGACAATGATGCACTTGGCCAAAAAGGGCGTATGCGTTTTCTCCTGAATATATTCAGGAGAAAACGCATACGCCCTTTTTGGCCAAGCAAGCAAGCGCAAGCGGGCAATGCAAATCTGCACTACAAAGAAGTATCACTTCCCACCGGTCAAAAGGGACGTCCACAAAATGAGTAAGAACAAGAAAGGCAAGACAGGCCCTGGAGAACAGGGAGCCTTGTTATGCTGATGGGCGGGATGTAAATTGCCAACTGCCTCTCTGGAGGAGTGCATTCTGTTCCCTAAAACAAGTAAAGAACAGAGCTACAGAGCCAAGGGCACTACCAGTCTAGGGAATATACCTTGGGAAAACTGAAAATCAATACGACAGAGCCACCCCAAAATTTAGGGCTGCACTGCATACAAGGATCTCAACTTGGATACACCTTAAGTATCCCAGAAAATATAAACATGGTTCAAAAACTTGTGGTACTTACGTACGATGGAATATCCCTCAGCCATGAAATCAATGTCATAAGACCAGTAGCAGCAAAATGGGTGGATTCAGGTACGATGATTCTAAGTGAAATAAGTCACACAGAAAAAGAAACTTATCATAAGATATCACTTATGAAGATCCTGTAAACATGGCTACACTTGAACTGAGTTAGGAAAGAGAACAGTGTCTCACATTTAGAAAACACTCTTATACCTGCTTAAGGGGGAAGGAGAGGTGGGGTGATGCATAAAACCAGAGTTTGATATAAGCACAGGTACCGTTCCAAAAACCAACTATGGAATAGACAAGACCTACAACGTCCTCAGCGAAAGGGACTCAAAACCCCATATTTCCCGCAGAGGAAAATATCTGACTAGTAAGAATCTTAAAACCTATGTATTGATATGTCTCCGTAAGGGAATCAAGTGTGTCTAGACTGGCATAAACATGGCAGCGAGAATCAGCTCAAACCCACTATAAAAAGGAATTTCAAAAACAAAACAAAAAAACTGGGAAATTCTTTACAATTCCTTCAGGGTCTCTGATGAAGGCTGGAATGACCCTATCTACAACGACAGCTGGATGTGGCATAAGGAGGGACACTTGGGACTGAGACGATTGGTGAGATTGGGTGAGCAAATGCAGACCCTTTAAAGCAATAATGCATGGCACCCATTCCATGGGTCCGAACTCTCCAGGTTGAAGGGAATATTACTACAGCTATAACATGTGCGGGAAACCTAGAAAACGGACACACTGTGAATACGAAAGGTTTCTAAAACTCAACGCATAGTCCCTCTCCTGGTGCTCCGGTTTGACTTTCCGTCTGCTTTACTATCAACCTCCCAACTTGGAGAGACAGCCCCTTTAACCTCTTGGTTCGCACAGGTTGCCAATTTGGCAGAGGATGAAAGGGAAGAGGGAGAACCAATGAGAGAGTAGCTGTTAGGCATTTGGACGGGCACATATCACTGTAATTTCCCGGCAGGAAGAAGAATTAACCCAATTCTCAGCCACCCACCGGGAACCAGTATAGGTCCTGAACCAAAATTTTGGACTTGCGGTCAGCTCACCAAAAACGAGTTGAAAAATGGAGCTCAGGGGCACAGCAATTCACAAACTGGCCGAGTAATAAAGGACAACTATCGTCCAAAAATCTGTTGAGGGAAGGCAACGAGGCGGACTTGAAAGCGAGGCAGAATAGCAGGAAACAGATTTCAAGAGGTACGGTGGAATTGCCTTTAAAGCACAGGAAGAGGGGCACAACTTCGACAATGATGCACTTGGCCAAAAAGGGTGTATGCGTTTTCTACTGAATATATTCAGGAGAAAACGCATACGCCCTTTTTGGCCAAGCAAGCAAGCGGGCAATGCAAATCTGCACTACAAAGAAGTATCACTTCCCACCGGTCAAAAGGGACATCCACAAAATGTGTAAGAACAAGAAAGGCAAGACAGGCCCTGGAGAACAGGGAGCCTTGTTATGCTGATGGGCGGGATGTAAATTGCCAACTGCTTCTCTGGAGGAGTGCATTCTGTTCCCTAAAGCAAGTAAAGAACAGAGCTACAGAGCCAAGGGCACTACCAGTCTAGGGAATATACCTTGGGAAAACTGAAAATCAATAAGACAGAGCCACCCCAAAATTTAGGGCTGCACTGCATACAAGGACCTCAACTTGGATACACCTTAAGTATCCCAGAAAATATAAACATGGTTCAAAAAATTGTGGTACTTACGTACGATGGAATATCCCTCAGCCATGAAATCAATGTCATAAGACCAGTAGCAGCAAAATGGGTGGATTCAGGTACGATGATTCTAAGTGAAATAAGTCACACAGAAAAAGAAACTTATCATAAGATATCACTTATGAAGATCCTGTAAACATGGCTACACTTGAACTGAGTTAGGAAAGAGAACAGTGTCTCACATTTAGAAAACACTCTTATACCTGCTTAAGGGGGAAGGAGAGGTGGGGTGATGCATAAAACCAGAGTTTGATATAAGCACAGGTACCGTTCCAAAAACCAACTATGGAATAGACAAGACCTACACCGTCCTCAGTGAAAGGGACTCAAAACCCCATATTTCCCGCAGAGGAAAATATCTGACTAGTAAGAATCTTAAAACCTATGTATTGATATGTCTCCGTAAGGGAATCAAGTGTGTCTAGACTGGCATAAACATGGCAGCGAGAATCAGCTCAAACCGACTATAAAAAGGAATTTCAAAAACAAAACAAAAAAACTGGGAAATTCTTTACAATTCCTTCAGGGTCTCTGATGAAAGCTGGAATGACCCTATCTACAAGGACAGCTGGATGTGGCATAAGGAGGGACACTTGGGACTGAGACGATTGGTGAGATTGGGTGAGCAAATGCAGACCCTTTAAAGCAATAATGCATGGCACCCATTCCATGGGACCCAACTCTCCAGGTTGAAGGGAATATTACTACAGCTATAACATGTGCGGGAAACCTAGAGAACGGACACACTGTGAATACGAAAGGTTTCTAAAACTCAACGAATAGTCCCACTCCTGGTGCTCCGGTTTGACTTTCCGTCTGCTTTACTATCAACCTCCCAACTTGGAGAGACAGCCCATTTAACCTCTTGGTTCGCACAGGTTGCCAATTTGGCAGAGGATGAAAGGGAAGAGGGAGAACCAATGAGAGAGTAGCTGTTAGGCATTTGGACGGGCACATATCACTGTAATTTCCCGGCAGGAAGAAGAATTAACCAAATTCTCAGCCACCCACCGGGAACCAGTATAGGTCCTGAGCCACAATTTTGGACTTGCGGTCAGCTCACCAAAAACGAGTTGAAAAATGGAGCTCAGGGGCACAGCAATTCACAAACTGTCCGAGTAATAAAGGACAACTATCGTCCAAAAATCTGTTGAGGGAAGGCAACGAGGCGGACTTGAAAGCGAGGCAGAATAGCAGGAAACAGATTTCAAGAGGTACGTTGGAATCGCCTTTAAAGCACAGGAAGAGGGGCACAACTTCGACAATGATGCACTTGGCCAAAAAGGGCGTATGCGTTTTCTCCTGAATATATTCAGGAGAAAACGCATACGACCTTTTTGGCTAAGCAAGCAAGCGGGCAATGCAAATCTGCACTACAAAGAAGTATCACTTCCCACCGGTCAAAAGGGACATCCACAAAATGTGTAAGAACAAGAAAGGCAAGACAGGCCCTGGAGAACAGGGAGCCTTGTTATGCTGATGGGCGGGATGTAAATTGCCAACTGCCTCTCTGGAAGAGTGCATTCTGTTCCCTAAAACAAGTAAAGAACAGAGCTACAGAGCCAAGGGCACTACCAGTCTAGGGAATATACCTTGGGAAAACTGAAAATCAATAAGACAGAGCCACCCCAAAATTTAGGGCTGCACTGCATACAAGGACCTCAACTTGGATACACCTTAAGTATCCCAGAAAATATAAACATGGTTCAAAAAATTGTGGTACTTACGTACGATGGAATATCCCTCAGCCATGAAATCAATGTCATAAGACCAGTAGCAGCAAAATGGGTGGATTCAGGTACGATGATTCTAAGTGAAATAAGTCACAGAGAAAAAGAAACTTATCATAAGATATCACTTATGAAGATCCTGTAAACATGGCTACACTTGAACTGAGTTAGGAAAGAGAACAGTGTCTCACATTTAGAAAACACTCTTATACCTGCTTAAAGGGGAAGGAGAGGTGGGGTGATGCATAAAACCAGAGTTTGATATAAGCACAGGTACCGTTCCAAAAACCAACTATGGAATAGACAAGACCTACACCGTCCTCAGTGAAAGGGACTCAAAACCCCATATTTCCCGCAGAGGAAAATATCTGACTAGTAAGAATCTTAAAACCTATGTATTGATATGTCTCTGTAAGGGAATCAAGTTTGTCTAGACTGGCATAAACATGGCAGTGAGAATCAGCTCAAACCCACTATAAAAAGGAATTTCAAAAACAAAACAAAAAAACTGGGAAATTCTTTACAATTCCTTCAGGGTCTCTGATGAAATCTGGAATGACCCTATCTACAACGACAGCTGGATGTGGCATAAGGAGGGACACTTGGGACTGAGACGATTGGTGAGATAGGGTGAGCAAATGCAGACCCTTTAAAGCAATAATGCATGGCACCCATTCCATGGGTCCGAACTCTCCAGGTTGAAGGGAATATTACTACAGCTATAACATGTGCAGGAAACCTAGAGAACGGACACACTGTGAATACGAAAGGTTTCTAAAACTCAACGCATAGTCCCTCTCCTGGTGCTCCGGTTTGACTTTCCGTCTGCTTTACTATCAACCTCCCAACTTGGAGAGACAGCCCCTTTAACCTCCTGGTTCGCACAGGTTGCCAATTTGGCAGAGGATGAAATGGAAGAGGGAGAACCAATGAGAGAGTAGCTGTTAGGCATTTGGACGGGCACATATCACTGTAATTTCCCGGCAGGAAGAAGAATTAACCAAATTCTCAGCCACCCACCGGTAACCAGTATAGGTCCTGAACCAAAAATTTGGACTTGCGGTCAGCTCACCAAAAAAGAGTTGAAAAATGGAGCTCAGGGGCACAGCAATTCACAAACTGGCCGAGTAATAAAGGACAACTATCGTCCAAAAATCTGTTGAGGGAAGGCAACGAGGCGGACTTGAAAGCGAGGCAGAATAGCAGGAAACAGATTTCAAGAGGTACGTTGGAATTGCCTTTAAAGCACAGGAAGAGGGGCACAACTTCGACAATGATGCACTTGGCCAAAAAGGGCGTATGCGTTTTCTCCTGAATATATTCAGGAGAAAACGCATACGCCCTTTTTGGCCAAGCAAGCAAGCGGGCAATGCAAATCTGCACTACAAAGAAGTATCACTTCCCACCGGTCAAAAGGGACATCCACAAAATGTGTAAGAACAAGAAAGGCAAGACAGGCCCTGGAGAACAGGGAGCCTTGTTATGCTGATGGGCGGGATGTAAATTGCCAACTGCCTCTCTGGAGGAGTGCATTCTGTTCCCTAAATCAAGTAAAGAACAGAGCTACAGAGCCAAGGGCACTACCAGTCTAGGGAATATACCTTGGGAAAACTGAAAATCAATAAGACAGAGCCACCCCAAAATTTAGGGCTGCACTGCATACAAGGACCTCAACTTGGATACACCTTAAGTATCCCAGAAAATATAAACATGGTTCAAAAAATTGTGGTACTTACGTACGATGGAATATCCCTCAGCCATGAAATCAATGTCATAAGACCAGTAGCAGCAAAATGGGTGGATTCAGGTACGATGATTCTAAGTGAAATAAGTCACACAGAAAAAGAAACTTATCATAAGATATCACTTATGAAGATCCTGTAAACATGGCTACACTTGAACTGAGTTAGGAAAGAGAACAGTGTCTCACATTTAGAAAACACTCTTATACCTGCTTAAGGGGGAAGGAGAGGTGGGGTGATGCATAAAACCAGAGTTTGATATAAGCACAGGTACCGTTCCAAAAACCAACTATGGAATAGACAAGACCTACACCGTCCTCAGTGAAAGGGACTCAAAACCCCATATTTCCCGCAGAGGAAAATATCTGACTAGTAAGAATCTTAAAACCTATGTATTGATATGTCTCCGTAAGGGAATCAAGTGTGTCTAGACTGGCATAAACATGGCAGCGAGAATCAGCTCAAACCGACTATAAAAATGAATTTCAAAAACAAAACAAAAAAACTGGGAAATTCTTTACAATTCCTTCAGGGTCTCTGATGAAAGCTGGAATGACCCTATCTACAACGACAGCAGAATGTGGCATAAGGAGGGACACTTGGGACTGAGACGATTGGTGAGATTGGGTGAGCAAATGCACACCCTTTAAAGCAATAATGCATGGCACCCATTCCATGGGACCCAACTCTCCAGGTTGAAGGGAATATTACTACAGCTATAACATGTGCGGGAAACCTAGAGAACGGACACACTGTGAATACGAAAGGTTTCTAAAACTCAACGAATAGTCCCACTCCTTGTGCTCCGGTTTGACTTTCCGTCTGCTTTACTATCAACCTCCCAACTTGGAGAGACAGCCCCTTTAACCTCTTGGTTCGCACAGGTTGCCAATTTGGCAGAGGATGAAAGGGAAGAGGGAGAACCAATGAGAGAGTAGCTGTTAGGCATTTGGACGGGCACATATCACTGTAATTTCCCGGCAGGAAGAAGAATTAACCAAATTCTCAGCCACCCACCGGGAACCAGTATAGGTCCTGAGCCAAAATTTTGGACTTGCGGTCAGCTCACCAAAAACGAGTTGAAAAATGGAGCTCAGGGGCACAGCAATTCACAAACTGGCCGAGTAATAAAGGACAACTATCGTCCAAAAATCTGTTGAGGGAAGGCAACGAGGCGGACTTGAAAGCGAGGCAGAATAGCAGGAAACAGATTTCAAGAGGTACGTTGGAATCGCCTTTAAAGCACAGGAAGAGGGGCACAACTTCGACAATGATGCACTTGGCCAAAAAGGGCGTATGCGTTTTCTCCTGAATATATTCAGGAGAAAACGCATACGCCCTTTTTGGCTAAGCAAGCAAGCGGGCAATGCAAATCTGCACTACAAAGAAGTATCACTTCCCACCGGTCAAAAGGGACATCCACAAAATGTGTAAGAACAAGAAAGGCAAGACAGGCCCTGGAGAACAGGGAGCCTTGTTATGCTGATGGGCGGGATGTAAATTGCCAACTGCCTCTCTGGAAGAGTGCATTCTGTTCCCTAAAACAAGTAAAGAACAGAGCTACAGAGCCAAGGGCACTACCAGTCTAGGGAATATACCTTGGGAAAACTGAAAATCAATAAGACAGAGCCACCCCAAAATTTAGGGCTGCACTGCATACAAGGACCTCAACTTGGATACACCTTAAGTATCCCAGAAAATATAAACATGGTTCAAAAAATTGTGGTACTTACGTACGATGGAATATCCCTCAGCCATGAAATCAATGTCATAAGACCAGTAGCAGCAAAATGGGTGGATTCAGGTACGATGATTCTAAGTGAAATAAGTCACACAGAAAAAGAAACTTATCATAAGATATCACTTATGAAGATCCTGTAAACATGGCTACACTTGAACTGAGTTAGGAAAGAGAACAGTGTCTCACATTTAGAAAACACTCTTATACCTGCTTAAGGGGGAAGGAGAGGTGGGGTGATGCATAAAACCAGAGTTTGATATAAGCACAGGTACCGTTCCAAAAACCAACTATGGAATAGACAAGACCTACACCGTCCTCAGTGAAAGGGACTCAAAACCCCATATTTCCCGCAGAGGAAAATATCTGACTAGTAAGAATCTTAAAACCTATGTATTGATATGTCTCTGTAAGGGAATCAAGTTTGTCTAGACTGGCATAAACATGGCAGCGAGAATCAGCTCAAACCCACTATAAAAAGGAATTTCAAAAACAAAACAAAAAAACTGGGAAATTCTTTACAATTCCTTCAGGGTCTCTGATGAAATCTGGAATGACCCTATCTACAACGACAGCTGGATGTGGCATAAGGAGGGACACTTGGGACTGAGACGATTGGTGAGATTGGGTGAGCAAATGCAGACCCTTTAAAGCAATAATGCATGGCACCCATTCCATGGGTCCGAACTCTCCAGGTTGAAGGGAATATTACTACAGCTATAACATGTGCAGGAAACCTAGAGAACGGACACACTGTGAATACGAAAGGTTTCTAAAACTCAACGCATAGTCCCTCTCCTGGTGCTCCGGTTTGACTTTCCGTCTGCTTTACTATCAACCTCCCAACTTGGAGAGACAGCCCCTTTAACCTCCTGGTTCGCACAGGTTGCCAATTTGGCAGAGGATGAAATGGAAGAGGGAGAACCAATGAGAGAGTAGCTGTTAGGCATTTGGACGGGCACATATCACTGTAATTTCCCGGCAGGAAGAAGAATTAACCAAATTCTCAGCCACCCACCGGGAACCAGTATAGGTCCTGAACCAAAAATTTGGACTTGCGGTCAGCTCACCAAAAAAGAGTTGAAAAATGGAGCTCAGGGGCACAGCAATTCACAAACAGGCCGAGTAATAAAGGACAACTATCGACCAAAAATCTGTTGAGAGAAGGCAACGAGGCGGACTTGAAAGCGAGGCAGAATAGCAGGAAACAGATTTCAAGAGGTACGTTGGAATCGCCTTTAAAGCACAGGAAGAGGGGCACAACTTCGACAATGATGCACTTGGCCAAAAAGAGCATATGCATTTTCTCCTGAATATATTCAGGAGAAAACGCATACGCCCTTTTTGGCCAAGCAAGCAAGCGGGCAATGCAAATCTGCACTACAAAGAAGTATCACTTCCCACCGGTCAAAAGGGACATCCACAAAATGTGTAAGAACAAGAAAGGCAAGACAGGCCCTGGAGAACAGGGAGCCTTGTTATGCTGATGGGCGGGATGTAAATTGCCAACTGCCTCTCTGGAGGAGTGCATTCTGTTCCCTAAAACAAGTAAAGAACAGAGCTACAGAGCCAAGGGCACTACCAGTCTAGGGAATATAACTTGGGAAAACTGAAAATCAATAAGACAGAGCCACCCCAAAATTTAGGGCTGCACTGCATACAAGGACCTCAAATTGGATACACCTTAAGTATCCCAGAAAATATAAACATGGTTCAAAAAATTGTGGTACTTACGTACGATGGAATATCCCTCAGCCATGAAATCAATGTCATAAGACCAGTAGCAGCAAAATGGGTGGATTCAGGTATGATGATTCTAAGTGAAATAAGTCACACAGAAAAAGAAACTTATCATAAGATATCACTTATGAAGATCCTGTAAACATGGCTACACTTGAACTGAGTTAGGAAAGAGAACAGTGTCTCACATTTAGAAAACACTCTTATACCTGCTTAAGGGGGAAGGAGAGGTGGGGTGATGCATAAAACCAGAGTTTGATATAAGCACAGGTACCGTTCCAAAAACCAACTATGGAATAGACAAGACCTACACCGTCCTCAGTGAAAGGGACTCAAAACCCCATATTTCCCGCAGAGGAAAGTATCTGACTAGTAAGAATCTTAAAACCTATGTATTGATATGTCTCCGTAAGGGAATCAAGGGTGTCTAGACTGGCATAAACATGGCAGTGAGAATCAGCTCAAACCCACTATAAAAAGGAATTTCAAAAACAAAACAAAAAAACTGGGAAATTCTTTACAATTCCTTCAGGGTCTCTGATGAAAGCTGGAATGACCCTATCTACAACGACAGCAGAATGTGGCATAAGGAGGGACACTTGGGACTGAGACGATTGGTGAGATTGGGTGAGCAAATGCAGACCCTTTAAAGCAATAATGCATGGCACCCATTCCATGGGTCCGAACTCTCCAGGTTGAAGGGAATATTACTACAGCTATAACATGTGCAGGAAACCTAGAGAACGGACACACTGTGAATACGAAAGGTTTCTAAAACTCAACGCATAGTCCCTCTCCTGGTGCTCCGGTTTGACTTTCCGTCTGCTTTACTATCAACCTCCCAACTTGGAGAGACAGCCCCTTTAACCTCCTGGTTCGCACAGGTTGCCAATTTGGCAGAGGATGAAAGGGAAGAGGGAGAACCAATGAGAGAGTAGCTGTTAGGCATTTGGACGGGCACATATCACTGTAATTTCCCGGCAGGAAGAAGAATTAACCAAATTCTCAGCCACCCACCGGGAACCAGTATAGGTCCTGAACCAAAATTTTGGACTTGCGGTCAGCTCACCAAAAACGAGTTGAAAAATGGAGCTCAGGGGCACAGCAATTCACAAACTGGCCGAGTAATAAAGGACAACTATCGTCCAAAAATCTGTTGAGGGAAGGCAACGAGGCGGACTTGAAAGCGAGGCAGAATAGCAGGAAACAGATTTCAAGAGGTATGTTGGAATCGCCTTTAAAGCACAGGAAGAGGGGCACAACTTCGACAATGATGCACTTGGCCAAAAAGGGCGTATGCGTTTTCTCCTGAATATATTCAGGAGAAAACGCATACGCCCTTTTTGGCCAAGCAAGCAAGCGGGCAATGCAAATCTGCACTACAAAGAAGTATCACTTCCCACCGGTCAAAAGGGACATCCACAAAATGTGTAAGAACAAGAAAGGCAAGACAGGCCCTGGAGAACAGGGAGCCTTGTTATGCTGATGGGCGGGATGTAAATTGCCAACTGCCTCTCTGGAGGAGTGCATTCTGTTCCCTACAACAAGTAAAGAACAGAGCTACAGAGCCAAGGGCACTACCAGTCTAGGGAATATACCTTGGGAAAACTGAAAATCAATAAGACAGAGCCACCCCAAAATTTAGGGCTGCACTGCATACAAGGACCTCAACTTGGATACACCTTAAGTATCCCAGAAAATATAAACATGGTTCAAAAAATTGTGGTACTTACGTACGATGGAATATCCCTCAGCCTTGAAATCAATGTCATAAGACCAGTAGCAGCAAAATGGGTGGATTCAGGTACGATGATTCTAAGTGAAATAAGTCACAGAGAAAAAGAAACTTATCATAAGATATCACTTATGAAGATCCTGTAAACATGGCTACACTTGAACTGAGTTAGGAAAGAGAACAGTGTCTCACATTTAGAAAACACTCTTATACCTGCTTAAGGGGGAAGGAGAGGTGGGGTGATGCATAAAACCAGAGTTTGATATAAGCACAGGTACCGTTCCAAAAACCAACTATGGAATAGACAAGACCTACACCGTCCTCAGTGAAAGGGACTCAAAACCCCATATTTCCCGCAGAGGAAAATATCTGACTAGTAAGAATCTTAAAACCTATGTATTGATATGTCTCCGTAAGGGAATCAAGTGTGTCTAGACTGGCATAAACATGGCAGCGAGAATCAGCTCAAACCGACTATAAAAAGGAATTTCAAAAACAAAACAAAAAAACTGGGAAATTCTTTACAATTCCTTCAGGGTCTCTGATGAAAGCTGGAATGACCCTATCTACAACGACAGCAGAATGTGGCATAAGGAGGGACACTTGGGACTGAGACGATTGGTGAGATTGGGGGAGCAAATGCAGACCCTTTAAAGCAATAATGCATGGCACCCATTCCATGGGACCCAACTCTCCAGGTTGAAGGGAATATTACTACAGCTATAACATGTGCGGGAAACCTAGAGAACGGACACACTGTGAACCCGAAAGGTTTCTAAAACTCAACGCATAGTCCCACTCCTGGTGCTCCGGTTTGACTTTCCGTCTGCTTTACTATCAACCTCCCAACTTGGAGAGACAGCCCCTTTAACCTCTTGGTTCGCACAGGTTGCCAATTTGGCAGAGGATGAAAGGGAAGAGGGAGAACCAATGAGAGAGTAGCTGTTAGGCATTTGGACGGGCACATATCACTGTAATTTCCCGGCAGGAAGAAGAATTAACCAAATTCTCAGCCACCCACCGGGAACCAGTATAGGTCCTGAACCAAAATTTTGGACTTGCGGTCAGCTCACCAAAAACGAGTTGAAAAATGGAGCTCAGGGGCACAGCAATTCACAAACTGGCCGAGTAATAAAGGACAACTATCGTCCAAAAATCTGTTGAGGGAAGGCAACGTGGCGGACTTGAAAGCGAGGCAGAATAGCAGGAAACAGATTTCAAGAGGTATGTTGGAATCGCCTTTAAAGCACAGGAAGAGGGGCACAACTTCGACAATGATGCACTTGGCCAAAAAGGGCGTATGCGTTTTCTCCTGAATATATTCAGGAGAAAACGCATACGCCCTTTTTGGCCAAGCAAGCAAGCGGGCAATGCAAATCTGCACTACAAAGAAGTATCACTTCCCACCGGTCAAAAGGGACATCCACAAAATGTGTAAGAACAAGAAAGGCAAGACAGGCCCTGGAGAACAGGGAGCCTTGTTATGCTGATGGGCGGGATGTAAATTGCCAACTGCCTCTCTGGAGGAGTGCATTCTGTTCCCTAAAACAAGTAAAGAACAGAGCTACAGAGCCAAGGGCACTACCAGTCTAGGGAATATAACTTGGGAAAACTGAAAATCAATAAGACAGAGCCACCCCAAAATTTAGGGCTGCACTGCATACAAGGACCTCAAATTGGATACACCTTAAGTATCCCAGAAAATATAAACATGGTTCAAAAAATTGTGGTACTTACGTACGATGGAATATCCCTCAGCCATGAAATCAATGTCATAAGACCAGTAGCAGCAAAATGGGTGGATTCAGGTATGATGATTCTAAGTGAAATAAGTCACACAGAAAAAGAAACTTATCATAAGATATCACTTATGAAGATCCTGTAAACATGGCTACACTTGAACTGAGTTAGGAAAGAGAACAGTGTCTCACATTTAGAAAACACTCTTATACCTGCTTAAGGGGGAAGGAGAGGTGGGGTGATGCATAAAACCAGAGTTTGATATAAGCACAGGTACCGTTCCAAAAACCAACTATGGAATAGACAAGACCTACACCGTCCTCAGTGAAAGGGACTCAAAACCCCATATTTCCCGCAGAGGAAAGTATCTGACTAGTAAGAATCTTAAAACCTATGTATTGATATGTCTCCGTAAGGGAATCAAGGGTGTCTAGACTGGCATAAACATGGCAGTGAGAATCAGCTCAAACCCACTATAAAAAGGAATTTCAAAAACAAAACAAAAAAACTGGGAAATTCTTTACAATTCCTTCAGGGTCTCTGATGAAAGCTGGAATGACCCTATCTACAACGACAGCAGAATGTGGCATAAGGAGGGACACTTGGGACTGAGACGATTGGTGAGATTGGGTGAGCAAATGCAGACCCTTTAAAGCAATAATGCATGGCACCCATTCCATGGGTCCGAACTCTCCAGGTTGAAGGGAATATTACTACAGCTATAACATGTGCAGGAAACCTAGAGAACGGACACACTGTGAATACGAAAGGTGTCTAAAACTCAACGCATAGTCCCTCTCCTGGTGCTCCGGTTTGACTTTCCGTCTGCTTTACTATCAACCTCCCAACTTGGAGAGACAGCCCCTTTAACCTCCTGGTTCGCACAGGTTGCCAATTTGGCAGAGGATGAAAGGGAAGAGGGAGAACCAATGAGAGAGTAGCTGTTAGGCATTTGGACGGGCACATATCACTGTAATTTCCCGGCAGGAAGAAGAATTAACCAAATTCTCAGCCACCCACCGGGAACCAGTATAGGTCCTGAACCAAAATTTTGGACTTGCGGTCAGCTCACCAAAAACGAGTTGAAAAATGGAGCTCAGGGGCACAGCAATTCACAAACTGGCCGAGTAATAAAGGACAACTATCGTCCAAAAATCTGTTGAGGGAAGGCAACGAGGCGGACTTGAAAGCGAGGCAGAATAGCAGGAAACAGATTTCAAGAGGTATGTTGGAATCGCCTTTAAAGCACAGGAAGAGGGGCACAACTTCGACAATGATGCACTTGGCCAAAAAGGGCGTATGCGTTTTCTCCTGAATATATTCAGGAGAAAACGCATACGCCCTTTTTGGCCAAGCAAGCAAGCGGGCAATGCAAATCTGCACTACAAAGAAGTATCACTTCCCACCGGTCAAAAGGGACATCCACAAAATGTGTAAGAACAAGAAAGGCAAGACAGGCCCTGGAGAACAGGGAGCCTTGTTATGCTGATGGGCGGGATGTAAATTGCCAACTGCCTCTCTGGAGGAGTGCATTCTGTTCCCTACAACAAGTAAAGAACAGAGCTACAGAGCCAAGGGCACTACCAGTCTAGGGAATATACCTTGGGAAAACTGAAAATCAATAAGACAGAGCCACCCCAAAATTTAGGGCTGCACTGCATACAAGGACCTCAACTTGGATACACCTTAAGTATCCCAGAAAATATAAACATGGTTCAAAAAATTGTGGTACTTACGTACGATGGAATATCCCTCAGCCTTGAAATCAATGTCATAAGACCAGTAGCAGCAAAATGGGTGGATTCAGGTACGATGATTCTAAGTGAAATAAGTCACACAGAAAAAGAAACTTATCATAAGATATCACTTATGAAGATCCTGTAAACATGGCTACACTTGAACTGAGTTAGGAAAGAGAACAGTGTCTCACATTTAGAAAACACTCTTATACCTGCTTAAGGGGGAAGGAGAGGTGGGGTGATGCATAAAACCAGAGTTTGATATAAGCACAGGTACCGTTCCAAAAACCAACTATGGAATAGACAAGACCTACACCGTCCTCAGTGAAAGGGACTCAAAACCCCATATTTCCCGCAGAGGAAAATATCTGACTAGTAAGAATCTTAAAACCTATGTATTGATATGTCTCCGTAAGGGAATCAAGTGTGTCTAGACTGGCATAAACATGGCAGCGAGAATCAGCTCAAACCGACTATAAAAAGGAATTTCAAAAACAAAACAAAAAAACTGGGAAATTCTTTACAATTCCTTCAGGGTCTCTGATGAAAGCTGGAATGACCCTATCTACAACGACAGCAGAATGTGGCATAAGGAGGGACACTTGGGACTGAGACGATTGGTGAGATTGGGGGAGCAAATGCAGACCCTTTAAAGCAATAATGCATGGCACCCATTCCATGGGACCCAACTCTCCAGGTTGAAGGGAATATTACTACAGCTATAACATGTGCGGGAAACCTAGAGAACGGACACACTGTGAACCCGAAAGGTTTCTAAAACTCAACGAATAGTCCCACTCCTGGTGCTCCGGTTTGACTTTCCGTCTGCTTTACTATCAACCTCCCAACTTGGAGAGACAGCCCCTTTAACCTCTTGGTTCGCACAGGTTGCCAATTTGGCAGAGGATGAAAGGGAAGAGGGAGAACCAATGAGAGAGTAGCTGTTAGGCATTTGGACGGGCACATATCACTGTAATTTCCCGGCAGGAAGAAGAATTAACCAAATTCTCAGCCACCCACCGGGAACCAGTATAGGTCCTGAACCAAAATTTTGGACTTTCGGTCAGCTCACCAAAAACGAGTTGAAAAATGGAGCTCAGGGGCACAGCAATTCACAAAGTGGCCGAGTAATAAAGGACAACTATCGTCCAAAAATCTGTTGAGGGAAGGCAACGAGGCGGACTTGAAAGCGAGGCAGAATAGCAGGAAACAGATTTCAAGAGGTATGTTGGAATCGCCTTTAAAGCACAGGAAGAGGGGCACAACTTCGACAATGATGCACTTGGCCAAAAAGGGCGTATGCGTTTTCTCCTGAATATATTCAGGAGAAAACGCATACGCCCTTTTTGGCCAAGCAAGCAAGCGGGCAATGCAAATCTGCACTACAAAGAAGTATCACTTCCCACCGGTCAAAAGGGACATCCACAAAATGTGTAAGAACAAGAAAGGCAAGACAGGCCCTGGAGAACAGGGAGCCTTGTTATGCTGATGGGCGGGATGTAAATTGCCAACTGCCTCTCTGGAGGAGTGCATTCTGTTCCCTACAACAAGTAAAGAACAGAGCTACAGAGCCAAGGGCACTACCAGTCTAGGGAATATACCTTGGGAAAACTGAAAATCAATAAGACAGAGCCACCCCAAAATTTAGGGCTGCACTGCATACAAGGACCTCAACTTGGATACACCTTAAGTATCCCAGAAAATATAAACATGGTTCAAAAAATTGTGGTACTTACGTACGATGGAATATCCCTCAGCCTTGAAATCAATGTCATAAGACCAGTAGCAGCAAAATGGGTGGATTCAGGTACGATGATTCTAAGTGAAATAAGTCACACAGAAAAAGAAACTTATCATAAGATATCACTTATGAAGATCCTGTAAACATGGCTACACTTGAACTGAGTTAGGAAAGAGAACAGTGTCTCACATTTAGAAAACACTCTTATACCTGCTTAAGGGGGAAGGAGAGGTGGGGTGATGCATAAAACCAGAGTTTGATATAAGCACAGGTACCGTTCCAAAAACCAACTATGGAATAGACAAGACCTACACCGTCCTCAGTGAAAGGGACTCAAAACCCCATATTTCCCGCAGAGGAAAATATCTGACTAGTAAGAATCTTAAAACCTATGTATTGATATGTCTCCGTAAGGGAATCAAGTGTGTCTAGACTGGCATAAACATGGCAGCGAGAATCAGCTCAAACCGACTATAAAAAGGAATTTCAAAAACAAAACAAAAAAACTGGGAAATTCTTTACAATTCCTTCAGGGTCTCTGATGAAAGCTGGAATGACCCTATCTACAACGACAGCAGAATGTGGCATAAGGAGGGACACTTGGGACTGAGACGATTGGTGAGATTGGGGGAGCAAATGCAGACCCTTTAAAGCAATAATGCATGGCACCCATTCCATGGGACCCAACTCTCCAGGTTGAAGGGAATATTACTACAGCTATAACATGTGCGGGAAACCTAGAGAACGGACACACTGTGAACCCGAAAGGTTTCTAAAACTCAACGAATAGTCCCACTCCTGGTGCTCCGGTTTGACTTTCCGTCTGCTTTACTATCAACCTCCCAACTTGGAGAGACAGCCCCTTTAACCTCTTGGTTCGCACAGGTTGCCAATTTGGCAGAGGATGAAAGGGAAGAGGGAGAACCAATGAGAGAGTAGCTGTTAGGCATTTGGACGGGCACATATCACTGTAATTTCCCGGCAGGAAGAAGAATTAACCAAATTCTCAGCCACCCACCGGGAACCAGTATAGGTCCTGAACCAAAATTTTGGACTTGCGGTCAGCTCACCAAAAACGAGTTGAAAAATGGAGCTCAGGGGCACAGCAATTCACAAACTGGCCGAGTAATAAAGGACAACTATCGTCCAAAAATCTGTTGAGGGAAGGCAACGAGGCGGACTTGAAAGCGAGGCAGAATAGCAGGAAACAGATTTCAAGAGGTACGTTGGAATCGCCTTTAAAGCACAGGAAGAGGGGCACAACTTCGACAATGATGCACTTGGCCAAAAAGGGCGTATGCGTTTTCTCCTGAATATATTCAGGAGAAAACGCATACGCCCTTTTTGGCTAAGCAAGCAAGCGGGCAATGCAAATCTGCACTACAAAGAAGTATCACTTCCCACCGGTCAAAAGGGACATCCACAAAATGTGTAAGAACAAGAAAGGCAAGACAGGCCCTGGAGAACAGGGAGCCTTGTTATGCTGATGGGCGGGATGTAAATTGCCAACTGCCTCTCTGGAAGAGTGCATTCTGTTCCCTATAACAAGTAAAGAACAGAGCTACAGAGCCAAGGGCACTACCAGTCTAGGGAATATACCTTGGGAAAACTGAAAATCAATAAGACAGAGCCACCCCAAAATTTAGGGCTGCACTGCATACAAGGACCTCAACTTGGATACACCTTAAGTATCCCAGAAAATATAAACATGGTTCAAAAAATTGTGGTACTTACGTACGATGGAATATCCCTCAGCCATGAAATCAATGTCATAAGACCAGTAGCAGCAAAATGGGTGGATTCAGGTACGATGATTCTAAGTGAAATAAGTCACACAGAAAAAGAAACTTATCATAAGATATCACTTATGAAGATCCTGTAAACATGGCTACACTTGAACTGAGTTAGGAAAGAGAACAGTGTCTCACATTTAGAAAACACTCTTATACCTGCTTAAGGGGGAAGGAGAGGTGGGGTGATGCATAAAACCAGAGTTTGATATAAGCACAGGTACCGTTCCAAAAACCAACTATGGAATAGACAAGACCTACACCGTCCTCAGTGAAAGGGACTCAAAACCCCATATTTCCCGCAGAGGAAAATATCTGACTAGTAAGAATCTTAAAACCTATGTATTGATATGTCTCTGTAAGGGAATCAAGTTTGTCTAGACTGGCATAAACATGGCAGCGAGAATCAGCTCAAACCCACTATAAAAAGGAATTTCAAAAACAAAACAAAAAAACTGGGAAATTCTTTACAATTCCTTCAGGGTCTCTGATGAAATCTGGAATGACCCTATCTACAACGACAGCTGGATGTGGCATAAGGAGGGACACTTGGGACTGAGACGATTGGTGAGATTGGGTGAGCAAATGCAGACCCTTTAAAGCAATAATGCATGGCACCCATTCCATGGGTCCGAACTCTCCAGGTTGAAGGGAATATTACTACAGCTATAACATGTGCAGGAAACCTAGAGAATGGACACACTGTGAATACGAAAGGTTTCTAAAACTCAACGCATAGTCCCTCTCCTGGTGCTCCGGTTTGACTTTCCGTCTGCTTTACTATCAACCTCCCAACTTGGAGAGACAGCCCCTTTAACCTCCTGGTTCGCACAGGTTGCCAATTTGGCAGAGGATGAAATGGAAGAGGGAGAACCAATGAGAGAGTAGCTGTTAGGCATTTGGACGGGCACATATCACTGTAATTTCCCGGCAGGAAGAAGAATTAACCAAATTCTCAGCCACCCACCGGGAACCAGTATAGGTCCTGAACCAAAAATTTGGACTTGCGGTCAGCTCACCAAAAAAGAGTTGAAAAATGGAGCTCAGGGGCACAGCAATTCACAAACTGGCCGAGTAATAAAGGACAACAATCGTCCAAAAATCTGTTGAGGGAAGGCAACGAGGCGGACTTGAAAGCGAGGCAGAATAGCAGGAAACAGATTTCAAGAGGTACGTTGGAATCGCCTTTAAAGCACAGGAAGAGGGGCACAACTTCGACAATGATGCACTTGGCCAAAAAGGGCGTATGCGTTTTCTCCTGAATATATTCAGGAGAAAACGCATACGCCCTTTTTGGCCAAGCAAGCAAGCGGGCAATGCAAATCTGCACTACAAAGAAGTATCACTTCCCACCGGTCAAAAGGGACATCCACAAAATGTGTAAGAACAAGAAAGGCAAGACAGGCCCTGGAGAACAGGGAGCCTTGTTATGCTGATGGGCGGGATGTAAATTGCCAACTGCCTCTCTGGAGGAGTGCATTCTGTTCCCTAAAACAAGTAAAGAACAGAGCTACAGAGCCAAGGGCACTACCAGTCTAGGGAATATAACTTGGGAAAACTGAAAATCAATAAGACAGAGCCACCCCAAAATTTAGGGCTGCACTGCATACAAGGACCTCAAATTGGATACACCTTAAGTATCCCAGAAAATATAAACATGGTTCAAAAAATTGTGGTACTTACGTACGATGGAATATCCCTCAGCCATGAAATCAATGTCATAAGACCAGTAGCAGCAAAATGGGTGGATTCAGGTATGATGATTCTAAGTGAAATAAGTCACACAGAAAAAGAAACTTATCATAAGATATCACTTATGAAGATCCTGTAAACATGGCTACACTTGAACTGAGTTAGGAAAGAGAACAGTGTCTCACATTTAGAAAACACTCTTATACCTGCTTAAGGGGGAAGGAGAGGTGGGGTGATGCATAAAACCAGAGTTTGATATAAGCACAGGTACCGTTCCAAAAACCAACTATGGAATAGACAAGACCTACACCGTCCTCAGTTAAAGGGACTCAAAACCCCATATTTCCCGCAGAGGAAAGTATCTGACTAGTAAGAATCTTAAAACCTATGTATTGATATGTCTCCGTAAGGGAATCAAGGGTGTCTAGACTGGCATAAACATGGCAGCGAGAATCAGCTCAAACCCACTATAAAAAGGAATTTCAAAAACAAAACAAAAAAACTGGGAAATTCTTTACAATTCCTTCAGGGTCTCTGATGAAATCTGGAATGACCCTATCTACAACGACAGCTGGATGTGGCATAAGGAGGGACACTTGGGACTGAGACGATTGGTGAGATTGGGTGCGCAAATGCAGTCCCTTTAAAGCAATAATGCATGGCACCCATTCCATGGGTCCGAACTCTCCAGGTTGAAGGGAATATTACTACAGCTATAACATGTGCAGGAAACCTAGAGAACGGACACACTGTGAATACGAAAGGTTTCTAAAACTCAACGCATAGTCCCTCTCCTGGTGCTCCGGTTTGACTTTCCGTCTGCTTTACTATCAACCTCCCAACTTGGAGAGACAGCCCCTTTAACCTCCTGGTTCGCACAGGTTGCCAATTTGGCAGAGGATGAAAGGGAAGAGGGAGAACCAATGAGAGAGTAGCTGTTAGGCATTTGGACGGGCACATATCACTGTAATTTCCCGGCAGGAAGAAGAATTAACCAAATTCTCAGCCACCCACCGGGAACCAGTATAGGTCCTGAACCAAAATTTTGGACTTGCGGTCAGCTCACCAAAAACGAGTTGAAAAATGGAGCTCAGGGGCACAGCAATTCACAAACTGGCCGAGTAATAAAGGACAACTATCGTCCAAAAATCTGTTGAGGGAAGGCAACGAGGCGGACTTGAAAGCGAGGCAGAATAGCAGGAAACAGATTTCAAGAGGTATGTTGGAATCGCCTTTAAAGCACAGGAAGAGGGGCACAACTTCGACAATGATGCACTTGGCCAAAAAGGGCGTATGCGTTTTCTCCTGAATATATTCAGGAGAAAACGCATACGCCCTTTATGGCCAAGCAAGCAAGCGGGCAATGCAAATCTGCACTACAAAGAAGTATCACTTCCCACCGGTCAAAAGGGACATCCACAAAATGTGTAAGAACAAGAAAGGCAAGCCAGGCCCTGGAGAACAGGGAGCCTTGTTATGCTGATGGGCGGGATGTAAATTGCCAACTGCCTCTCTGGAGGAGTGCATTCTGTTCCCTAAAACAAGTAAAGAACAGAGCCAAGGGCACTACCAGTCTAGGGAATATACCTTGGGAAAACTGAAAATCAATAAGACAGAGCCACCCCAAAATTTAGGGCTGCACTGCATACAAGGATCTCAACTTGGATACACCTCAAGTATCCCAGAAAATATAAACATGGTTCAAAAAATTGTGGTACTTACGTACGATGGAATATCCCTCAGCCATGAAATCAATGTCATAAGACCAGTAGCAGCAAAATGGGTGGATTCAGGTACGATGATTCTAAGTGAAATAAGTCACACAGAAAAAGAAACTTATCATAAGATATCACTTATGAAGATCCTCTAAACATGGCTACACTTGAACTGAGTTAGGAAAGAGAACAGTGTCTCACATTTAGAAAACACTCTTATACCTGCTTAAGGGGGAAGGAGAGGTGGGGTGATGCATAAAACCAGAGTTTGATATAAGCACAGGTACCGTTCCAAAAACCAACTATGGAATAGACAAGACCTACACCGTCCTCAGTGAAAGGGACTCAAAACCCCATATTTCCCGCAGAGGAAAATATCTGACTAGTAAGAATCTTAAAACCTATGTATTGATATGTCTCCGTAAGGGAATCAAGGGTGTCTAGACTGGCATAAACATGGCAGCGAGAATCAGCTCAAACCCACTATAAAAAGGAATTTCAAAAACAAAACAAAAAAACTGGGAAATTCTTTACAATTCCTTCAGGGTCTCTGATGAAAGCTGCAATGACCCTATCTACAACGACAGCTGGATGTGGCATAAGGAGGGACACTTGGGACTGAGACGATTGGTGAGATTGGGTGAGCAAATGCAGACCCTTTAAAGCAATAATGCATGGCACCCATTCCATGGGTCCGAACTCTCCAGGTTGAAGGGAATATTACTACAGCTATAACATGTTCGGGAAACCTAGAGAACGGACACACTGTGAATATGAAAGTGTTCTAAAACTCAACGAATAAACCCTCTCCTGGTGCTCCGGATTGACTTTCCGTCTGCTTTACTATCAACCTCCCAACTTGGAGAGACAGCCCCTTTAACCTCTTGGTTCGCACAGGTTGCCAATTTGGCAGAGGATGAAAGGGAAGAGGGAGAACCAATGAGAGAGTAGCTGTTAGGCATTTGGACGGGCACATATCACTGTAATTTCCGGGCAGGAAGAAGAATTAACCAAATTCTCAGCCACCCACCGGGAACCAGTATAGGTCCTGAACCAAAATTTTGGACTGGCGGTCAGCTCACCAAAAACGAGTTGAAAAATGGAGCTCAGGGGCACAGCAATTCACAAACTGGCCGAGTAATAAAGGACAACTATCGTCCAAAAATCTGTTGAGGGAAGGCAACGAGGCAGACTTGAAAGCGAGGCAGGATAGCAGGAAACAGATTTCAAGAGGTACGTTGGAATCGCCTTTAAAACACAGGAAGAGGGGCACAACTTCGACAATGATGCACTTGGCCAAAAAGGGCGTATGCGTTTTCTCCTGAATATATTCAGGAGAAAACGCATACGCCCTTTTTGGCCAAGCAAGCAAGCGGGCAATGCAAATCTGCACTACAAAGAAGTATCACTTCCCACCGGTCAAAAGGGACATCCACAAAATGTGTAAGAACAATAAAGGCAAGACAGGCCCTGGAGAACAGGGAGCCTTGTTATGCTGATGGGCGGGATGTAAATTGCCAACTGCCTCTCTGGAGGAGTGCATTCTGTTCCCTACAACAAGTAAAGAACAGAGCTACAGAGCCAAGGGCACTACCAGTCTAGGGAATATACCTTGGGAAAACTGAAAATCAATAAGACAGAGCCACCCCAAAATTTAGGGCTGCACTGCATACAAGGACCTCAACTTGGATACACCTTAAGTATCCCAGAAAATATAAACATGGTTCAAAAAATTGTGGTACTTACGTACGATGGAATATCCCTCAGCCATGAAATCAATGTCATAAGACCAGTAGCAGCAAAATGGGTGGATTCAGGTACGATGATTCTAAGTGAAATAAGTCACACAGAAAAAGAAACTTATCATAAGATATCACTTATGAAGATCCTGTAAACATGGCTACACTTGAACTGAGTTAGGAAAGAGAACAGTGTCTCACATTTAGAAAACACTCTTTACCTGCTTAAGGGGGAAGGAGAGGTGGGGTGATGCATAAAACCAGAGTTTGATATAAGCACAGGTACCGTTCCAAAAACCAACTATGGAATAGACAAGACCTACACCGTCCTCAGTGAAAGGGACTCAAAACCCCATATTTCCCGCAGAGGAATATATCTGACTAGTAAGAATCTTAAAACCTATGTATTGATATGTCTCCGTAAGGGAATCAAGTGTGTCTAGACTGGGATAAATATGGCAGCGAGAATCAGCTCAAACCCACTATAAAAAGGAATTTCAAAAATAAAACAAAAAAACTGGGAAATTCTTTACAATTCCTTCAGGGTCTCTGATGAAACCTGAAATGACCCTATCTACAATGACAGCTGGATGTGGCATAAGGCTGGACACTTGGGACTGAGAGGATTGGTGAGATTGGGTGAGCAAATGCAGACCCTTTAAAGCAATAATGCATGGCACACATTCCATGGGTCCCAACTCTCCAGGTTGAAGGGAATATTACTACAGATATAACATGTACGGGAATCCTAGAGAACGGACACACTGTGAATACGAAAGGTTTCTAAAACTCAAAGAATAGTCCCTCTCCTGGTGCTCCGGTTTGACTTTCCGTCTGCTTTACTATCAACCTCGCAAATTGGAGAGACAGCCCCTTTAACCTCTTGGTTCGCACAGGTTGCCAATTTGGCAGAGGATGAAAGGGAAGAGGGAGAACCAATGAGAGAGTAGCTGTTAGGCATTTGGACGGGCACATATCACTGTAATTTCCCGGCAGGAAGAAGAATTAACCAAATTCTCAGCCACCCACCGGGAACCAGTATAGGTCCTGAACCAGAATTTTGGACTTGCAGTCAGCTCACCAAAAACGAGTTGAAAAATGGAGCTCAGGGGCACAGCAATTCACAAACTGGCCGAGTAATAAAGGACAACTATCGTCCAAAAATCTGTTGAGGGAAGGCAACGAGGCAGACTTGAAAGCGAGGCAGAATAGCAGGAAACAGATTTCAATTGGTACGTTGGAATCGCCTTTAAAGCACAGGAAGAGGGGCACAACTTCGACAATGATGCACTTGGCCAAAAAGGGCGTATGCGTTTTCTCCTGAATATATTGAGGAGAAAACGCATACGCCCTTTTTGGCCAAGCAAGCAAGCGGGCAATGCAAATCTGCACTACAAAGAAGTATCACTTCCCACCGGTCAAAAGGGACATCCACAAAATGTGTAAAAACCAGAAAGGCAAGACAGGCCCTGGAGAACAGGGAGCCTTGTTATGCTGATGGGCGGGATGTAAATTGCCAACTGCCTCTCTGAAGGAGTGCATTGTGTTCCCTAAAACAAGTAAAGAACAGAGCTACAGAGCCAAGGGCACTACCAGTCTAGGGAATATACCTTGGGAAAACTGAAAATCAATAAGACAGAGCCACCCCAAAATTTAGGGCTGCACTGCATACAAGGACCTCAACTTGGATACACCTTAAGTATCCCAGAAAATATAAACATGGTTCAAAAAATTGTGGTACTTACGTACGATGGAATATCCCTCAGCCATGAAATCAATGTCATAAGACCAGTAGCAGCAAAATGGGTGGATTCAGGTACGATGATTCTAAGTGAAATAAGTCACACAGAAAAAGAAACTTATCATAAGATATCACTTATGAAGATCCTGTAAACATGGCTACACTTGAACTGAGTTAGGAAAGAGAACAGTGTCTCACATTTAGAAAACACTCTTATACCTGCTTAAGGGGGAAGGAGAGGTGGGGTGATGCATAAAACCAGAGTTTGATATAAGCACAGGTACCGTTCCAAAAACCAACTATGGAATAGACAAGACCTACACCGTCCTCAGTGAAAGGGACTCAAAACCCCATATTTCCCGCAGAGGAAAATATCTGACTAGTAAGAATCTTAAAACCTATGTATTGATATGTCTCTGTAAGGGAATCAAGTTTGTCTAGACTGGCATAAACATGGCAGCGAGAATCAGCTCAAACCCACTATAAAAAGGAATTTCAAAAACAAAACAAAAAAACTGGGAAATTCTTTACAATTCCTTCAGGGTCTCTGATGAAATCTGGAATGACCCTATCTACAACGACAGCTGGATGTGGCATAAGGAGGGACACTTGGGACTGAGACGATTGGTGAGATTGGGTGAGCAAATGCAGACCCTTTAAAGCAATAATGCATGGCACCCATTCCATGGGTCCGAACTCTCCAGGTTGAAGGGAATATTACTACAGCTATAACATGTGCAGGAAACCTAGAGAATGGACACACTGTGAATACGAAAGGTTTCTAAAACTCAACGCATAGTCCCTCTCCTGGTGCTCCGGTTTGACTTTCCGTCTGCTTTACTATCAACCTCCCAACTTGGAGAGACAGCCCCTTTAACCTCCTGGTTCGCACAGGTTGCCAATTTGGCAGAGGATGAAATGGAAGAGGGAGAACCAATGAGAGAGTAGCTGTTAGGCATTTGGACGGGCACATATCACTGTAATTTCCCGGCAGGAAGAAGAATTAACCAAATTCTCAGCCACCCACCGGGAACCAGTATAGGTCCTGAACCAAAAATTTGGACTTGCGGTCAGCTCACCAAAAAAGAGTTGAAAAATGGAGCTCAGGGGCACAGCAATTCACAAACTGGCCGAGTAATAAAGGACAACAATCGTCCAAAAATCTGTTGAGGGAAGGCAACGAGGCGGACTTGAAAGCGAGGCAGAATAGCAGGAAACAGATTTCAAGAGGTACGTTGGAATCGCCTTTAAAGCACAGGAAGAGGGGCACAACTTCGACAATGATGCACTTGGCCAAAAAGGGCGTATGCGTTTTCTCCTGAATATATTCAGGAGAAAACGCATACGCCCTTTTTGGCCAAGCAAGCAAGCGGGCAATGCAAATCTGCACTACAAAGAAGTATCACTTCCCACCGGTCAAAAGGGACATCCACAAAATGTGTAAGAACAAGAAAGGCAAGACAGGCCCTGGAGAACAGGGAGCCTTGTTATGCTGATGGGCGGGATGTAAATTGCCAACTGCCTCTCTGGAGGAGTGCATTCTGTTCCCTAAAACAAGTAAAGAACAGAGCTACAGAGCCAAGGGCACTACCAGTCTAGGGAATATAACTTGGGAAAACTGAAAATCAATAAGACAGAGCCACCCCAAAATTTAGGGCTGCACTGCATACAAGGACCTCAAATTGGATACACCTTAAGTATCCCAGAAAATATAAACATGGTTCAAAAAATTGTGGTACTTACGTACGATGGAATATCCCTCAGCCATGAAATCAATGTCATAAGACCAGTAGCAGCAAAATGGGTGGATTCAGGTATGATGATTCTAAGTGAAATAAGTCACACAGAAAAAGAAACTTATCATAAGATATCACTTATGAAGATCCTGTAAACATGGCTACACTTGAACTGAGTTAGGAAAGAGAACAGTGTCTCACATTTAGAAAACACTCTTATACCTGCTTAAGGGGGAAGGAGAGGTGGGGTGATGCATAAAACCAGAGTTTGATATAAGCACAGGTACCGTTCCAAAAACCAACTATGGAATAGACAAGACCTACACCGTCCTCAGTTAAAGGGACTCAAAACCCCATATTTCCCGCAGAGGAAAGTATCTGACTAGTAAGAATCTTAAAACCTATGTATTGATATGTCTCCGTAAGGGAATCAAGGGTGTCTAGACTGGCATAAACATGGCAGCGAGAATCAGCTCAAACCCACTATAAAAAGGAATTTCAAAAACAAAACAAAAAAACTGGGAAATTCTTTACAATTCCTTCAGGGTCTCTGATGAAATCTGGAATGACCCTATCTACAACGACAGCTGGATGTGGCATAAGGAGGGACACTTGGGACTGAGACGATTGGTGAGATTGGGTGCGCAAATGCAGTCCCTTTAAAGCAATAATGCATGGCACCCATTCCATGGGTCCGAACTCTCCAGGTTGAAGGGAATATTACTACAGCTATAACATGTGCAGGAAACCTAGAGAACGGACACACTGTGAATACGAAAGGTTTCTAAAACTCAACGCATAGTCCCTCTCCTGGTGCTCCGGTTTGACTTTCCGACTGCTTTACTATCAACCTCCCAACTTGGAGAGACAGCCCCTTTAACCTCCTGGTTCGCACAGGTTGCCAATTAGGCAGAGGATGAAAGGGAAGAGGGAGAACCAATGAGAGAGTAGCTGTTAGGCATTTGGACGGGCACATATCACTGTAATTTCCCGGCAGGAAGAAGAATTAACCAAATTCTCAGCCACCCACCGGGAACCAGTATAGGTCCTGAACCAAAATTTTGGACTTGCGGTCAGCTCACCAAAAACGAGTTGAAAAATGGAGCTCAGGGGCACAGCAATTCACAAACTGGCCGAGTAATAAAGGACAACTATCGTCCAAAAATCTGTTGAGGGAAGGCAACGAGGCGGACTTGAAAGCGAGGCAGAATAGCAGGAAACAGATTTCAAGAGGTATGTTGGAATCGCCTTTAAAGCACAGGAAGAGGGGCACAACTTCGACAATGATGCACTTGGCCAAAAAGGGCGTATGCGTTTTCTCCTGAATATATTCAGGAGAAAACGCATACGCCCTTTATGGCCAAGCAAGCAAGCGGGCAATGCAAATCTGCACTACAAAGAAGTATCACTTCCCACCGGTCAAAAGGGACATCCACAAAATGTGTAAGAACAAGAAAGGCAAGCCAGGCCCTGGAGAACAGGGAGCCTTGTTATGCTGATGGGCGGGATGTAAATTGCCAACTGCCTCTCTGGAGGAGTGCATTCTGTTCCCTAAAACAAGTAAAGAACAGAGCCAAGGGCACTACCAGTCTAGGGAATATACCTTGGGAAAACTGAAAATCAATAAGACAGAGCCACCCCAAAATTTAGGGCTGCACTGCATACAAGGATCTCAACTTGGATACACCTCAAGTATCCCAGAAAATATAAACATGGTTCAAAAAATTGTGGTACTTACGTACGATGGAATATCCCTCAGCCATGAAATCAATGTCATAAGACCAGTAGCAGCAAAATGGGTGGATTCAGGTACGATGATTCTAAGTGAAATAAGTCACACAGAAAAAGAAACTTATCATAAGATATCACTTATGAAGATCCTCTAAACATGGCTACACTTGAACTGAGTTAGGAAAGAGAACAGTGTCTCACATTTAGAAAACACTCTTATACCTGCTTAAGGGGGAAGGAGAGGTGGGGTGATGCATAAAACCAGAGTTTGATATAAGCACAGGTACCGTTCCAAAAACCAACTATGGAATAGACAAGACCTACACCGTCCTCAGTGAAAGGGACTCAAAACCCCATATTTCCCGCAGAGGAAAATATCTGACTAGTAAGAATCTTAAAACCTATGTATTGATATGTCTCCGTAAGGGAATCAAGGGTGTCTAGACTGGCATAAACATGGCAGCGAGAATCAGCTCAAACCCACTATAAAAAGGAATTTCAAAAACAAAACAAAAAAACTGGGAAATTCTTTACAATTCCTTCAGGGTCTCTGATGAAAGCTGCAATGACCCTATCTACAACGACAGCTGGATGTGGCATAAGGAGGGACACTTGGGACTGAGACGATTGGTGAGATTGGGTGAGCAAATGCAGACCCTTTAAAGCAATAATGCATGGCACCCATTCCATGGGTCCGAACTCTCCAGGTTGAAGGGAATATTACTACAGCTATAACATGTTCGGGAAACCTAGAGAACGGACACACTGTGAATATGAAAGTGTTCTAAAACTCAACGAATAAACCCTCTCCTGGTGCTCCGGATTGACTTTCCGTCTGCTTTACTATCAACCTCCCAACTTGGAGAGACAGCCCCTTTAACCTCTTGGTTCGCACAGGTTGCCAATTTGGCAGAGGATGAAAGGGAAGAGGGAGAACCAATGAGAGAGTAGCTGTTAGGCATTTGGACGGGCACATATCACTGTAATTTCCGGGCAGGAAGAAGAATTAACCAAATTCTCAGCCACCCACCGGGAACCAGTATAGGTCCTGAACCAAAATTTTGGACTGGCGGTCAGCTCACCAAAAACGAGTTGAAAAATGGAGCTCAGGGGCACAGCAATTCACAAACTGGCCGAGTAATAAAGGACAACTATCGTCCAAAAATCTGTTGAGGGAAGGCAACGAGGCAGACTTGAAAGCGAGGCAGGATAGCAGGAAACAGATTTCAAGAGGTACGTTGGAATCGCCTTTAAAGCACAGGAAGAGGGGCACAACTTCGACAATGATGCACTTGGCCAAAAAGGGCGTATGCGTTTTCTCCTGAATATATTCAGGAGAAAACGCATACGCCCTTTTTGGCCAAGCAAGCAAGCGGGCAATGCAAATCTGCACTACAAAGAAGTATCACTTCCCACCGGTCAAAAGGGACATCCACAAAATGTGTAAGAACAATAAAGGCAAGACAGGCCCTGGAGAACAGGGAGCCTTGTTATGCTGATGGGCGGGATGTAAATTGCCAACTGCCTCTCTGGAGGAGTGCATTCTGTTCCCTACAACAAGTAAAGAACAGAGCTACAGAGCCAAGGGCACTACCAGTCTAGGGAATATACCTTGGGAAAACTGAAAATCAATAAGACAGAGCCACCCCAAAATTTAGGGCTGCACTGCATACAAGGACCTCAACTTGGATACACCTTAAGTATCCCAGAAAATATAAACATGGTTCAAAAAATTGTGGTACTTACGTACGATGGAATATCCCTCAGCCATGAAATCAATGTCATAAGACCAGTAGCAGCAAAATGGGTGGATTCAGGTACGATGATTCTAAGTGAAATAAGTCACACAGAAAAAGAAACTTATCATAAGATATCACTTATGAAGATCCTGTAAACATGGCTACACTTGAACTGAGTTAGGAAAGAGAACAGTGTCTCACATTTAGAAAACACTCTTTACCTGCTTAAGGGGGAAGGAGAGGTGGGGTGATGCATAAAACCAGAGTTTGATATAAGCACAGGTACCGTTCCAAAAACCAACTATGGAATAGACAAGACCTACACCGTCCTCAGTGAAAGGGACTCAAAACCCCATATTTCCCGCAGAGGAATATATCTGACTAGTAAGAATCTTAAAACCTATGTATTGATATGTCTCCGTAAGGGAATCAAGTGTGTCTAGACTGGGATAAATATGGCAGCGAGAATCAGCTCAAACCCACTATAAAAAGGAATTTCAAAAATAAAACAAAAAAACTGGGAAATTCTTTACAATTCCTTCAGGGTCTCTGATGAAACCTGAAATGACCCTATCTACAATGACAGCTGGATGTGGCATAAGGCTGGACACTTGGGACTGAGAGGATTGGTGAGATTGGGTGAGCAAATGCAGACCCTTTAAAGCAATAATGCATGGCACACATTCCATGGGTCCCAACTCTCCAGGTTGAAGGGAATATTACTACAGATATAACATGTACGGGAATCCTAGAGAACGGACACACTGTGAATACGAAAGGTTTCTAAAACTCAAAGAATAGTCCCTCTCCTGGTGCTCCGGTTTGACTTTCCGTCTGCTTTACTATCAACCTCGCAAATTGGAGAGACAGCCCCTTTAACCTCTTGGTTCGCACAGGTTGCCAATTTGGCAGAGGATGAAAGGGAAGAGGGAGAACCAATGAGAGAGTAGCTGTTAGGCATTTGGACGGGCACATATCACTGTAATTTCCCGGCAGGAAGAAGAATTAACCAAATTCTCAGCCACCCACCGGGAACCAGTATAGGTCCTGAACCAGAATTTTGGACTTGCAGTCAGCTCACCAAAAACGAGTTGAAAAATGGAGCTCAGGGGCACAGCAATTCACAAACTGGCCGAGTAATAAAGGACAACTATCGTCCAAAAATCTGTTGAGGGAAGGCAACGAGGCAGACTTGAAAGCGAGGCAGAATAGCAGGAAACAGATTTCAATTGGTACGTTGGAATCGCCTTTAAAGCACAGGAAGAGGGGCACAACTTCGACAATGATGCACTTGGCCAAAAAGGGCGTATGCGTTTTCTCCTGAATATATTGAGGAGAAAACGCATACGCCCTTTTTGGCCAAGCAAGCAAGCGGGCAATGCAAATCTGCACTACAAAGAAGTATCACTTCCCACCGGTCAAAGGGGACATCCACAAAATGTGTAAGAACAAGAAAGGCAAGACAGGCCCTGGAGAACAGGGAGCCTTGTTATGCTGATGGGCGGGATGTAAATTGCCAACTGCCTCTCTGGAGGAGTGCATTCTGTTCCCTACAACAAGTAAAGAACAGAGCTACAGAGCCAAGGGCACTACCAGTCTAGGGAATATACCTTGGGAAAACTGAAAATCAATAAGACAGAGCCACCCCAAAATTTAGGGCTGCACTGCATACAAGGATCTCAACTTGGATACACCTTAAGTATCCCAGAAAATATAAACATGGTTCAAAAACTTGTGGTACTTACGTACGATGGAATATCCCTCAGCCATGAAATCAATGTCATAAGACCAGTAGCAGCAAAATGGGTGGATTCAGGTACGATGATTCTAAGTGAAATAAGTCACACAGAAAAAGAAACTTATCATAAGATATCACTTATGAAGATCCTGTAAACATGGCTACACTTGAACTGAGTTAGGAAAGAGAGCAGTGTCTCACATTTAGAAAACACTCTTATACCTGCTTAAGGGGGAAGGAGAGGTGGGGTGATGCATAAAACCAGAGTTTGATATAAGCACAGGTACCGTTCCAAAAACCAACTATGGAATAGACAAGATCTACACCGTCCTCAGCGAAAGGGACTCAAAACCCCATATTTCCCGCAGAGGAAAATATCTGACTAGTAAGAATCTTAAAACCTATGTATTGATATGTCTCCGTAAGGGAATCAAGTGTGTCTAGACTGGCATAAACATGGCAGCGAGAATCAGCTCAAACCGACTATAAAATGGAATTTCAAAAACAAAACAAAAAAACTGGGAAATTCTTTACAATTCCTTCAGGGTCTCTGATGAAACCTGGAATGACCCTATCTACAACGACAGCAGAATGTGGCATAAGGAGGGACACTTGGGACTGAGACGATTGGTGAGATTGGGTGAGCAAATGCAGACCCTTTAAAGCAATAATGCATGGCACCCATTCCATGGGTCCCAACTCTCCAGGTTGAAGGGAATATTACTACAGCTATAACATGTGCGGGAAACCTAGAGAACGGACACACTGTGAATACGAAAGGTTTCTAAAACTCAACGAATAGTCCCACTCCTGGTGCTCCGGTTTGACTTTCCGTCTGCTTTACTATCAACCTCCCAACTTGGAGAGACAGCCCCTTTAACCTCTTGGTTCGCACAGGTTGCCAATTTGGCAGAGGATGAAAGGGAAGAGGGAGAACCAATGAGAGAGTAGCTGTTAGGCATTTGGACGGGCACATATCACTGTAATTTCCCGGCAGGAAGAAGAATTAACCAAATTCTCAGCCACCCACCGGGAACCAGTATAGGTCCTGAACCAAAATTTTGGACTTGCGGTCAGCTCACCAAAAACGAGTTGAAAAATGGAGCTCAGGGGCACAGCAATTCACAAACTGGCCGAGTAATAAAGGACAACTATCATCCAAAAATCTGTTGAGGGAAGGCAACGAGGCGGACTTGAAAGCGAGGCAGAATAGCAGGAAACAGATTTCAAGAGGTACGTTGGAATCGCCTTTAAAGCACAGGAAGAGGGGCACAACTTCGACAATGATGCACTTGGCCAAAAAGGGCGTATGCGTTTTCTCCTGAATATATTGAGGAGAAAACGCATACGCCCTTTTTGGCCAAGCAAGCAAGCGGGCAATGCAAATCTGCACTACAAAGAAGTATCACTTCCCACCGGTCAAAAGGGACATCCACAAAATGTGTAAGAACAAGAAAGGCAAGACAGGCCCTGGAGAACAGGGAGCCTTGTTATGCTGATGGGCGGGATGTAAATTGCCAACTGCCTCTCTGGAGGAGTGCATTCTGTTCCCTAAAACAAGTAAAGAACAGAGCTACAGAGCCAAGGGCACTACCAGTCTAGGGAATATAACTTGGGAAAACTGAAAATCAATAAGACAGAGCCACCCCAAAATTTAGGGCTGCACTGCATACAAGGACCTCAAATTGGATACACCTTAAGTATCCCAGAAAATATAAACATGGTTCAAAAAATTGTGGTACTTACGTACGATGGAATATCCCTCAGCCATGAAATCAATGTCATAAGACCAGTAGCAGCAAAATGGGTGGATTCAGGTATGATGATTCTAAGTGAAATAAGTCACACAGAAAAAGAAACTTATCATAAGATATCACTTATGAAGATCCTGTAAACATGGCTACACTTGAACTGAGTTAGGAAAGAGAACAGTGTCTCACATTTAGAAAACACTCTTATACCTGCTTAAGGGGGAAGGAGAGGTGGGGTGATGCATAAAACCAGAGTTTGATATAAGCACAGGTACCGTTCCAAAAACCAACTATGGAATAGACAAGACCTACACCGTCCTCAGTGAAAGGGACTCAAAACCCCATATTTCCCGCAGAGGAAAGTATCTGACTAGTAAGAATCTTAAAACCTATGTATTGATATGTCTCCGTAAGGGAATCAAGGGTGTCTAGACTGGCATAAACATGGCAGCGAGAATCAGCTCAAACCCACTATAAAAAGGAATTTCAAAAACAAAACAAAAAAACTGGGAAATTCTTTACAATTCCTTCAGGGTCTCTGATGAAAGCTGGAATGACCCTATCTAAAACGACAGCAGAATGTGGCATAAGGAGGGACACTTGGGACTGAGACGATTGGTGAGATTGGGTGAGCAAATGCAGACCCTTTAAAGCAATAATGCATGGCACCCATTCCATGGGTCCGAACTCTCCAGGTTGAAGGGAATATTACTACAGCTATAACATGTGCAGGAAACCTAGAGAACGGACACACTGTGAATACGAAAGGTTTCTAAAACTCAACGCATAGTCCCTCTCCTGGTGCTCCGGTTTGACTTTCCGTCTGCTTTACTATCAACCTCCCAACTTGGAGAGACAGCCCCTTTAACCTCCTGGTTCGCACAGGTTGCCAATTTGGCAGAGGATGAAAGGGAAGAGGGAGAACCAATGAGAGAGTAGCTGTTAGGCATTTGGACGGGCACATATCACTGTAATTTCCCGGCAGGAAGAAGAATTAACCAAATTCTCAGCCACCCACCGGGAACCAGTATAGGTCCTGAACCAAAATTTTGGACTTGCGGTCAGCTCACCAAAAACGAGTTGAAAAATGGAGCTCAGGGGCACAGCAATTCACAAACTGGCCGAGTAATAAAGGACAACTATCGTCCAAAAATCTGTTGAGGGAAGGCAACGAGGCGGACTTGAAAGCGAGGCAGAATAGCAGGAAACAGATTTCAAGAGGTATGTTGGAATCGCCTTTAAAGCACAGGAAGAGGGGCACAACTTCGACAATGATGCACTTGGCCAAAAAGGGCGTATGCGTTTTCTCCTGAATATATTCAGGAGAAAACGCATACGCCCTTTTTGGCCAAGCAAGCAAGCGGGCAATGCAAATCTGCACTACAAAGAAGTATCACTTCCCACCGGTCAAAAGGGACATCCACAAAATGTGTAAGAACAAGAAAGGCAAGACAGGCCCTGGAGAACAGGGAGCCTTGTTATGCTGATGGGCGGGATGTAAATTGCCAACTGCCTCTCTGGAGGAGTGCATTCTGTTCCCTACAACAAGTAAAGAACAGAGCTACAGAGCCAAGGGCACTACCAGTCTAGGGAATATACCTTGGGAAAACTGAAAATCAATAAGACAGAGCCACCCCAAAATTTAGGGCTGCACTGCATACAAGGACCTCAACTTGGATACACCTTAAGTATCCCAGAAAATATAAACATGGTTCAAAAAATTGTGGTACTTACGTACGATGGAATATCCCTCAGCCTTGAAATCAATGTCATAAGACCAGTAGCAGCAAAATGGGTGGATTCAGGTACGATGATTCTAAGTGAAATAAGTCACACAGAAAAAGAAACTTATCATAAGATATCACTTATGAAGATCCTGTAAACATGGCTACACTTGAACTGAGTTAGGAAAGAGAACAGTGTCTCACATTTAGAAAACACTCTTATACCTGCTTAAGGGGGAAGGAGAGGTGGGGTGATGCATAAAACCAGAGTTTGATATAAGCACAGGTACCGTTCCAAAAACCAACTATGGAATAGACAAGACCTACACCGTCCTCAGTGAAAGGGACTCAAAACCCCATATTTCCCGCAGAGGAAAATATCTGACTAGTAAGAATCTTAAAACCTATGTATTGATATGTCTCCGTAAGGGAATCAAGTGTGTCTAGACTGGCATAAACATGGCAGCGAGAATCAGCTCAAACCGACTATAAAAAGGAATTTCAAAAACAAAACAAAAAAACTGGGAAATTCTTTACAATTCCTTCAGGGTCTCTGATGAAAGCTGGAATGACCCTATCTACAACGACAGCAGAATATGGCATAAGGAGGGACACTTGGGACTGAGACGATTGGTGAGATTGGGTGAGCAAATGCAGACCCTTTAAAGCAATAATGCATGGCACCCATTCCATGGGACCCAACTCTCCAGGTTGAAGGGAATATTACTACAGCTATAACATGTGCGGGAAACCTAGAGAACGGACACACTGTGAACACGAAAGGTTTCTAAAACTCAACGAATAGTCCCACTCCTGGTGCTCCGGTTTGACTTTCCGTCTGCTTTACTATCAACCTCCCAACTTGGAGAGACAGCCCCTTTAACCTCTTGGTTCGCACAGGTTGCCAATTTGGCAGAGGATGAAAGGGAAGAGGGAGAACCAATGAGAGAGTAGCTGTTAGGCATTTGGACGGGCACATATCACTGTAATTTCCCGGCAGGAAGAAGAATTAACCAAATTCTCAGCCACCCACCGGGAACCAGTATAGGTCCTGAACCAAAATTTTGGACTTGCGGTCAGCTCACCAAAAACGAGTTGAAAAATGGAGCTCAGGGGCACAGCAATTCACAAACTGGCCGAGTAATAAAGGACAACTATCGTCCAAAAATCTGTTGAGGGAAGGCAACGAGGCGGACTTGAAAGCGAGGCAGAATAGCAGGAAACAGATTTCAAGAGGTACGTTGGAATCGCCTTTAAAGCACAGGAAGAGGGGCACAACTTCGACAATGATGCACTTGGCCAAAAAGGGCGTATGCGTTTTCTCCTGAATATATTCAGGAGAAAACGCATACGCCCTTTTTGGCTAAGCAAGCAAGCGAGCAATGCAAATCTGCACTACAAAGAAGTATCACTTCCCACCGGTCAAAAGGGACATCCACAAAATGTGTAAGAACAAGAAAGGCAAGACAGGCCCTGGAGAACAGGGAGCCTTGTTATGCTGATGGGCGGGATGTAAATTGCCAACTGCCTCTCTGGAAGAGTGCATTCTGTTCCCTAAAACAAGTAAAGAACAGAGCTACAGAGCCAAGGGCACTACCAGTCTAGGGAATATACCTTGGGAAAACTGAAAATCAATAAGACAGAGCCACCCCAAAATTTAGGGCTGCACTGCATACAAGGACCTCAACTTGGATACACCTTAAGTATCCCAGAAAATATAAACATGGTTCAAAAAATTGTGGTACTTACGTACGATGGAATATCCCTCAGCCATGAAATCAATGTCATAAGACCAGTAGCAGCAAAATGGGTGGATTCAGGTACGATGATTCTAAGTGAAATAAGTCACACAGAAAAAGAAACTTATCATAAGATATCACTTATGAAGATCCTGTAAACATGGCTACACTTGAACTGAGTTAGGAAAGAGAACAGTGTCTCACATTTAGAAAACACTCTTATACCTGCTTAAGGGGGAAGGAGAGGTGGGGTGATGCATAAAACCAGAGTTTGATATAAGCACAGGTACCGTTCCAAAAACCAACTATGGAATAGACAAGACCTACACCGTCCTCAGTGAAAGGGACTCAAAACCCCATATTTCCCGCAGAGGAAAATATCTGACTAGTAAGAATCTTAAAACCTATGTATTGATATGTCTCTGTAAGGGAATCAAGTTTGTCTAGACTGGCATAAACATGGCAGCGAGAATCAGCTCAAACCCACTATAAAAAGGAATTTCAAAAACAAAACAAAAAAACTGGGAAATTCTTTACAATTCCTTCAGGGTCTCTGATGAAATCTGGAATGACCCTATCTACAACGACAGCTGGATGTGGCATAAGGAGGGACACTTGGGACTGAGACGATTGGTGAGATTGGGTGAGCAAATGCAGACCCTTTAAAGCAATAATGCATGGCACCCATTCCATGGGTCCGAACTCTCCAGGTTGAAGGGAATATTACTACAGCTATAACATGTGCAGGAAACCTAGAGAACGGACACACTGTGAATACGAAAGGTTTCTAAAACTCAACGCATAGTCCCTCTCCTGGTGCTCCGGTTTGACTTTCCGTCTGCTTTACTATCAACCTCCCAACTTGGAGAGACAGCCCCTTTAACCTCCTGGTTCGCACAGGTTGCCAATTTGGCAGAGGATGAAATGGAAGAGGGAGAACCAATGAGAGAGTAGCTGTTAGGCATTTGGACGGGCACATATCACTGTAATTTCCCGGCAGGAAGAAGAATTAACCAAATTCTCAGCCACCCACCGGGAACCAGTATAGGTCCTGAACCAAAATTTTGGACTTGCGGTCAGCTCACCAAAAACGAGTTGAAAAATGGAGCTCAGGGGCACAGCAATTCACAAACTGGCCGAGTAATAAAGGACAACTATCGTCCAAAAATCTGTTGAGGGAAGGCAACGAGGCAGACTTGAAAGCGAGGCAGAATAGCAGGAAACAGATTTCAAGAGGTACGTTGGAATCGCCTTTAAAGCACAGGAAGAGGGGCACAACTTCGACAATGATGCACTTGGCCAAAAAGGGCGTATGCGTTTTCTACTGAATATATTGAGGAGAAAACGCATACGCCCTTTTTGGCCAAGCAAGCAAGCGGGCAATGCAAATCTGCACTACAAAGAAGTATCACTTCCCACCGGTCAAAGGGGACATCCACAAAATGTGTAAGAACAAGAAAGGCAAGACAGGCCCTGGAGAACAGGGAGCCTTGTTATGCTGATGGGCGGGATGTAAATTGCCAACTGCCTCTCTGGAGGAGTTCATTCTGTTCCCTACAACAAGTAAAGAACAGAGCTACAGAGCCAAGGGCACTACCAGTCTAGGGAATATACCTTGGTAAAACTGAAAATCAATAAGACAGAGCCACCCCAAAATTTAGGGCTGCACTGCATACAAGGATCTCAACTTGGATACACCTTAAGTATCCCAGAAAATATAAACATGGTTCAAAAACTTGTGGTACTTACGTACGATGGAATATCCCTCAGCCATGAAATCAATGTCATAAGACCAGTAGCAGCCAAATGGGTGGATTCAGGTACGATGATTCTAAGTGAAATAAGTCACAGAGAAAAAGAAACTTATCATAAGATATCACTTATGAAGATCCTGTAAACATGGCTACACTTGAACTGAGTTAGGAAAGAGAACAGTGTCTCACATTTAGAAAACACTCTTATACCTGCTTAAGGGGGAAGGAGAGGTGGGGTGATGCATAAAACCAGAGTTTGATATAAGCACAGGTACCGTTCCAAAAACCAACTATGGAATAGACAAGATCTACACCGTCCTCAGCGAAAGGGACTCAAAACCCCATATTTCCCGCAGAGGAAAATATCTGACTAGTAAGAATCTTAAAACCTATGTATTGATATGTCTCCGTAAGGGAATCAAGTGTGTCTAGACTGGCATAAACATGGCAGCGAGAATCAGCTCAAACCGACTATAAAATGGAATTTCAAAAACAAAACAAAAAAACTGGGAAATTCTTTACAATTCCTTCAGGGTCTCTGATGAAAGCTGGAATGACCCTATCTACAACGACAGCAGAATGTGGCATAAGGAGGGACACTTGGGACTGAGACGATTGGTGAGATTGGGTGAGCAAATGCAGACCCTTTAAAGCAATAATGCATGGCACCCATTCCATGGGTCCCAACTCTCCAGGTTGAAGGGAATATTACTACAGCTATAACATGTGCGGGAAACCTAGAGAACGGACACACTGTGAATACGAAAGGTTTCTAAAACTCAACGAATAGTCCCACTCCTGGTGCTCCGGTTTGACTTACCGTCTGCTTTACTATCAACCTCCCAACTTGGAGAGACAGCCCCTTTAACCTCTTGGTTCGCACAGGTTGCCAATTTGGCAGAGGATGAAAGGGAAGAGGGAGAACCAATGAGAGAGTAGCTGTTAGGCATTTGGACGGGCACATATCACTGTAATTTCCCGGCAGGAAGAAGAATTAACCAAATTCTCAGCCACCCACCGGGAACCAGTATAGGTCCTGAACCAAAATTTTGGACTTGCGGTCAGCTCACCAAAAACGAGTTGAAAAATGGAGCTCAGGGGCACAGCAATTCACAAACTGGCCGAGTAATAAAGGACAACTATCATCCAAAAATCTGTTGAGGGAAGGCAACGAGGCGGACTTGAAAGCGAGGCAGAATAGCAGGAAACAGATTTCAAGAGGTACGTTGGAATCGCCTTTAAAGCACAGGAAGAGGGGCACAACTTCGACAATGATGCACTTGGCCAAAAAGGGCGTATGCGTTTTCTCCTGAATATATTGAGGAGAAAACGCATACGCCCTTTTTGGCCAAGCAAGCAAGCGGGCAATGCAAATCTGCACTACAAAGAAGTATCACTTCCCACCGGTCAAAAGGGACATCCACAAAATGTGTAAGAACAAGAAAGGCAAGACAGGCCCTGGAGAACAGGGAGCCTTGTTATGCTGATGGGCGGGATGTAAATTGCCAACTGCCTCTCTGGAGGAGTGCATTCTGTTCCCTAAAGCAAGTAAAGAACAGAGCTACAGAGCCAAGGGCACTACCAGTCTAGGGAATATACCTTGGGAAAACTGAAAATCAATAAGACAGAGCCACCCCAAAATTTAGGGCTGCACTGCATACAAGGGCCTCAACTTGGATACACCTTAAGTATCCCAGGAAATATAAAAATGGTTCAAAAAATTGTGGTACTTACGTACGATGGAATATCCCTCAGCCATGAAATCAATGTCATAAGACCAGTAGCAGCAAAATGGGTGGATTCAGGTACGATGATTCTAAGTGAAATAAGTCACACAGAAAAAGAAACTTATCATAAGATATCACTTATGAAGATCCTGTAAACATGGCTACACTTGAACTGAGTTAGGAAAGAGAACAGTGTCTCACATTTAGAAAACACTCTTATACCTGCTTAAGGGGGAAGGAGAGGTGGGGTGATGCATAAAACCAGAGTTTGATATAAGCACAGGTACCGTTCCAAAAACCAACTATGGAATAGACAAGACCTACACCGTCTTCAGCGAAAGGGACTCAAAACCCCATATTTCCCGCAGAGGAATATATCTGACTAGTAAGAATCTTAAAACCTATGTATTGATATGTCTCCGTAAGGGAATCAAGTGTGTCTAGACTGGCATAAACATGGCAGCGAGAATCAGCTCAAACCCACTATATAAAGGAATTTCAAAAACAAAACAAAAAAACTGGGAAATTCTTTGCAATTCCTTCAGGGTCTCTGATGAAAGCTGGAATGACCCTATCTACAACGACAGCTGGATGTGGCATAAGGAGGGACACTTGGGACTGAGACGATTGGTGAGATTGGGTGAGCAAATGCACACCCTTTAAAGCAATAATGCATGGCACCCATTCCATGGGTCCGAACTCTCCAGGTTGAAGGGAATATTACTACAGCTATAACATGTGCGGGAAACCTAGAGAACGGACACACTGTGAATACGAAAGGTTTCTAAAACTCAACGAATAGTCCCTCTCCTGGTGCTCCGGTTTGACTTTCCGTCTGCTTTACTATCAATCTCCCAACTTGGAGAGACAGCCCCTTTAACCTCTTGGTTCGCACAGGTTGCCAATTTGGCAGAGGATGAAAGGGAAGAGGGAGAACCAATGAGAGAGTAGCTGTTAGGCATTTGGACGGGCACATATCACTGTAATTTCCCGGCAGGAAGAAGAATTAACCAAATTCTCAGCCACCCACCGGGAACCAGTATAGGTCCTGAACCAAAATTTTGGACTTGCGGTCAGCTCACCAAAAACGAGTTGAAAAATGGAGCTCAGGGGCACAGCAATTCACAAACTGGCCGAGTAATAAAGGACAACTATCGTCCAAAAATCTGTTGAGGGAAGGCAACGAGGAGGACTTGAAAGCGAGGCAGAATAGCAGGAAACAGATTTCAAGAGGTACGTTGGAATCGCCTTTAAAGCACAGGAAGAGGGGCACAACTTCGACAATGATGCACTTGGCCAAAAAGGGCGTATGCATTTTCTCCTGAATATATTCAGGAGAAAACGCATACGCCCTTTTTGGCCAAGCAAGCAAGCGGGCAATGCAAATCTGCACTACAAAGAAGTATCACTTCCCACCGGTCAAAAGGGACATCCACAAAATATGTAAGAAGAAGAAAGGCAAGACAGGCCCCAGAGAACAGGGAGCCTTGTTATGCTGATGGGCGGGATGTAAATTGCCAACTGCCTCTCTGGAGGAGTGCATTCTGTTCCCTACAACAAGTAAAGAACAGAGCTACAGAGCCAAGGGCACTACCAGTCTAGGGAATATACCTTGGGAAAACTGAAAATCAATAAGACAGAGCCACCCCAAAATTTAGGGCTGCACTGCATACAAGGACCTCAACTTGGATACACCTTAAGTATCCCAGAAAATATAAACATGGTTCAAAAACTTGTGGTACTTACGTACGATGGAATATCCCTCAGCCATGAAATCAATGTCATAAGACCAGTAGCAGCAAAATGGGTGGATTCAGGTACGATGATTCTAAGTGAAATAAGTCACACAGAAAAAGAAACTTATCATAAGATATCACTTATGAAGATCCTGTAAACATGGCTACACTTGAACTGAGTTAGGAAAGAGAACAGTGTCTCACATTTAGAAAACACTCTTATACCTGCTTAAGGGGGAAGGAGAGGTGGGGTGATGCATAAAACCAGAGTTTGATATAAGCACAGGTACCGTTCCAAAAACCAACTATGGAATAGACAAGACCTACACCGTCCTCAGCGAAAGGGACTCAAAACCCCATATTTCCCGCAGAGGAAAATATCTGACTAGTAAGAATCTTAAAACCTATGTATTGATATGTCTCCGTAAGGAAATCAAGTGTGTCTAGACTGGCATAAACATGGCAGCGAGAATCAGCTCAAACCCACTATAAAAAGGAATTTCAAAAACAAAACAAAAAAACTGGGAAATTCTTTACAATTCCTTCAGGGTCTCTGATGAAACCTGGAATGACCCTATCTTCAACGACAGCTGGATGTGGCATAAGGAGGGACACTTGGGACTGAGACGATTGGTGAGATTGGGTGAGCAAATGCAGACCCTTTAAAGCAATAATGCATGGCACCCATTCCATGGGTCCGAACTCTCCAGGTTGAAGGGAATATTACTACAGCTATAACATGTGCGGGAAACCTATAGAACGGACACACTGTGAATACGAAAGGTTTCTAAAACTCAACGCATAGTCCCTCTCCTGGTGCTCCGGTTTGACTTTCCGTCTGCTTTACTATCAACCTCCCAACTTGGAGAGACAGCCCCTTTAACCTCTTGGTTCGCACAGGTTGCCAATTTGGCAGAGGATGAAAGGGAAGAGGGAGAACCAATGAGAGAGTAGCTGTTAGGCATTTGGACGGGCACATATCACTGTAATTTCCCGGCAGGAAGAAGAATTAACCAAATTCTCAGCCACCCACCGGGAACCAGTATAGGTCCTGAACCAAAATTTTGGACTTGCGGTCAGCTCACCAAAAACGAGTTGAAAAATGGAGCTCAGGGGCACAGCCATTCACAAACTGGCCGAGTAATAAAGCACAACTATCGTCCAAAAATCTGTTGAGGGAAGGCAACGAGGCGGACTTGAAAGCGAGGCAGAATAGCAGGAAACAGATTTCAAGAGGTACGTTGGAATCGCCTTTAAAGCACAGGAAGAGGGGCACAACTTCGACAATGATGCACTTGGCCAAAAAGGGCGTATGCGTTTTCTCCTGAATATATTCAGGAGAAAACGCATACGCCCTTTTTGGCCAAGCAAGCAAGCGGGCAATGCAAACCTGCACTACAAAGAAGTATCACTTCCCACCGGTCAAAAGGGACATCCACAAAATGTGTAAGAACAAGAAAGGCAAGACAGGCCCTGGAGAACAGGGAGCCTTGTTATGCTGATGGGCGGGATGTAAATTGCCAACTGCCTCTCTGGAGGAGTGCATTCTGTTCCCTAAAACAAGTAAAGAACAGAGCTACAGAGCCAAGGGCACTACCAGTCTAGGGAATATACCTTGGGAAAACTGAAAATCAATAAGACAGAGCCACCCCAAAATTTAGGGCTGCACTGCATACAAGGACCTCAACTTGGATACACCTTAAGTATCCCAGAAAATATAAACATGGTTCAAAAAATTGTGGTATTTACGTACGATGGAATATCCCTCAGCCATGAAATCAATGTCATAAGACCAGTAGCAGCAAAATGGGTGGATTCAGGTACGATGATTCTAAGTGAAATAAGTCACACAGAAAAAGAAACTTATCATAAGATATCACTTATGAAGATCCTGTAAACATGGCTACACTTGAACTGAGTTAGGAAAGAGAACAGTGTCTCACATTTAGAAAACATTCTTATACCTGCTTAAGGGGGAAGGAGAGGTGGGGTGATGCATAAAACCAGAGTTTGATATAAGCACAGGTACCGTTCCAAAAACCAACTATGGAATAGACAAGACCTACACCGTCCTCAGCGAAAGGGACTGAAAATCCCATATTTCCCGCAGAGGAAAATATCTGACTAGTAAGAATCTTAAAACCTATGTATTGATATGTCTCCGTAAGGGAATCAAGTGTGTCTAGACTGGCATAAACATGGCAGCGAGAATCAGCTCAAACCCACTATAAAAAGGAATTTCAAAAACAAAACAAAAAAACTGGGAAATTCTTTACAATTCCTTCAGGGTCTCTGATGAAAGCTGGAATGACCCTATCTACAACGACAGCTGGATGTGGCATAAGGAGGGACACTTGGGACTGAGACGATTGGTGAGATTGGGTGAGCAAATGCAGACCCTTTAAAGCAATAATGCATGGCACCCATTCCATGGGTCCGAACTCTCCAGGTTGAAGGGAATATTACTACAGCTATAACATGTGCAGGAAACTTAGAGAACGGACACACTGTGAATACGAAAGGTTTCTAAAACTCAACGAATAGTCCCTCTCCTGGTGCTCCGGTTTGACTTTCCGGCTGCTTTACTATCATTCTCCGAAATTGGAGAGACAGCCCCTTTAACCTCCTGGTTCGCACAGGTTGCCAATTTGGCAGAGGATGAAAGGGAAGAGGGAGAACCAATGAGAGAGTAGCTGTTAGGCATTTGGACGGGCACATATCACTGTAATTTCCCAGCAGGAAGAAGAATTAACCAAATTCTCAGCCACCCACCGGGAACCAGTATAGGTCCTGAACCAAAATTTTGGACTTGCGGTCAGCTCACCAAAAACGAGTTGAAAAATGGAGCTCAGGGGCACAGCAATTCACAAACTGGCCGAGTAATAAAGGACAACTATCGTCCAAAAATCTGTTGAGGGAAGGCAACGAGGTGGACTTGAAAGCGAGGCAGAATAGCAGGAAACAGATTTCAAGAGGTACGTTGGAATCGCCTTTAAAGCACAGGAAGAGGGGCACAACTTCGACAATGACGCACTTGGCCAAAAAGGGCGTATGCGTTTTCTCCTGAATATATTCAGGAGAAAACGCATACGCCCTTTTTGGCCAAGCAAGCAAGCGGGCAATGCAAATCTGCACTACAAAGAAGTATCACTTCCCACCGGTCAAAAGGGACATCCACAAAATGTTTAAGAACAAGAAAGGCAAGACAGGCCCTGGAGAACAGGGAGCCTTGTTATGCTGATGGGCGGGATGTAAATTGCCAACTGCCTCTCTGGAAGAGTGCATTCTGTTCCCTAAAACAAGTAAAGAACAGAGCTACAGAGCCAAGGGCACTACCAGTCTAGGGAATATACCTTGGGAAAACTGAAAATCAATAAGACAGAGCCACCCCAAAATTTAGGGCTGCACTGCATACAAGGACCTCAACTTGGATACACCTTAAGTATCCCAGAAAATATAAACATGGTTCAAAAAATTGTGGTACTTACGTACGATGGAATATCCCTCAGCCATGAAATCAATGTCATAAGACCAGTAGCAGCAAAATGGGTGGATTCAGGTACGATGATTCTAAGTGAAATAAGTCACACAGAAAAAGAAACTTATCATAAGATATCACTTATGAAGATCCTGTAAACATGGCTACACTTGAACTGAGTTAGGAAAGAGAACAGTGTCTCACATTTAGAAAACACTCTTATACCTGCTTAAGGGGGAAGGAGAGGTGGGGTGATGCATAAAACCAGAGTTTGATATAAGCACAGGTACCGTTCCAAAAACCGACTATGGAATAGACAAGACCTACACCGTCCTCAGTGAAAGGGACTCAAAACCCCATATTTCCCGCACAGGAAAATATCTGACTAGTAAGAATCTTAAAACCTATGTATTGATATGTCTCCGTAAGGGAATCAAGTGTGTCTAGACTGGCATAAACATGGCAGCGAGAATCAGCTCAAACCCACTATAAAAAGGAAATTCAAAAACAAAACAAAAAAACTGGGAAATTCTTTACAATTCCTTCAGGGTCTCTGATGAAAGCTGGAATGACCCTATCTACAACGACAGCTGGATGTGGCATAAGGAGGGACACTTGGGACTGAGACGATTGGTGAGATGTGGCGAGCAAATGCAGTCCCTTTAAAGCAATAATGCATGGCACCCATTCCATGGGTCCGAACTCTCCAGGTTGAAGGGAATATTACTACAGCTATAACATGTGCGGGAAACCTAGAGAACGGACACACTGTGAATACGAAAGGTTTCTAAAACTCAACGAATAGTCCCTCTCCTGGTGCTCCGGTTGGACTTTCCATCTGCTTTACTATCAACCTCCCAACTTGGAGAGACAGCCCCTTTAACCTCTTGGTTCGCACAGGTTGCCAATTTGGCAGAGGATGAAAGGGAAGAGGGAGAACCAATTAGAGAGTAGCTGTTAGGCATTTGACGGGCACATATCAATGTAATTTCCCAGCAGGAAGAAGAATTAACCAAATTCTCAGCCACCCACCGGGAACCAGTATAGGTCCTGAACCAAAATTTTGGACTTGCGGTCAGCTCACCAAAAACGAGTTGAAAAATGGAGCTCAGGGGCACAGCAATTCACAAACTGGCCGAGTAATAAAGGACACCTATCGTCCAAAAATCTGTTGAGGGAAGGCAACGAGGCGAACTTGAAAGCGAGGCAGAATAGCAGGAAACAGATTTCAAGAGGTACGTTGGAATCGCCTTTAAAGCACAGAAAGAGGGGCACAACTACGACAATGATGCACTTGGCCAAAAAGGGCGTATGCGTTTTCTCCTGAATATATTCAGGAGAAAACGCATACGCCCTTTTTGGCCAAGCAAGCAAGCGGGCAATGCAAATCTGCACTTCAAAGAAGTATCACTTCCCACCGCTCAAAAGGGACATCCACAAAATGTGTAAAAGCCAGAAAGGCAAGACAGGCCGTGGAGAACAGGGAGCCTTGTTATGCTGATGGGCGGGTTGTAAATTGCCAACTGCCTCTCTGGTGGAGTATATTGCGTTCCCTAAAACAAGTAAAGAACAGAGCTAAAGAGCCAAGGGCACTTCCATTCTAGGGAATATACCTTGGAATTCTGAAAATCAATAAGACAGAGCCACCCCAAAATTTAGGGCTGCACTGCTTACAAGGACCTCAACTTGGGTACACCTTAAATATCCCAGGAAATATAAAAATGGTTTAAAAATTGTGGTACTTACGTACGATGGAATATCATTCAGCCATGAAATCAATGTCATAAACCAGTAGCAGCAAAATGGGTGGATTCAGGTACGATGATTCTAAGTGAAATAAGTCACAGAGAAAAAGAAACTTATCATAAGATATCACTTATGAAGATCCTGTAAACATGGCTACACTTGAACTGAGTTAGGAAAGAAGACATTGTCTCATATTAAGAAAACACTCTTATGCCTGCTTAAGGGGGAAGGATAGGTGGGGTGATGCATAAAACCAGAGTTTGATATAAGCACAGGTACCGTTCCAAAAACCAACTATGGAATAGACAAGACCTACACCTTCCTCAGTGAAAGGGACTCAAAACCCCATATTTCCCGCAGAGGAATATATCTGACTAGTAAGAATCTTAAAACCTATGTATTGATATGTCTCCGTAAGGGAATCAAGTATGTCTAGACTGGCATAAACATGGCAGTGAGAATCAGCACAAACCCACTATAAAAAGGAATTTCAAAAACAGAACAAAAAATCTGGGAAATTCTTTACAATTCCTTCAGGGTCTCTGATGAAACCTGGAATGACCCTATCTACAATGACAGCTGGATGTGGCATAAGGCTGGACACTTGGGACTGAGAGGATTGGTGAGATTGGGTGAGCGAATGCAGACCCTTTAACGCAATAATGCATGGCACCCATTCCATGTGTCCCAACACTCCAGGTTGAAGGGAATATTACTACAGCTATAACATGTACGGGAAACCTAGAGAACGGACACACTGTGAATACGAAAGGTTTCTAAAACTCAACGAATAGTCCCTCTCCTGGTGCTCCGGTTTGCCTTACCATCTGCTTTACTATCAACCTCACAACTTGGAGAGCCAGCCCCTTTAACCTCCTGGTTCGCACAGGTTGCCAAATTGGGAGAGGATGAAATGGAAGAGGGAGAACCAATGAGAGAGTAGCTGTTAGACATTAGGACGGGCATATATTACTCTAACGTACCAGCAGAAAGAAGAATTATCCAAAGACTCAGCCCACCACCGGGAACCAGTATAGGTCCTGAACCAAAATTTTGGACTTGCGGTCAGCTCACCAAAAACGAGTTGAAAAATGGAGCTCAGGGGCACAGCAATTCACAAACTGGCCGAGTAATAAAGGACAACTATCGTCCAAAAATCTGTTGAGGGAAGGCAACGAGGTGGACTTGAAAGCGAGGCAGAATAGCAGGAAACAGATTTCAAGAGGTACGTTGGAATCGCCTTTAAAGCACAGGAAGAGGGGCACAACTTCGACAATGACGCACTTGGCCAAAAAGGGCGTATGCGTTTTCTCCTGAATATATTCAGGAGAAAACGCATACGCCCTTTTTGGCCAAGCAAGCAAGCGGGCAATGCAAATCTGCACTACAAAGAAGTATCACTTCCCACCGGTCAAAAGGGACATCCACAAAATGTGTAAAAACCAGAAAGGCAAGACAGGCCCTGGAGAACAGGGAGCCTAGTTATGCTGATGGGCGGGATGTAAATTGCCAACTGCCTCTCTGGAGGAGTGTATTGTGTTCCCTAAAACAAGTAAAGAACAGAGCTACAGAGCCAAGGGCACTTCCAGTCTATGGAATATACCTTGGGAAAACTGAAAATCAATAAGACAGAGCCACACTAAAATTTAGGGCTGCACTGCTTACAAGGACCTCAACTTGGGTACACCTTAAATATCCCAGGAAATATAAAAATGGTTCAAAAAATTGTGGTACTTACGTACGATGGAATATCCCTCAGCCATGAAATCAATGTCATAAGACCAGTAGCAGCAAAATGGGTGGATTCAGGTACGATGATTCTAAGTGAAATAAGTCACACAGAAAAAGAAACTTATCATAAGATATCACTTATGAAGATCCTGTAAACATGGCTACACTTGAACTGAGTTAGGAAAGAGAACAGTGTCTCACATTTAGAAAACACTCTTATGCCTGCTTAAGGGGGAAGGAGAGGTGGGGTGATGCATAAAACCAGAGTTTGATATAAGCACAGGTACCGTTCCAAAAACCAACTATGGAATAGACAAGACCTACACCTTCCTCAGTGAAAGGGACTCAAAACCCCATATTTCCCGAAGAGGAATATATCTGACTAGTAAGAATCTTAAAACCTATGTATTGATATGTCTCCATAAGGGAATCAGGTGTGTCTAGACTGGCATAAACATGGCAGCGAGACTCAGCTCAAACCCACTATAAAAAGGAATTTCAAAAACAAAACAAAAAAACTGGGAAATTCTTTACAATTCCTTCAGGGTCTCTGATGAAACCTGGAATGACCCTATCTACAACGACAGCTGGATGTGGCAAAAGGCTGGACACTTGGGACTGAGAGGATTGGTGAGATTGGGTGAGCCAATGCAGACCCATTAAAGCACAAATGCCTGGCACACATTCCATGGGTCCCAACTCTGCAGGTTGAAGGGAATTTTACTACAGCTATAACATGTACGGGAAACCTAGACAATGGACACACTGTGAATACGAAAGGTTTCTAAAACTCAACGAATAGTCCCTCTCCTGGTGCTCCGGTTTGACTTTCCATCTGCTTTACTATCAATCTCCCAACTTGGAGAGACAGCCCTTTTAACCTCCTGGTTCGCACAGGTTTCCAAATTGGCAGAGGATGAAAGGGAAGAGGGAGAACTAATGAGAGAGTAGCTGTTAGGCATTTGGACGTGCACATATCACTCTAACTTCCCAGCAGGAAGAAGAATTAACCAAAGTCTCAGCCCCCCACCGGGAACCAGCATAGGTCCTGAACCAAAATTTTGGACTTGCAGTCAGCTCACAAAAAACGAGTTGAAAAATGGAGCTCAAGGGCACAGCAATTCACAAACTGCCCGAGTAATAAAGGACAACTATCGTACAAAAATCTGTTAAGGGAAGGCAACGAGGCGGACTGGAAAGCGAGGCAGAATAGCAGGAAACAGATTTCAAGAGGTACGTTGGAATCGCCTTTAAAGCACAGGAAGAGGGGCACAACTTTGACAATGATGCACTTGGCCAAAAAGGGCGTATGCGTTTTCTCCTGAATATATTCAGGAGAAAACGCATACGCCCTTTTTGGCCAAGCAAGCAAGCGGGCAATGCAAATCTGCACTACAAAGAAGTATCACTTCCCACCGGTCAAAAGGGACATCCACAAAATATGTAAAAATCAGAAAGGTAACACAGGCCCTAGAGAACAGGGAGCCTTGTTTTGCTGATGGGCAGGATGTAAATTGCCAACTGCCTCTCTGGAGGATTGCATTGTGTTCCCTAAAACAAATAAACAACAGAGCTACAGAGCCAAGGGCACTTCCAGTCTAGGGAATATACCTTGGGAAAACTGAATATCAATAAGACAGAGACACCCCAAAATTTAGGGCTGCACTGCTTACAAGGACCTCAACTTGGGTACACCTTAAATATCCCAGGAAATATAAAAATTGTTCAAAAAATTGTGGTACTTTCGTACGATGGAATATCCCTCAGCCATGAAATCAATGTCATAAGACCAGTAGCAGCAAAATGGGTGGATTCAGGTACGATGATTCTAAGTGAAATAAGTCACAGAGAAAAAGAAACTTATCATGAGATATCACTTATGAAGATCCTGTAAACATGGCTACACTTGAACTGAGTTAGGAAAGAGAACAGTGTCTCACATTTAGAAAACAATCTTATGCCTGCTTTAGGGCGAACGAGAGGTGGGGTGATGCATAAAACCAGAGTTTGATATAAGCACAGGTACCTTCCCAAAAATCAACTATGGATTAGACAAGACCTACACCTTCCTCAGTGAAAGGGACTCAAAACTCCATATTTCCCGCAGAGGAATATATCTGACTAGTAAGAATCTTAAAACCTATGTATTGATATGTCTCCATAAGGGAATGAAGTGTGTCTAGACTGGCATAAACATGGCAGCGAGAATCAGCTCAAACCCACTATAAAAAGGAATTTCTAAAACAAAACAAAAAAACTGGGAAATTCTTTACAATTCCTTCAGGGTCTCTGATGAAACCTGGAATGACTCTTTCTACAACGACAGCTGGATGTGGCATAAGGCTGGACACTTGGGAGTGAGAGGATTGGTGAGATTGGGTGAGCAAATGCAGACCCTTTAAAGCAATAATGCATGGCACCCATTCCATGGGTCACAAATCTCCAGGTTGAAGGGAATATTACTACAGCTATAACATAAACAGGAAACCTAGAGAACGGACACACTGTGAATACTAAAGGTTTCTAAAACTCAACGAATAGTCCCTCTCCTGGTGCTCCAGTTTGACTTTCCATCTGCTTTACTATCAATCTCCCAACATGGAGAGACAGCCCCTTTAACCTCCTGGTTCGCACAGGTTGCCAATTTGGCAGAGGATGAAAGGGAAGAGGGAGAACCAATGAGAGAGTAGCTGTTAGGCATTTGGACGGGCAAATATCACGCTATTTTCACGGCAGGAAGAAGAATTAACCAAAATCTCAGCCCCCCACCGGAAACCAGCATAGTTCCTGAACCAAAATTTTGGACTTGCGGTCAGCTCACAAAAAACGAGTTGAAAAGTGGAGCTCAGGGTCACAGCAATTCACAAACCGGCAAAGTAATAAAGGACAACTATAATCCAAAAATCTGTTAAGGGAAGGCAACAAGGTGGACTTGAAAGCGAGGCAGAATAGCAGGAAACAGATTTCAAGAGGTAGGTTGGAATCGCCTTTAAAGCACAGGAAGAGGGGCACATCTTCGACAATGATGCACTTGGCCACAAAGGGTGTATGCGTTTTCTCCTGAATATATTCAAGAGAAAACGCATACGCCCTTTTTGGCCAACCAAGCAAGCGGGCAATGCAAATCTGCACAACAAAGAAGTATCACTTCCCACCACTTAAAAGGGACTTCCAGAAAATGTGTAAAAACCAGAAAGGCAAGACAGGCCCTGGAGAACAGGGAGCCTTGTTATGCTGATGGGTGGGATGTAAATTGCCAAGTGCCTCTCTGGAGCAGTGCATTGTGCTCCCTAAGAGAAGTAAACAACAGAGCTACAGAGCCAAGGACACTTCCAGTCTAGGGAATATACCTTGGGAAAACTGAAAATCAATAAGACAGAACCACCCCAAAATTTAGGCTGCACTGCTTACAAGGACCTCAACTTGGGTACACCTTAAATATCCCAGGAAATATAAAAATGGTTCAAAAAATTGTGGTACTTACGTATGATGGAATATCCCTCAGCCATGAAATCAATGTCATAAGACCAGTAGCAGCAAAATGGGTGGATTCAGGTACGATGATTCTAAGTGAAATAAGTCACAGAGAAAAAGAAACTTATCATAAGATATCACTTATGAAGATCCTGTAAACATGGCTACACTTGAACTGAGTTAGGAAAGAGAACAGTGTCTCACATTTAGAAAACAATCTTATGCCTGCTTTAGGGGGAACGAGAGGTGGGGTGATGCATAAAACCAGAGTTTGATATAAGCACAGGTACCGTTCCAAAATTCAACTATGGAATAGACAAGACCTACACCTTCCTCAGTGAAAGGGACTCAAAACCCCATATTTCCCGCAGAGGAAAATATCTGACTAGTAAGAATCTTAAAACCTATGTATTGATATGTCTCCGTAAGGGAATCAAGTGTGTCTAGACTGGCATTAACATGGCAGCGAGAATCAGCTCAAACCCACTATAAAAAGGAATTTCTAAAACAAAACAAAAAAACTGGGAAATTCTTTACAATTCCTTCAGGGTCTCTGATGAAACCTGGAATGACCCTTTCTACAACGACAGCTGGATGTGGCATAAGGCTGGACACTTGGGACTGAGAGGATTGGTGAGATTGGGTGAGCAAATGCAGACCCTTTAAAGCAATAATGCATGGAACCCATTCCATGGGTCACAAATCTCCAGGTTGAAGGGAATATTACTACAGCTATAACATAAACAGGAAACCTAGAGAACGGACACACTGTGAATACTAAAGGTTTCTAAAACTCAACGAATAGTCCCTCTCCTGGTGCTCCGGTTTGACTTTCCATCTGCTTTACTATCAATCTCCCAACATGGAGAGACAGCCCCTTTAACCTCCTGGTTCGCACAGGTTGCCAATTTGGCAGAGGATGAAAGGGAAGAGAGAGAACCAATGAGAGAGTAGCTGTTAGGCATTTGGACGGGCAAATATCACTCTATTTTCATGGCAGGAAGAAGAATTAACCAAAATCTCAGCCCCCCACCGGAAACCAGCATAGGTCCTGAACCAAAATTTTGGACTTGTGGTCAGCTCACAAAAAACGAGTTGAAAAGTGGAGCTCAGGGTCACAGCAATTCACAAACTGGCAAAGTAATAAAGGACAACTATAATCCAAAAATCTGTTAAGGGAAGGCAACAAGGTGGACTTGAAAGCGAGGCAGAATAGCAGGAAACAGATTTCAAGAGGTAGGTTGGAATCGCCTTTAAAGCACAGGAAGAGGGGCACAACTTCGACAATGATGCACTTGGCCACAAAGGGTGTATGCGTTTTCTCCTGAATATATTCAAGAGAAAACGCATACGCCCTTTTTGGCCAAGCAAGCAAGCGGGCAATGCAAATCTGCACAACAAAGAAGTATCACTTCCCACCACTTAAAAGGGACTTCCAGAAAATGTGTAAAAACCAGAAAGGCAAGACAGGCCCTGGAGAACAGGGAGCCTTGTTAGGCTGATGGGTGGGATGTAAATTGCCAAGTGCCTCTCTGGAGCAGTGCATTGTGCTCCCTAAGAGAAGTAAACAACAGAGCTACAGAGCCAAGGACACTTCCAGTCTAGGGAATATACGTTGGGAAAACTGAAAATCAATAAGACAGAACCACCCCAAAATTTAGGCTGCACTGCTTACAAGGACCTCAACTTGGGTACACCTTAAATATCCCAGGAAATATAAAAATGGTTCAAAAAATTGTGGTACTTACGTATGATGGAATATCCCTCAGCCATGAAATCAATGTCATAAGACCAGTAGCAGCAAAATGGGTGGATTCAGGTACGATGATTCTAAGTGAAATAAGTCACAGAGAAAAAGAAACTTATCATAAGATATCACTTATGAAGATCCTGTAAACATGGCTACACTTGAACTGAGTTAGGAAAGAGAACAGTGTCTCACATTTAGAAAACAATCTTATGCCTGCTTTAGGGCGAACGAGAGGTGGGGTGATGCATAAAACCAGAGTTTGATATAAGCACAGGTACCGTTCCAAAATTCAACTATGGAATAGACAAGACCTACACCTTCCTCAGTGAAAGGGACTCAAAACCCCATAGTTCCCGCAGAGGAATATATCTGACTAGTAAGAATCTTAAAACCTATGTATTGATATGTCTCCATAAGGGAATCAAGTGTGTCTAGACTGGCATAAACATGGCAGCGAGAATCAGCTCAAACCCACTATAAAAAGGAATTTCTAAAACAAAACAAAAAAACTGGGAAATTCTTAACAATTCCTTCAGGGTCTCTGATGAAACCTGGAATGACCCTTTCTACAACGACAGCTGGATGTGGCATAAGGAGGGACACTTGGGACTGAGACGATTGGTGAGATTGGGTGAGCAAATGCAGACCCTTTAAAGCAATAATGCATGGCACCCATTCCTTGGGACCCAACTCTCCAGGTTGAAGGGAATATTACTACATCTATAATATGTACGGGAAACCTAGAGAACGGACACACTGTGAATACTAAAGGTTTCTAAAACTCAACGAATAGTCCCTCTCCTGGTTCTCTGGTTTGACTTTCCATCTGCTTTACTATCAACCTCCAACTTGGAGAAACAGCCCCTTTAACCTCCTGGTTTGCACATGTTTCTAATTTGGCAGTGGATGAAAGGGAAGAGGGAGAACCAATGAGAGAGTAGCTGTTAGGTATTTGGACGGGCACAGATCACTCTAACTTCCCGGCATGAAGAAGAATTAACCAAAGTCTCAGCCCCCCATCGGGAACCAGCATAGGTCCTGAACCAAAATTTTGGACTTGCGCTCAGCTCACAAAAAAACGAGTTGAAAAATGGAGATCAGGTGCACAGCAATTCACAAACTGGCAGGGTGATAAAGGACAACTATCGTCCAAAAATCTGTTTAGGGAAGGCAAGGAGGCAGACATGATAGAGAGGCAGAATAGCAGGAAACAGATTTCAAGAGGTACGTTGGAATCGCATTTAAAGCACAGGAAGAGGGGCAAAACTTCGACAATGATGCACTTGGCCAAAAAGTGTGTATGTTTTTCTCCTGAATATATTCAGGAGAAAACGCATAAACCCTTTTTGGCTAAGCAAGCAAGCAGGCAATGCAAATCTGCACAACAAAGTAGTATCACTTCCCACCGGTCAAAAGGGACATCCACAAAATGTGTAAAAACCAGAAAGGCAAGACAGGCCCTGGAGAACAGGCAGCCTTGTTATGCTGATGGGCGGGATGTAAATTGCCAACTGCCTCTCTGGAGGAGTGCATTGTGTTCCCTAAAACAAGTAAACAACAGAGCTACAGAGCCAAGGGCACTTCCAGTCTAGGGAATATACCTTGGGAAAACTGAAAATCAGTAAGACAGAGCCACCCAAAAATTTAGGGTTGCACTGCTTACAATGACCTCAACTTGGGTACACCTTAAATATCCCAGGAAATATAAAAATGGTTCAAAAAATTGTGGTAATTACGTACGATGGAATATCCCTCAGCCATGAGGTCAATGTCATAAGACCAGTAGCAGCAAAATGGGTGGATTCAGGTACGATGATTCTAAGTGAAATAAGTCACACAGAAAAAGAAACTTATCTTAAGATATCACTTATGAAGATCCTGTAAACATGGCTACACTTGAACTGAGTTAGGAAAGAGAACAGAGTCTCACATTTAGAAAACACTCTTATGCCTACTTAAGGGGGAAGGAGAGTTGGGGTGATGAATAAAACCAGAGTTTGATATAAGCACAGGTACCGTTCCAAAAACCAACTATGGAAAAGACAACCCCTACACCTTCCTCAGTAAAAGGGACTCAAAACCCCATATTTCCCGCAGAGGAATATATCTGACTAGTAAGAATCTTAAAACCTATGTATTGATATGTCTCCGTAAGGGAATCAAGTATGTCTAGACTGGCATAAACATGGCAGCGAGAATCAGCTCAAACCCACTATGAAAAGGAATTTCAAAAACAAAACAAAAAAACTGGGAAATTCTTTACAATTCCTTCAGGGTCTCTGATGAAACCTGGAATGACCCTATCTACAACGACAGCTGGATGAGGCATAAGGCTGGACACTTGGGACTGAGAGGATTGGTGAGATTGGGTGAGCAAATGCAGACCCTTTAAAGCAATAGTGCATGGCACCCATTCCATGGGTCCCATCTCTCCCGGTTGAAGGGAATATTACTACAGTTATAACATGTACGAGAAACCTAGAGAACGGACACACTGTGAATATGAACGGTTTCTAAAACTCAACGAATAGTCCCTCTCCTGGTGCTCCGGTTTGACTTTCCATCTGCTTTACTATCAATCTCCCAACTTGGAGAGACAGCCCCTTTAACCTCCTGGTTCCCACAGGTTGCCAATTTGGCAGAGGATGAAAGGGAAGAGGGAGAACCAATGAGAGAGTAGCTGTTAGGCATTTGGACGGGCACATATCACTGTAATTTCCCGGCAGGAAGAAGAATTAACCAAAGTCTCAGCCCCCTACCGGGAACCAGTATAGGTCCCGAACCATAATTTTGGACTTGCGGTCAGCTCACAAAAACGAGTGGAAAAATGGAGCTCAGGGGCACAGCAATTCACAAAATGGCAGAGTAAGAAAGGACAACTATCGTCCAAAAATCTGTTGAGGGAAGGCAGCAAGGCGGACTTGAAACCGAGGCAGAATAGCAGGAAACTGATTTCAAGAGGTACGTTGGAATCGCCTTTAAAGCACAGGAAGAGGGGCACAACTTCGACAATGATGCACTTGGCCAAAAAGGGTGTATGCGTTTTCTCCTGAATATATTCAGGAGAAAACGCACACTCCCTTTTTGGCCAAGCATGCAAGCGGGCAATGCAAATCTGCACTACAAAGAATTATCACTTCCCACCGGTCAAAAGGGACATCCACAAAATGTGTAAAAACCAGAAAGGCAACACAAGCCCTGGAGAATAGGGAGCCTTTTCATGCTGATGGGCGGGATGTAAATTGAAATCTGCCTCACTGGAGGAGTGCATTGTGTTCCCTAGAACAAGTAAACAACAGAGCTACAGAGCCAACGGCACTTCCAGTCTAGGTAATATACTTTGGGAAAACTGAAAATCAATAAGACAGATCCAGCCCAAAATTTAGGGCTTCACTGCTTCAAGAAGCTCATCTTGAGTACAACATAAATATCCCAGGAAATATAAAAAAGGTTCAAAAAATTGTGGTACTTACCTAAGATGGAATATCCCTCAGCCATGAAATCAATGTCATAAGACCAGTAGCAGCAAAATGAGTGCATTCAGGTACGATGATTCTAAGCGAAATAAGTCACACAAAAAAAGAAACTTATCATAAGATATCACTCATGAAGATCCTGTAAACATGGCTACACTTGAACTGAGTTAGGAAAGGGAACAGAGTCTCACATTTAGAAAACACTCTTATGCCTGCTTAAGGGGGAAGGAGAGGTGGGGTGATGCATAAAACCAGAGTTTGATATAAGCACAGGTACCGTTCCAAAAACCAACTATGGAATAGACAAGACCTACACCTTCCTCAGTGAAAGGGACTCAAAACCTCATATTTCCAACAGAGGAATATATCTGACTAGTAAGAATCTTAAAACCTATGTATTGATATGTCTCCAAAAGGGAATCAAGTGTGTCTAGACTGGCATAAACATGGCAGCGAGAATCAGCTCAAACCCACTATAAAAAGGAATTTCAAAAACAAAACAAAAAAAATGGGAAATTCTTTACAATTCCTTCAGGGTCTCTGATGAAACCAGGAATGACCCTATCTACAATGACAGCTGGATGTGGCATAATTCTGGACACTTGGGACTACGAGGATTTGTGAGATTGGGTGAGCAAATGCAAACCCTTTGAAGCAATAATGCATGGCACCCATTCCATGGGTCCCAACTCTCCAGGTTGAAAGGAATATTACTACAGCTATAACATGTACGGGAAAACTAGAGAATTGACACACTGTGAATACGAAAGGTTTCTAAATCTCAATGAATAGTCCCTCGCCTGGTGCTCTGCTTTGACTTTACAACTGTTTTACTATCAATCACCCAACTTGGAGAAATAGCGCCTTTAACTTCCTGGTTTGTACAGGTTGCCAATTTGGCAGAGGATGAAGGGGAATAGGGAGAACCAATGAGAGAGTAGCTGTTAGGCATTTGGACGGGAACATGTCACTCTAATTTCGCATCAGGAAGAATAATTAACCAAAGTCTCAGCCACCCACTGGGAACCTGCATAGGTCCTGAACCAAAATTTTGGACTTGCGGTCAGCTCACAAAAATAGAGTTGAAAAATAGAGCCCAGGGGCACATCAATTCACAAACTGGCAGAGTAATAAAGTACAAGTATCGTCCAAAAATCTGTTGAGGGAAGTCAACGAGGCGGACTTGAAAGCCAGGCAGAATAGCAGGAAACAGATTTTGAGAGGAACGTTGGAATCGCCTTTAAAGCACAGGAAGAGGGGCACAACTTCGACAGTGACACACTTACCCAAAAAGGGCGTATGCGTTTTCTCCTGAATATATTCAGGAGAAAACGCATACGCCCTTTTTGGCCAAGCAAGCAAGAGGGCAATGAAAATCTGCACTACAAAGAAGTATCACTTCCCACCAGTCAAAAGGGACATCGAAAAAATGTGTAAAAACCAGAAAGGCAAGAGAGGCCCTGTAGAACAAGGAGCCTACTTATGCTGAAGGGCGGGATGTAAATTGCCATGTGCCTCTCTGGAGGAGTGCATTGTGTTCCCTAAAACAAGTAAACAACAGAGCTACAGAGCCAAGGGCACTTCCCGTCTAGGGAATATACATTGGGAAAACTGAAAATCAATAAGACAGAGCCACCCCAAAATTTAGGGCTACACTGCTTACAAGAACCTCAACTTGGGTACACATTAAATACCCCAGGAAATATAAAAATGGTTTAAAATTTTTGGTACATACCTACGATGGAATAGCCCTCAGCCATGAAGTCAATGTCATAAGACCAGTAGCAGCTAAATGGGTGGATTCAGGTACGTTGATTCTAAGTGAAATACGTCACACAGAAAAAGAAACTTATCATAAGATATCACTTATGAAGATCCTATAAACTTGCCTACACTTGAACTGAGTTAGGAAAGAGAACAGAGTCTCACATTTAGAAAGAACTCTTATGCCTGTTTAAGGGGGAAGGAGAGGTTGGGTGATGCATAAAACCGGATTTTGATATAAGCACAGGTACCGTTCCAAAAACCAGCTAAAGAAAAGACAAGACCTACACCTTCCTCAGTGAAAGGGACTCAAAACCCCATATTTCCCGCAGAGGAATATATCTGACTAGTAAGAATCTTAAAACCTATGGATAGATATGTCTCCGTAAGGGAATCAAGTGTGTCTAGACTGGCATAAACATGGCAGCGAGAATCAGCTCAAACCCACTATAAAAAGGAATTTCTAAAACAAAACAAAAAAAACTGGGAAATTCTTTACAATTCCTTCAGGGTCTCTGATGAAACCTGGAATGACCCTATCTACAACGACAGCTGGATGTGGCATAGGGCTGGACACTTGGGACTGAGAGGATTGGTGAGATTGGGTGAGCAAATGCAGAACCTTTAAAGCAAAAATGCCTGGCACCCATTGCATGGGTCCCAACTCTCCAGGTTGAAGGGAATATTACTACAGTTATAACATGTACGGGAAACCTAGAGAACGGACACACTGGGAATACGAAAGGTTTCTAAAACTCAATGAATAGTCCCTCTCCTGGTGCTCTGGTTTGACTTTCCATCTGCTTTACTATCAACCTCCCAAATTGGAGAGACAGCCCCTTTAACCTCCTGGTTCACACAGGTTTCCAATTTGGCAGAGGATAAAAGAGAAGTGGGGGAACCAATGAGAGAGTAGCTGTTAGGCATTTGGATTTGCAAATATCACTCTAACTTCCCGGAACGAAGAAGAATTAACAAAAGTCTCAGCCCCCCACCGGGAACCAGCATAGGTCCTGAACCAAAATTTTGGACTTGCGGTCAGCTCACCAAAAACCAGTTGAAAAATGGAGCTCAGGGGCACAGCAATTCACAAACTGGCCGAGTAATAAAGGACAACTATCCTCCAAAAATCTGTTGAGGGAAGGCAACGAGGCGGACTTGAAAGCGAGGCAGAATACTAGGAAACAGATTTCAAGAGGTACGTTGGAATCGCCTTTAAAGCACAGGAAGAGGGGCAAAACTTCGACAATGATGCACTTGGCCAAAAAGGGCATATGCGTTTTCTCCTGAATATATTCAGGAGAAAACACATACGCCTGTTTTGGCCAAGCAAGCAAGTGGGCAATGCAAATCTGCACTACAAAGAAGTATCACTTCCCACCGGTCAAAAGGGACATCCACAAAATGTGTAAAAACCAGAAAGGCAAGACAGGCCCTGGAGAACAGGCAGCCTTGTTATGCTGATGGGCGGGATGTAAATTGCCAGCTGCCTCTCTGGAGGAGTGCATTGTGTTCCCTAAAACAAGTAAACAACAGAGCTACAGAGCCAAGGGCACTTCCAGTCTAGGGAATATACCTTGGGAAAACTGAAAATCAGTAAGACAGAGCCACCCAAAAATTTAGTGCTGCACTGCTTACAAGGACCTCAACTTGGGTACACCTTAAATATCCCAGGAAATATAAAAATGGTTCAAAAAATTGTGGTAATTACGTACGATGGAATATCCCTCAGCCATGAGGTCAATGTCATAAGACCAGTAGCAGCAAAATGGGTGGATTCAGGTACGATGATTCTAAGTGAAATAAGTCACACAGAAAAAGAAACTTATCATAAGATATCACTTATGAAGATCCTGTAAACATGGCTACACTTGAACTGAGTTAGGAAAGAGAACAGAGTCTCACATTTAGAAAACACTCTTATGCCTGCTTAAGGGGGAAGGAGAGTTGGGGTGATGAATAAAACCAGAGTTTGATATAAGCACAGGTACCGTTCCAAAAACCAACTATGGAAAAGACAACCCCTACACCTTCCTCAGTAAAAGGGACTCAAAACCCCATATTTCCCGCAGAGGAATATATCTGACTAGTAAGAATCTTAAAACCTATGTATTGATATGTCTCCGTAAGGGAATCAAGTGTGTCTAGACTGGCATAAACATGGCAGCGAGAATCAGCTCAAACCCACTATGAAAAGGAATTTCAAAAACAAAACAAAAAAACTGGGAAATTCTTTACAATTCCTTCAGGGTCTCTGATGAAACCTGGAATGACCCTATCTACAACGACAGCTGGATGAGGCATAAGGCTGGACACTTGGGACTGAGAGGATTGGTGAGATTGGGTGAGCAAATGCAGACCCTTTAAAGCAATAGTGCATGGCACCCTTTCCATGGGTCCCATCTCTCCCGGTTGAAGGGAATATTACTACAGTTATAACACGTACGAGAAACCTAGAGAACGGACACACTGTGAATACGAAAGGTTTCTAAAACTCAACGAATAGTCCCTCTCCTGGTGCTCCGGTTTGACTTTCCATCTTCTTTACTATCAATCTCCCAACTTGGAGAGACAGCCCCTTTAACCTCCTGGTTTGCACAGGTTGCCAATTTGTCAGAGGTTGAAAGGGAAGAGGGAGAACCAATGAGAGAATAGCTGTTAGGCATTTGGACGGGCACATATCACTGTAATTTCCCGGAAGGAAGAAGAATTAACCAAAGTCTCAGCCCCCTACCGGGAACCAGTATAGGTCCCGAACCATAATTTTGGACTTGCGGTCAGCTCACAAAAACGAGTGGAAAAATGGAGCTCAGGGGCACAGCAATTCACAAAATGGCAGAGTAAGAAAGGACAACTATCGTCCAAAAATCTGTTGAGGGAAGGCAACAAGGCGGACTTGAAACCGAGGCAGAATAGCAAGAAACTGATTTCAAGAGGTACGTTGGAATCGCCTTTAAAGCACAGGAAGAGGGGCACAACTTCGACAATGATGCACTTGGCCAAAAAGGGCGTATGCGTTTTCTCCTGAATATATTGAGGAGAAAACGCACACTCCCTTTTTGGCCAAGCATGCAAGCGGGCAATTCAAATCTGCACTACAAAGAATTATCACTTCCCACCGGTCAAAAGGGACATCCACAAAATGTGTAAAAACCAGAAAGGCAACACAAGCCCTGGAGAATAGGGAGCCTTTTCATGCTGATGGGCGGGATGTAAATTGAAAACTGCCTCACTGGAGGAGTGCATTGTGTTCCCTAGAACAAGTAAACAACAGAGCTACAGAGCCAACGGCACTTCCAGTCTAGGTAATATACTTTGGGAAAACTGAAAATCAATAAGACAGATCCAGCCCAAAATTTAGGGCTTCACTGCTTCAAGAAGCTCATCTTGAGTACAACATAAATATCCCAGGAAATATAAAAAAGGTTCAAAAAATTGTGGTACTTACCTAAGATGGAATATCCCTCAGCCATGAAATCAATGTCATAAGACCAGTAGCAGCAAAATGGGTGGATTCAGGTACGATGATTCTAAGTGAAATAAGTCACACAAAAAAAGAAACTTATCATAAGATATCACTCATGAAGATCCTGTAAACATGGCTACACTTGAACTGAGTTAGGAAAGGGAACAGAGTCTCACATTTAGAAAACACTCTTATGCCTGCTTAAGGGGGAAGGAGAGGTGGGGTGATGCATAAAACCAGAGTTTGATATAAGCACAGGTACCGTTCCAAAAACCAACTATGGAATAGACAAGACCTACACCTTCCTCAGTGAAAGGGACTCAAAACCACATATTTCCCACAGAGGAATATATCTGACTAGTAAGAATCTTAAAACCTATGTATTGATATGTCTCCGAAAGGGAATCAAGTGTGTCTAGACTGGCATAAACATGGCAGCGAGAATCAGCTCAAACCAACTATAAAAAGGAATTTCAAAAACAAAACAAAAAAAATGGGAAATTCTTTACAATTCCTTCAGGGTCTCTGATGAAACCTGGAATGACCCTATCTACAATGACAGCTGGATGTGGCATAATTCTGGACACTTGGGACTACGAGGATTTGTGAGATTGGGTGAGCAAATGCAAACCCTTTGAAGCAATAATGCATGGCACCCATTCCATGGGTCCCAACTCTCCAGGTTGAAGGGAATATTACTACAGCTATAACATGTACGGGAAAACTAGAGAATTGACACACTGTGAATACGAATGGTTTCTAAATCTCAACGAATAGTCCCTCGCCTGGTGCTCTGCTTTGACTTTACAACTGTTTTACTATCAATCACACAACTTGGAGAAATAGCGCCTTTAACTTCCTGCTTTGTACAGGTTGCCAATTTGGCAGAGGATGAAGGGGAATAGGGAGAACCAATGAGAGAGTAGCTGTTAGGCATTTGGACGGGAACATGTCACTCTAATTTTGCGTCAGGAAGAATAATTAACCAAAGTCTCAGCCACCCACTGGGAAACTGCATAGGTCCTGAACCAAAATTTTGGACTTGCGGTCAGCTCACAAAAAAAGAGTTGAAAAATAGAGCCCAGGGGCAAATCAATTCACAAACTGGCAGAGTAATAAAGTACAAGTATCGTCCAAAAATCTGTTGAGGGAAGTCAACGAGGCAGACTTTAAAGCCAGGCAGAATAGCAGGAAACAGATTTTGAGAGGAACGTTGGAATCGCCTTTAAAGCACAGGAAGAGGGGCACAACTTCGACAGTGACACACTTACCCAAAAAGGGCGTATGCGTTTTCTCCTGAATATATTCAGGAGAAAACGCATACGCCCTTTTTGGCCAAGCAAGCAAGAGGGCAATGAAAATCTGCACTACAAAGAAGTATCACTTCCCACCAGTCAAAAGGGACAACGAAAAAATGTGTAAAAAACAGAAAGGCAAGAGAGGCCCTGTAGAACAAGGAGCCTACTTATGCTGAAGGGCGGGATGTAAATTGCCATGTGCCTCTCTGGAGGAGTGCATTGTGTTCCCTAAAACAAGTAAACAACAGAGCTACAGAGCCAAGGGCACTTCCCGTCTAGGGAATATACATTGGGAAAACTGAAAATCAATAAGACAGAGCCACCCCAAAATTTAGGGCTACACTGCTTACAAGAACCTCAACTTGGGTACACATTAAATACCCCAGGAAATATAAAAATGGTTTAAAATTTTTGGTACATACCTACGATGGAATAGCCCTCAGCCATGAAGTCAATGTCATAAGACCAGTAGCAGCTAAATGGGTGGATTCAGGTACGTTGATTCTAAGTGAAATACGTCACACAGAAAAAGAAACTTATCATAAGATATCACTTATGAAGATCCTATAAACTTGCCTACACTTGAACTGAGTTAGGAAAGAGAACAGAGTCTCACATTTAGAAAGAACTCTTATGCCTGTTTAAGGGGGAAGGAGAGGTTGGGTGATGCATAAAACCGGATTTTGATATAAGCACAGGTACCGTTCCAAAAACCAGCTAAAGAAAAGACAAAACCTACACCTTCCTCAGTGAAAGGGACTCAAAACCCCATATTTCCCGCAGAGGAATATATCTGACTAGTAAGAATCTTAAAACCTATGGATAGATATGTCTCCGTAAGGGAATCAAGTGTGTCTAGACTGGCATAAACATGGCAGCAAGAATCAGCACAAACCCACTATAAAAAGGAATTTCAAAAACAAAACAAAAAAACTGGGAAATTCTTTACAATTCCTTCAGGGTCTCTGATGAAACCAGGAATGACCCGATCTACAATGACAGCTGGATGTGGCAAGGCTGGACACTTGGGACTGAGACGATTGGTGAGATTGGGTGAGCAAATGCGGACGCTTTAAAGCACAAATGCCTGGAACCCAATCCATGGGTCCCAACTCTGCAGTTTGAAAGGAATATTACTACAGCTCTAACATGTACGGGAAATCTAGAGAACGGACACACTGTGAATACGAAAGGTCTCTAAAACTGAACGAATAATCCCTCTCCTGGTGCCCCAGTTTGACTTTCCATCTGTTTTACTATCAATCTCCCAACTTGGAGAGACAGACCCATTAACCTCCTGGTTCGCAAAGGTTGCCAATCTGGCATAGGATGAAAGGGAAGAGGGAGAACCAATGAGAGAGTAGCTGTTAGGCATTTGGACGGGCACATATCTCTCTAATTTCCCGGCAGGAAGAAGAATTAACCAAAGTCTCAGCCACCCACCGGGAACCAGTATAGGTCCTGAACCAAAATTTTGGCCTTGCGGTCAGCTCACCAAAAACGAGTTGAAAAATGGAGCTCAGGGGCACAGCAATTCACAAACTGGCCGAGTAATAAAGGACAACTATCGTCCAAAAATCTGTTGAGGGAAGGCAACGAGGCGGACTTGAAAGCGAGGCAGAATAGCAGGAAACAGATTTCAAGAGGTACGTTGGAATCGCCTTTAAAGCACAGGAAGAGGGGCACAACTTCGACAAAGATTCACTTGGCCAAAAATGGCGTATGAGTTTTCTCCTGAATATATTCAGGAGAAAACGGATATGCCCTTTTTGGCCAAGCAAGCAAGAGGACAATGCAAATCTGCACTACAAAGAAGTATCACTTCCCACCGGTCAAAAGGGACATCCACAAAATGTGTAAAAACCAGAAAGGCAAGACAGGCCCTGGAGAACAGGGAGCCTTGTTATGCTGATGGGCGGGATGTAAATTGCCAACTGCCTCTCTGGAGGAGTGCATTGTGTTCCCTAAAACAAGTAAACAACAAAGCTACAGAGCCAAGGGCACTTCCAGTCTAGGGAATATACCTTGGGAAAACTGAAAATCAATAAGACAGAGCCACCCCAAAATTTAGGGCTGCACTGCTTACAAGGACCTCAACTTGGGTACACCTTAAATATCCCAGGAAATATAAAAATGGTTCAAAAAATTGTGGTACTTACGTACGATGGAATATCCCTCAGCCATGAAATCAATGTCATAAGACCAGCAGCATCAAAATGGGTGGATTCATGTACGATGATTCTAAGTGAAATAAGTCACAGAGAAAAAGAAACTTATCATAAGATATCACTTATGAAGATCCTGTAAACATGGCTACACTTGAACTGAGTTAGGAAAGAGAACAGTGTCTCACATTCAGAAAACACTCTTATGCCTGCTTAAGGGGGAAGGAGAGGTGGGGTGATGCATAAAACCAGAGTTTGATATAAGCACAGTTACCGTTCCAAAAACCAACTATGTAATAGACAAGACCTACACTTTCCTCAGTGAAAGGTATTCAAAACCCCATATTTCCCGCAGAGGAATATATTTGACTAGTAAGAATCTTAAAACCTATGGATTGACATGTGTCCGTAAGGGAATCAAGTGTGTCTAGACTGGCATAAACATGGCAGCGAGAATCAGCTCAAACCCACTATAAAAAGGAATTTCAAAAACAAAACAAAAAAACTGGGAAATTCTTTACAATTCCTTCAGGGTCTCTGATGAAACCTGGAATGACCCTATTTACAACGACAGCTGGATGTGGCATAAGGCTGGAAACTTGGGACTGAGACGATTGGTGAGATTGGGTGAGCAAATGCAGACACTTTAAAGCATTAATGCATGGCACACATTCCATGGGTCCCAACTCTCCAGGTTGAAGGGAATATTACTACAGTTATAACATGTACCGGAAACCTAGAGAACGGACACACTGTGAATACGAAAGGTTTCTAAAACTCAACGAATTGTCCCTCTCCTGGTGCTCTGGTTTGACTTTCCATCATCTTTACTATCAACCTCCCAACTTGGAGAGACAGCCCCTTTAACCTCCTGGTTCGCACAGGTTTCCAATTTGGCAGAGGATGAAAGGGAAGAGGGAGAACCAATGAGAGAGTATCTGTTAGGCATTTGGACGGGCACACATCACTCTTACTTCCCGGCAGGAAGAAGAATTAACCAAAGACTCAGCCTCCCACCGGGAACCAGCATAGGTCCTGAACCAAAATTTTGGACTTGAGGTCAGCTCACCAAAAACGAGTTGAAAAATGGAGCTCAGGGGCACAGCAGTTCACAAACTGGCCGAGTAATAAAGGACAACTATCGTCCAAAAATCTGTTGAGGAAAGACAACGAGGCGGACTTAGAAAGCGAGGCAGAATAGCAGGAAACAGATTTCAAGAGGTACGTTGGAATCGCCTTTAAAGCACAGGAAGAGGGGCACAACTTTGACAATGATGCACTTGGCCAAAAAGGGCGTATGCGTTTTCTCCTGAATATATTCAGGAGAAAACGCATATGCCCTTTTTGGCCAAGCAAGCAAGCGGGCAATGCAAATCTGCACTACAAAGAAGTATCACTTCCCACCGGTCAAAAGGGACATCCACAAAATGTGTAAAAACCAGAAAGGCAAGACAGGCCCTGGAGAACAGGGAGCCTTGTTATGCTGATGGGCGGGATGTAAATTGCCATCTGCCTCTCTGGAGGAGTGCATTGTGTTCCCTAAAACAAGTAAACAACAGAGCTACAGAGCCAAGGGCACTTCCAGTCTAGGGAATATACCTTGGGAAAACTGAAAATCAATAAGACAGAGCCACCCCAAAATTTAGGGCTGCACTGCTTACAAGGACCTCAACTTGGGTACACCTTAAATATCCCAGGAAATATAAAAATGCTTCAAAAAATTGTGGTACTTACGTACGATGGAATATCCCTCAGCCATGAAATCAATGTCATAAGACCAGTAGCAGCAAAATGGGTAGATTCAGGTACGATGATTCTAAGTGAAATAAGTCACAGAGAAAAAGAAACTTATCATAAGATATCACTTATGAAGATCCTGTAAACATGGCTACACTTGAACTGAGTTAGGAAAGAGAACAGTGTCTCACATTTAGAAAACACTCTTATGCCTGCTTAAGGGGGAAGGAGAGGTGGGGTGATGCATAAAACCAGAGTTTGATATAAGCACAGGTACCGTTGCAAAAACCAACTATGGAATAGACAAGACCTACACCTTCCTCAGTGAAAGGGACTCAAAACCCCATATTTCCGGCAGAGGAATATATCTGACTAGTAAGAAGCTTAAAACCTATGTATTGATATGTCTCCGTAAGGGAATCAAGTGTGTCTAGACTGGCATAAACATGGCAGTGAGAATCAGCTCAAACCCACTATAAAAAGGAATTTCAAAAACAAACCAAAAAAACTGGGAAATTCTTTACAATTCCTTCAGGGTCTCTGATGAAACCTGGAATCACCCTATCTACAACGACAGCTGGATGTGGCATAAGGCTGGACACTTGGGACTGAGAGGATTGGTGAGATTGGGTGAGCAAATGCAGACCCTTTAAAGCAATAATGCGTGACACCCATTCCATGGGTCCCAACTCTCCAGGTTGAAGGGAATATTACTACAGTTATAACATGTACGGGAATCCGAGAGAACGGACACACTGTGAATACGAAAGGTTTCTAAAACTCAACGAATAGTCCCTCTCCTGGTGCTCTGGTTTGACTTTCAATCTGCTTTGCTATCAACCTCCCAACTTGGAGAGACAGACCCTTTAACCTCCTAGTTCGCACAGGTTGTCAATTTGGCAGAGGATGAAAGGGAAGAGGGAGAACCAATGAGAGAGTAGCTGTTAGGCATTTGGACCGGCACACATCACTCTTACTTCCCGGCAGGAAGAAGAATTAACCAAATTCTCAGCCACCCACCGGGAACCAGCATAGGTCCTGAACCAAAATTTTGGACTTGCGGTCAGCTCACCAAAAACGAGTTGAAAAATGGAGCTCAGGGGCACAGCAATTCACAAACTGGCCGAGTAATAAACGACAACTATCATCCAAAAATCTGTTGAGGAAAGGCAACGAGGTGGACTTGAAAGCGAGGCAGAATAGCAGGAAACAGATTTCAAGAGATACGTTGGAATCGCCTTTAAAGCACAGGAAGAGGGGCACAACTTCGACAATGATGCACTTGGCCAAAAAGGGCGTATGCGTTTTCTCCTGAATATATTCAGGAGAAAACGCATACGCCCTTTTTGGCCAAGCAAGCAAGCGGGCAATGCAAATCTGCACTACAAAGAAGTGTCACTTCCCACCGGTCAAAAGGGACATCCACAAAATGTGTAAAAACCAGAAAGGCAAGACAGGCCCTGGAGAACAGGGAGCCTTGTTATGCTGATGGGCGGGATGTAAATTACCAACTGCCTCTCTGGAGGAGTGCATTGTGTTCCCTAAATCAAGTAAAGAACAGAACTACAGAGCTAAGGGCACTTCCAGTCTAGGGAATATACCTTGGGAAAACTGAAAATCAATAAGACAGAGCCACCCCAAAATTTAGGGCTGCACTGCTTACAAGGACCTCAACTTGGATACACCTTAAGTATCCCAGGAAATATAAAAATGGTTCAAAAAATTGTGGTACTTACGTACGATAGAATATCCCTCAGCCATGAAATCAATGTCATAAGACCAGTAGCAGCAAAATGGGTGGATTCAGGTACGATGATTCTAAGTGAAATAAGTCACACAGAAGAAGAAACTTATCATAAGATATCACTTATGAAGATCCTATAAACATGGCTACACTTGAACTGAGTTAGGAAAGAGAACAGTGTCTTATATTTAGAAAACACTCTTATGCCTGCTTAAGGGGGAAGGAGAGGTGGGGTGATGCATAAAACCAGAGTTTGAAATAAGCACAGGTACCGTTCCAAAAACCAACTATGGAATACACAAGACCTACACCTTCCTCAGTGAAAGGGACTCAAAACACCATATTTCCCGCAGAGGAATATATCTGACTACTGAGAATCTTAAAACCTATGTATTGATATGTCTCCGTAAGGGAATCAAGTGTGTCTAGACTGGCATAAACATGGCAGCGAGAATCAGCTCAAACCCACTATAAAAAGGAATTTCAAAAACAAAACAAAAAAACTGGGAAATTCTTTACAATTCCTTCAGGGTCCCTGATGAAGCCTGGAATGACCCAATCTACAACGACAGCTGGATGTGGCATAAGGAGGGACACTTGGGACTGAGAGGATTGGTGAGATTGGGTGAGCAAATGCAGACCCTTTAAATCACAAATGCCTGGCACCCATTCCATGGGCCCCAACTCTCCAGGTTGAAGGGAATATAACTACAGCTATAACATGTACGGGAAACCTAGAGAACGGACACACTGTGAATACGAAAGGTTTCTAAAACTCAACGAATAATCCCTCTCCTGGTGCTCCGGTTTGACTTTTCATCTGCTTTACTATCAACCTCCCATCTTGGAGAGACAGCCCCTTTAACCTGCTGGTTCACACAGGTTGCCAATTTGGCAGAGGATGAAAGGGAAGAGGGAGATCCAATGAGAGAGTAGCTGTTAGGCATTTGGACGGGCACATATCACTGTAATTTCCCGGCAGGAAGAAGAATTAACCAAGCCTCAGCCACCCACCAGGAACCAGTATAGGTCCTGAACCAAAATTTTGGACTTGCGGTCAGCTCACCAAAAACGAGTTGAAAAATGGAGCTCAGGGGCACAGCAATTCACAAACTGGCCGAGTAATAAAGGACAACTATCGTCCAAAAATCTGTTGAGGGAAGGCAACGAGGTGGACTTGAAAGCGAGGCAGAATAGCAGGAAACAGATTTCAAGAGGTACGTTGGAATCTCCTTTAAAGGACAGGAAGAAGGGCACAACTTCGACAATGATGCACTAGGCCAAAAAGGGCGTATGCGTTTTCTCCTGAATATATTCAGGAGAAAAGGCATACGCCCTTTTTGGCCAAGCAAGCAAGCAGACAATGCAAATCTGCACTACAAAGAAGTATCACTTGCCACAGATCAAAAGGGACATCCACAAAATGTGTAAAAACGAGAAAGGCAAGACAGGCCCTGGAGAACAGGGAGCCTTGTTATGTTGATGGGCGGGATGTAAATTGCCAACTGCCTCTCTGGAGGAGTGCATTGTGTTCCCTAAAACAAGTAAACAACAGAGCTACAGAGCCAAGGGCACTTCCAGTCTAGGGAATATACCTTGGGAAAACTGAAAATCAATAAGACAGAGCCACCCCAAAATTTAGGGCTGCACTGCTTACAAGAACCTCAACTTGGATACACATTAAGTATCCCAGGAAATATAAAAATTGTTCTAAAAATTGTGGTACTTACGTACGATGGAATATCCCTCAGCCATGAAATCAATATCATAAGACCAGTAGCAGCAAAATGAGTGGATTCAGGTACGATGATTCTAAGTGAAATAAGTCACACAGAAAAAGAAACTTATCATAAGATATCACTTATGAAGATCCTGTAAACATGGCTACACTTGAACTGAGTTAGGAAAGAGAACACTGTCTCACATTTAGAAAACACTCTTATGCCTGCTTAAGGGGGAGGAGAGGTGGGGTGATGCATAAAACCAGAGTTTGATATAAGCACAGGTACCGTTCCAAAAACCAACTATGGAATAGACAAGACCTACACCTTCCTCAGTGAAAGGGACTCAAAACACCATATTTCCCGCAGAGGAATATATCTGACTATTAAGAATATTAAAACCTATGTATTGATATGTCTCCGTAAGGGAAACAAGTGTTTCTAGACTGGCATAAACATGGCAGCGAGAATCAGCTCAAACCCACTATAAAAAGGAATTTCAAAAACAAAACAAAAAAACTGGGAAATTCTTTACAATTCCTTCAGGGTCTCTGATGAAACCTGGAATGACCCTATCTACAACGACAGCTGGATGTGGCATAAGGCTGGACACTTGGGACTGGTAGGATTGGTGAGATTGTGTGAGCAAATGCAGACCTTTAAAGCACAAATGCCTGGCACACATTCCATGGGTCCCAACTCTCCAGGTTGAAGGGAATATTACTACAGCTATAACATGTACAGGAATCCTAGAGAACGGACACACTGTGAATACGAAAGGTTTCTAAAACTCAACGAATAGTCCCTCTCCTGGTGCTCCGGTTTGACTTTCCATCTGCTTTACTATCAACCTCCCAACTTGAAGAGACAGCCCCTTTAACCTCCTGGTTCGAACAGGATGCCAATTTGGCAGAGGATGAAAGGGAGTAGGGAGAACCAATGACACAGTAGCTGTTAGGCATTCGGACGGGCACATATCACTGTAATTTCCAGCCAGGAAGAAGAATTAACCAAAGTCTCAGCCACCCAACGGGAACCAGCATAGGTCCTGAAGCAAAATTTTGGACTTGCGGTCAGCTCACCAAAAACGAGTTGAAAAATGGAGCTCAGGGGCACAGCAATTCACAAACTGCCCGAGTAATAAAGGACAACTATCGTCCAAAAATCTGTTGAGGGAAGGCAACGAGCCGGACTTGAAAGCGAGGCAGAATAGCAGGAAACAGATTTCAAGAGGTACGTTGGAATCACCTTTAAAGCACAGGAAGAGGGGCACAACTTCGACAATGATGCACTTGGCCAAAAAGGGCGTATGCGTTTTCTCCTGAATATATTCAGGAGAAAACGCATATGCCCTTTTTGGCCAAGCAAGCAAGCGGGCAATGCAAATCTGCACTGCAAAGAAGTATCACTTCCCACCGGTCAAAAGGGACATCCACAAAATGTGTAAAAACCAGAAAGGCAAGACAGGCCCTGGAGAACAGGGAGCCTTGTTATGCTGATGGGTGGGATGTAAATTGCCAACTTCCTCTCTGGAGGAGTACACTGTGTTCCCTAAAACAAGTAAAGAACAGAGCTACAGAGCCAAGGGCACTTCCAGTCTAGGGAATATACCTTGGGAAAACTGAAAATCAATAAGACAGAGCCACCCCAAAATTTAGGGCTGCACTGCTTACAAGGACCTCAACTTGGGTACACCTTAAATATCCCAGGAAATATAAAAATGCTTCAAAAAATTATGGTACTTACGTACGATGGAATATCCCTAAGCCATGAAATCAATATCATAAGACCAGTTGCAGCAAAATGGGTGGATTCAGGTACGATGATTCTAAGTGAAATAAGTCACACAGAAAAAGAAACTTATCATAAGATATCTCTTATGAAGATCCTGTAAACATGGCTACACTTGAACTGAGTTAGGAAAGAGAACAGTGTCTCACATTTAGAAAACACTCTTATGCCTGCTTAAGGGGGAAGAAGAGGTGGGGTGATGCATAAAACCAGAGTTTGATATAAGCACAGGTACCGTTCCAAAAACCAACTATGGAATAGACAAGACCTACAACGTCCTCAGTGAAAGGGACTCAAAACCCCATATTTCCCACAGAGGAATATATCTGACTAGTAAGAATCTTAAAACTTATGTATTGATATGTCTCCGTAAGGGAATCAAGTGTGTCTAGACTTGCATAAACATGGAAGCGAGAATCAACTCAAACCCACTATAAAAAGGAATTTCAAAAACAAAACAAAAAAACTGGGAAATTCTTTACAATTCCTTCAGGTTCTCTGATGAAACCTGCAATGACCCTATCTACAACGACAGCTGGATGTGGCATAAGGAGGGACACTTGGGACTGAGAGGATTGGTGAGATTGGGTGAGCAAATGCAGACCCTTTAAAGCACAAATGCCTGGCACCCATTCCATGGGTCCCAACTCTCCAGGTTGAAGGGAATATTACCACAGCTATAACATGTACGGGAAACCTAGAGGACGGACACACTGTGAATACGAAAGGTTTCTAAAACTCAACGAATAGTCCCTCTCCTGGTGCTCCGGTTTGACTTTCCATCTGCTTTACAATCAACCTCCCAAATTGGAGAGACAGCCCCTTTAACCTCCTGGTACGCACAGGTTTCCAATATGGCAGAGGATGAAAGGGAAGAGGGAGAACCAATGAGAGAGTAGCTGTTAGGCATTTGGACGGGCACATATCACTCTAACTTCCCGGCAGGAAGAAGAATTAACCAAAGTCTCAGCCCCCCACCGGCAACCAGCATAGGTCCTGAACCAAAATGTTGGACTTGCAGTCAGCTCACAAAAAACGAGTTGAAAAATGGAGATCAGGGGCACAGCATTTCACAAACTGGCCGAGAAATAAAGGACAACTATCGTCCATAAATCTGTTGAGGGAAGGCAATGAGGCGGACTTGAAAGCGAGGCAGAATAGCAGGAAACAGATTTCAAGAGGTACATTGGAATCGCCTTTAAAGCACAGGAAGAGGGGCACAACGTCGACAATGATGCACTTGGCCAAAAAGGGCGTTTGCATTTTCTCCTGAATATATTCAGGAGAAAACGCATACGCCCTTTTTGGCCAAGCAAGCAAGCGGGCAATGCAAATCTGCACTACAAAGAAGTATCACTTCCCACCGGTAAAAAGGGACATCCACAAAATGTGTAAAAGCCAGAAAGGCAGGACAGGCCCTGGAGAACAGGGAGCCTTGTTATGCTGATGGGCGGGATGTAAATTGCCAACTGCCTCTCTGGAGGAGTGCATTGTGTTCCCTAAAACAAGTAAAGAACAGAGCTACAGAGCCAAGGGCACTTCCAGTCTAGGGAAAATACCTTGGGAAAACTGAAAATCAATAAGAGAGAGCCACCCCATAATATAGGGCTGCACTGCTTACAAGGACCTCAACTTGGGTACACCTTAAATATCCCAGGAAATATAAAAATGGTTCAAAAAATTGTGGTACTTACGTACGATGGAATATCCCTCAGCCATGAAATCAATGTCATAAGACGAGTAGCAGCAAAATGGGTGGATTCAGGTACGATTATTCTAAGTGAAATAAGTCACACAGAAAAAGAAACTTATCATAAGATATCACTTATGAAGATCCTGTAAATATGGCTACACTTGAAATGAGTTAGGAAAGAGAACAGTGTCTCACATTTAGAAAACACTCTTATGCCTGCTTAAGGGGGAAGGAGAGGTGGGGTGATGCATAAAACCAGAGTTTGATATAAGCACAGGTACCGTTCCAAAAACCAACTATGGAATAGACAAGACCTACACCTTCCTCAGTGAAAGGGACTCAAAACCCCATATTTCCCGCAGAGGAATATATCTGACTAGTAAGAATCTTAAAACCTATGTATTGATATGTCTCCATAAGGGAATCAAGTGTGTCTAGACTGGCATAAACATGGCAGCGAGAATCAGCTCAAACCCACTATAAAAAGGAATTTCAAAAACAAAACAAAAAAACTGGGAAATTCTTTACAATTCCTTCAGGGTCTCTGATGAAACCTGGAATGACCCTATCTACAACGACAGCTGGATATGGCATAAGGAGGGACACTTGGGACTGAGACGATTGGTGAGATTGGGTGAGCAAATGCAGACCCTTTAAAGCAATAATGCATGGCACCCATTCCATGGGTCGCAACTCTCCAGGTTGAAGGGAATATTACTACAGTTATAACATGTACGGGAACCCTAGAGAACGGACACACTGTGAACATGAAAGGTTTCTAAAACTCAACAAATAGTCCCTCTCCTGGTGCTCCGGTTTGACTTTCCATCTGCTTTACTATCAACCTCCCAACTTGGAGAGACAGCCCATTTAACCTCCTGGTTCGCACAGGTTGCCAATTTGGCAGAGGATGAAAGGGAAGAGGGAGAACCAATGAGAGAGTAGCTGTTAGGCATTTGGACGGGCACATATCACTCTAACTTCCCGGCAGGAAGTAGAATTAACCAAAGTCTCAGCCACCCACCGGGAACCAGCATAGGTCCTGAACCAAAATTTTGGACTTGCGGTCAGCTCACGAAAAACGAGTTGAAAAATGGAGATCAGGGGCGCAGCAATTCAGAAACTGGCCGAGTAATAATGGACAACTATCGTCCAAAAATCTGTTGAGGGAAGGCAACGAGGCGGAGTTGAAAGCGAGGCAGAATAGCAGGAAACAGATTTCAAGAGGTACGTTGGAATCGCCTTTAAAGCACAGGAAGAGGGGCACAACTTCGACAATGATGCACTTGGCCAAAAAGGGCGTATGTGTTTTCTCCTGAATATATTCAGGAGAAAACGCATACGCCCTTTTTGGCCAAGCAAGCAAGAGGGCAATGCAAATCTGCACTACAAAGAAGTATCACTTACCACCGGTCAAAAGGGACATCCACAAAATGTGTAAAAACCAGAAAGGCAAGACAGGCCCTGGAGAACAGGGAGCCTTGTTATGCTGATGGGCGGGATGTAAATTGCCAACTGCCTCTCTGGATGAGTGCATTGTGTTCCCTAAAACAAGTAAACAACAGAGCTACAGAGGCAAGGGCACTTACAGTCTAGGGAATATACCTTGGGAAAACTGAAAATCAATAAGACAGAGCCACCCCAAATTTAGGGCTGCACTGCTTACAAGGACCTCAACTTGGGTACACCTTAAATATCCCAGGAAATATAAAAATGGTTCAAAAAATTGTAGTACTTACGTACGATGGAATATCCCTCAGCCATGAAATCAATGTCATAAGACCAGTAGCAGCAAAATGGGTGGATTCAGGTACGATGATTCTAAGTGAATAAAGTCACACAGAAAAAGAAACTTATCATAAGATATCACTTATGAAGATCCTGTAAACATGGCTACACTTGAACTGAGTTAGGAAAGAGAACAGTGTCTCACATTTAGAAAACACTCTTATGCCTGCTTAAGGAGGAAGGAGAGGTGGGGTGATGCATAAAACCAGAGTTTGATATAAGCACGGGTACCGTTCCAAAAACCAACTATGGAATAGACAAGACCTACACCTTCCTCAGTGAAAGGGACTCAAAACCCCATATTTCCCGCAGAGGAATATATCTGACTAGTAAGAATCTTAAAACCTATGGATTGATATGTCTCCGTAAGGGAATCAAGTGTGTCTAGACGCATAAACATGGCAGCGAGAATCAGCTCAAACCCACTATAAAAAGGAATTTCAAAAACAAAACAAAAAAACTGGGAAATTCTTTACAATTCCTTCAGGGTCTCTGATGAAACCTGGAATGACCCTATCTAAAACGACAGCTGGATGTGGCATAAGGCTGGACACTTGGGACTGAGAGGACCGGTGAGATTGGGTGAGCAAATGCAGACCCTTTAAAGCAATAATGCCTGGCACCCATTCCATGGGTCCCAACTCTCCTGGTTGAAGGGAATATTACTATAGCTATAACATGTCCGGGAAACCTAGAGAACGGACACACAGTGAATACGAAAGGTTTCTAAAACTAAACGAATAGTCCCTCTCCTGGTGCTCCGGTTTGACTTTCCATCTGCTTTACTATCAACCTCCCAACTTGGAGAGACAGCCCCTTTAACCTCCTGGATAGAACAGTTTGCCAATTTGGCAGAGGATGAAAGGGTGGAGGGAGAACCAATGAGAGAGTACCTGTTAGGCATTTGGACGGGCACATATCACTGTAATTTCCCGGCATGAGGTAGAATTAACCAAAGTCTCAGCCACCCACCGGGAAACAGCATAGGACCTGAAGCAAAATTTTGGACTAGCGGTCAGCTCACCAAAAACGAGTTGAAAAATGGAGCTCAGGGGCACATCAATTCACAAACAGGCCGAGTAATAAAGGACAAGTATCGTCCAAAAATCTGTTGAGGGAAGGCAACGAGGCGGACTTGAAAGCGAGGCAGAATAGCAGGAAACAGATTTGAAGAGGTACGTTGGATTCGCCTTTAAAGCACAGGAAGAGGGGCACAACTTCGACAATGATGCACTTGGCCAAAAAGGGCGTATGCGTTTTCTCCTGAATATATTCAGGAGAAAACGCATACGCCCTTTTTAGCCAAGAAAGCAAGTGGGCAATGCAAATCTGCACTACAAAGAAGTATCACTTCCCACCGGTCAAATGGGACATCCACAAAATGTGTAAAAACCAGAAAGGCAGGACAGGCCCTGGAGAACAGGGAGCCTTTTTATGCTGATGGGCGGGATGTAAATTGCCAACTGCCTCTCTGGAGGAGTGCATTGTGTTCCCTAAAACAAGTAAACAACAGAGCTACAGAGCCAAGGGCACTTCCAGTCTAGGGAATATACCTTGGGATAACTGAAAATCAATAAGACAGGGCCACCCCAAAATTTAGGGCTGCACTGCTTACAAGGACCTCAACTTGGGTACACCTTAAATATCCCAGGAAATATAAAAATGGTTCAAAAAATTGTGGTACTTACGTACGATGGAATATCCCTCAGCCATGAAATCAATGTCATAAGACCAGTAGCAGCAAAATGGGTGGATTCAGGTACGATGATTCTAAGTGAAATAAGTCACACCGAAAAAGAGTCTTATCATAAGATATCACTTATGAAGATCCTGTAAACATGGCTACACTTGAACTGAGTTAGGAAAGAGAACAGTGTCTCACATTTAGAAAACACTCTTATGGCTGCTTAAGGGGGAAGGAGAGGTGGTGTGATGCATAAAACCAGAGTTTGATATAAGCACAGGTACCGTTCCAAAAACCAACTATGGAATAGACAAGACCTACACCTTCCTCAGTGAAAGGGACTCAAAACGCCATATTTCCCGCAGAGGAATATATCTGACAAGTAAGAATCTTAAAACCTATGTATTGATATGCCTCCGTAAGGGAATCAAGTGTGTCTAGACTGGCATAAACATGGCAGCGAGAATCAGCTCAAACCCACTATAAAAAGGTATTTCAAAAACAAAACAAAAAAAACTGGGAAATTCTTTACAATTCCGTCAGGGTCTCTGATGAAACCTGGAATGACCCTATCTACAACGACAGCTGGATGTGGCATAATGCTGGACACTTGGGACTGAGAGCATTGGTGAGATTCGGTGAGCAAATGCAGACCCCTAAATGCACAAATGCCTGGCACCCATTCCATAGGTCCCAACTCTCCAGGTTGAAGGGAATATTACTACAGCTATAACATGTACGGGAAACGTAGAGAATGGACACACTGTGAATACGAAAGGTTTCTAAAACTCAACGAATAGTCCCTCTCCTGGTGTTCCGGTTTGACTTTCCATCTGCTTTACTATCAACCTCCCAACTTGGAGAGACAGCCCCTTTAACCTCCTGGATCGAACAGGTTGCCAATTTGGCAGAGAATGAAATGGAGGAGGGAGAACCAATGAGAGAGTAGCTGTTAGGCATTTGGACGGGCATATATCACTCTAACTTCCCGGCAGGAAGAAGAATTAACCAAAGTCTCAGCCCCCCACCGGGAACAAGCATATGTCCTGAGCCAAATGTTGGACTTGCGGTCATTTCACAAAAAACGAGTTGAAAAATGGAGCTCAGGGGCACAGCAATTCACAAACTGGCCGAGTAATAAAGGACAACTATCATCCAAAAATCTGTTGAGGGAAGGCAACGAGGCGGACTTGAAAGCGAGGCAGAATAGCAGGAAACAGATTTCAAGAGGTACGTTGGAATCGCCTTTAAAGCACAGGAAGAGGGGCACAACTTCGACAATGATGCACTTGGCCAAAAAGGGCGTATGCGTTTTCTCCTGAATATATTCAGGAGAAAACGCATACGCCCTTTTTGGCCAAGCAAGCAAGCGGTCAATGCAAATCTGCACTACAAAGAAGTATCACTTCCCACCAGTCAAAAGGGACATCCATAAATGTGTAAAAACCAGAAAGGCAAGACAGGCCCTGGAGAACAGGGAGCCTTGTTATGCTGATGGGTGGTATGTAAATTGCCAACTGCCCCTCTGGAGGAGTACATTGTGTTCCCTAAAACAAGTAAAGAACAGAACTACAGAGCCTAGGGCACTTCCAGTCTAGGGAATATACTTTGGGAAAACTGAAAATCAATAAGACAGAGCCACCCCAAAATTTAGGGCTGCACTGCTTACAAGGACCTCAACTTGGGTACACCGTAAATATCCCAGGAAATATAAAAATGGTTAAAAAAATTGTGGTACTTACGTACGATGGAATATCCCTCAGCCATGAAATCAATGTCATAAGACCAGTAGCAGCAAAATGGGTGGATTCAGGTACGATGATTCTAAGTGAAATAAGTCACAGAGAAAAAGAAACTTATCATAAGATATCACTTATGAAGATCCTGTAAACATGGCTACACTTGAACTGCGTTAGGAAAGAGAACAGTGTCTCACATTTAGAAAACACTCTTATGCCTACTTAAGGGGGAAGGAGAGGTGGGGTGATGCATAAAACCAGAGTTTGATATAAGCACAGGTACAGTTCCAAAAACTAACTATGGAATAGACAAGACCTACACCTTCCTCAGTGAAAGGGACTCAAAACGCCATATTTCCCGCAGAGGAATATATCTGACTAGTAAGAATCTTAAAACCTATGGATTGATATGTCTCCATAAGGGAATCAAGTGTGTCTAGACTGGCATAAACATGGCAGCGAGAATCAGCCCAAACCCACTCTAAAAAGGAATTTCAAAAACAAAACAAAAAAACTGGGAAATTCTTTACAATTCCTTCAGGGTCTCTGATGAAACCAGGAATGACCCTATCTACAACGACAGCTTGATGTGGCATAAGGCTGGACACTTGGGACTGAGAGGATTGGTGAGATTGGGTGAGCAAATGCAGACCCTTTAAAGCAATAATGCATGGCACCCATCCATCTGTCCCAACTCTCCAGGTTGAAGGGAATATTACTACAGTTATAACATGTACGGCAAACCTAGAGAACAGACACACTGTGAATACGAAAGGTTTCTAAAACTCAACGAATAGTGCCTCTCCTGGTGCTCCGGTTTGACTTTCCATCTGCTTTACTATCAATCTCCCAACATGGAGAGACAGCCCCTTTAACCTCCTGGTTCGCACAAGTTTCCAATTTGGCAGAGGATGAAAGGGAAGAGAGAGAACCAATGAGAGAGTAGCTGTTAGGCATTGGGACGGGCACATATCACTCTAACTTCCCGGCAGGAAGAAGAATTAACCAAAGTCTCAGCCACCCACCGGTAACCAGTATAGGTCCTGAACCAAAATTTTGGACGTGCGGTCAGCTCACCAAAAACGAGTTGACAAATGGAGCTCAGGGGCACAGCAATTAACAAACTGGCCGAGTAATAAAGGACAACTATCGTCCAAAAATCTGTTGAGGGAAGGCAACGAGGCGGACTTGAAAGCGAGGCAGAATAGCAGGAAACAGATTTCAAGAGGTACGTTGGAATCGCCTTTAAAGCACAGGAAGAGGGGCACAACTTCGACAATGATGCACTTGGCCAAAAAGGGCGTATGCATTTTGTCCTGAATATATTCAGGAGAAAACGCATACGCTCTTTTTGGCCAAGCAAGCAAGCGGGCAATGCAAATCTGCACTACACAGAAGTATCACTTCCCACCGGTCAAAAGGGACATCCACAAAATGTGTAAAAACCAGAAAGGCAAGACAGGCCCTGGAGAACAGGGAGCCTTGTTATGCTGATGGGCGGGATGTAAATTGCCAACTGCCCCTCTGGAGGAGTACATTGTGTTCCCTAAAACAAGTAAAGAACAGAGCTACAGAGCCAAGGGCACTTCCAGTCTAGGGAATATACCTTGGGAAAACTGAAAATCAATAAGACAGAGCCACCCCAAAATTTAGGGCTGCACTGCTTACAAGGACCTCAAGTTGGGTACACCTTAAATATCCCAGGAAATATAAAAATGGCTCAAAAAATTGTGGTACTTACGTACGATGGAATATCCCTCAGCCATGAAATCAATGTCATAACACCAGTAGCAGCAAAATGGGTGGATTCAGGTACGATGATTCTAAGTGAAATAAGTCACACAGAAAAAGAAACTTATCATAAGATATCACTTATGAAGATCCTGTAAACATGGCTACACTTGAACTGAGTTAGGAAAGAGAACAGTGTCTCACATTTAGAAAACACTCTTATGCCTACTTAAGGGGGAAGGAGAGGTGGGGTGATGCATGAAACCAGAGTTTGATATAAGCACAGGTACCGTTCCAAAAACCAACTATGGAATAGACAAGACCTACACCTTCCTCAGTGAAAGGGACTCAAAACCCCATATTTCCCGCAGAGGAATATATCTGACTAGTAAGAATCTTAAAACCTATGGATTGATATGTCTCCGTAAGGGAATCAAGTGTGTCTAGACTGGCATAAACATGGCAGCGAGAACCAGCTCAAACCCACTATAAAAAGGAATTTCAAAAACAAAACAAAAAAACTGGGAAATTCTTTACAATTCCTTCAGGGTCTCTGATGATGAAACCTGGAATGACCCTATCTACAACAACAGCTTGATGTGGCATAAGGCTGGACACTTGGGACTGAGAGGATTGCTGAGATTGGGTGAGCAAATGCAGACCCTTTAAAGCAATAATGCCTGGCACCCATTCCATGGGTCCCAACTCTCCAGGTTGAAGGGAATATTACTACAGTTATAACATGTATGGGAAACCTAGAGAACAGACACACTGTGAATACGAAAGGTTTCTAAAACTCAACGAATAGTCCCTCTCCTGGTGCTCCGGTTTGACTCTCCATCTGCTTTACTATCAATCTCCCAACTTGGAGAGACAGCCCCTTTAACCTCCTGGTTCGCACAGGTTTCCAATTTGGCAGAGGATGAAAGGGAAGAGGGAGAACCAATGAGAGAGTAGCTGTTAGGCATTTGGACGGGCACATATCACTCTAACTTCCCGGCAGGAAGAAGAATTAACCAAAGTCTCAGCCACCCACCTGGAACCAGCATTGTTCCTGAACCAAAATTTTGGACTTGCGGTCAGCTCACCAAAAACGAGTTGAAAAATGGAGCTCAGGGGCACAGCAATTCACAAACTGGCCTTGTAATAAAGGACAACTGTCGTCCAAAAATCTGTTGAGGGAAGGCAACGAGGCGGACTTGAAAGCGAGGCAGAATAGCAGGAAACAGATTTCAAGAGGTACGGTGGAATCGCCTTTAAAGCACAGGAAGAGGGGCACAACTTCGACAATGATGCACTTGGCCAAAAAGGGCGTATGCGTTTTCTCCTGAATATATTCAGGAGAAAACGCATACGCCCTTTTTGGCCAAGCAAGCAAGCGGGCAATGCAAATCTGCACTACAAAGAAGTATCACTTCCCACCAGTCAAAACGGACATCCAGAAAATGTGTAAAAACCAGAAAGGCAAGACAGGCCCTGGAGAACAGGGAGCCTTGCTATGCTGATGGGTGGGATGTAAATTGCCAACTGCCTCTCTGGAGGAGTACATTGTGTTCCCTAAAAGAAGTAAAGAACAGAGCTACAGAGCCAAGGGCACTTCCAGTCTAGGGAATATACCTTGGGAAAACTGAAAATCAATAAGACAGAGCCACCCCAAAATTTAGGGCTGCACTGCTTACAAGGACCTCAACTTGGTACACCTTAAATATCCCAGGAAATATAAAAATAGTTCAAAAAATTGTGGTACCTACGTACGATGGAATATCCCTCAGCAATGAAATCAATGTCATAAGACCAGTAGCAGCAAAATGGTTGGATTCAGGTACGATGATTCTAAGTGAAATAAGTCACACAGAAAAAGAAACTTATCATAAGATATCACTTATGGAGATCCTGTAAACATGGCTACACTTGAACTGATTTAGGAAAGAGAACAGTGTCTCACATTTAGAAAACACACTTATGCCTGCTTAAGGGGGAAGGAGAGGTGGGGTGATGCATAAAACCAGAGTTTGATATAAGCACAGGTACCGTTCCAAAAACCAACTATGGAATAGACAAGACCTACACCTTCCTCAGTGAAAGGGACTCAAAACCCCATATTTCCCGCAGAGGAATATATCTGACTAGTAAGAATCTTAAAACCTATTTAATGATATGTCTCCGTAAGGGAATCAAGTGTGTCTAGACTGGCATAAACATGGCAGCGAGAATCAGCCCAAACCCACTATAAAAAGGAATTTCTAAAACAAAACAAAAAAACTGGGAAATTCTTTACAATTCCTTCAGGGTCTCTGATGAAACCTGGAATGACCCTATCTACAACGACAGATGGATGTGGCATAAGGCTGGACACTTGGGATTGAGAGGATTGGTGAGATTTGGTGAGCAAATGCAGACCCTTTAAAGCAATAATGCATGGCACCCATTCCATGGGTCCCAACTCTCCAGGTTGAAGGGAATATTACTACAGCTATAACATGTACGGGAAACCTAGAGAACGGACACACTGTGAATACGAAAGGTATCTAAAACTCAACGAATAATCCCTCTCCTGGTGCTCCGCTTTGACTTTACATCTGCTTTACTATCAACCTCCCAACTTGGAGAGACAGACCCTTTAACCTCCTGGTTCTCACAGGTTTCCAATTTGGCAGAGGATGAAAGGGAAGAGGGAGAACCAATGAGAGAGTAGCTGTTAGGCATTTGGACGGGCACATAGCACTCTAACTTCCCGGCAGGAAGAAGAATTAACCAAAGTCTCAGCCACCCACCGGGAACCAGCATTGTTCCTGAACCAAAATTTTGGACTTACGGTCAGCTCACCAAAAACGAGTTGAAAAATGGAGCTCAAGGGCACAGCAATTCACAAACTGGCGTTGTAATAAAGGACAACTGTCGTCCAAAAATCTGTTGAGGGAAGGCAACGAGCCGGACTTGAAAGTGAGGCAGAATAGCAGGACACAGATTTCAAGAGGTACGTTGGAATCGCCTTTAAAGCACAGGAAGAGGGGCACAACTTCGACAATGATGCACTTGGTCAAAAAGGGCGTATGCGTTTTCTCCTGAATATATTCAGGAGAAAACGCATACGCCCTTTTTGGCCAAGCAAGCAAGCGGGCAATGCAAATCTGCACTACAAAGAAGTATCACTTCCCACCAGTCAAAACGGACATCCACAAAATGTGTAAAAACCAGAAAGGCAAGACAGGCCCTGGAGAACAGGGAGCCTTGTTATGCTGATGGGCGGGATGTAAATTGCCAACTGCCTCTCTGGAGGAGTACATTGTGTTCCCTAAAACAAGTAAAGAACAGAGCTACAGAGCCAAGGGCACTTCCAGTCTAGGGAATATACCTTGGGGAAACTGAAAATCAATAAGACAGAGCCACCCCAAAATTTAGGGCTGCAGTGCTTACAAGGACCTCAACTTGGGTACACCTTAAATATCCCAGGAAATATAAAAATCGTTAAAAAATTGTGGTACCTACATACGATGGAATATCCCTCAGCCATGAAATCAATGTCATAAGACCAGTAGCAGCAAAATAGTTGGATTCAGGTACGATGATTCTAAGTGAAATAAGTCACACAGAAAAAGAAACTTATCATGAGATATCACTTATGGAGATCCTGTAAACATGGCTACACTTGAACTGAGTTAGGAAAGAGAACAGTGTCTGACATTTAGAAAACACTCTTATGCCTGCTTAAGGGGGAAGGAGAGGTGGGGTGATGCATAAAACCAGAGTTTGATATAAGCACAGGTACCGTTCCAAAAACCAACTATGGAATAGACAAGACATACACCTTCCTCAGTGAAAGGGACTCAAAACCGCATATTTCCCGCAGAGGAATATATCTGACTAGTGAGAATCTTAAAGCCTATGTATTGATATGCCTCTGTAAGGGAATCAAGTGTGTCCAGACTGGCATAAACATGGCAGCGAGAATCAGCTCAAACCCACTATAAAAAGGAATTTCAAAAACAAAACAAAAAAACTGGGAAATTCTTTACAATTCCTTCAGGGTCTCTGATGAAACCTGGAATGACCCTATGTACAACGACAGCTGGATGTGGCATAAGGCTGGACACTTGGGAATGAGAGGTTTGGTGAGATTGGTGAACAAATGCAGACCCTTTAAAGCAATAGTGCATGGCACCCATTCCATGGGTCCCAACTCTCTAGGTTGAAGGGAATATTACTGCAGCTATAACATGTACGGGAAACCTAGAGAACGGTCACACTGTGAATACGAATGGTTTCTAAAACTCAACGAATAGTCCCTCTCCTGGTGCTCCGGTTTGACTTTCCATCTGCTTTACTATCAACCTCCCAACTTGGAGAGACAGCCCCTTTAACCTCCTGGTTCGCACAGGTTGCCAATTTGGCAGAGGATGAAAGGGAAGAGGGAGAACCAATGAGAGAGTAGCTGTTAGGCATTTGGACGGGCACATATCACTCTAACTTCCAGGCAGGAAGAAGAATTAACCAAAGTCTCAGCCCCCCACCGGGAACCAGCATAGGTCCTGAACCAAAATTTTGGACGTGCGGTCAGCTCACCAAAAACGAGTTGAAAAATGGAGATCAGGGGCACAGCAATTCACAAACTGGCCGAGTAATAAAGGACAACTATCGTCCAAAAATCTGTTGAGGGAAGGCAACGAGGCGGCCTTGAAAGCGAGGCAGAATAGCAGGAAACAGATTTCAAGAGGTACGTTGGAATCGCCTTTAAAGCACAGGAAGAGGGGCACAACTTCGACAATGATGCACTTGGCCAAAATGGGCGTATGCGTTTTCTCCTGAATATATTCAGGAGAAAACGCATATGCCGTTTTTGGCCAAGCAAGCAAGCGGGCAATGCAAATCAGCACTAAAATGAAGTATCACTTCCCACAGGTCAAAAGGGACATCCACAAAATGTGTAAAAACCAGAAAGGGAAGACAGGCCCTGGAGAACAGGGAGCCTTGTTATGCTGACGGGCCGGATGTAAATTGCCAACTGCCTCTCTGGAGGAGTTCATTGTGTTCCATAAAACAAGTAAAGAACAGAGGTACAGAGCCAAGGGCACTTCAATTCTAGGGAATATACCTTGGGAAATCTGAAAATCAATAAGACAGAGCCACCGCAAAATTTAGGGCTGCACTGCTTACAAGGACCTCAACTTGGGTACACCTTAAATATCCCAGGAAATATAAAAATGGTTCAAAAAATTGTGGTACTTACGTACGATGGAATATCCCTCAGCCATGAAATCAATGTCATAAGACCAGTAGCAGCAAAATGGGTGGATTCAGGTTCGGTGATTCTAAGTGAAATAAGTCACACAGAAAAAGAAACTTATCATAAGATATCACTTATGAAGATCCTGTAAACATGGCTACAATTGAACTGAGTTAGGAAAGAGAACAGTGTCTCATATTTAGAAAACACTCTTATGCCTGCTTAAGGGGGAAGGAGAGGTGGGGTGATGCATAAAACCAGAGTTTGATATAAGCACACGTACCGTTCCAAAAACCAACTATGGAATAGACAAGACCTACACCTTCCTCAGTGAAAGGGACTCAAAACACCATATTTCCCGCAGAGGAATATATCTGACTAGTAAGAATCTTAAAACCTATGTATTGATATGTATCCGTAAGGGAATCAAGTGTGTCTAGACTGGCATAAACATGGCAGCGGGAATCAGCTCAAGCCCACTATAAAAAGGAATTTCAAAAACAAAACAAAAAAACTGGGAAATTCTTTACAATTCCTTCAGGGTCTCTGATGAACCCTGGAATGACCCTATCTACAACGACAGCTGGATGTGGCATAAGGAGGGACACTTGGGACTGAGACGATTGGTGAGATTGGGTGAGCAAATTCAGACACTTTAAAGCACAAATGCCTGGCACCCATTCCATGGGTCCCAACTCTCCAGGTTGAAGGGAATATTACTACAGCTATAACATGTACGGGAAACTTAGAGAACGGACACACTGTGAATACGAAAGGTTTCTAAAACTCAAGGAATAGTCCCTCTCCTGGTGCTCTGGTTTCACTTTCCATCTGCTTTACTATCAACCTCCCAACTTGGAGAGACAGCCCCTTTAACCTCCTAGTTCGCACAGGTCTCCAATTTGTCAGAGGATGAAAGGGAAGAGGGAGAACCAATGAGAGAGTAGCTGTTAGGCATTTGGACAGGCACATATCACTGTAATTTCCAGGCAGGAAGAAGAATTAACCAAAGTCTCAGCCACCCACCGGGAACCAGTATAGGTCCTGAACCAAAATTTTGGACTTGCGGTCAGCTCACCAAAAACGAGTTGAAAAATGGAGCTCACGGGCACAGCAATTCACAAAGTGGCCGAGTAATAAAGGACAACTATCGTCCAAAAATATGTTGAGGAAAGGCAACGAGGCGGACTTGAAAGCGAGGCAGAATAGCAGGAAACAGATTTCAAGAGGTACGTTGGAATCGCCTTTAAAGCACAGGAAGATGGGCACAACTTCAACAATGATGCACTTGGCCAAAAAGGGCATATGCGTTTTCTCAGGAGAAAACGCATACGCCCATTTGGGCCAAGCAAGCCAGAGGGAAATGCAAATCTGCACTACAAAGAAGTATCAATTCCCACCGGTTAAAAGGGACATCCACAAAATGTGTAAAAACCAGAAAGGCAAGACAGGCCCTGGAGCACAGGGAGACTTGTTATGCTGATGGGCGGGATGTAAATTGCCAACTGCCTCTATGGAGGAGTGCATTGTGTTCCCTAAAACAAGTAAACAACAGAGCTACAGAGCCAAGGGCACTTCCAGTCTAGGGAATATACCTTGGGAAAACTGAAAATCAATAAGACAGAGCCACCCCAAAATTTAGGGCTGCACTGCTTACAAGGACCTCAACTTGGGTACACCTTAAATATCCCAGGAAATATAAAAATGGTTCAAAAATTGTGGTACTTACGTACGATGGAATATCCCTCAGCCATGAAATCAATGTCATAAGACCAGTAGCAGCAAAATGGGTGGATTCAGGTACGATGATTCTAAGTGAAATAAGTCACACAGAAAAAGAAACTTATCATAAGATATCACTTATGAAGATCCTGTAAACATGGCTACCCTTGAACTGAGTTAGGAAAGAGAACAGTGTCTCACATTTAGAAAACACTCTTATGCCTACTTAAGGGGGAAGGAGAGGTGGGTGATGCATAAAACCAGAGTTTGATATAAGCACAGGTACCGTTCCAAAAACCAACTATGGAATAGAAAAGACCTACACCTTCCTCAGTGAAAGGGACTCAAAACCCCATATTTCCCGCAGAGGAATATATCTGACTAGTAAGAATCTTAAAACCTATGTATTGATATGTCTCCGTAAGGGAATCAAGTGTGTCTAGACTGGCATAAACATGGCAGCGAGGATCAGCTCAAACCCACTATAAAAAGGAATTTCAAAAACAAAACAAAAAATCTGGGAAATTCTTTACAATTCCTTCAGGGTCTCTGATGAAAGCTGGAATGACCCTATCTACAACGACAGCTGGATGTGGCATAAGGCTGGACACTTGGGACTGAGAGGATTGGTGAGATTGGGTGAGAAAATGCAGACCCTTTAAAGCACAAATGCCTGGCACCCATTCCATGCGTAACAACTCTCCAGGTTAAAGGGAATATTACTACAGGTATAACATGTACGGGAAACCTAGAGAACGGACACACTGTGAATACGAAAGGTTTCTAAAACTCAACGAATAGTCCCTCGCCTGGTGCTCGGGTTTGACTTTCCATCTGCTTTACTATCAACCTCCCAACTTGGAGGGACAGCCCCTTTAACCTCCTGGTTGGCACAGGTTGCCAATTTGGCAGAGGAAGAAAGGGAAGAGGGAGAACCAATGAGAGAGTAGCTGTTAGGCATTTGGACGGGCACATATCACTCTAATTTCCCGGCAGGAAAAAGAATTAACCAAAGTCTCAGCCACCCACCGGGAACCAGCATAGGTCCTGAACCAAAATTTTGGACATGCGGTCTGCTCACAAAAAACGAGTTGAAAAATGGAGCTCAGGGGCACAGCAATTCACAAACTGGCCGAGTAATAAAGGACAACTATCGTCCAAAAATCTGTTAAGGGAGGGCAACGAGGCAGACTTGAAAGCGAGGCAGAATAGCAGGAAACAGATTTCAAGAGGTACGTTGGAATCGCCTTTAAGGCACAGGAAGAGGGGCACAACTTCGAAAATGATGCACATGGCAAAAAGGGCGTATGCGTTTTCTACTGAATATATTCAGGAGAAAACGCATACAACCTTTTTGGCCAAGCAAGCAAGCGGGCAATGCAAATCTGCACTTCAAAGAAGTATCACTTCCCACCGGTCAAAAGGGAAATCCACAAAATGTGTAAAAAACAGAAAGGCAAGACAGGCCCTGGAGAACAGGGAGCTTTGTTATGCTGATAGGCGGGATGTAAATTGCCAACTGCCTCTCTGGAGGAGTGCATTGTGTTCCCTAAAACAAGTAAACAACAGAGCTACAGAGCCAAGGGCACTTCCAGTCTAGGGAATATACCTTGGGAAAACTGAAAATCAATAAGACAGAGCCACCCCAAAATGTAGGGCTGCACTGCTTACAAGGACCTCAACTTGGGTACACCTTAAATATCCCAGGAAATATAAAAATGGTTCAAAAAATTGTGGTACTTACGTACGATGGAATATCCCTCAGCCATGAAATCAATGTCATAAGACCAGTAGCAGCAAAATGGGTGGATTCAGGTACGATGATTCTAAGTGAAATAAGTCACACAGAAAAAGAAACTTATCATAAGATATCACTTATGAAGATCCTGTAAACATGGCTACACTTGAACTGAGTTAGGAAAGAGAACAGTGTCTCACATTTAGAAAACACTCTTATACCTGCTTAAGGGGGAAGGAGAGGTGGGGTGATGCATAAAACCAGAGTTTGATATAAGCACAGGTACCGTTCCAAAAACCAACTATGGAATAGACAAGACCTACACCTTCCTCAGTGAAAGGGACTCAAAACCCCATATTTCCCGCAGAGGAATATATCTGACTAGTAAGAATCTTAAAACCTATGTATTGATATGTCTCCGTAAGGGAATCAAGTGTGTCTAGACTGGCATAAACATGGCAGCGAGAACCAGCTCAAACCCACTATAAAAAGGAATTTCAAAAACAAAACAAAAAAACTGAGAAATTCTTTACAATTCCTTCAGGGTCTCTGATGAAACCTGGAATGACCCTATCTAAAACGACAGCTGGATGTAGCATAAGGCTGGACACTAGGGACTGAAGAGGATTGGTGAGATTGGGTGAGGAAATGCAGACCCTTTAAAGCAATAATGCATGGCACCCATTCCATGGGTCCAAACTCTCCAGGTTGAAGGGAATATTACTACAGCTATAACATGTACGGGAAACCTAGAGAACGGACACACTCTGAATACGAAAGGTTTCTAAAACTCAACGAATAGTCCCTCTCCTGGTGCTCCGGTTTGACTTTCCATCTGCTTAACTATCAACCTCCCAACTTGGAGAGACAGCCCCTTTAACCTCCTGGTTCGCACAGGTTGCCAATTTGGCAGAGGATGAAAGGGAATAGGGAGAACCATTGAGAGAGTACCTGTTAGGCATTTGTACGGGCACATATCACTGTAATTTCCCGGCAGGAAGAAGAATTAACCAAAGTCTCAGCCACCCACCGGGAACCAGTATAAGTCCAGAACCAAAATTTTGGACTTGCGGTCAGCTCACCAAAAACGAGTTGAAAAACGGAGCTCAGGGGCACAGCAATTCACAAACTGGCCGAGTAATAAAGGACAACTATCGTCCAAAAATCTGTTGAGGGAAGGCAACGAGGCGGACTTTAAAGCGAGGCAGAATAGCAGGAAACAGATTTCAAGAGGTACGTTGGAATCGCCTTTAAAGCACAGGAAGAGGGGCACAACTTCAACAATGATGCACTTGGCCAAAAAGGGCATATGCGTTTTCTCAGGAGAAAACGCATACGCCCTTTTTGGCCAAGCAAGCAAGCGGGCAATGCAAATCTGCACTACAAAGAAGTATCACTTCCAACCGGTCGAAAGGGACATCCACAAAATGTGTAAAAACCAGAAAGGCAAGACAGGTCCTGGAGAACAGGGAGCCTTGTTATGCTGATGGGCGGGATGTAAATTGCCAACTGCCTCTCTGGAGGAGTGCATTGTGTTCCCTAAAACAAATAAACAACAGAGCTACAGAGCCAAGGGCACTTCCAGTCTAGGGAATATACCTTGGGAAAACTGAAAATCAATAAGACAGAGCCACACCAAAATTTAGGGCTGCACTGCTTATAAGGACCTCAACTTGGGTACACCTTAAATATCCCAGGAAATATAAAAATTGTTCAAAAAATTGTGGTACTTACGTACGATGAAATATCCCTCAGCCATAAAATCAATGACATAAGACCAGTAGCAGCAAAATGGGTGGATTCAGGTACGATGATTCTAAGTGAAATAAGTCACACAGAAAAAGAAACTTATCAAAAGATATCACTTATGAAGATCCTGTAAACATGGCTACACTGGAACTGAGTTAAAAAAGAGAACAGTGTCTCACATTTAGAAAACACTCTTATGCCTGCTTAAGGGGGAAAGAGAGGTGGGGTGATGCATAAAACCAGAGTTTGATATAAGCACAGGTACCGTTCCAAAAACCAACTATGGAATAGACAAGACCTACACCTTCCTCAGTGAAAGGGACTCAAAACACCATATTGCCCGCAGAGGAATATATCTGACTAGTAAGAATCTTAAAACCTATATATTGATATGTCTCCGTAAGGGAATCAAGTGTGTCTAGACTGGCATAAACATGGCAGCGAGAATCAGCTCAAACCCACTATAAAAAGGAATTTCAAAAACAAAACAAAAAAACTGGGAAATTCTTTACAATTCCTTCAGGGTCTCTGATGAAACCTGGAATGACCCTATCTACAACGACAGCTGGATGTGGCATAAGGCTGGACACTTGGCACTGAGAGGATTGGTGAGATTGGGTGAACAAATGCAGACCCTTTAAAGCAATAATTCATGGCACCCATTCCATTGGTCCCAACTCTCCAGGTTGAAGGGAATATTACTACAGTTATAACATGTACGGGAAACCTAGAGAACGGACACACTGTGAATACGAAAGGTTTCTAAAACTCAACGAATAGTCCCTCTCCTGGTGCTCCGGTTTGACTTTCCATCTGCTTTACTATCAACCTCCCAACTTGGAGAGACAGCCCCTTTAACCTCCTGGTTCGCACACGTTGCCAATTTGGCAGAAGATGAAAGGGAAGAGGGAGAACCAATGAGAGAGTAGCTGTTAGGCATTTGGACGGGCACATATCACTGTAATTTCCCGGCAGGAAGAAGAATTAACCAAAGTCTCAGCCCCCCACCGGGAAACAGCATAGGTCCTGAACCAAAATTTTGGACATGCGGTCAGCTCACAAAAAATGAGTTGAAAAATGGATCTCAGGGGCCCAGCAATTCACAAACTGGCCGAGTAATAAAGGACAACTATCGTCCAAAAATCTGTTGAGGGAAGGCAACGAGGAGGACTTGAAAGCGAGGCAGAATAGCAGGAAACAGATTTCAAGAGGTATGTTGGAATCGCCTTTAAAGCACAGGAAGAGGGGCACAACTTCGACAATGATGCACTTGGCCAAAAAGGGCGTATGCGTTTTCTCCTGAATATATTCAGGAGAAAACGCATACGCCCTTTTTGGCCAAGCAAGCAAGCGGGCAATGCAAATCTGCACTACAAAGAAGTATCACTTCCCACCGGTCAAAAGGGATATCCACAAAATGTGTAAAAACCAGAAAGGCAAGACAGGCCCTGGAGAACAGGGAGCCTTGTTATGCTGAAGGGCGGGATGTATATTGCCAACTGCCTCTCTGGTGGAGTACATTGTGTTCCCTAAAACAAGTAAACAACAGAGCTACAGAGCCAAGGGCACTTCCAGTCTAGGGAATATACTTTGGGAAAACTGAAAATCAATAAGACAGAGCCACCCCAAAATTTAGGGTTGCACTGCTTACAAGGACCTCAACTTGGGTACACCTTAAATATACCAGAAAGTATAAAAATGGTTCAAAAAATTGTGGTACTTACGTACGATGAAATATCCCTCAGCCATGAAATCAATGTCATAATACCAGTAGCAGCAAAATGGGTGGATTCAGGTACGATGAGTCTAAGTGAAATAAGTCACAGAGAAAAAGAAACTTATCATAAGATATCACTTATGAAGATCCTGTAAACATGGCTACACTTGAACTGAGTTAGGAAAGAGAACAGTGTCTCACATTTAGAAAACACTCTTATGCCTGCTTAAGGGGGAAGGAGAGGTGGGGTGATGCATAAAACCAGAGTTTGATATAAGCACAGGTACCGTTCCAAGAACCAACTATGGAATAGACAAGACCTACACCTTCCTCAGTGAAAGGGATTCAAAACACCATATTTCCCGCAGAGGAATATATCTGACTAGTAAGAATCTTAAAACCTATGTATTGATATGTCTCCGTAAGGGAATCAAGTGTGTCTAGACTGGCATAAACTTGGCAGCGAGAATCAGCTCAAACCCACTATAAAAAGGAATTTCAAAAACAAAACAAAAAACTGAGAAATTCTTTCCAATTCCTTCAGGATCTCTGATGAAACCTGGAATGACCCTATCTACAATGACAGCTGGATGTGGCATAAGGCTGGACTCTTGGGACTGAGACGATTGGTGAGATAGGGTGAACAAATGCAGACCCTTTAAAGCAATAATGCATGGCACCCATTCCATGGGTCCCAACTCTCCAGGTTGAAGGGAATATTACTACAGTTATAACATGTACGGGAAACCTAGAGAACGGACACACTGTGAATACGAAAGGTTTCTAAAACTCAACGCATAGTCCCTCTCCGGGTGCTCCGGTTTGACTTTCCATCTGCTGTACTATCAACCTCCCAACTTGGAGAGACAGCCCCTTTAACCTACTGGTTCGCACAGGTTGCCAATTTGACAGAGGATGAATGGGAAGAGGGAGAACCAATGAGAGAGTAGCTGTTAGGCATTTGGACGGGCACATATCACTGTAATTTCCCGGCAGGAAGAAGAATTAACCAAAGTCTCAGCCCCCCACAGGGAAACAGTATAGGTCCTGAACCAAAATTTCGTACTTGCGGTCAGCTCACCAAACACGAGTTGAAAAATGGAGCTCAGGGGCACAGCAATTCACAAACTGGCCGAGTAATAAAGGACAACTATCGTCCAAAAATCTGTTGAGGGAAGGCAACGAGGCGGACTTGAAAGCGAGGCAGAATAGCAGGAAACAGATTTCAAGAGGTACGTTGGAATCGCCTTTAAAGCACAGGAAGAGGGGCACAACTTCGACAATGATGCACTTGGCCAAAAAGGGCGTATGGGTTTTCTCCTGAATATATTCAGGAGAAAACGCATACGCCCTTTTTGGCCAAGCAAGCAAGCGGGCAATGCAAATCTGCACTACAAAGAAGTATCACTTCCCACCGGTCAAAAGGGACATCCACAAAATGTGTAAAAAACAGAAAGGCAAGACAGGCCCTGGAGAACAGGGAGCCTTGTTATGCTGATGGGCGGGATGTAAATTGCCAACTGCCTCTCTGGAGAAGTGCATTGTGTTCCCTAAAACAAATAAACAACAGAGCTACAGAGCCAAGGGCACTTCCAGTCTAGGGAATATACCTTGGGAAAACTGAAAATCGATAAGACGGAGCCATCCCAAAATTTAAGGCTGAACTGCTTACAAGGACCTCAACTTGGGTACACTTTAAATATCCGAGGAAATATAAAAATGGTTCAAAAAATTGTGGTACCTACGTACGATGGAATATCCCTCAGCCATGAAATCAATGTCATAAGACCAGTAGCAGCAAAATGGGTGGATTCAGGTACGATGATTCTAAGTGAAATAAGTCACACAGAAAAAGAAACTTATCATGAGATATCACTTATGAAGATCCTGTAAACATGGCTACACTTGAACTGAGTTAGGAAAGAGAACAGTGTCTCACATTTAGAAAACACTCTTATGCCTGCTTAAGGGGGAAGGAGAGGTGGGGTGATGCATAAAACCAGAGTTTGATATAAGCACAGGTACCGTTCCAAAAACCAACTATGGAATAGACAAGACCTACACCTTCCTCAGTGAAAGGGGCTTGAGGCATCTGTGAGTAACTGTGAGCTGAGCCCCAGGCCAGCTGCTGCTGAACTTTTCCCACCCTTCCCAGGTAAAACACCTGAATATGTACAAGGGCTTGAAAGCTTAGAAGAAGGGCCGTAGAGCCACACCAGCGACAGCACGCAGGCCAACTTGTTGCCTGCAGGCTAGCCAGGATGGTCCTGTCCCTGGGCGCTCTTCTGGAAGCTTTCCATTGCCCTGCCTGAGATACGCCTCCTGTCCCTGACCCCACTGATTTTTTCCTTCCTCACCTCTGTCCGGAGAGAAATTCCAACGGAAGGTGTGGGTGATACATCTTCTTGTTTACACGTGGCATCCTGGCAACTCCTGCAGAAAGTCCAGCAGAGACCCACTCACACCGGGCCACCTACAAAGCCGTGGCCCCACACTCCCTCCCACCAGCACAGCCCCGAGACTGCTGACGAGTCAGAGAACATGGAGTCAGGCACAGCTTCAGGGGCTATTGCTGCCTGCAGCGCTGTTTATATTGACCTCAACCCAGGCACACCTGGGGAGGGCCGGCCAGCAGGGTCAGGCTACCCAGGTCAGCTAATCCTCAGCCCTCAGGGAATCACATTGTTGAAAATGGACCTCGCTAAGACAGAATAGAAGCCAAGGAATAAAAGGACACAATGCCATTTGCAGCACCGTAGGTGTGTCTAGAGGTAATCACGTGACCTGTAGTAAGTCAGACAATGAAAGACACATATCATATCATATATCTTATAGGTGTGACCAAAAAATGGATACCAGGGCAGATATTTCCACGGAGAAGGGCAATCACAGATTCATTAAACAAACTTATGGTTCAGCAATGGAAAGGTGTGAGGATTGGTTTCATTATGATATTGGGGTTAACAGACATATACAAACACAGGTGACATATATAATCACCAAAGACCTACAGAATACCAAGAGAAGACTACTCAACATTCTGTCATAAGGTACATGGGAAAAGGATCCCAGGAAGAACAGACATATGTATATGTGTAAAAGAACCACATCTTCCACACCTACAACAAGCCAAACATTGTAATCAAATTTGTTGTAATAAAAAATAAAAAAATAAATTAAAAACACGAACAAGAAGCAGTGAGACAAACTTGAGGGGCTTTCTCCTGGCACATTCCATTCTAAATTCCAATCTAGAACACAACATCCATTGAGGCTCTGTTGCCCCAGTAACCAGATTTGGTAAGGGAGAACTGCTGCCACCTTGTGGCCGTTTCACACAACAGCAGCTTTAATCCCAGCGCTAATGGTCAGTTGATATTCAAAATCATTGCAGGCCTGTAAATGACACCTGCCCTGAAAACAAATCCTGGGTTCATATATCGACCAAAAAATTCAAAGGACGTCCATATTTCAAAACGACAGTTTCAAAAGGCATATTTTACACACATTAGTGTTCTGCTTCTTTTTCTTTCTTTCTTTTTTTTTTTTAAAAACGGGAATGGCAAAAAGCATCCCTCACAATGGGCGAAAATATTTGCAAAGGAATCAATGGACAAAGGATTAATCTCCAATATATATAAAGAGCTCATGCAGCTTAATATTAAAAAAACACACAACGCAATACAAAAATGGGCAGAAGATCTAAAGAGACGTTACTTCAAAGAAGACACAGAGATGGCCAAGACGCACATGAAAAGCTGCTCAACATCACTAATTATTAGAGAAATGCAAATGAAAACTACAATGAGGTATCACCTCACGCCTGTTAGAATCGGCATCATCAGAAAATCTACAAACAACGAATTCTGGGGAGGGTGTGGACAAAAGGATCCCTCTTCCACTAGTGGTGGAAATGTAAATTGATACAGTCACGATGGAGAACAGTATGGAGTTTCCTTAAAAAAACTAGAAATAGAATTACCATATGATCCAGCAATCCCACTTCTGGGCATATACCCAGAGAAAACCATAAATCAAAAAGGCACATTCACCACAATGCTCATTTCAACACTATTTACGATAGCCAGGTAATGGAAGCAACCTAAATACTCACAGACAGATGAATGGATAAAGATGTGGTACATATATGAAATGGAATATTACTCAGCCATAAGAAGGAATGAAAGTGGGTCATTTGTAGAGACGTCGATGGATCCAGAGACTGTCATACAGAATGAAGTAAGTCAGAAAGAGACAAACAAATATTGTATATTAATGCATGTATGTGGAACCTAGAAAAATGGTACAGATGAACTGGTTTGCAGGGAAGAAATAGAGACACAGAGGTAGAGAACACACGTATGGACACCTAGTGTAGGAAGCCATGGGTTGGTGGTGGTGGGATGAGTTGGGAGATTGGGATTGACCTGTATACATGTATATGCATAAAATACATAACTAATAATAACCTGCTGTATAAAAAAATAAATAAAATTAAATTTCAAAATTTAAAAAAATAAAATTTAAAAATAAAACAGAAAAAAGTTCTTCCCTTCACACAGATGTATTTATATGAATGAATTATTTCCATGCTTATATCTATAAATACATAAAAGAGGAATAAAATTTAACTTGAACCAAAAAAGAAAAAAAAAAAACCTGAACCCACCAGTTATACAGAGGAAAACCCTATCAGGGCACTTGCTCCAGCGGTAAACAATTCTGAAATTGGTCAGAGGTGGGGAATCATCTCCCATACAGCCAGCAGCCCACTCCTATGCAAAGAGCGTCCTCATTGCAATGGTGGTGGCCATTCCGAGGCATCTGTGAGTAACCGTGACCTGAGCCACAGGCCAGATGCCTTTGAACTTTTCCCACCCTTCCGAGGTAAAACACCTGAATATGTACAAGGGCTTGAAAGCCTAGAGGAAGGGCCATGGAGCCACACCAGCGACAGCACGCAGGCCAACTTGATGCCTGCAGGCCAGCCAGGATGGTCCTGGTCCTGGGCGCTCTTCTGGAAGCTTTCCATTGCCCTGCCTGAGATACCCCTCCTGTCCCGGCCCCCACTGATTTTTTCCTTTCACCTCTGTCCAGAGAGAAATTCCAGCGGAAGGTATGGGTGCCACATCCTCTTCTTTACAGGTGGCAGCCTGGCAACTCCTGCAGAAAGTCCAGCAGAGACCCACTCACACAGGGCCACCCACAAAGCCGTGGCCCCTCACTCCCTCCCACCAGCACAGCCCCGAGACTGCTGACGGGGCAGAGAATATGGAGTCAGGCACAGCTTCAGGGGCTATTGCTGCCTGCAGCGCTGTTTATATTGACCTCAACCCAGGCACACCTGGGGAGGGCCGGCCGGCAGGGTCAGGCTACCCAGGTCAGCTAATCCTCAGCCCTCAGGGAACCACATTGTTGAAAATGGACCTCGCTAAGGCAGAATAGAAGCCAAGGAATAAAAGGACACAATGCCATTTGCAGCACCGTAGGTGTGTCTAGAGGTAATCACGTGACTTGTAGTAAGTCAGAAAGTGAAAGACACATATCATATCATATCTCTTATCGGTGTGACCGAAAAATGGATACCAGGGCAGATATTTCCATGGAGAAGGGAAATCACAGATTCATTCAACAAACTTATGGTTCACCAATGGAAAGGTGTGAGGATTGGTTTCATTATGATATTGGGGTTAACAGACATATACAAACACAGGTGACATATATAATCACCAAAGACCTACAGAATACCAAGAGAAGACTACTCAACATTCTGTCATAAGGTACATGGGAAAAGGATCCCAGGAAGAACAGACATATGTATATGTGTAAAAGAACCACATCTTCCACACCTACAACAAGCCAAACATTGTAATCAAATTTGCTGTAATAAAAAATAAAAAATTAAATTAAAAACACGAACAAGAAGTAGTGAAACAAACTTGAGGGGCTTTCTCCTGGCACATTCCATTCTGAATTCCAATCTAGAACACGACTCCATTGAGGCTCTGTTGCCCCAGTAACCAGATTTGGTAAGGGAGAACTGCTGCCACCTTGTGGCCGTTTCACACAACAGCAGCTTTAATCCCAGCGCTAATGGTCAGTTGACATTCAAAATCATTGCAGGCCTGTAAATGACACCTGCCCTGAAAACAAATCCTGGGTTCATATATCGACCAAAAAATTCAAAGGACGTCCATATTTCAAAACGACAGTTTCAAAAGGCATATTTTACACACATTAGTGTTCTGCTTCTTTTTCTTTCTTTCTTTTTTTGTTAAAAAAACGGGAATGGCAAAAAGCATCCCTCAGAATGGGCGAAAATATTTGCAAACGAATCAATGGACAAAGGTTTAATCTCCAATATATATAAAGAGCTCATGAAGCTTAATATTAAAACAACAAACAACCCAATACAAAAATGGGCAGAAGATCTAAAGAGACGTTACTTCAAAGAAGACACAGAGACGGCCAAGACGCACATGAAAAGCTGCTCAACATCACTAATTATTAGAGAAATGCAAATGAAAACTACAATGAGGTATCACCTCACGCCTGTTAGAATCGGCATCATCAGAAAATCTACAAACAACGAATTCTGGGGAGGGTGTGGACAAAAGGATCCCTCTTCCACTAGTGGTGGAAATGTAAATTGATACAGTCACGATGGAGAACAGTATGGAGTTTCCTTAAAAAAACTAGAAATAGAATTACCATATGATCCAGCAATCCCACTTCTGGGCATATACCCAGAGAAAACCATAAATCAAAAAGGCACATTCACCACAATGCTCATTTCAGAACTATTTACGATAGCCAGGTAATGGAAGCAACCTAAATACCCACAGACAGACGAATGGATAAAGATGTGGTACATATATAAAATGGAATATTACTCAGCCATAAGAAGGAATGAAACTGGGTCATTTGTAGAGACGTCGATGGATCTAGAGACTGTCATACAGAATGAAGTAAGTCAGAAAGAGACAAACAAATATTGTATATTAATGCATATACGTGGAACCTAGAAAAATGGAACAGATGAACTGGTTTGCAGGGAAGAAATAGAGACACAGAGGTAGAGAACACACGTATGGACACCAAGTGTGGGAGGCCATGGGCAGGTGGTGTTGAGATGAGTTGAGAGATTGGGATTGACCTGTATACATGTATATGCATAAAATACATAACTAATAATAACCTGCTGTATAAAAAAATAAATAAAATTAAATTTCAAAATTTTAAAAAATAAAATTTAAAAATAAAACAGAAAAAAGTTCTTCCCTTCACACAGATGTATTTATATGAATGAATTATTTCCATGCTTATATCTATAAATACATAAAAGAGGAATAAAATCTAACTTGAACCAAAAAAGAAAAAAACAAAAAACCTGAACCCACCAGTTATACAGAGGAAAACCCTATCAGGGCACTTGCTCCAGCGGTAAACAATTCTGAAATTGGTCAGAGGTGGGGAATCATCTCCCATACAGCCAGCAGCCCACTCCTATGCAAAGAGCGTCCTCATTGCAATGGTGGGGGCCATTCCGAGGCATCTGTGAGTAACCGTGACCTGAGCCACAGGCCAGATGCCTTTGAACTTTTCCCACCCTTCCGAGGTAAAACACCTGAATATGTACAAGGGCTTGAAAGCCTAGAGGAAGGGCCATGGAGCCACACCAGCGACAGCACGCAGGCCAACTTGATGCCTGCAGGCCAGCCAGGATGGTCCTGGTCCTGGGCGCTCTTCTGGAAGCTTTCCATTGCCCTGCCTGAGATACGCCTCCTGTCCCTGACCCCACTGATTTTTTCCTTCCTCACCTCTGTCCGGAGAGAAATTCCAACGGAAGGTGTGGGTGATACATCTTCTTGTTTACACGTGGCATCCTGGCAACTCCTGCAGAAAGTCCAGCAGAGACCCACTCACACCGGGCCACCTACAAAGCCGTGGCCCCACACTCCCTCCCACCAGCACAGCCCCGAGACTGCTGACGAGTCAGAGAACATGGAGTCAGGCACAGCTTCAGGGGCTATTGCTGCCTGCAGCGCTGTTTATATTGACCTCAACCCAGGCACACCTGGGGAGGGCCGGCCGGCAGGGTCAGGCTACCCAGGTCAGCTAATCCTCAGCCCTCAGGGAATCACATTGTTGAAAATGGACCTCGCTAAGACAGAATAGAAGCCAAGGAATAAAAGGACACAATGCCATTTGCAGCACCGTAGGTGTGTCTAGAGGTAATCACGTGACCTGTAGTAAATCAGACAATGAAAGACACATATCATATCATATCTCTTATAGGTGTGACCAAAAAATGGATACCAGGGCAGATATTTCCACGGAGAAGGGCAATCACAGATTCATTAAACAAACTTATGGTTCAGCAATGGAAAGGTGTGAGGATTGGTTTCATTATGATATTGGGGTTAACAGACATATACAAACACAGGTGACATATATAATCACCAAAGACCTACAGAATACCAAGAGAAGACTACTCAACATTCTGTCATAAGGTACATGGGAAAAGGATCCCAGGAAGAACAGACATATGTATATGTGTAAAAGAACCACATCTTCCACACCTACAACAAGCCAAACATTGTAATCAAATTTGCTGTAATAAAAAATAAAAAATTAAATTAAAAACACGAACAAGAAGTAGTGAAACAAACTTGAGGGGCTTTCTCCTGGCACATTCCATTCTGAATTCCAATCTAGAACACGACTTCCATTGAGGCTCTGTTGCCCCAGTAACCAGATTTGGTAAGGGAGAACTGCTGCCACCTTGTGGCCGTTTCACACAACAGCAGCTTTAATCCCAGCGCTAATGGTCAGTTGATATTCAAAATCATTGCAGGCCTGTAAATGACACCTGCCCTGAAAACAAATCCTGGGTTCATATATCGACCAAAAAATTCAAAGGACGTCCATATTTCAAAACGACAGTTTCAAAAGGCATATTTTACACACATTAGTGTTCTGCTTCTTTTTCTTTCTTTCTTTTTTTGTTAAAAAAACGGGAATGGCAAAAAGCATCCCTCAGAATGGGCGAAAATATTTGCAAACGAATCAATGGACAAAGGTTTAATCTCCAATATATATAAAGAGCTCATGAAGCTTAATATTAAAACAACAAACAACCCAATACAAAAATGGGCAGAAGATCTAAAGAGACGTTTCTTCAAAGAAGACACAGAGACGGCCAAGACGCACATGAAAAGCTGCTCAACATCACTAATTATTAGAGAAATGCAAATCAAAACTACAATGAGGTATCACCTCACACCTGTTAGAATCGGCATCATCAGAAAATCTACAAACAACGAATTCTGGGGAGGGTGTGGACAAAAGGATCCCTCTTCCACTAGTGGTGGAAATGTAAATTGATACAGTCACGATGGAGAACAGTATGGAGTTTCCTTAAAAAAACTAGAAATATAATTACCATATGATCCAGCAATCCCACTTCTGGGCATATACCCAGAGAAAACCATAAATCAAAAAGGCACATTCACCACAATGCTCATTTCAGCACTATTTACGATAGCCAGGTAATGGAAGCAACCTAAATACCCACAGACAGACGAATGGATAAAGATGTGGTACATATATAAAATGGAATATTACTCAGCCATAAGAAGGAATGAAACTGGGTCATTTGTAGAGACGTCGATGGACCTAGAGACTGTCATACAGAATGAAGTAAGTCAGAAAGAGACAAACAAATATTGTATATTAATGCATATACGTGGAACCTAGAAAAATGGTACAGATGAACTGGTTTGCAGGGAAGAAATAGAGACACCGAGGTAGAGAACACACGTATGGACACCAAGTGTGGGAAGCCATGGGCAGGTGGTGTTGGGATGAGTTGGGAGATTGGGATTGACCTGTATACATGTATATGCATAAAATACATAACTAATAATAACCTGCTGTATAAAAAAATAAATAAAATTAAATTTCAAAATTTTAAAAAATAAAATTTAAAAATAAAACAGAAAAAAGTTCTTCCCTTCACACAGATGTATTTATATGAATGAATTATTTCCATGCTTATATCTATAAATACATAAAAGAGGAATAAAATCTAACTTGAACCAAAAAAGAAAAAAGAAAACCTGAACCCATGAGTTAGACAGAGGAAAACCCTATCAGGGCACTTGCTCCAGCGGTAAACAATTCTGAAATTGGTCAGAGGTGGGAAATCATCACCGATAGAGCCAGCAGCCAACTCCTATGCAAGGAGCGCCCTCATTGCAAAGCGGGGTGCCATGCCGAGGCATCTGTGAGTAACCGTGAGCTGAGCCCCAGGCCAGCTGCTGTTGAACTTTTCCCACCCTTCCCAGGTAAAACACCTGAATATGTACAAGGGCTTGAAAGCCTAGAGGAAGGGGCGTGGAGCCACACCAGCGACAGCACGCAGGCCAACTTGGTGCCTGCAGGCCAGCCAGGATGGTCCTGGCCCTGGGCGCTCTTCTGGAAGCTTTCCATTGCCCTGCCTGAGATACCCCTCCTGTCCCGGCCCCCACTGCGTTTTTCCTTCCTCACCTCTGTCCGGAGAGAAATTCCAGCGGAAGGTATGGGTGACACATCCTCTTCTTTACAGGTGGCAGCCTGGCAACTCCTGCAGAAAGTCCAGCAGAGACCCACTGACACTGGGCCACCCAAAAAGACGTGGCCCCTCACTCCCTCCCACCAGCACAGCCCCGAGACTGCTGACGGGGCAGAGAATATGGAGTAAGGCACAGCTTCAGGGGCTATTGCTGCCTGCAGCGCTGTTTATATTGACCTCAACCCAGGCACACCAGGGGAGGCCAGCCGGCAGGGTCAGGCTATCCAGGTCAGCTAAACCTCAGCCCTCAGGGAATCACATTGTTGAAAATGGACCTCGCTAAGGCAGAACAGAAGCCAAGGAATAAAAGGACACAATGCCATTTGCAGCACCGTCGGTGTGTCTAGAGGTAATCACGTGACTTGTAGTAAGTCAGAAAGTGAAAGACACATATCATATCTCTTATAGGTGTGACCGAAAAATGGAAACCAGGGCAGATATTTCCACGCAGAAGGGCAATCACAGATTCATTCAACAAACTTATGGTTCACCAATGGAAAGGTGTGAGGATTGGTTTCATTATGATATTGGGGTTAACAGACATATACAAACACAGGTGACATATATAATCACCAAAGACCTACAGAATACCAAGAGAAGACTACTCAACATTCTGTCATAAGGTACATGGGAAAAGGATTCCCAAGAAGAACAGACATATGTGTATGTGTAAAAGAACCACATCTTCCACACCTACAACAAGCCAAACATTGTAATCAAATTTGCTGTAATAAAAAATAAAAAAATTAAATTAAAAACACGAACAAGAAGTAGTGAGACAAACTTGAGGGGCTTTCTCCTGGCACATTCCATTCTAAATTCCAATCTAGAACACGACTTCCATTGAGGCTCTGTTGCCCCATTAACCAGATTTGGTAAGGGAGAACTGCTGCCACCTTGTGGCCGTTTCACACAACAGCAGCTTTAATCCCAGCGCTAATGGTCAGTTGATATTCAAAATCATTGCAGGCCTGTAAATGACACCTGCCCTGAAAACAAATCCTGGGTTCACATAGCGACCAAAATTTTCAAAGGATGTCCATATTTCAAAACGACAGTTTCAAAAGACATATTTTACACACATTAGTGTTCTGCTTCTTTTTCTTTCTTTCTTTTTTTGTTAAAAAAACGGGAATGGCAAAAAGCATCCCTCAGAATGGGCGAAAATATTTGCAAAGGAATCAATGGACAAAGGATTAATCTCCAATATATATAAAGAGCTCATGCAGCTTAATATTAAAAAAACAAACAACCCAATACAAAAATGGGCAGAAGATCTAAAGAGACGTTACTTCAAAGAAGACACAGAGACGGCCAAGACGCACATGAAAAGCTGCTCAACATCACTAATTATTAGAGAAATGCAAATCAAAACTACAATGAGGTATCACCTCACACCTGTTAGAATCGGCATCATCAGAAAATCTACAAACAACGAATTCTGGGGAGGGTGTGGACAAAAGGATCCCTCTTCCACTAGTGGTGGAAATGTAAATTGATACAGTCACGATGGAGAACAGTATGGAGTTTCCTTAAAAAAACTAGAAATAGAATTACCATATGATCCAGCAATCCCACTTCTGGGCATATACCCAGAGAAAACCATAAATCAAAAAGGCACATTCACCACAATGCTCATTTCAGCACTATTTACGATAGCCAGGTAATGGAAGCAACCTAAATACCCACAGACAGACGAATGGATAAAGATGTGGTACATATATAAAATGGAATATTACTCAGCCATAAGAAGGAATGAAACTGGGTCATTTGTAGAGATGTCGATGGATCTAGAGACTGTCATACAGAATGAAGTAAGTCAGAAAGAGACAAACAAATATTGTATATTAATGCATATACGTGGAACCTAGAAAAATGGAACAGATGAACTGGTTTGCAGGGAAGAAATAGAGACAGCGAGGTAGAGAACACACGTATGGACACTAAGTGTGGGAAGCCATGGGCAGGTGGTGTTGGGATGAGTTGGGAGATTGGGATTGACCTGTATACATGTATATGCATAAAATACATAACTAATAATAACCTGCGGTATAAAAAAATAAATAAAATTAAATTTCAAAATTTTAAAAAATAAAATTTAAAAATAAAACAGAAAAAAGTTCTTCCCTTCACACAGATGTACTTATATGAATGAATTATTTCCATGCTTATATCTATAAATACATAAAAGAGGAATAAAATCTAACTTGAACCAAAAAAGAAAAAAGAAAACCTGAACCCACGAGTTAGACAGAGGAAAACCCTATCAGGGCACTTGCTCCAGCGGTAAACAATTCTGAAATTGGTCAGAGGTGGGAAATCATCACCGATAGAGCCAGCAGCCCACTCCTATGCAAGGAGCGTCCTCATTGCAAAGCGGGGTGCCATGCCGAGGCATCTGTGAGTAACCGTGAGCTGAGCCCCAGGCCAGCTGCTGTTGAACTTTTCCCACCCTTCCCAGGTAAAACACCTGAATATGTACAAGGGCTTGAAAGCCTAGAGGAAGGGGCGTGGAGCCACACCAGCGACAGCACGCAGGCCAACTTGGTGCCTGCAGGCCAGCCAGGATGGTCCTGGCCCTGGGTGCTCTTCTGGAAGCTTTCCATTGCCCTGCCTGAGATACCCCTCCTTTCCCGGCCCCCACTGCTTTTTCCTTCCTCACCTCTGTCCGGAGAGAAATTCCAGCGAAAGGTATGGGTGCCACATCCTCTTCTTTACAGGTGGAAGCCTGGCAACTACTGCAGAAAGTCCAGCAGAGACCCACTCACACCGGGCCACCCACAAAGCCGTGGCCCCTCACTCCCTCCCACCAGCACAGCCCCGAGACTGCTGACGGGGCAGAGAATATGGAGTCAGGCACAGCTTCAGGGTCTATTGCTGCCTGCTGCGCTGGTTATATTGACCTCAACCCAGGCACACCTGGGGAGGGCCGGCCAGCAGGGTCAGGCTACCCAGGTCAGCTAATCTTCAGCCCTCAGGGAATCACATTGTTGAAAATGGACCTCGCTAACGCAGAATAGAAGCCAAGGAAAAAAAAGACACAATGCCATTTGCAGCACTGTAGGTGTGTCTAGAGGTAATCACGTGACTTGTAGTAAGTCAGAAAGTGAAAGACACATATCATATCATATCTCTTATAGTTGTGACCGAAAAATGGATACCAGGGCAGATATTTCCACGGAGAAGGGCAATAACAGATTCATACAACAAACTTATGGTTCTCCAATGGAAAGGTGTGAGGATTGCTTTCATTATGATATTGGGGTTAACAGACATATACAAACACAGGTGACATATATAATCACCGAAGACCTACAGAATACCAGAAGACTACTCAACATTCTGTCATAAGGTACATGGGAAAAGGATCCCAGGAAGAACAGACATATGTATATGTGTAAAAGAACCACATCTTCCACACCTACAACAAGCCAAACATTGTAATCAAATTTGCTGTAATAAAAAATAAAAAATTAAATTAAAAACACGAACAAGAAGTAGTGAGACAAACTTGAGGGGCTTTCTCCTGGCACATTCCATTCTAAATTCCAATCTAGAACACGACTTCCATTGAGGCTCTGTTGCCCCAGTAACCAGATTTGGTAAGGGAGAACTGCTGCCACTTTGTGGCCGTTTCACACAACAGCAGCTTTAATCCCAGCGCTAATGGTCAGTTGATATTAAAAATCATTGCAGGCCTGTAAATAACACCTGCCCTGAAAACAAATCCTGGGTTCACATAGCGACCAAAAAATTCAAAGGATGTCCATATTTGAAAACGACAGTTTCAAAAGGCATATTTTACACACATTAGTGTTCTGCTTCTTTTTCTTTCTTTCTTTTTTTGTTAAAAAAACGGGAATGGCAAAAAGCATCCCTCAGAATGGGCGAAAATATTTGCAAACGAATCAATGGACAAACGTTTAATCTCCAATATATATAAAGAGCTCATGCAGCTAAATATTAAGACAACAAAAAACCCAATACAAAAATGGGCAGAAGATCTAAAGAGACGCTTCTTCAAAGAAGACACAGAGATGGCCAAGACACACATGAAAAGCTGCTCAACATCACTAATTATTAGAGAAATGCAAATCAAAACTACAATGAGGTATCACCTCACACCTGTTAGAATCGGCATCATCAGAAAATCTACAAACAACGAATTCTGGGGAGGGTGTGGACAAAAGGATCCCTCTTCCACTAGTGGTGGAAATGTAAATTGATACAGTCACGATGGAGAACAGTATGGAGTTTCCTTAAAAAAACTAGAAATAGAATTACCATATGATCCAGCAATCCCACTTCATGGCATATACCCAGAGAAAACCATAAATCAAAAAGGCACATTCACCACAATGCTCATTTCAGCACTATTTACAATAGCCAGTTAATGGAAGCAACCTAAATACCCACTGACAGACGAATGGATAAAGATGTGGTACATATATAAAATGGAATATTACTCAGCCATAAGAAGGAATGAAACTGGGTCATTTGTAGAGACGTCGATGGATCTAGAGACTGTCATACAGAATGAAGTAAGTCAGAAAGAGAAAAACAAATATTGTATATTAATGCATATATGTGGAACCTAGAAAAATGGTACAGATGAACTGGTTTGCAGGGAAGAAATAGAGACACAGAGGTAGAGAACACATGTATGGACACCAAGTGTGGGAAGCCATGGGGTGGTGGTGGTGGGATGAGTTGGGAGATTGGGATTGACCTGTATACATGTATATGCATAAAATACATAACTAATAATAACCTGCTGTATAAAAAAATAAATGAAATTAAATTTCAAAATTTAAAAAAATAAAATTTAAAAATAAAACAGAAAAAAGTTCTTCCCTTCACACAGATGTATTTATATGAATGAATTATTTCCATGCTTATATCTATAAATACATAAAAGAGGAATAAAATCTAACTTGAACCAAAAAAGAAAAAAAAAACCTGAACCCACGAGTTAGACAGAGGAAAACCCTATCAGGGCACTTGCTCCAGTGGTAAACAATTCTGAAATTGGTCAGAGGTGGGGAATTATCTCCCATAGAGCAAGCAGCCCACTTCTACGCAAGGAGCGTCCTCATTTCAAAGCTGGGGGCCATGCCGAGGCATCTGTGTGTAACGGTGAGCTGAGCAGCAGGCCAGCTGCTGTTGAACTTTTCCCACACTTCCCAGGTAAAACACCTGAATATGTACAATGGCTTGAAAGCCTAGAGGAAGGGCCGTGGAGCCACACCAGCGACAGCAGGCAGGCCAACTTGGTGCCTGCAGGCCAGCCAGGATGGTCCTGGCCCTGGGCGCTCTTCTGGAAGCTTTCCATTGCCCTGCCTGAGATACCCCTCCTGTCCCAGCACCCACTGCTTTTTTCCTTCCTCAGCTATGTCCGGAGAGAAATTTCAGCGGAAGGTATGGGTGACACATCCTCTTCTTTACAGGTGGCAGCCTGGCAACTCCTGCAGAAAGTCCAGCAGAGACCGACTCACACCAGGCCACCCACAAAGCCGTGGCCCCTCACTCCCTCCCACCAGCACAGCCCCGAGACTGCTGACGGGGCAGAGAATATGGAGTCAGGCACAGCTTCAGGGGCTATGGCTGCCTGCAGCGCTGTTTATATTGACCTCAACCCAGGCACACCTGGGGAGGGCCGGCCGGCAGGGTCAGGCTACCCAGGTCAGCTAATCCTCAGCCCTCAGGGAATCACATTGTTGAAAATGGACCTCGCTAAGGCAGAATAGAAGCCAAGGAATAAAAGGACACAATGCCATTTGCAGCACCGTAGGTGTGTCTAGAGGTAATCATGTGACTTGTAGTAAGTCCGAAAGTGAAAGACACATATCATATCATATCTCTTATAGGTGTGACCGAAAAATGGATACCAGGGCAGATATTTCCAAGGAGAAGGGCAATCACAGGTTCATTAAACAAACTAATGGTTCACCAATGGAAAGGTGTGAGGATTGGTTTCATTTTGATATTGGGGTTAACAGACATATACAAACACAGGTGACATATATAATCACCAAAGACCTACAGAATACCAAGAGAAGACTACTCAACATTCTGTCATAAGGTACATGGGAAAAGGATCCCAGGAAGAACAGACATATGTATATGTGTAAAAGAACCACATCTTCCACACCTACAACAAGCCAAACATTGTAATCAAATTTGCTGTAATGAAAAATAAAAAATTAAACTAAAAACACGAACAAGAAGTAGTGAGACAAACTTGAGGGGCTTTCTCCTGGTACATTCCATTCTACATTCCAATCTAGAACACGACTTCCATTGAGGCTCTGTTGCCCCAATAACCAGATTTTGTATGGGAGAACTGCTGCCACATTGTGGCCTTTTCACAAAACAGCAGCTTTAATCCCAGCGCTAATGGTCAGTTGATATTCAAAATCATTGCAGGCCTGTAAATGACACCTGCCCTGAAAACAAATCCTGGGTTCATATATCGACCAAAAAATTCAAAGGACGTCCATATTTCAAAACGACAGTTTCAAAAGGCATATTTTACACACATTAGTGTTCTGCTTCTTTTTTTTTCTTTTTTTGTTAAAAAAACGGGAATGGCAAAAAGCATCCCTCAGAATGGGCGAAAATATTTGCAAACGAATCAATGGACAAAGGTTTAATCTCCAATATATATAAAGAGCTCATGCAGCTTAATATTAAAAAAACAAACAACCCAATACAAAATTGGGCAGAAGATCTAAAGAGACGTTTCTTCAAAGAAGACACAGAAATGGCCAAGACGCACATGAAAAGCTGCTCAACATCACTAATTATTAGAGAAATGCAAATCAAAACTACAATGAGGTATCACCTCACACCTGTTAGAATCGGCATCATCAGAAAATCTACAAACAACAAATTCTGGGGAGGGTGTGGACAAAAGGATCCCTCTTCCACTAGTGGTGGAAATGTAAATTGATACAGTCACGATGGAGAACAGTATGGAGTTTCCTTAAAAAAACTAGAAATAGAATTACCATATGATCCAGCAATCCCACTTCTGGGCATATACCCAGAGAAAACCATAAATCAAAAAGGCACATTCACCACAATGCTCATTTCAGCACTACTTACAATAGCCAGGTAATGGAAGCAACCTAAATACCCTCAGACAGACGATTGGATAAAGATGTGGTACATATATAAAATGGAATATTACTCAGCCATAAGAAGGAATGAAACTGGGTCATTTGTAGAGACGTCGATTGATCTAGAGACTGTCATACAGAATGAAGTAAGTCAGAAAGAGAAAAACAAATATTGTATATTAATGCATATATGTGGAACCTAGAAAAATGGTACAGATGAACTGGTTTGCAGGGAAGAAATAGAGACACAGAGGTAGAGAACACGTATGGACACCAAGTGTGGGAAGCCATGGGGTGGTGTTGGTGGCATATGTTGGGAGATTGGGATTGACCTATATACATGTATATGCATAAAATACATAACTAATAATAACCTGCTGTATAAAAATATAAATAAAATTAAATTTTAAATTTAAAAAAATAAAATTTAAAAATAAAGGAGAAAAAAGTTCTTCCCTTCACACAGATGTATTTATATGAATGAATTATTTCCATGCTTATATCAATAAATACATAAAAGAGGAATAAAATCTAACTTGAACCAAAAAAGGAAAAAAAACCTGAACCCACCAGTTATACAGAGGAAAACCCTATCAGGGCACTTGCTCCAGCGGTAAACAATTCTGAAATTGGTCAGAGGTGGGGAATCATCTCCCATACAGCCAGCAGCCCACCCCCCAAGCAAGGAGGGTCCTCATTGTAAAGCTGGGGGACCGTTCCAAGGCATCTGTGAGTAAACGTGAGCTGAGCCCCAGTCCTGCTGCAGCTGAACTCTTCCCACCCTTTCCAGGTAAAACACCTGAATATGTACAAGAACTTGCAAACTTAGAGGAAGGGCTGTGGAGCCACACCAGCGACAGCACACAGGCCGACTTGGTGCCTGCAGGCCAGTCAGGATGGTCCTGGCCCCAGATGCTCTTCTGGAAGCTTTCCATTTCCCTGCCTGAGATACCCCTCCTGCCACGGCCCCCACTGCTTTTTTACTTCCTCACCTCTGCCTGGGGAGAAATTCCAGCGGCAGGTATCGGTGACACATCCTCTTCTTTAGCAGGTCGCAGCCTGGCAACTCCTGCAGAAAGTCCAGCAGAGCCCCACTCACACTGGGCCACCCACAAAGCCACGGCCCCTCACTCCCTCCCACCAGCACAGCCCCGGCACTGCCTACGGGGCAGAGAATATGGCGTCAGTCTCAGCTACAAGGGCTGTCGCTCACTGGAGAGCTGTTTATATTGCCCTCAACCCAGGCACACCTGTGGAGGGCTGGCAGGCAATTTCAGGCTACCAAAATCAGCCAATCCTCACCCCTCAGGGGCTCACAGTTGCAGAAAATGAAACTTGCTAAACGGGCCAGGCCCTAGGAACAGGTGTGGGCTCTTGAGAGTCAGGATAGACAAGGGGCTGCAGCTGCGGCTTGTTTTCTTATCATTTTATCTGGTCCATGAGTGGAAAACAACTTCAAGAAGACACTCTCCTAATGAGAGGAACCCAGGAGTCAGGGAGAGGAGTGATGGTGGGTGGAGACAGAGGCCTGGTGCCCTGGCTGCAGTGGAAGTGTCTGGAAGACCAGGCAGAAAGAGCCTGCAGAGAGTGATAGCCATGGTCACAGACCTGTCAGAGCTGCTGTTTGTTAGTTCAAGTCCTGCTCTGAGGTATTCTGTGTCAGCTGTGAGCGACAGGTGAGCTGGGGGTTCTCTGCAAGGTGGGCTATGTGCACAGTTCCTGTATGTCCAGCCCTGCTGGGGTACCTGCCCAGGGGAGCTCCGTATCCTGGGAAGGGACTGAGTAGGAGAGCCCCATGGGCTGCTGGGTAGCTGCAGAGGTGAGCTCCATACCCTGGGAGGGACTTGACCACGAGAGCCCCGTGGGCTGTGGGGTAGGGGTGCAGCCAAGGTGAGCTCCATATCCTGGGATTGGCCTGACCACGAGAGCCCCATGGGCTGCTGGAGACCTGGTAAAGGATATCAGGACAGTCAGTGAAGCCACCGAGGATATACATCCAGTAGCTCCTATTTCCTACACCCTGCTGGTCATTCTACCTTCCACCAGGCCATGGCATTCTGTATTACACTTCAATGATGCCTTCTTCTGTATTCCATTCATCTCAGAGTCACAAGAATTTTTGGCTTGTGAGTGGCAGGACACAACATGCAACAAAAGCAATAATGCTGGGCCGTCCTGCCCCAATGGTTCAAAAATCCCCACACCATCATTGGGGAAATGTCCTCTAAAGACCTAAAAGTTCAACCTCTGTAAAAGGGAACCCTCCTTCAATATGCAGATGACATTCTGATCGCCAGGCCTACTAAAGATGCCTCTGAACTACCTAGCCAAGAAAGGATAGAAGGTGTCCAAGAAAAACGCTCAAATATCCCAGGCTAAGGTGACATGCCTGGGCTTCATTCTCACAGATATTCGGAGAAACGCATCCCAGGATAGGGAAGAAGTCATTTGCAGCCTTACCTCTTCTAAAACTAGAAGGTAGCTTAGGGGTTCCTGGGGAGGCCAAGGTTTTCTGCATCTGGATCCCTAACTACAGTGTAATAGCTGGGCCTCTACATGAAACACTGACACAAAAAGATGATGATCCTTTTGAATAGAATCCAGAAGCAGCCTTTCAAGAATGGAAAGAGCAGTCAATACAGACCCTTGCCCAGGAACTCCCTAATTTAGCTAAACCCTTTGACCTTTACATACCCGGTCAAAGGTTAATCGCCCTTGGAGCCTTAGTGCAAAAACTGGGACCACTTGAAATGGAGCAACACAAGAATGCCCTTCAGGTATGATAAACTATGGTCACCAAGGGCTTTGCCCACCGACTCATCAGGCCAGGATACTGGGGTATCTAAAAAGCTGGAAATCAGCAGCCCGCAAGGCCAGCTCCCTCCTAAGGGAAAAGGACCCCACGTGGTGATCCTAACCACCCATCATGCCCTGAAGTTGCAGGGGTCGCTCTGTGGACACACTGACCTCGAGTGAGGAGGCCCTCCAACTCCAACCTCCAGAGAGATAAACGGGGGCAACGGGCCCCCAGGATGACTTGTGTGACCATCACTTGACCTGGAGTTTCTCTCAGAAAACAACAAGACTGTGCCCCGAAAGAGCAGACTACTGCTTGCAGGACTTACTGCACCCAGAGGGGAGCTAATAAGCTTGGCGGGGGAAACGTATATCACGCTTTCACCATAGAAAACCCTACAGACACCGCGGTGATGGTGGCCAATATGACCGGCTGGACTGCTGGCTACTTCTAAAGGCCATTGACTCAGTGGACGTCATGGTCCTGGATCACCACTGACCCTGGACTGTCTGGGAGTTGCGCGGGCATGGCTCTGACACATGGTGCTGTTTGTACATTAATTCAGGGACCTAATTAAAGAAAGCACAGACTACTGGTCAGAGCATCTAGTCTGGCAAAAACTGTCAGCCTAAGGTCGCCGAACATATGTGGGGTGGGGTGAAACCTGCCACCGCAGCATCTCTGTGCCTCTCTTTCCTGGACCCTTAAAGGTCATTAGAATCTGTAACACTTCCAATGCTGGTGCTCAGGCGGACGAGAAGTGAGGCAGGAGGCCTTGGGACAATCAACCTCACCAGGAGGCTGGTGGGGAGACGATTTGCCCCTCCCCCCATGTATCAGGGCTCCCACCACAGCATGAAGCAGTTACAAAAGAGGGGTCTGCACCCTCAACACCCCAAGAATAAGGAACGGAACAAAAAGCAGAGGAGGTGTTCGTCTCCGGCAACGTTCATTAAAAATTCCTGGGAGATAAAAAGAGAATCTGGGCAATAAAATAAAGTCTAACCTGTTTTTCCTTTGTGCTTTGTCTAATTTCACGTGCTCCTAGGGTTCCGCATGCAGAGGTCCCACACCCGGCTCTTCAGACCCGATTTCCTAGTGCAGAATGGCTGGGTCGACACCTCAGCTAGCGGGGTCCCATGCAGACTCCGCGGCATACAGCCTGAGCTGCAGCCAACGCAGCCCTCGAGAGCTCCATCCCCTCCCTCTCACTGACGCTGCCGGGGACCCTACACAGCAGCCCAGCCCACAGCCCATGGGGGAGTGCACGCTCTCACCTCTCCATTCTGTTTTCAAAATAATGTTTCCTTTGCTTCTGAACCAAACTCAGTCTTGATCTGTTGGCTCCAATGACACTGGGCACGGGGACTCCTGTTGGGGTCCACTCTGGAGGATCAGTAACAGAAATTGAGAACATTGTAACTTCAATGAACAGATGTGTGAGCCAAACTGTAGTTAACATAGAGCAGTGTATAATGCTCGGGTAAAATAAGATGTTTCTAAGACTTACATTTGATATTTCCATCACTTTCCTATAAGCAAGTTCAGTGAAGACGTCTGTCTTATTTGTCAGGTCAACATTAGAGAAATGAAGTGATTTATTTCCATGGATGTACATCGAATACTCTTGGCTGAAGCTTCAATCTTGTTTTGAATGCTTTTCCATTGAAAATGATACCTCTCTTTCAGCTCCCCCATTTCTGAGAAGTATAAAACCTTATAATTTATTATTACCAAAGGGGAAAGGTAGGAGAAGGGATAAATTAACAGTTTGGGATTAACACATACACACTGCTATGTATAAAATAGATCATCAACAAGGAACTACTGTATAGCACAGGGAACTACACTGAATATTTTGCAATAACCTATAAGGGGAAATAATCTGAAAAAGAATAGATATTTTTATTGACATCATCTATCAATGACAGATAAAATGTAACCTAAGCAAGGCCGATGGTGAGCGCTTCTGACCCTGAAGATTTCAGTCATCTAAAGTTTGGGCTCTGCCTATTTCCCAAGGCCCTTAAAGGACATACGTGTAGCCGTAGCTTAAAAATTCCCCAGTTTGGGGTTCGGGGAGGCACTGATTTGGAAAAATCCCTGGTGTTCTCCTTACATGCACGGGACCCTTCCTACAGCTAAAACATGCCTGTCACACCTAGAGGATGGTACACCGTTTTATTGGAAAGAGTTTGGAAAAGGCACCTCATCTCCTCATCACCTGGTGCTCGGGTTCAACCCTCCAGCATCTTTCCTAACAATCTCCTCACTTGGGGATATCAGCACCGTCAACATCCTGTTGCACACAGTTTGGAATTTGTCCAGAGGATGAAGCGGAAGGATGAGAAAAATTTAGAGACAAGTCTTAGGTGTTCGGACAGGCACATGCCACTCTAATTTCCAATCCAGAAGACAAATTCATCAAAGGCTAGAATTGCCCACGGAAACAGAATAGGGCTAGAGGAAATCCCGCTGTTTTGTGTCCAGTTTCCAAAAACACAAGTTGAAAAATGGAACTCAGGGGCACTAAAATTCATGAAACTGCAGAGTTGAAAATATCTATCGTCGAAAAATGTCTTGAGGTAAGTCACAGAAAAGGACTTGTAAGCAAGGGAGAGTGGCAGGAAACAGATTTGAATAGGTAGAAAGGACTCCCCATTAAAGCACAAGAAAAGGGGCTGAACATCGCCAATGATGCAGTTGGCCAAAAAGGGTGTATGCATTTTTTCTGAATATATTCAAGTAAAGGCCATACACACTTTTTATCCAACCAAACAGGTGGGCACTGGAAATCAATAACACAAAATGTATCACTTCACATCAGTCAAAAGGGCCATCCACATAAAGTGTAAACACCAGAAATGCAGGACAGGGCGAGGAGAAAAGGGAGCCCTGTGAGGCTGATAGTGGAAATGTAATTTGCCAACGGCCACTCTGGAGAAGTGTATTGTGTTTGCTAAAACATCTAAAAAATGAGCTACAGAGCATAGGGCACTTGCACTCATGGGCGTGTACCTTGGGAAAAACAAAAATCGACAGAAAACAGGCACCCGAACGTTTACCACCTCTCTGTTAAAAAGGGCCTCAACTTGGATATAACCTAAATGTCCCTGGAAGGATAAAATGGATAAAAGAGATGGGGTACTTATGTAGAGTGGAATATTACTCATCCAGAAATCAATGAAATAAGGCCAGTTGTAACAACACTGGAGGAGTTACATATGATCATTCTAAGTGACATATGTCAGAAAGAAAAAGACCCATATCATAAGATGTCACTTAAAGGTGGAATCAAAAATGGCTACACATGAAATAAATTACAAAACAGAAACATAGTCAAATATGTAGAAAATAGACATAAGGCTGCTAAATGGGAAAGGTGGGGAATGGTGAGGTATTATCCAGGAGGTTGAAATTAGCAAAGATACCATTCCAAGTACCAAATTGAATAACTGACAAGGCCTACACGGTACCTCAAAGAACTGCACTCAGCCCACTCAAGTCACTGGAAAATAATACATATGACTGGTAAGCATCTGAAAAAGAAGTTATTGTTGTCTCACAGTACATGAATCAAGTGGATGTACAGCAGCAAAAAACAGAGCTTTGAAAATCAGCTGTAATCAATATAAAAATAAATTTAAAACTATTTATAAAAACAGTGAGACAGACAAAAATTCTTACAACTTTTGTTGAAGGGCTACGATGTAACATGGATTGAACACATGTAGACCCACAGCAGGATGATTATATAAGGCTGGAAGCTATGCACGCTAAGAGATGTTAGAGAGGCTGGGTGAGGAAATGCAGACCTTTTAAAGTAATACTGCCTGGTACCCATTCCATGGGTCCCAAATCTGCAGGTTCAAGCGAATCTTCTGACAGCGAAAACATGCCTGGGAAACCGAGATGAATGTACACTGTGTGCTCAGGAAAGGTGTCTAAAATGCACCTCATTTTTGATCTCCTGGTGCTGGGGTTCGCCATTCCAGCCACATTACTAACAATGTCCCCACTTGGAGAATCAGCACCTTTAACCTCCTGTTTCACACAGTTTGCAATTTGTGCAGAGGATAAATGGGAAGCGGGGGAACCAATGAGAGATTAGCTGTAGGACTTTTGACAGGCACATGTCACTCTAATTTCCCATTAGGAAGAAGAATTAACCAAAGGCTCAGCCTGCCTCCCCAGAACCAGAATAGGGCCGGAAGCAATCCAATGGTTTGGCGGCCAGCTCACAAAAAATGCGAGTTGCAAAATGGAGCTCAGGAGCAGACAATTCAAAGACCTGCAAAGATATAAATGATAACCAACGTCCAAAAATATATTCAGGTAAGGTAACGAAGAGGATCTGAATGAGAGGCAGAATTGCAGGAAACAGATTTCAAAAGGTAGATTGTACTCACATTTAAAGCATATGAAAAGCAGCAGAATTTCTAAAATGATGCGGTTGGGCAAAAGGGTGTATGCGTTTTTTTCGTGAATATCTTCAGGAAAAAAACACATGCAGAGTTTTTGGCCAACCAAGCAAGAGGGAAATGCAAATCCGCACAACAAAGAAGTCTCAATTTCCACTGCTCAGAAAGGCCATCCAAAAAATGTGTACAAACCAGAAATGCAGGAGAGGCCATGGAAAACAGGGAGCCTAGTCACGCTGATGGGTGGGGTATAAATATCCAAGAGCCACTCTGAAGAAGTGTATGCTGCTTTTAAAACATCTAAAATACAAAGCCCCGGAGCAAGGGGACTTCAACTCATGGACATATAACTTGGGAAGACTAAATGTCAATAAGACACAGGCACCCCAAAGTTTAGGGCTGCTCTGCATACAAGAACCTCAACTTTGGTACACCTAAAATATCCCAGGAAAAAGAGAAATGCATAAAGAACTTGTGGTAATTTTGTACAACGGAATATCACTCAGACATGAAATCAATGTATATAAGGCCAGTAGCAGCATAATGAGTGGATTTACGTATGATGATTTTAAGGGAAATTAGTCACACAGAAAAAGAATCTTATCATAAGATATGACTTATAGAGGGAATGTCAATATCACAACACATGAACTGAATTAGGAAAGAGAACAGAGTCTCACATTTAGCAAAAATCTCTTATGCCTGCTTCAGGGCAAAGGAGAGGTGGGGTGATGCATAAAACCAGAGTTTGATATTAGCACAGGTACCATTCCATAAACCAAATACAGAATAGACAAGACCTACACCTTCCTCAGTGAACGGGACTCAACACCCCTATGCCCCACAGAGGAATATATCTGAGTACTAAGAATCTTAAAACCTATGTATTGATATGTCTCCGTAAGGGAATTAATTGTGTCTAGACTGGCTTAAACACGTCAGTGAAAATCAGCTCAACCCCATTATAAAAATGAATTTCAAAAAAACCCCCCAAAACAGCGAAATTCTTACACAATTCCTTCAGGGGTTCTGATGAAACCTGGAATGACCCTATCTGCAAAGACAGCTGGATGAGACATAAGGCTGGACACTTGGGACTGAGAGGACTGGTGAGATTGGGAGAGAAAATGCAGACCTTTTAAAGTAGTAATGCATGCCACCATTCCATGTGTCCCAAATCTCCAGGTAGAAGGGAATATCACTACAATTATAACATGTATGGGAAACCTAGAAAATGGACACCCTGTGATGGCGAAAGGTTTCTAAAACTCTCCTAATTTTTCCTCTCCTTGTGCTCCACTTTGGCATTCCAACTGCTTTACTATCAATCTCCCAACTTAGGAGAGTCAGCCCCTATAACCTCCTGGTTCGCACAGTTTGCTAATTGTGCAGAGGATGAAAGGGAAGAGGGAGAACCAATCAGAGAGTAGATGTAGGCATTTGGACGGGCACATGTCACTCTAATTTCCCGGCAGGAAGAAGAATTAACCAAAGCCTCAGCCACACACAGGGAACCAATATAGCCACCCCTGGAACCTGTATAGGTCCTGAAGCAAAATTGTGGATTTGCGGCCAGCTCACAAAGATGGGATTTGAAAATTGGAGCTCAGGGGCACAGCAATTCACAAACCTGCAGACTTATAAAGGACTACTCACTTCCAAAAATCTGTTGAGGGAAGGAAATGAAGCGGCCTTGGAAATGACGCAGAATTGCACAAAACATATTTCAAGAGGTAAATTGGAATCGCCTTTAAAGCACAGGAAAAGCATCCCAACTTGGACAGAGATGCACTTGGCCAAAAAGGGCGTATGCCTTTTCTCCTGAATATATTCAGAAGAAAACGCATACACCCTTTTTGGCCAATCAAGCAAGCGCGCAATACAAATCCACACTACAAAGAATTGTCACTTACCACCGGTCAAAAGGGACATCCGAATATCTGTAAAAACCAGAAAGGCAAGAGAGAGATGGCAAGGGCATGAAGCAATGTGATCCCAATGGTCATGGAGGATTGTGATGACAAGCGCATGGAGAATTGTGATGACAAGATTATGTACCATTTTGTTGACAAAGGCAAGGAGCATTATGATGACAAGGTTCATGGAGCACTGTGATGACAAGCATCACGGAGCATAGTGATTACACGGGTCATGGAGCATTGGGATGACAAGCGCATGGATCATTGTGATGACAATGGTCATGGAGCATTTTAATGACAAGAGTCCCGGATCATTGTGTTGTCAGGGTTCATGGAGCGTTGTGATGACAGTGGTCATGGAGCATTGTGATGACAGGGGTCATGGCGCATTGTGATGAGAAGGTCATGGAGCATTGGGCTGAAAATGTCCATGGAGTACTGTGATGACAGGGGTCATGGAGCATTGTGATGACAAGGTACTGGAGCACTGTGATGAGAAGACCATGGAGCCTTGTGATGACAAGTCTCATGGAGCATTCTGATGAAAAGTGCCATGGAGCATTGTGATTACAGGGGTCTTGGAGCATTGTGATGACAAGGGCATGGAGCATTGGGATGAGAAGGCCATGGAGCGTTCTGATGACATGCATCATGGAGCTTTGTGATGACAAGGGCATGGAGCATTGTGATTACAGCGGTCTTGGAGCAGTGTGATGAAAAGGGCATGGATCATTGTGATGAAAAAGACATGGAGCCTTGTCATGACAGGGTTCAAGGAGAAAACTGACAACAAGTGTCAGGGAGCATTGTGATGACAAGGGTATTGAGTATTGTGATGACAAAGGTCATGGAGCATTGTGATGAGAAGACCATGGATAATTGTGATGACGAGCATCATGGGGCGTTGTGATGATAAGTGTTATGGAACATATTGATCACAAGGATTTGGAGCATTGTGATGACAGAGGTCATGGAGCATTTTGGTTTCATTGTGATGACAATAGCCTGAAGCATTATGATGATGGGCATGGTGCATTGTGATGACAGGGTTCATGGAGCATTGAGATGAAAAGGGGCATGGAGCATTGTGATTACAGGAGTCTTGGAGCATTGTGATGACAAAGGCATGGAACATCGTGAATGAGAAGGCCATGGAGCATTCTGTTGACATGCGTCATGGAGCTTTGTGATGACAAGGGCATGGAGCATTGTGATTACAGGGGTCTTGGAGCATTGTGATGACAAGGGTCATGGAGCCTTGTGATGACAAGGCTGTGGAACATTGTGATGGCAGGGGTCATGGAGCATTGTTATGACAGGGCTAATGGAGCATTGTGATGACAAGGGCATGGAGCATTGGTCTGAAAAGTTTCATGGATTATTGTGATGAGAGGGGGCAAGGAGCATTGTGATGACAAGGGCATGGAACACTGTGATACATGGGTCATGGAGGATTGTAATGACAAGCGCATGGAGCATTGTGATAAGAATGGCATCGAGCATTGTGATGAAAAGCATCATGGAGCCTGTGATGACAAGGGCATGGAACAATGTGATGAGAGGGTTCATGGAGCATTGTGATGACAATGGCATGCAGCATTGTGATGACAAGGGTCATTGAGCTTTGTGATGACAAAGGTCATGGAGCATTTTGATGACAAGGGTGTGGTGCATTCTGTTGTGAAGGGCAGGGAGCATTGTGATGACAGGGTTTATGGAACATTGTGATTTCAGGGGAATGGAGCATTGTGATGATAAAGGCATGTAGCATTGTTGTGACAAGGGTCATGGAATATTGTGATGACAGGGGTGAGGGAGTATTGTGTTGACTAGTGATGGAACATTGTGATATCAGTGGTGAGAGAGAATTTTGATGAGAAGTGCATGGAGCAGTGTGATGACAAGGTTTATGGAGCATTGTGATGACAAAGATGTGGAGCATTGTGATGACAAGCGCATGGCACATTGTGATGCCATGGGTCATGGAGTATTGTGCTAACAAAGGCATTGAGCATTGGGAGGACAAGGGTCACCGAGCATTGTGATGAAATGTTCATGGAGCGCTCTGGTGACAAAGGTCACAGAGCCTTGTGATGACGAGGGCATGGACCATTGTGATGACAAAGGTCATGAAGCATTGTGATGACTGGAGTCACGGAGCATTGTGATGACAGGGGTCATAGAGCATTGTGATGAAAGGGCATGGAACATTGTGATGGCAGGGGCATGTTGCATTGGTTTGACAAGTTTCAGGGATTATTTTGATGACAGTGGGCATGGCGCATTGTGATGACAAGGGCATGGAGCATTGTGATGAGAAGGTCATGGAGTATTGTGAAGAAGGGTGTCAGGGAGCATTGTGATGACATATGTCATGGTCCATTGCGATGACAATGGAATGGAGCATTGTGATGCCAAGTGTCATGGAGGATTGTGATGACAAACGTAATGGAGCATTTTGATGACAAGCGCTTGGGGCATTGTGATGACAAGGGTCATGGAGCATTGTGATAACAAGGGCCATTGAGAATTTTGATGACATGTTCATGAAGCATTGTGATGACAATCACATGGAGCTTGCTGTGACAGGGATCATGGAGCATTGCGATGACAAGTGCATAGAGAATTGTGATGACAAAGCATGTAACACTGTGATGAAAAGCATCATGGAGCACAGTGATGCCAAGAACGTGGAGAATTGTGATGACAGGGGACATGGAGCATTGTGATGACCAGTTCATGCAGTATTGTGATGGCAAGACCGTGGAGCATTGTGATGAGAAGACCATGGATAATTGTGATGATGAGCGTCATGGAGCACTGTAATGACAAGGGGTATGGAGCATTGTGATAACAGGGGTCATGGAGCATTGTGATGACAAGGTTCATGGAGCATTCTGATGACAAGCTTGTGGAGTGTTTTGATGACAATGACATGGAGCATTTTGATGAAAATGGCATGGGGCATTGTGATGAAAAAGACATGGAGCCTTTTCATGACAATTTTCAGGGAGCATTCTGACGACAAGTGTCAGGGAGCATTGTGATGACAAAGGTCATGGAGAATTTGGACGACAAGGGCATGGAGTATTGTGATGACAAGCACATGGAGCTTGCTATGACGGAGTCATGGAGCATTGCGATGACAAGTGCATAGAGAATTGTGATGACAAAGCATGTAACACTGTGATGAGAAGTGTCATGGAGCATAGTGATGCCAAGATCGTGGAGAATTGTGATGACAGAGGACATGGAGCATTGTGATGACCAGGTCATGGAGCATTGCGATGGCAAGATCGTGGAGCATTGTGATGAGAAGACCATGGATAATTGTGATGACGAGGGTCATGGAGTACTGTAATGACAAGGGGTATAGAGCACTGTGATGACAGTGGTCATGGAGCATTGTGATGACCGGGGACATGGAGCATTGTGATGCCCAAGGCATGGAGCACTGTGATGGCAAGACCGTGGAGCATTGTGATGAGAAGACCATGGATAATTGTGATGAGGAGCGTCATGGAGCACTGTAATGACAAGTGGTATGGAGCATTTTGATGACAAGGGCATGGAGCATTGTGATGAGAAGACCATGGACAATTGTGATTACGAGTGTCATGGAGCACTGTAATGACAAGCAGTATGGAGCATTGTGATGACAGGGGTCATGGAGCATGGTGATGACTGGGGACATGGAGCATTGTGATGACCAGGGCATGGAGCATTGTGATGGCAAGACCGTGGAGCACTGTGATGAGAAGACCATGGATAATTGTGATGACGAATATCATGGAGCACTGTAATGACAAGGGGCATGGAGCATTGTGATGACAGGTGTCATGGAGCATTGTGATGACAGGGGTCATGGATCATTGAGATGACAAGGGTCACGGAGCATCCTGATGACAAGCTTGTGGAGTATTGTGATGACAATGGCATGAAGCATTGTGATGAAAAGGGCATGGATCATTGTGATGAAAAAGGCATGGAGCCTTGTCATGACAGGGTTCAATGAGCATACTGATGACAAGTGTCAGGGAGCATTGTGATGACAAGTGTATTGAGAATTGTGATGACAAAGGTCATGGAGCATTGTGATGAGAAGTCCATGGATAATTGTGATGACCAGCGTCATGGGGCGTTGTGATGACAAGTGATATGGAACATTGTGATCACAAGGGTTTGGAGCATTGTGATGAGAGAGGTCATGGAGAATTTTGATTTCATTGTGATGACAATAGCATGAAGCATTATGATGATGGGCATGGTGCATTGTGATGACAGGGTTCATGGAGCATTGAGATGAAAAGAGGCATGGATCATTGTAATAACAAGGGTCTTGGAGCATTGTGATGACAAGGGCATGGAGTATTGTGATGAGAAGGCCATGGAGCATTGTGATTACAGGGGTCTTGGAGCATTGTGATGACAAGGGCCATGGAGTCTTGTGATGACAAGGCCGTAGAACATTGTGATGGCAGGGGTCATGGAGCATTGTTATGACAGGTGTAATGGAGCATTGTGATGACAAGGGCATGGAGCATTGGTCTGAAAAGTTTCATGGATTATTGTGATGAGAGTGAGCATGGAGCATTGTGATGGCAAGGGCACGGAACACAGTGATACATGTGTCATGGAGGATTGCAATGACAAGGGCATGGAGCATTGTGATGACAAGCGTCATGGAGCTTTGTGATGACAACGGCATGGAGCAATGTGATGAGAGGTTTCATGGAGGTTTGTGATGACAATGGCATGGAGCATTGTGATTCCAAGGGTCATGGAGCTTTGTGATGACATAGGCCATGGAGCATTTTGATGACAAGGGCGTGGTGCATTGTGATGAGAAGGGCAGGGAGCATTGTGATGACAGGGTCATGGAGCAATTGGATGAAAAGGGTCATGGAACATTTTGATGACGGTGTTTATGGAACATTGTGATGTTAGGGGTCATGGAGCATTGTGATGAAAAGGGTCATGGAGCATTGTGATGACAGGGGTTATGGAACATTGTGATGTCAGGGGTCATGGAGCATTGTGATGATAAGAGCATGTAGCATTGTTGTGACAAGGGTCATGGAACATTGGGATGACAGGGTGGAGGGAGTATTGTGTTGACTAGTGATGGAACATTGTGATATCAGTGGTGAGAGAGCATTTTGATGAGAGGTGCATGGAGCATTGTGATGACAAGGCTGTGGAGCATTGTGATGAGAAACGCAGGGCACATTGTGATGACATGGGTCATGGAACATTGTGCTGACAAACGCATGGAGCATTGTGATGACAAGGTTTATGGAGCATTGTGATGACAACGATGTGGAGCATTGTGATGACAAGTGCATGGCACATTTGATGCCATGTGTCATGGAGTAATGTGCTGACAAAGGCATGGAGCATTGTGATGACAAGGGTCACCGAGCATTGTGATGAAATGTTCATGGAGTGTTGTGGTCACAAAGGTCACAGAGCCTTGTGATGACGAGGGCATGGACCATTGTGATGACAAAGGTCATGAAGCATTGTGATGACTGGAGTCACGGTGCATTGTGATGACAGGGGTCATAGAGCATTGTGATGAAAGGGCATGGAGCATTGTGATGACAGGGGCATGTTGCATTGGTTTGACAAGTTTCAGGGATTATTGTGATGACAGTGGGCATGGCGCATTGTGATGACAAGGGCATGGAGCATTGTGATGAGAAGGTCATGGAGTATTGTGAAGAAGGGTGTCAGGGAGCATTGTGATGACATATGTCATGGTCTATTGCAATGACAATGGAATGTAGCATTGTGATGCCAAGTGTCATGGAGGATTGTGATGACAAACGTAATGGAGCATTTTGATGACAAGGGCTTGGAGCATTGTGATGACAAGGGTCATGGAGCATTGTGATAACAAGGGCCATTGAGAATTTTGATGACATGTTCATGAAGCATTGTGATGACAATCACATGGAGCTTGCTATGACAGGGGTCATGGAGCATTGTGATGACAAGTGCATAGAGAATTGTGATGACAAAATATGTAACACTGTGATGAGAAGTATCATGGAGCATAGTGATGCCAAGAACGTGGAGAATTGTGATGACAGGGGACATGGAGCATTGTGATGACCAGGGCATGGAGCATTGTGATGGCAAGACCGTGGAGCACTGTGATGAGAAGACCATGGATAATTGTGATGACGAGCGTCATGGAGCACTGTAATGACAAGGGGTATGGAGCATTGTGATGAGAGGGGTCATGGAGCATTGTGATGACTGGGGACATGGAGCATTGTGATGACCAGGGCATGGAGCCTTGTGATGGCAAGATCGTGGAGCACTGTGATGAGAAGATCATGGATAATTGTGATGACGAGTGTCATGGAGCACTGTAATGACAGGGGGTATAGAGCACTGTGATGACAGTGGTCATGGAGCATTGTGATGACCGGGGACATGGAGCATTGTGATGCCCAAGGCATGGAGCACTGTGATGGCAAGACCGTGGAGCATTGTGATGAGAAGACCATGGATAATTGTGATTAGGAGCGTCATGGAGCACTGTAATGACAAGTGGTATGGAGCCTTGTGATGACAGGGGTCATGGAGCATTGTTATGACAGTGGTCATGGAGCATTGTGATGACAAGTGTCATGGAGCATTTTGATGACAAGGGCGTGGAGCATTGTGATGAGAAGACCATGGACAATTGTGATTACGAGTGTCATGGAGCACTGTAATGACAAGCGGTATGGAGCATTGTGATGACAGGGTCAAGGAGCATTGTGATGACTGGGGACATGGATCATTGTGATGACCAGGGCATGGAGCATTGTGATGGCAAGACCGTGGGGCACTGTGATGAGAAGACCATGGATAATTGTGATGACGAACATCATGGAGCACTGTAAGGACAAGGGGCATGGAGCATTGTGTTGACAGGTGTCATGGAGCATTGTGATGACAGGGGTCATGGATCATTGAGATGACAAAGGTCAGGGAGCATTCTGATGACAAGCTTGTGGAGTATTGTGATGACAATGGCATGAAGCATTGTGATGAAAAGGGCATGGATCATTGTGATGAAAAAGGCATGGAGCCTTGTCATGACAGGGTTCAATGAGCATACTGATGACAAGTGTCAGGGAGCATTGTGATGACAAGTGTATTGAGAATTGTGATGACAAAGGTCATGGAGCATTGTGATGAGAAGTCCATGGATAATTGTGATGACCAACGTCATGGGGCGTTGTGATGACAAGTGTTATGGAACATTGTGATCACAAGGGTTTGGAGCATTGTGATGAGAGAGGTCATGGAGAATTTTGATTTCATTGTGATGACAATAGCATGAAGCATTATGATGATGGGCATGGTGCATTGTGATGACAGGGTTCATGGAGCATTGAGATGAAAAGAGGCATGGATCATTGTAATAACAAGGGTCTTGGAGCATTGTGATGACAAGGGCATGGAGTATTGTGATGAGAAGGCCATGGAGCATTCTGATGACATGCGTCAGGGAGCTTTGTGATGACATGGGCATGGAGCATTGTGATTACAGGGGTCTTGGAGCATTGTGATGACAAGGGCCATGGAGTCTTGTGATGACAAGGCCGTAGAACATTGTGATGGCAGGGGTCATGGAGCATTGTTATGACAGGTGTAATGGAGCATTGTGATGACAAGGGCATGGAGCATTGGTCTGAAAAGTTTCATGGATTATTGTGATGAGAGTGAGCATGGAGCATTGTGATGGCAAGGGCACGGAACACAGTGATACATGTGTCATGGAGGATTGCAATGACAAGGGCATGGAACATTGTGATGACAAGCGTCATGGAGCTTTGTGATGACAACGGCATGGAGCAATGTGATGAGAGGTTTCATGGAGGTTTGTGATGACAATGGCATGGAGCATTGTGATTCCAAGGGTCATGGAGCTTTGTGATGACATAGGCCATGGAGCATTTTGATGAGAAGGGCGTGGTGCATTGTGATGAGAAGGGCAGGGAGCATTGTGATGACAGGGTCATGGAGCAATTGGATGAAAAGGGTCATGGAACATTTTGATGACAGTGTTTATGGAACATTGTGATGTTAGGGGTCATGGAGCATTGTGATGAAAAGGGTCATGGAGCATTGTGATGACAGGGGTTATGGAACATTGTGATGTCAGGGGTCATGGAGCATTGTGATGATAAGAGCATGTAGCATTGTTGTGACAAGGGTCATGGAACATTGGGATGACAGGGTGGAGGGAGTATTGTGTTGACTAGTGATGGAACATTGTGATATCAGTGGTGAGAGAGCATTTTGATGAGAGGTGCATGGAGCATTGTGATGACAAGGCTGTGGAGCATTGTGATGAGAAACGCAGGGCACATTGTGATGACATGGGTCATGGAACATTGTGCTGACAAACGCATGGAGCATTGTGATGACAAGGTTTATGGAGCATTGTGATGACAACGATGTGGAGCATTGTGATGACAAGTGCATGGCACATTTGATGCCATGTGTCATGGAGTAATGTGCTGACAAAGGCATGGAGCATTGTGATGACAAGGGTCACCGAGCATTGTGATGAAATGTTCATGGAGTGTTGTGGTCACAAAGGTCACAGAGCCTTGTGATGACGAGGGCATGGACCATTGTGATGACAAAGGTCATGAAGCATTGTGATGACTGTAGTCACGGAGCATTTTGATGACAGGGGTCATAGAGCATTGTGATGAAAGGGCATGGAGCATTGTGATGACAGGGTCATGGAGCATTTTTCTGACAAGTTTCATGGATTATTGTGATGACAGTGGGCATGGCGCATTGTGATGACAAGGGCATGGAGCATCGTGATGAGAAGGTCATGGAGTATTGTGAAGAAGGGTGTCAGGGAGCATTGTGATGACATATGTCATGGTCTATTGCAATGACAATGGAATGTAGCATTGTGATGCCAAGTGTCATGGAGGATTGTGATGACAAAGGTAATGGAGCATTTTGATGACAAGGGCTTGGAGCATTGTGATGACAAGGGTCATGGCGCATTGTGATAACAAGGGCCATTGAGAATTTTGATGACATGTTCCTGAAGCATTGTGATGACAATCACAAGGAGCTTGCTATGACAGGGGTCATGGAGCATTACGATGACAAGTGCATAGAGAATTGTAATGACAAAACATGTAACACTGTGATGAGAAGTATCATGGAGCATAGTGATGCCAAGAACGTGGAGAATTGTGATGACAGGGGACATGGAGCATTGTGATGACCAGGGCATAGAGCATTGTGATGGCAAGGCCGTGGAGCATTGTGATGAGAAGACCATGGATAATTGTGATGACGAGCGTCATGGAGCACTGTAATTACAAGGGGTATGGAGCATTGTGATGAGAGGGGTCATGGAGCATTGTGATGACTGGGGACATGGAGCATTGTGATGACCAGGCATGGAGCCTTGTGATGGCAAGATCGTGAAGCACTGTGATGAGAAGATCATGGATAATTGTGATGACGAGTGTCATGGAGCACTGTAATGACAGGGGGTATAGAGCACTGTGATGACAGTGGTCATGGAGCATTGTGATGACCGGGGACATGGAGCATTGTGATGCCCAAGGCATGGAGCACTGTGATGGCAAGACCGTGGAGCATTGTGATGAGAAGACCATGGATAATTGTGATTAGGAGCGTCATGGAGCACTGTAATGACAAGTGGTATGGAGCCTTGTGATGACAGGGGTCATGGAGCATTGTTATGACAGTGGTCATGGAGCATTGTGATGACAAGTGTCATGGAGCATTTTGATGACAAGGGCGTGGAGCATTGTGATGAGAAGACCATGGACAATTGTGATTACGAGTGTCATGGAGCACTGTAATGACAAGCGGTATGGAGCATTGTGATGACAGGGTCAAGGAGCATTGTGATGACTGGGGACATGGATCATTGTGATGACCAGGGCATGGAGCATTGTGATGGCAAGACCGTGGAGCACTGTGATGAGAAGACCATGGATAATTGTGATGACGAACATCATGGAGCACTGTAAGGACAAGGGGCATGGAGCATTGTGTTGACAGGTGTCATGGAGCATTGTGATGACAGGGGTCATGGATCATTGAGATGACAAGGGTCAGGGAGCATTCTGATGACAAGCTTGTGGAGTATTGTGATGACAATGGCATGAAGCATTGTGATGAAAAGGGCATGGATCATTGTGATGAAAAAGGCATGGAGCCTTGTCATGACAGGGTTCAATGAGCATACTGATGACAAGTGTCAGGGAGCATTGTGATGACAAGTGTATTGAGAATTGTGATGACAAAGGTCATGGAGCATTGTGATGAGAAGTCCATGGATAATTGTGATGACCAACGTCATGGGGCGTTGTGATGACAAGTGTTATGGAACATTGTGATCACAAGGGTTTGGAGCATTGTGATGAGAGAGGTCATGGAGAATTTTGATTTCATTGTGATGACAATAGCATGAAGCATTATGATGATGGGCATGGTGCATTGTGATGACAGGGTTCATGGAGCATTGAGATGAAAAGAGGCATGGATCATTGTAATAACAAGGGTCTTGGAGCATTGTGATGACAAGGGCATGGAGTATTGTGATGAGAAGGCCATGGAGCATTCTGATGACATGCGTCAGGGAGCTTTGTGATGACATGGGCATGGAGCATTGTGATTACAGGGGTCTTGGAGCATTGTGATGACAAGGGCCATGGAGTCTTGTGATGACAAGGCCGTAGAACATTGTGATGGCAGGGGTCATGGAGCATTGTTATGACAGGTGTAATGGAGCATTGTGATGACAAGGGCATGGAGCATTGGTCTGAAAAGTTTCATGGATTATTGTGATGAGAGTGAGCATGGAGCATTGTGATGGCAAGGGCACGGAACACAGTGATACATGTGTCATGGAGGATTGCAATGACAAGGGCATGGAACATTGTGATGACAAGCGTCATGGAGCTTTGTGATGACAACGGCATGGAGCAATGTGATGAGAGGTTTCATGGAGGTTTGTGATGACAATGGCATGGAGCATTGTGATTCCAAGGGTCATGGAGCTTTGTGATGACATAGGCCATGGAGCATTTTGATGACAAGGGTGTGGTGCATTGTGATGAGAAGGGCAGGGAGCATTGTGATGACAGGGTCATGGAGCAATTGGATGAAAAGGGTCATGGAACATTTTGATGACAGTGTTTATGGAACATTGTGATGTTAGGGGTCATGGAGCATTGTGATGAAAAGGGTCATGGAGCATTGTGATGACAGGGGTTATGGAACATTGTGATGTCAGGGGTCATGGAGCATTGTGATGATAAGAGCATGTAGCATTGTTGTGACAAGGGTCATGGAACATTGGGATGACAGGGTGGAGGGAGTATTGTGTTGACTAGTGATGGAACATTGTGATATCAGTGGTGAGAGAGCATTTTGATGAGAGGTGCATGGAGCATTGTGATGACAAGGCTGTGGAGCATTGTGATGAGAAACGCAGGGCACATTGTGATGACATGAGTCATGGAACATTGTGCTGACAAACGCATGGAGCATTGTGATGACAAGGTTTATGGAGCATTGTGATGACAACGATGTGGAGCATTGTGATGACAAGTGCATGGCACATTTGATGCCATGTGTCATGGAGTAATGTGCTGACAAAGGCATGGAGCATTGTGATGACAAGGGTCACCGAGCATTGTGATGAAATGTTCATGGAGTGTTGTGGTCACAAAGGTCACAGAGCCTTGTGATGACGAGGGCATGGACCATTGTGATGACAAAGGTCATGAAGCATTGTGATGACTGTAGTCACGGAGCATTTTGATGACAGGGGTCATAGAGCATTGTGATGAAAGGGCATGGAGCATTGTGATGACAGGGTCATGGAGCATTTTTCTGACAAGTTTCATGGATTATTGTGATGACAGTGGGCATGGCGCATTGTGATGACAAGGGCATGGAGCATCGTGATGAGAAGGTCATGGAGTATTGTGAAGAAGGGTGTCAGGGAGCATTGTGATGACATATGTCATGGTCTATTGCAATGACAATGGAATGTAGCATTGTGATGCCAAGTGTCATGGAGGATTGTGATGACAAAGGTAATGGAGCATTTTGATGACAAGGGCTTGGAGCATTGTGATGACAAGGGTCATGGCGCATTGTGATAACAAGGGCCATTGAGAATTTTGATGACATGTTCCTGAAGCATTGTGATGACAATCACAAGGAGCTTGCTATGACAGGGGTCATGGAGCATTACGATGACAAGTGCATAGAGAATTGTAATGACAAAACATGTAACACTGTGATGAGAAGTATCATGGAGCATAGTGATGCCAAGAACGTGGAGAATTGTGATGACAGGGGACATGGAGCATTGTGATGACCAGGGCATAGAGCATTGTGATGGCAAGGCCGTGGAGCATTGTGATGAGAAGACCATGGATAATTGTGATGACGAGCGTCATGGAGCACTGTAATTACAAGGGGTATGGAGCATTGTGATGACAGGGGTCATGGAACATTGTGATGACTGAGGACATGGAGCATCGTGATGACCAAGGCATGGAGCATTGTGATGGCAAGACCGTGGAGCACTGTGATGAGAAGACCATGGATAATTGTGATGACGAGCGTCTTGGAACACTGTAATGACAAGGGGTATGGAGCATTTTGATTACAGGGGTCATGGAGCATTCTGAAGACAATGATCAGGGAGCATTCTGATGACAAGCTTGTGGAGTATTGTGATGACAATGACATGGAGCGTTGTGATGAAAAGGGCATGGAGCATTCTTATGAAAAAGGCATGGAGCATTTTCATGACAGTGTTCAAGGAGTATTCTGACGACAAGTGTCAGGGAGCATTGTGATGACAAGTGTATTGAGAATTGTGATGACAAAGGTCATGGAGCATTGTGACGACAAGTGCATGGAGTATTGTCATGACAGTCATCATGGAGTGTTGTGATGACAAGTGTTATGGAACATTGTGATCACAAGGGGTTGGAGCATTGTGATGACAGAGGTCATGGACCATTTTGATTTGAAGGAGCATGGAGCATTGTGATGACAAGGGCATGGAGCAATGTGATCCCAAGGTTCATGGAGGATTGTGATGAAAATGGTAATGGAGTATTGTGATGACAAGCTCATGGAGCATTGTGATGACAAGGTCATGTAGGATTTTGATGACACAGGCATGGAGAATTGTGATGATAAGGGTCATGGAGCACTGTGATGATAAGCGTCACGGAGCATTGTGATTACAGTGGTCATGGAGCATTGGGATGACAAGGGCATGCATCATTGTGATGACAAGTGTCATGGAGCATTGGGCTGAAAATGTTCATGGAGTATTGTGATGACAGGGGTCATGGAGCATTGTGATGACTAGGGAATGGAGCATTGTGATGACAAGAGTCCCGGATCATTGTGTTGTCAGGGGTCATGGAGTGTTGTGATGACAGTGGTCATGGAGGATTGTGATGATATGGGTCATGGAGCATTGTGATGAGAAGGTCATGAAGCTTTGGGCTGAAAATGTTCATGGAGTATTGTGATGACAGGGGTCATGGAGCATTGTAATGAGAAGGGAATTGAGCACTGTGATGACAAGGTCCTGGAGCATTGTGATGGGAAGTCCATGGAGCCTTGTGATGACAATTCTCATGGAACATTCTGATGAAAAGGGGCATGGAGCATTGTGATTACAGGGGTCTTGGAGCATTGTGATGACAAGGGCATGGAGTATTGTGATGAGAAGGCCATGGAGCATTCTGATGACATGCGTCATGGAGATTTGTGCTGACAAGGGCATGGAGTATTGTGATGAAAATGGCATGGATCATTGTTATGAAAAAGGCATGAAGCCTTGTCATGACAGGGTTCTAGGAGCATACTGACGACAAGTGTCATGGAGCATTGTGATGACAAGTGTATTGAGCATTGTGATGACAAAGTTCATGGAGCATTGTGATGAGAAGACCATGGATAATTTTGATGATGAGCGTCATGGGGTGTTGTGATGATAAGTTTTATGGAACATTGTGATCACAAGGGTTTGGAGCATTGTGATGACAGAGGTCATGGAGCATTTTGATTTCATTGTGATGACAATAGCCTGAAACATTATGGTGATGGGCATGGTGCATTGTGATGACAGCGTTCATGGAGCATTGAGATGAAAAGAGGCATGGAGCATTGTGATTACAGGGGTCTTGGAGCACTGTGATGACAAGGGCAAGGAGCATTGTGATGAGAAGGCCATGGAGCATTCTGATGACATGCGTCATTGAGCTTTGTGATGACAAGGGCATGGAGCATTGTGATTACAGGGGTCTTGGAGCATTGTGATGACAAGGGTCATGGAGCCTTGTGATGACAATGGTGTGGAACATTGTGATGGAAGGGGTCATGGAGCATAGTTATGACAGGGGTAATGGAGCATTGTGATGAGAAGGGCATTGAGCACTGGTCTGAAAAGTTTCATGGATTATTGTGATGAGAGTGGGCATGGAGCATTGTGATGACAAGGTCACAGAACACTGTGATCCATGGGTCATGGAGGATTGTAATGACAAGGGCATGGATCATTGTGATGAGAAAGGCATCGTACATTGTTTTGACAAGCGTCATGGAGCTTTGTGATGACAAGAGCATGTAACAATGTGATGAGAGGGTTCACGGAACATTGTGATTCCAAGGGTTATGGAGCTTTGTGATGACAAAAGTCATGGAGCATTTTGATGTCAAGGGCGTGGTGCATTGTGATGAGAAGGGCAGGGAGCATTTTGATGACAGGGTCATGCAGCAATTTGATGAAAAGTGTAATGGAACATTTTGATGACAGGGGTTATAGAACATTGTGATGTCAGGGGTCATGGAGCTTTGGGATGAAAAAGGTCATGGAGCATTTTGATGACAGGGTTTATGGAACATTGTGATGTCAGGGGTCATGGAGCTTTGGGATGAAAAGGGTCATGGAGCATTTTGATGACAGGGGTTATGGAACATTGTGATGTCAGGGGTCATGGAACATTGTGATGATAAGGGGATGTAGCATTGTGATGACAGGGGTCATGGAACATTGTGATTACAGGGGTGCGGGTGTATTGTGATGACTAGTGATGGAACATTGTGATATCTCTGTTGAGAGAGCATTCTGATGAGAAGTGCATGGAGCATTGTGATTACAAGGTTTATGGAGCATTACGATGACAAGGTTGTGGACCGTTGTGATGAAAATCACGTGGCACATTGTGATGACAAGGGTCATGGAGCATTGTTCTGACAAAGGCATGGAGCATTGTGATGACAAGGGTCATGGAGCATTGTGATGAAAAGTTCATGGAGTATTGTGGTTACAAAGGTCACAGAGCCTTGTGATGATGTGGGCATGGACCACTGTGATGACAAATGTTATGAAGCATTGTGATGACTGGAGTCACAGAGCATTGTGATGACAGGGGTCATGGAGCATTGTGATGACAAGGGCATGGAGCATTGTGATGACAGGGGCATGGAGCATTGGTCTGACAAGTTTAATAGATTATTGTGATGACAGTGGGCATGGGGCATTGTGATGACAAGGGCATGGGGCATTGTGATGACAAGGGCATGGAGTATTGTGAAGACAGGTGTCAGGGAGCATTGTGATGACATATGTCATGGTCCCTTGCGATGACAATGGCATGGAGCATTGTGATGCCAAATGTAATGGAGGATTGCGATGATAAATATAATGGAGCATTGTGATGACTAGGGCTTGGAGCATTATGATGACAAGGGCCATTGAAAATTTTCATGACAAGGTCGTGAAGCATTGTGATGACATGGTGCTGGAGCATTGTGATGAGAAAACAACGGAGCCTTGTGAGACAAGTCTCATGGAGCATACTGATGAAAAGGGGCATGGAGCATTGTGATTAGAGTGTCTTGGAAAATTGTGATGAAAAGGGCATGGAGCATTGTGATGAGAAGGCCAAGGAGCAGTCTGATGACATGCATCATTGAGCTTTGTGATGACAAGGGCATGGAGCATTGTAATTACAGGCGTTTTTGAGCATTGTGATGAAAAAGGCATGGATCATTGTGATGAAAAAGGCATGGAGCCTTGTCATGACAGGGTTCAAGGAGCATACAGAGAACAAGTGTCAGGGAGCATTTTGATGACAGGTGTATTGAGCATTGTGATGACAAAGGTCATGGAGCATTGTGAAGAGAAGACCATAGATAATTGTGATGACGAGCGTCATGGGGCATTGTGATGACAAGTGTTATGGAATATTGTGATCACAAGGGTTTGGAGCAGTGTTATGACAGAGGTCATGGAGCATTTTGATTTCATTGTGATGACAATAGCCTGAAGCATTATGATGATGGGCATGGTGCATTGTGATGACAGGGTTCATGGATCATTGAGATAAAAAGGGACATGGAGCATTGTGATTACAGGGGTCTTGGAGCATTGTGATGAGAAGGGTCATGGAGCCTTGTGATGACAAGTCCATGGATCATCGTGATGGCAGGGGTCATGGAGCATTGTTATCACACGGGTAATGGAGCATTGTGATGGCAAGGGCATGGAGCATTCTGATGACATGCATCATGGAGCTTTGTGATGACAAGGGCATGTAGCACTGTGATTACAGGGGTCTTGGAGCATTGTGATGACAAGGGTCATGGAGCCTTGTGATGACAAGGCCGTGGAACATTGTGATGGCAGGGCTCATGGAGCATTGTTATGACAGGGGTAATGGAGCATTGTGATGACTAGGGCATGAAACATTTGTCTGAAAAGTTTCATGGATTATTGTGATGAGAGTGGGCATGGAGCATTGTGATGACAAGGGCACGGAACACAGTGATACATGGGTCATGGAGGTTTGTAATGACAAGGGCATGGAGCATTGTGATGAGAAGGGCATCGAGCAGTGTGATGACAAGCACCATGGAGCTTTTTGATGACAATTGCATGGAACAATGTGATGAGAGGTTTCATGGAGTATTGTGATGACAATGGCATGGAGCATTGTGATGCCAAGGGTCATGGAGCTTTGTGATGACAAAGGTCATGGAGCATTTTGATGACAAGGGCGTGGTGCATTGTGATGAGAAGGGCAGGGAGCATTGTGATGACATTGTCATGAACCAATTTGATGAAAAGGGTCATGGAATATTTTGATGAGAGGCGTTATGTAACATTGTGATGTTAGGGGTCATGGAGCATTTTGATGAAAAGGCTCATGGAGCATTTTGATGACAGGGGTTATGGAACATTGTGATGTCAGGGATCATCAAACATTGTGATGATAAGTGCATGTAGCATTGTGATGACAGGAGTCATGGAACATTGTGATGACAGGGGTGAGGGAGTATTGTGATGAATAGTGATGTAACATTGTGATATCAGTGGTGAGAGAGCATTTTGATTTGAAGTGCATGGAGCATTGTGATGACAAGGTTTATGGAGCATTGTGATGACAAGATTGTGGAGCACTGTGACGACAAGCGCATGGTGCATTGTGATGACATGGGTCATGGAGCATTGTGCTGACAAGCGCATGGAGCATTGTGATGACAAGGGTCATGGAGCATTGTACTGAGAAAGGCATAGAGCATTGTGATGACAAGGGTCAAAGAGCATTGTGATGAAATGTTCATGAAGCATTGTGGTTAAAAAGGTCACAGAGACTGTTGATGACAAGGGCATGGACCATTGTGATGACAAAGGTCATGAAGCCTTGCGATGACTGGAGTCACGGAGCATTGTGATGATAGGGGTCATGGAGCATTGTGATAACAAGGGCATGGGGCCTTGTGATGACAAGGGCATGGAGCATTGGTCTAATAAGTTTCATGGCTTATTGCGATGACAGTTGGAATGGCGCATTGTGATGACAAGGGCATGGAGCATTGTGATGACCAGGTCATTCATTATTGTGAAGGCAGGTGTCAGGGAGCATTGTGATGCCAAGTGTCATGGAGGATTCTGATGACAAAGGTAATGGAGCATTGTGATGACAATGGCTTGGAGCATTGTGATGACAAGGGTCAGGGAGCATTGTGCTGACAAGTGCATGGAAAATTGTGATGACAAGGGACATGGAGCATTCTGATGACAAGCTTGTGGAGTATTTTGATGACAATGGCATGGAGCATTGTGATGAAAACGGCATGGTGCATTTTGATGAAAAAGGCATGGAGCCTTTTTGTGACAGGGTTCAAGGAGCATTCTGACGACAAGTGTCAGGGAGCATTGTGATGACAAGTGTATCGAGAATTGTGATGAGAAAGGTCATGGAGCATTGTGATGTAAAGGGCATGGAGTATTGTGATGACAGGCATCATGGAGCATTGTGATGACAAGTGTTATGGAACATTGTGCTCACAAGGGTTTGGAGCATTGTGATGACAGAGGTCATGGATCATTTTGATTTCAAGGAGCATGGAGCATTGTGATGACAAGGGCATGGAGCAATGTGATCCCAAGGTTCATGGAGGATTGTGATGGCAATGGTAATGGAGTATTGTGATGACAAGTGCATAGAACATTGTAATGACAAGGTCATGTAGCATTTTGCTGACAAAGGCATGGAGCATTGTGATGACAGGTGTCATGGAGCACTGTGATGACAAGCGTCACGGAGCATTGTGATTACAGGGGTCATGGAGCATTGGGATGACAAGGGCATGCATCATTGTGATGACAAGTGTCATGGAGCATTGGGCTGAAAATGTTCATGGAGTATTGTGATGACAGGGGTCATGGAGCATTGTGATGACTAGGGAATGGAGCATTGTGATGACAAGAGTCCCGGATCATTGTGTTGTCAGGTGATATTGAGCGTTGTGATGACTCTGGTCATGGAGCATTGTGATGATATTGGTCATGGAGCATTGTGATGAGAAGGTCATGGAGCATTGGGCTGAAAATGTTCATGGAGTATTGTGATGACAGGGGTCATGGAGCATTGTGATGATAAGGGAATGGGGCATTTTGATGACAATGTCATGGAGCATTGTGATGAGAAGACCATGGAGCCTTGTGATGACAAGTCTCATGGAGCATTCTGATGAAAAGGGGCATGGACCATTGTGATTACAGGGGTCTTGGAGCATTGTGATCACAAGGGCATGGAGCATTGTGATGAGAAGGCCATGGAGCATTCTGATGACATGCATCATGGAGCTTTGTAATGACAAGGGCATGGAGCATTGTGATTACAGGGGTCTTAGAGCATTGTGATGAAAATGGCATGGATCATTGTGATGAAAAAGGCATGGAGCCTTGTCATGAAAGGGTTCAGGGAGCATACTGATGGCAAGAGTCAGGGAGCATTGTGATGACATGTGTATTGCGCATTGTGATGACAAATGTCATGGGGCATTGTGATGAGAAGTCCATGGATAATTGTGATGAGTAGCATCATGGGGTATTGTGATGACAAGTGTTATGGAACATTGTGATCACAAGGGTTTGGAGCATTGTGATGACAGAGGTCATGGAGCATTTTGATTTCATTGTGATGACAAGAGCATGAAGCATTATGATGATGGGCATGGTGCATTGAGATGACAGGGTTCATGGAGCATTGTGATGAAAGGTGGCATGGAGCTTTGGTCTGACAAGTTTCATGGATTATTTTGATGACAGTGGGCATGGCACTTTGTGATGACAAGGGCATGGAGCATTGTGATGACAAGGTCATGGAGTATTGTGAAGACAGGTGTCAGGGAGCATTGTGATGACATATGTCATGTTCCACTGTGATGACAATAGCACGGAGCATTGTGATGCCAAGTGTCATGGAGGATTGTTGTGACAAAGGTAAAGGAGCATTGTGATGATAAGCGCATGGAGCATTGAGATGACAAGGGCCATTGATAATTTTAATGTCCATGTCCTGAAACATTTTGATGACAAGCGCATGGAGCTTCCTATGACAGGGGTCATGGAGCATTGCGATGACAAGTGCATGGAGTATTGTTATGACAAGAGCATATAACATTGTGATGAGAAGTGCCATGGAGCATTGTGATGACAAGGACGTGGAGAATTGTGAGGACAAGGGACATTGAGCTTTGAGATGACCAGGGCATGGAGCATTGTGATGGCAAAGCCGTGGAGCATTGTGATGAGAAGACCTTGGGTAATTGTGATGACGAGCATCATGGAGCACTGTAATGACAAGGGGCATGAAGCATTGTGATGACAGGGGTCATGGAGCATTGTGATGACAAGGGCAAGGAGCATTGTGATGACAAGGGTACGGAACATTGTGATGAAAAGTGCCATTGAGAATTTTGATGATAAAGTCGTGAAGCATTGTGATGACAAACACTTGGAGCTTCCTATGACAGGGGTCATGGAACATTGCAATGACAAATGCATGGAGAATTGTGATGAAACGAGCATGTAACTTTGTGATGAGAAGTGTCATGTAGCATTGTGATGACAAGTACGTGGAGAATTGTTATGACAAGGGACATGGAGCATTGTGATAACCAGGGAATGGAGCATTGTGATGACAGGGGTCATGGAGCATTATTATGACAAGGGCCATGGTGCATTCTGATATAAGATATCACTTATGAAGGGAATGTAAACCTGGCTACATATGAACTGAATTAGGAAAGAGAACAGAGTCTCAGATTTAGAAAACACTCTTATGCTTGCTTAAGGGGGAAGGAGAGGTGGGGAGACACACAAAACCAGAGTTTGATATTAACACAGGTACCGTTCCATAATCCAAATACAGAAGAGACAAGCCCAACTCCTTCCTCAGTGAATGGGACTCAACACCCCTATTCCCCAAAGAGAAATATATCTGACTAGTAAGGATCTTAAAACCTATGTATTGATATGTCTCCATAAGGGAACCAAGTGTGTCTAGAATGACATAAACACGGCAGTGAGAATCAGCTCAAACCCACTATAAAAAGGAATTTCAAAACAAAACAAAGAAACAGTGAAATTCTTACACAATACCTTCAGGGGTTCTGATGAAACTTGGAATGACCCTATCTACAACGACAGCTGGATGTGGCATAAGGCTGTTCACTTGGGACTGAGAGGATTGGTGAGATTGGGTGAGAAAATGCAGACCGTTTAAAGCAATAATACCTGGCACCCATTCCATGGTTCCCAACTCTCCAGGTAGAAGGGAATATCACTACAGTTATAACATGTATGGGAAACCTAGAGAATGGACACCCTCTGATGGTGAAAGGTTTCTAAAACTCTACTAATTTTTTCTCTCCATGTGCTCCAGCTTGACATTCCAACTGCTTTAATATCAATCTCCCGACTTGGAGAGTCAGCCCCTATAACCTCCTGGGTCGCAAAGTTGGCACATTGTGCAGAGGATATAAGGGAAGAGGGAGAACCAATGAGAGAGTAGCTGTAGGCATTTGGACGGCCACATGTCACTCTAATTTCCCGTCACGAAGAAGAATTAACCAAACTCTCAGCCTGCCCCACCCGCATAACTAGTATAGGTCCTGAAGCAAAATTGTGGGTTTGCGGTCAGCTCACAAAAACACAAGATGAAAAATGGAGCTCAGGGGCACAGCAATTCACGAACTTGCAGAGTTATACAGGACTACTCTCTTCCAAAAATCTGTTGAGGAAAAGCCATGAGGCGGACTTGAAAATGAGGGAGATTTGCACGAAACAGATTTCCAGAAGTACATTGGAATCGCCTTTAAACACAGGAAAAGCATCACAACTTCGACAATTATGGAATTGTCCATAAAGGGCGCATGCGTTTTCTCCTGAATATATTCAGGAGAAAACACATACACCCATTTTGGCCCACCAAGCAACCGCACAATGCAAATCTGCACTACAAAGAAGTATCACTTCCCACCAGTCAAAAGGGATATCCGTAAAATGTGTAAAAACCAGAAAGGCAAGAGGGTCTCTGGAGAACAGGGAGCCTTGTTATGCTGATGGGTGGGATGTAGATTGCCAACAGCCACTCTGGAGGAGTGCACTGTGTTCCCTAAAAGAATTAAACAACAGAGCTTCACAACCTAAGGCACTTCTAGTCATGGGAATATACCTTGGGGAAATTGAAAATCAATAAGACACAGCCAACCCAAAATATAGGGCAGCACTGCTTACAAGAACATCGACTTCGGGACACCTTAAATATCCCAGGAAAGACAAAAATAGTAAAGAAATTGTGGTACATACGTACGATGGAATATCCCTCAGCCATGAAATCAATGTCATAAGGCCAGTAGCAGCATAATGAGTGGATTCATGTACGATGATTCTAACTGAAATAAGTCACACAGAAAAAGAAACTTATCGTAAGATATCACTTATGATGGTCTTGTAAACATGGCTACACATGAAGTGAATTAGGAAAGAGAAGAGTCTCACATTTAGAAAACACTCTTATGCCTGCTCAAGAGGAAAGGAGAGGTGGGGTGATGCATAAAACCAGAGTTTGATATTAGCACAGGTACGGTTGCATAATCCAAATACAGAATAGACAAGACCTACTCTTTCCTCAGTGAATGGGGCTCAACACCCCTATTCCCCACAGAGTAGTATATCTGACTAGTAAGAATCTTAAAACCTATGTATTGATATGTCTCCATAAGGTAACCAAGTGTGTCTAGAACGACATAAACACGGCAGTGAGAATCAGCTCAAACCCACTATAAAAATGAATTTCAAAACAAAACAAATAAACAGTGAAATTCTTACACAATACCTTCAGGGGTTCTGATGAAACTTAGAATGACCCTATCTACAACGACAGCTGGATGTGGCATAAGGCTGGTCACTTGGGACTGAGAGGATTGGTGAGATTGGGTGAGAAAATGCAGACCATTTAAAGCAATAATACCTGGCACCCATTCCATGGTTCCCAACTCTCCAGGTAGAAGGGAATATCACTACAGTTATAACATGTATGGGAAACCTAGAGAATGGACACCATCTGATGGTGAAAGGTTTCTAAAACTCTACTAATTTTTTTCTCTCCTTGTGCACCAGTTTGACATTCCAACTGCTTTAGTATCAATCTCCCAAATTGGAGAGTCAGCACCTTTAACCTCCTGGTTCAGACAGTTGGCACGTTGTGCAGAGGATATAAGGGAAGAGGGAGAAACAATTAGAGAGTAGCTGTAGACATTTGGATGGCCACATGTCACTCTAAATTCCCGTCACGAAGAAGAATTAACAAACTCTGAGCCAGCCCCCACAATGGAACCAGTATAGGTCCTGAAGCAAAATTGTGGATTGGCAGTCAGCTCACAAAAACGCGAGTTGAAAAATGGAACTCAGGGGCACAGAAATTCACTAACTTGCAGAGTTATAAAGGACTACTCTCTTCCAAAAATCTGTTGAGATAAAGCCATGAGGCGGACTTGAAAATGAGGCAGAAGTGCACGAAACAGATTTCCAGAAGTACATTGGAATCGCCTTTAAACAGAGGAAAAGCATCACAACTTCGACAATTATGGAATTGTCCATAAAGGGCGCATGCGTTTTCTCCTGAATATATTCAGGAGAAAACGCATACGCCCATTTTGGCCAACCAAGCAACCGCACAATGCAAATCTGCACTACAAAGAAGTGTCACTTCCAACTGGTCAAAAGGGACATCCGTAAAATGTGTAAAAACAAGAAAGGCAAGACAGGATCTGGAGAACAGGGAGCCTTGTTATGCGGATGGGTGGGATGTAAATTGCCAACAGCCACTCTGGAGGAGTGCATTGTGTTCCCAAAAAGAAGAAAACAACAGTGCTTCACAACCTAAGGCACTTCCAGTCACGGGAATATACCTTGGGAAAATTGAAAATCAATAAGACACAGCCACCCGAAAATTTATGGCAGCACTGCTTACAAGAACCTCGACTTCGGGACACCTTATATATCCCAGGAAAGACAAAAATGGTAAAGAAATTGTGGTACATACGTATGATGGAATATCCCTCAGCCATGAAGTCAATGTCATAAAGCCAGTAGCAGCATAATGACGGGATTCATGTACGATGATTCTAACTGAAAAAATCACACAGAAAAAGAAACTTATCATAAGATATCACTTATGAAGGGTATATAAACATGGCTACACATGGAATGAATTAGGAAAGGGAACAGAATCTCATATTTAGAAAACACTCTTATGCATGCTTAAGGGGAAAGCAGAGGTGGGGTGATGAATAAAACCAGAGTTTGATATTAGCACAGGTACGGTTCCATAATCCAAATACAGAATAGACAGGACCTACTACTTCCTCTGTGAACGGGACTCAAAACCCCATATTTCCCGCAGAGGAATATATCTTACTAGTAAGAATCTTAAAACCTATGTATTGATATGTCTCCGTAAGGGAATCAAGTGTGTCTAGACTGGCATAAACATGGCAGCGAGAATCAGCTCAAACACACTAGAAAAGGAAATTCAAAAACAAAACAAAAGACAGGGAAATTCTTTAGAATTCCTTCAGGGTCTCTGATGAAACCTGGAATGACCCTATAAACAACGACAGCTGGATGTGGCATAAGGCTGGACACTTGGGACTGAGAGGATTGGTGAAATTGGGTGAGCAAATGCAGACAATTTAAAACAATAATATGTGGCACCCATTCCATGGGTCCCAACTCTCCAGGTTGAAGGAACTATTACTACAGCTATAACATGTACGGGAAAACTAGAGAACGGACACACTGTGTATACAAAAGGTTTCTAAAACTCAAAGAATAGTCCCTCTCCTTGTGCTCAAGTTTGATTTTCCATCTGCTTTACTATCAATCTCCCAACTTGGAGAGACAGCCCCTTTAACCTCCTGGTTCGCACAGCTTTCCAATTTGGCAGAGGATGAAAGGGAAGAGTGAGAACCAATGAGAGCGTAGCTGTTAGGCATTTGGACGGGCACATTTCACTCTAATTTCCTGGCAGGAAGAAGAATTTACCAAATTCTCAGCCACACTCCGGGAACCAGTATAGGGTCTGAACCAAAATTTTGGACTTGCGGTCACCTCACCACAAACGAGTTGAAAAATGGAGCTCAGGGGCACAGCAATTCACAAACTGGCTGAGAAATAAAGGACAACTATCGTACAAAAATCTGTTGAGGGAAGGCAACGAGGCGGACTTGAAAGCGAGGCAGAATAGCAGGGAACAGATTTCAAGAGGTACGTTGGAATCGCCTTTAAAGCACAGGGAGAGGGGCACAACTTCGACAATGATGCACATGGCCAAAAAGGGCGTATGCGTTTTCTCCTGAATATATTCAGGAGAAAACGCAAACGCCCTTTTTGTCAAAGAAAGCAAGCGGGCAATGCAAATCTGCACTACAAAGAAGTATCACTTCCCACCAGTCAAAAGGGACATCCACAAAATGTGTAAAAACCAGAAAGGCAAGACAGGACCTGGAGAACAGGGAGCCTTGTTATGCTGATGGGCCGGATGTAAATTGCCAATTGCCTCTCTGGAGGAGTACATTGTGTTCCCTAAAACAAGTAAAGAACAGAGCTACAGAGCCAAGGGCACTTCCAGTCTAGGGTATATACCTTGGGTAAACTGAAAATCAAAAAGACAGAGCCACCCCAAAATTTAGGGCTGCACTGCTTACAAGGACGTCAACTTGGGTACACCTTAAATATCCCAGGAAATATAAAAATTGTTCAAAAAATTGTGGTACTTACGTACGATGGAATATCCCTCAGGCATGAAATCAATGTCATGAGACCAGTAGCAGCAAAATGGGTGGATTCAGGTACGATGATTCTAAGTGAAATAAGTCACACAGAAAAAGAAACTTATCATAAGATACCACTTATGAAGATCCTGTAAACATGGTTACACTTGAAATGAGTTAGGAAAGAGAACAGTGTCTCACATTTAGAAAACAGTCTTATGCCTGCTTAATGGGGAAGGTGAGGTGGGATGATGCATTAAACCAGAGTTTGATATAAGCACAGGTACCGTTCCAAAAACCAACTATGGAATAGACAATACCTACACCTTCCTCAGTGAAAGGGACTCAAAACCCCATATTTCCCGCAGAGGAATATATCTGACTAGTAAGAATTTTAAAACTTATGTACTGATATGTCTCCGTAAGGGTATCAAGTGTGTCTAGACTGGCATAAACATGGCAGCGAGAATCAGCTCAAACCCACTGTAAAAAGGAATTTAAAAACAAAACAAAAAAACTGGGAAATTCTTTGCAATTCCTTCAGGGTCTCTGATGATACTTGGAATGACCCTATCTACAACGACAGCTGGATATGGCATAAGGCTGGACACTTGGGACTGAGAGAATTGGTGAGATTGGGTGAGCAAATGCAGACCCTTTAAAGCAATAATGCATGGCACCCATTCCATGGTACCCAACTCTCCAGGTTGAAGAGAATATTACTACAGTTATAACATGTACGGGAAACCTAGAGAACGGACACACTGTGAATACGAAAGGTTTCTAAAACTCAACGAATAATCCCTCACCTGGTGCTCCGGTTTGACTTTCCATCTGCTTTACTATCAATCTCCCAACTTGGAGAGACAGCCCCTTTAACCTCCTGGTTCGCACAGGTTTCCAATTTGGCAGAGGATGAAAGGGAAGAGGGAGAACCAATGAGAGAGTAGCTGTTAGGCATTTGGACGGGCACATATCACTCTAACTTCCCGGCAGGAAGAAGAATTAACCAAAGTCTCAGGCCCCAACCGGGAACCAGCATAGGTGTTTAACCAAAATTTTGGACGTGCGGTCAGCTCACCAAAAACGAGTTGAAAAATGGAGCTCAGGGGCACAGCAATTCACAAACTGGCCGAGTAATAAAGGACAACTATCGTCCAAAAATCTGTTGAGGGAAGGCAACCAGGCGGACTTGAAAGCGAGGCAGAATAGCAGGAAACAGATTTCAAGAGGTACGTTGGAATCGCCTTTAAAGCACAGGAAGAGGGTCACAACTTCGACAATGATGCACTTGGCCAAAAAGGGCGTATGCGTTTTCTCCTGAATATATTCAGGAGAAAACGCATACGCCCCTTTTGGCCAAGCAAGCAAGCGGGCAATGCAAATCTGCACTACAAAGAAGTATCACTTCCCACCGGTCTAAAGGGACATCCACAAAATGTGTAAAAACCAGAAAGGCAAGACAGGCCCTGGAGAACAGGGAGCCTTGTGATGCTGATGGGAGGGATGTAAATTGCCAACTGCCTCTCTGGAGGAGTACATTGTGTTCCCTAAAACAAGTAAAGAACAGAGCTACAGAGCTAAGGGCACTTCCAGTCTAGGGAATATACCTTGGGAAAACTGAAAATCAATAAGACAGAGCCACCCCAAAATTTAGGGCTGCACTGCTTACAAGGACCTCAACTTGGGTACACCTTAAATATCCCAGGAAATATAAAAATGGTTCAAAAAATTGTGGTACTTACGTACGATGGAATATCCCTCAGACATGAAATCAATGTCATAAGACCAGTAGCAGCAAAATGGGTGGATTCAGGTACGATGATTCTAAGTGAAATAAGTCACACAGTAAAAGAAACTTATCATAAGATATCACTTATGAAGATCCTGTAAACAAGGCTACACTTGAACTGATTTAGGAAAGAGAAGAGTATCTCACATTTAGAAAACACTCTTATGCCTGCTTAAGGGGGAAGGAGAGGTGGGGTGATGCATAAAACCAGAGTTTGATATAAGCACAGGTACCGTTCCAAAAACCAACTATGGAATAGACAAGACCTACACCTTCCTCAGTGAAAGGGACTCAAAACCCCATATTTCCCGCAGAGGAATATATCTGACTAGTAAGAATCATAAAACCTATGTATTGATATGTCTCCGTAAGGGAATCAAGTGTGTCTAGACTGGCATAAACATGGCAGCGAGAATCAGCTCAAACCCACTATAAAAAGGAATTTCAAAAACAAAACAAAAAAACTGGGAAATTCTTTACAATTCCTTCAGGGTCTCTGATGAAACCTGGAATGACCCTATCTACAATGACAGCTGGATGTGGCATAAGGAGGGACACTTGGCACTGAGACGATTGGTGAGATTGGGTGAGCAAATGCAGACCCTTTAAAGCACAAATGCCTGGCACCCATTCCATGGGTCCCAACTCTCCATGTTGAAGGGAATATTACTACAGCTATAACATGTACGGGAATCCTAGAGAACGGACACACTGTGAATACGAAAGGTTTCTAAAACTCAACGAATAGTCCCTCTCCTGGTGCTCCGGTTTGACTTTCCATCTGCTTTACTATCAACCTCCCAACTTGGAGAGACAGCCCCTTTAACCTCCTGGTTCGCACAGGTTTCCAATTTGGCAGAGGATGAAAGGGAACAGGGAGAACCAATGAGAGAGTAGCTGTTAGGCATTTGGACGGGCACATATCACTGTAATTTCCCGGCAGGAAGAAGAATTAACCAAAGTCTCAGTCCCCCACCGGGAACCAGCATAGGTCCTGAACCAAAATGTTGGACTTTCGGTCAGCTCACCAAAAACGAGTTGAAAAATGGAGCTCAGGGGCACAGCAATTCACAAACTGGCCGAGTAATAAAGGACAACTATCGTCCAAAAATCTGTTGAGGGAAGGCAACGAGGCGGACTTGAAAGCGAGGCAGAATAGCAGGAAACAGATTTCAAGAGGTACGTTGGAATCGCCTTTAAAGCACAGGAAGAGGGGCACAACTTCGACAATGATGCACTTGGCCAAAAAGGGCGTATGCGTTTTCTCCTGAATATATTCAGGAGAAAACGCATATGCCCTTTTTTGCCAAGCAAGCAAGCGGGCAATGCAAATCTGCACTACAAAGAAGTATCACTTCCCACCGGTCAAAAGGGACATCCACAAAATGTGTAAAAACCAGAAAGGCAAGACAGGCCCTGGAGAACAGGGAGCCTTGTTATGCTGATGGGCGGGATGTAAATTGACAACTGCCTCTCTGGAGGAGTGTATTGTGTTCCCTAAAACAAGTAAAGAACAGAGCTTCAGATCCAAGGGCACTTCCAGTCTAGGGAATATACCTTGGGAAAACTGAAAATCAATAAGACAGAGCCACCCCAAAATTTAGGGCTGCAATGCTTACAAGGACCTCAACTTGGGTACACCTTAAATATCCCAGGAAATATAAAAATGGTTCAAAAAATTGTGGTACTTACGTACGATGGAATATCCCTCAGCCATGAAATCAATGTCATAAGACCAGTAGCAGCAAAATGGGTGGATTCAGGTACGATGATTCTAAGTGAAATAAGTCACACAGAAAATGAAACTTATCATAAGATATCACTTATAAAGATCCTGTAAACATGGCTACACTTGAACTGAGTTAGGAAAGAGAAGAGTGTCTCACATTTAGAAAACACTCTTATGCCTGCTTAAGGGGGAAGGAGAGGTGGGGTGATGCATAAAACCAGAGTTTGATATAAGCACAGGTACCGTTCCAAAAACCAACTATGGAATAGACAAGACCTACACCTTCCTCAGTGAAAGGGACTCAAAACCCCATATTTCCCGCAGAGGAATATATCTGACTAGTAAGAATCATAAAACCTATGTATTGATATGTCTCCGTAAGGGAATCAAGTGTGTCTAGACTGGCATAAACATGGCAGCGAGAATCAGCTCAAACCCACTATAAAAAGGAATTTCAAAAACAAAACAAAAAAACTGGGAAATTCTTTACAATTCCTTCAGGGTCTCTGATGAAACCTGGAATGACCCTATCTACAATGACAGCTGGATGTGGCATAAGGAGGGACACTTGGCACTGAGACGATTGGTGAGATTGGGTGAGCAAATGCAGACCCTTTAAAGCACAAATGCCTGGCACCCATTCCATGGGTCCCAACTCTCCAGGTTGAAGGGAATATTACTACAGCTATAATATGTACGGGAATCCTAGAGAACGGACACACTGTGAATACGAAAGGTTTCTAAAACTCAACGAATAGTCCCTCTCCTGGTGCTCCGGTTTGACTTTCCATCTGCTTTACTATCAACCTCCCAACTTGGAGAGACAGCCCCTTTAACCTCCTGGTTCGGACAGGTTTCCAATTTGGCAGAGGATGAAAGGGAAGAGTGAGAACCAATGAGAGAGTAGCTGTTAGGCATTTGGACGGGCACATATCACTGTAATTTCCCGGCAGGAAGAAGAATTAACCAAAGTCTCAGTCCCCCACCGGGAACCAGCATAGGTCCTGAACCAAAATGTTGGACTTTCGGTCAGCTCACCAAAAAGGAGTTGAAAAATGGAGCTCAGGGGCACAGCAATTCACAAACTGGCCGAGTAATAAAGGACAACTATCGTCCAAAAATCTGTTGAGGGAAGGCAACGAGGCGGACTTGAAAGCGAGGCAGAATAGCAGGAAACAGATTTCAAGAGGTACGTTGGAATCGCCTATAAAGCACAGGAAGAGGGGCACAACTTCGACAATGATGCACTTGGCCAAAAAGGGCGTATGCGTTTTCTCCTGAATATATTCAGGAGAAAACGCATACGCCCTTTTTGGCCCAGCAAGCAAGCGGGCAATGCAAATCTGCACTACAAAGAAGTATCACTTCCCACCGGTCAAAAGGGACATCCACAAAATGTGTAAAAACCAGAAAGGCAAGACAGGCCCTGGAGAACATGGAGCCTTGTTATGCTGATAGGCGGGATGAAAATTCACAACTGCCTCTCTGGAGGAGTGTATTGTGTTCCCTAAAACAAGTAAAGAACAGAGCTACAGATCCAAGGGCACTTCCAGTCTAGGGAATATACCTTGGGAAAACTGAAAATCAATAAGACAGAGCCACCCCAAAATTTAGGGCTGCAATGCTTACAAGGACCTCAACTTGGGTACACCTTAAATATCCCAGGAAATATAAAAATGGTTCAAAAAATTGTGGTACTTACGTACGATGGCATATCCCTCAGCCATGAAATCAATGTCATAAGACCAGTAGCAGCAAAATGGGTGGATTCAGGTACGATGATTCTAAGTGAAATAAGTCACAGAGAAAAAGGAAACTTATCATAAGATATCACTTATGAAGATCCTGTAAACATGGCTAAACTTGAACTAAGTTAGGAAAGAGAACGGTGTCTCACAATTGGAAAACACTGTTATGCCTGCTTAAGGGGGAAGGACAGGTGGGGTGATGCATAAAACCAGAGTTTGATATAAGCACAGGTACCGTTCCAAAAACCAACTATGGAATAGACAAGACCTACACCTTCCTCAGTGAAAGGGACTCAAAACCCCATATTTCCCGCAGAGGAATATATCTGACTTGTGAGAATCTTAAAACCTATGTATTGATATGTCTCTGTAAGGGATCAAGTGTGTCTAGACTGGCATAAACATGGCAGCGAGAATCAGCTCAAACCCACTATAAAAAGGAATTTCAAAAACAAAACAAAAAAACTGGGAAATTCTTTACAATTCCTTCAGGGTCTCTGATGAAACCTGGAATGACCGTATCTACAATGACAGCAGGATGTGGCATAAGGCTGGACACTTGGGACTGAGAGGATTGGTGAGTTTGGGTGAGCAAATGCAGACCATTTAAAGCACAAATGCATGGCACCCATTTCATGGGTCCCAACTCTCCAGGTTGAAGGGAATATTACAACAGATATAACATGTACGGGAAAACTAGAGAACGGACACACTGTGAATACGAAAGGTTTCTAAAACTCAACGAATAGTCCCTCTCCTGGTGCTCTGGTTTGACTTTCCATCTGCTTTACTATCAATCTCCCAACTTGGAGAGACAGACCATTGAACCTCCAGGTTCGCACAGGTTTCCAATTTGGCAGAGGATGAAAGGGAAGAGGGAGAACCAATGAGAGAGTAGCTGTTAGGCATTTGGACGGGCACATATCACTCTAACTTCCCGGCAGGAAGAAGAATTAACCAAAGTCTCAGCCACCCACCGGGAACCAGCATAGGTCCTGAACCTAAATTTTACACTTGCGGTCAGCTCAACAAAAACGAGTTGAAAAATGGAGCTCAGGGACACAGCAATTCACAAACTGGCCGAGTAATAAAGGACAACTATCGTCCAAAAATCAGTTGAGGGAAGGCACCGAGGCGGACTTGAAAGCGAGGCAGAATAGCAGGAAACAGATTTCAAGAGGTACGTTGGAATCTCCTTCAAAGCACAGGAAGAGGTGCCCAACTTCGACAATGATGCACTTGGTCAAAAAGGGCGTATGCGTTTTCTCCTGAATATATTCAGGAGAAAACGCATACGCCCTTTTTGGCCAAGCAAGGAAGCGGGCAATGCAAATCTGCACTACAAAGAAGTATCACTTCCCACTGGTCAAAAGGGACATCCACAAAATGTGTAAAAACCAGAAAGGCAAGACAGGCCCTGGAGAACAGGGAGCCTTGTGATGCTGATGGGCGGGATGTAAATTGCCAACTGCCTCTCTGGAGGAGTACATTGTGTTCCCTAAAACAAGTAAAGAACAGAGCTACAGAGCCAAGGGCACTTCCAGTCTAGGGAATATTCCTTGGGAAAACAGAAAATCAATAAGACAGAGCCACCCCAAAATTTAGGGCTGCACTGCTTACAAGGACCTCAACTTGGGTACACCTTAAATATCCCAGGAAATATAAAAATGGTTCAAAAAATTGTGGTACTTACGTACGATGGAATATCCCTCAGCCATGAAATCAATGTCATAAGACCAGTAGCAGCAAAATGGGTGGATTCAGGTACGATGATTCTAAGTGAAATAAGTCACACAGAAAAAGAAACTTATCATAAGATATCACTTATGAAGATCCTGTAAACATGGCTACACTTGAACTGAGTTAGGAAAGAGAACAGTGTCTCACATTTAGAAAACACTCTTATGCCTGCTTAAGGGGGAAGGAGAGGTGGGGTGATGCATAAAACCAGAGTTTGATATAAGCACAGGTACTGTTCCAAAAACCAACTATGGAATAGACAAGACCTACACCTTCCTCAGTGAAAGGGACTCAAAACCCCATATTTCCCGCAGAGGAATATATCTGACTAGTAAGAATCTTAAAACCTATGGATTGATATGTCTCCGTAAGGGAATCAAGTGTGTCTAGACTGGCATAAACATGGCAGTGAGAATCAGCTCAAACGCACTATAAAAAGGAATTTCAAAAGCAAATCAAAAAAACTGGGAAATTCTTTACAATTCCTTCAGGGTCTCTGATGAAACCTGGAATGACCCTATCTACAATGACAGCTGGATGTGGCATAAGGAGGGACACTTGGGACTGAGACGATTGGTGAGATTGGGTGAGCAAATGCAGACCCTTTAAAGCACAAATGCCTGGCACCCATTCCATGGGTCCCAACTCTCCAGGTAGAAGGGAATATTACTACAGCTATAACATGTACGGGAAACCTAGAGAACGGACACACTGTGAATATGAAAGGTTTCTAAAACTCAACGAATAGTCCCTCTCCTGGTGCTCCGGTTTGACTTTCCATCTGCTTTACTATCAACCTCCCAACTTGGAGAGACAGCCCCTTTAACCTCCTGGTTCGGACAGGTTTCCAATTTGGCAGAGGATGAAAGGGAAGAGTGAGAACCAATGAGAGAGTAGCTGTTAGGCATTTGGACGGGCACATATCACTGTAATTTCCCGGCAGGAAGAAGAATTAACCAAAGTCTCAGTCCCCCACCGGGAACCAGCATAGGTCCTGAACCAAAATGTTGGACTTTCGGTCAGCTCACCAAAAAGGAGTTGAAAAATGGAGCTCAGGGGCACAGCAATTCACAAACTGGCCGAGTAATAAAGGACAACTATCGTCCAAAAATCTGTTGAGGGAAGGCAACGAGGCGGACTTGAAAGCGAGGCAGAATAGCAGGAAACAGATTTCAAGAGGTACGTTGGAATCGCCTATAAAGCACAGGAAGAGGGGCACAACTTCGACAATGATGCACTTGGCCAAAAAGGGCGTATGCGTTTTCTCCTGAATATATTCAGGAGAAAACGCATACGCCCTTTTTGGCCCAGCAAGCAAGCGGGCAATGCAAATCTGCACTACAAAGAAGTATCACTTCCCACCGGTCAAAAGGGACATCCACAAAATGTGTAAAAACCAGAAAGGCAAGACAGGCCCTGGAGAACATGGAGCCTTGTTATGCTGATAGGCGGGATGAAAATTCACAACTGCCTCTCTGGAGGAGTGTATTGTGTTCCCTAAAACAAGTAAAGAACAGAGCTACAGATCCAAGGGCACTTCCAGTCTAGGGAATATACCTTGGGAAAACTGAAAATCAATAAGACAGAGCCACCCCAAAATTTAGGGCTGCAATGCTTACAAGGACCTCAACTTGGGTACACCTTAAATATCCCAGGAAATATAAAAATGGTTCAAAAAATTGTGGTACTTACGTACGATGGCATATCCCTCAGCCATGAAATCAATGTCATAAGACCAGTAGCAGCAAAATGGGTGGATTCAGGTACGATGATTCTAAGTGAAATAAGTCACAGAGAAAAAGGAAACTTATCATAAGATATCACTTATGAAGATCCTGTAAACATGGCTAAACTTGAACTAAGTTAGGAAAGAGAACGGTGTCTCACAATTGGAAAACACTGTTATGCCTGCTTAAGGGGGAAGGACAGGTGGGGTGATGCATAAAACCAGAGTTTGATATAAGCACAGGTACCGTTCCAAAAACCAACTATGGAATAGACAAGACCTACACCTTCCTCAGTGAAAGGGACTCAAAACCCCATATTTCCCGCAGAGGAATATATCTGACTTGTGAGAATCTTAAAACCTATGTATTGATATGTCTCTGTAAGGGATCAAGTGTGTCTAGACTGGCATAAACATGGCAGCGAGAATCAGCTCAAACCCACTATAAAAAGGAATTTCAAAAACAAAACAAAAAAACTGGGAAATTCTTTACAATTCCTTCAGGGTCTCTGATGAAACCTGGAATGACCGTATCTACAATGACAGCAGGATGTGGCATAAGGCTGGACACTTGGGACTGAGAGGATTGGTGAGTTTGGGTGAGCAAATGCAGACCATTTAAAGCACAAATGCATGGCACCCATTTCATGGGTCCCAACTCTCCAGGTTGAAGGGAATATTACAACAGATATAACATGTACGGGAAAACTAGAGAACGGACACACTGTGAATACGAAAGGTTTCTAAAACTCAACGAATAGTCCCTCTCCTGGTGCTCTGGTTTGACTTTCCATCTGCTTTACTATCAATCTCCCAACTTGGAGAGACAGACCATTGAACCTCCAGGTTCGCACAGGTTTCCAATTTGGCAGAGGATGAAAGGGAAGAGGGAGAACCAATGAGAGAGTAGCTGTTAGGCATTTGGACGGGCACATATCACTCTAACTTCCCGGCAGGAAGAAGAATTAACCAAAGTCTCAGCCACCCACCGGGAACCAGCATAGGTCCTGAACCTAAATTTTACACTTGCGGTCAGCTCAACAAAAACGAGTTGAAAAATGGAGCTCAGGGACACAGCAATTCACAAACTGGCCGAGTAATAAAGGACAACTATCGTCCAAAAATCAGTTGAGGGAAGGCACCGAGGCGGACTTGAAAGCGAGGCAGAATAGCAGGAAACAGATTTCAAGAGGTACGTTGGAATCTCCTTCAAAGCACAGGAAGAGGTGCCCAACTTCGACAATGATGCACTTGGTCAAAAAGGGCGTATGCGTTTTCTCCTGAATATATTCAGGAGAAAACGCATACGCCCTTTTTGGCCAAGCAAGGAAGCGGGCAATGCAAATCTGCACTACAAAGAAGTATCACTTCCCACTGGTCAAAAGGGACATCCACAAAATGTGTAAAAACCAGAAAGGCAAGACAGGCCCTGGAGAACAGGGAGCCTTGTGATGCTGATGGGCGGGATGTAAATTGCCAACTGCCTCTCTGGAGGAGTACATTGTGTTCCCTAAAACAAGTAAAGAACAGAGCTACAGAGCCAAGGGCACTTCCAGTCTAGGGAATATTCCTTGGGAAAACAGAAAATCAATAAGACAGAGCCACCCCAAAATTTAGGGCTGCACTGCTTACAAGGACCTCAACTTGGGTACACCTTAAATATCCCAGGAAATATAAAAATGGTTCAAAAAATTGTGGTACTTACGTACGATGGAATATCCCTCAGCCATGAAATCAATGTCATAAGACCAGTAGCAGCAAAATGGGTGGATTCAGGTACGATGATTCTAAGTGAAATAAGTCACACAGAAAAAGAAACTTATCATAAGATATCACTTATGAAGATCCTGTAAACATGGCTACACTTGAACTGAGTTAGGAAAGAGAACAGTGTCTCACATTTAGAAAACACTCTTATGCCTGCTTAAGGGGGAAGGAGAGGTGGGGTGATGCATAAAACCAGAGTTTGATATAAGCACAGGTACTGTTCCAAAAACCAACTATGGAATAGACAAGACCTACACCTTCCTCAGTGAAAGGGACTCAAAACCCCATATTTCCCGCAGAGGAATATATCTGACTAGTAAGAATCTTAAAACCTATGGATTGATATGTCTCCGTAAGGGAATCAAGTGTGTCTAGACTGGCATAAACATGGCAGTGAGAATCAGCTCAAACGCACTATAAAAAGGAATTTCAAAAGCAAATCAAAAAAACTGGGAAATTCTTTACAATTCCTTCAGGGTCTCTGATGAAACCTGGAATGACCCTATCTACAATGACAGCTGGATGTGGCATAAGGAGGGACACTTGGGACTGAGACGATTGGTGAGATTGGGTGAGCAAATGCAGACCCTTTAAAGCACAAATGCCTGGCACCCATTCCATGGGTCCCAACTCTCCAGGTAGAAGGGAATATTACTACAGCTATAACATGTACGGGAAACCTAGAGAACGGACACACTGTGAATATGAAAGGTTTCTAAAACTCAACGAATAGTCCCTCTCCTGGTGCTCCGGTTTGACTTTCCATCTGCTTTACTATCAACCTCCCAAATTGGAGAGACAGCCCCTTTAACCTCCTGGTTCGCACAGGTTGCCAATTTGGCAGAGGATGAAAGGGAAGAGGGAGAACCAATGAGAGAGTAGCTGTTAGGCATTTGGACGGGCACATATCACTGTAATTTCCCGGCAGGAAGAAGAATTAACCAAAGTCTCAGCCACCCACCGGGAACCAGTATAGGTCTTGAACCAAAATTTTGGACTTGCGGTCAGCTCACCAAAAACGAGTTGAAAAATGGAGCTCAGGGGCACAGCAATTCACAAACTGGCCGAGTAATAAAGGACAACTATCGTCCAAAAATCTGTTGAGGGAAGGCAACGAGGCGGACTTGAAAGCCAGGCAGAGTAGCAGGAAACAGATTTCAAGAGGTACGTTGGAATCACCTTTAAAGCACAGGAAGAGGGGCACAACTTCGACAATGATGCCCTTGGCCAAAAAGGGCATATGCGTTTTCTCCTGAATATATTCAGGAGAAAACGCATACGCCCTTTTTGGCCAAGCAAGCAAGCGGGCAATGCAAATCTGCACTACAAAGAAGTATCACTTCCCACTGGTCAAAAGGGATATCCACAAAATGTGTAAAAACCAGAAAGGCAAGACAGGCCCTGGAGAACAGGGAGCCTTGTTATGCTGATGGGCGGGATGTAAATTGCCAACTTCCTCTCTGGAGGAGTCCATTGTGTTCCCTAAAACAAGTAAAGAACAGAGCTACAGAGCCAATGGCACTTCCAGTCTAGGGAATATTCCTTGGGAAAACTGAAAATCAATAAGACAGAGCCACCCCAAAATTTAGGGCTGCACTGCTTACAAGGACCTCAACTTGGGTACACCTTAAATATCCCAGGAAATATAAAAATGGTTCAAAAAATTGTGGTACTTACGTACGATGGAATATCCCTCAGCCATGAAATCAATGTCATAAGACCAGTAGCAGCAAAATGGGTGGATTCAGGTACGATGATTCTAAGTGAAATAAGTCTCACAGAAAAAGAAACTTATCATAAGATGTCACTTACGAAGATCCTGTAAACATGGCTACACTTGAACTGAGTTAGGAAAGAGAACAGTGTCTCACAATTAGAAAACACTCTTATGCCTTCTTAAGGGGGAAGGAGAGGTGGGGTGATGCATAAAACCAGAGTTTGATATAAGCACAGGTACCGTTCCAAAAACCAACTATGGAATAGACAAGACCTACACCTTCCTCAGTGAAAGGGACTCAAAACACCATATTTCCCGCAGAGGAATATATCTGACTAGTAAGAATCTAAAAACCTATGTATTGATATGTCTCCGTAGGGAATCCAGTGTGTCTAGACTGGCATAAACATGGCAGCGAGAATCACCTCAAACCCACTATAAAAAGGAATTTCAAAAACAAAACAAAAAAACTGGGAAATTCTTTACAATTCCTTCAGGGTCTCTGATGCAACCTGGAATGACCCTATCTACAACAACAGCTGGATGTGGCATAAGGCTGGACACTTGGGACTGAGAGGATTGGTGAGATTGGATGAGTAAATGCAGACCCTTTAAAGCAATAATGCATGGCACACATTCCAGGGTTCCCAACTCTCCAGGTTGAAGGTAATATTACTACAGTTATAACATGTACCGGAAACCTAGAGAACGGACACACTGTGAATATGAAAGGTTTCTAAAACTCAACGAATAGTCCCTCTCCTGGTGCTCCGGTTTGACTTTCCATCTGCTTTACTATCAACCTCCCAACTTGGAGAGACAGCCCCTTTAACCTCCTGGTTCGCACAGGTTGCCAATTTGGCAGAGGATGAAAGGGAAGAGGGAGAACCAATGAGAGAGTAGCTGTTAGGCATTTGGACGGGCACATATCACTGTAATTTCCCGGCAGGAAGAAGAATTAACCAAAGTCTCAGCCACCCACCGGGAACCAGTATAGGTACTGAACCAAAATTTTGGACTTGCGGTCAGCTCATCAAAAACGAGTTGAAAAATGGAGCTCAGGGGCACAGCAATTCACAAACTGGCTGAGTAATAAAGGACAACTATCGTCCAAAAATCTGTTGAAGGAAGGCAACGAGGCAGACTTTAAAGAGAGGCAGAATAGCAGGAAACAGATTTCAAGAGGTACGTTGGAATCGTCTTTAAAGCACAGGAAGAGGGGCACAACTTCGACAATGATGCACTTGGCCAAAAAGGGCGTATGCGTTTTCTCCTGAATATATTCAGGAGAAAACGCATACGCCCTTTTTGGCCAAGCAAGCAAGCGGGAAATGCAAATCTGCACTACAAAGAAGTATCACTTCCCACTGGTCAAAAGGGACATCCACAAAATGTGTAAAAACCAGAAAGGCAAGACAGGCCCTGGAGAACAGGGAGCCTTGTTATCCTGATGGGCGGGATGTAAATTGCCAACTGCCTCTCTGGAGGAGTGCATTGTGTTCCCTAAAACAAGTAAACAACAGAGCTACAGAGCCAAGGGCACTTCCAGTCTAGGGAATATACCTTGGGAAAACTGAAAATCAATAAGACAGAGCCACCCCAAAATTTAGGGCTGCACTGCTTACAAGGACCTCAACTTGGGTACACCTTAAATATCCCAGGATATATAAAAATGGTTCAAAAAATTGTGGTACTTACGTACGATGGAATATCCCTCAGCCATGAAATCAATGTCATAAGACCAGTAGCAGCAAAATGGGTGGATTCAGGTACGATGATTCTAAGTGAAATAAGTCACACAGAAAAAGAAACTTATCATAAGATATCACTTATGAAGATCCTGTAAACATGGCTACACTTGAACTGAGTTAGAAAGAGAAGAATGTCTCACATTCAGAAAACACTCTTATGCCTGCTTAAGGGGGAAGGAGAGGTGGGGTGATGCATAAAACCAGAGTTTGATATAAGCACAGGTACCGTTCCAAAAACCAACTATGGAATAGACAAGACCTACACGTTCCTCAGTGAAAGGGACTAAAAACCCCATATTTCCCGAAGAGGAATATATTTGACTAGTAAGAATCTTAAAACCTATGGATTGATATGTCTCCGTAAGGGAATCAAGTGTGTCTAGACTGGCATAAACATGGCAGGGAGAATCAGCTCAAACCCACTATAAAAAGGAATTTCAAAAGCAAAACAAAAAACCTGGGAAATTCTTTACAATTCCTTCAGGGTCTCTGATGAAACCTGGAATGACCCTATCTACAATGACAGCTGGATGTGGCATAAGGCTGGACACTTCGGACTGAGAGGATTGGTGAGATTGGGTGAGCAAATGCAGACCGTTTAAAGCAATAATGCATGGCACCCATTCCATGGGTCCCAACTCTCCAGGTTGAAGGGAATATTACTACAGTTATAACATGTACGAGAAACATAGAGAACGGACACACTGTGAATATGAAAGGTTTCTAAAACTCAACGAATAGTCCCTCTCCTGGTGCTCCGGTTTGACTTTCCATCTGCATTACTATCAACCTCCCAACTTGGAGAGACAGCCCCTTCAACTTCCTCGTTCACACAGGTTTCCAATTTGGCAGAGGATGAAAGGGAAGAGGGAGAACCAATGAGAGAGTAGCTGTTATGCATTTGAACGGGCACATATCAGTCTAACTTCCCAGCAGGAAGAGGAATTAACCAAAGTCTCAGCCCCACACCGGGAACCAGTATACGTCCGGAACCAAAATTTTGGACTTGCGGTCAGCTCACCAAAAACGAGTTAAAAAATGGAGCTCAGGGGCACAGCAATTCACAAACTGGCCGAGTAATAAAGGACAACTATCGTCCAAAAATCTGTTGAGGGAAGGCAACGAGGCGGACTTGAAAGCGAGGCAGAATAGCAGGAAACAGATTTCAAGAGGTACGTTGGAATCGCCTTTAAAGCACAGGAAGAGGGGCACAACTTCGACAATGATGCACTTGGCCAAAAAGGGCGTATGCGTTTTCTCCTGAATATATTCAGGAGAAAACGCATACGCCCTTTTTGGCCAAGCAAGCAAGCGGGCAATGCAAATCTGCACTACAAAGAAGTATCACTTCCCACCGGTCAAAAGGGACATCCACAAAATGTGTAAAAACCAGAAAGGCAAGACAGGCCCTGGAGAACAGGGAGCCTTGTTATGCTGATGGGCGGGATGTAAATTGCCTACTGCCTCTCTGGAGGAGTGCATTGTGTTCCCTAAAACAAGTAAACAACAGAGCTACAGAGCCAAGGGCACTTCCAGTCTAGGGAATATTCCTTGAGAAAACAGAAAATCAATAAGACAGAGCCACCCCAAAATTTAGGGCTGCACTGCTTACAAGGACCTCAACTTGGGTACACCTTAAATATCCCAGGAAATATAAAAATGGTTCAAAAATTTGTGGTACTTACGTACGATGGAATATCCCTCAGCCATGAACTCAATGTCATAAGACCAGTAGCAGCAAAATGGGTGGATTCAGGTACGATGATTCTAAGTGAAATAAGTCACACAGAAAAAGAAACTTATCATAAGATATCACTTATGAAGATCCTGTAAACATGGCTACACTTGAACTGAGTTAGGAAAGAGAACAGTGTCTCACAATTAGAAAACATTCTTATGCCTGCTTAAGGGGGAAGGAGAGGTGGGGTGATGCATAAAACCAGAGTTTGATATAAGCACAGGTACCGTTCCAAAAACCAACTATGGAATAGACAAGACCTACACCTTCCTCAGTGAAAGGGACTCAAAACCCCATATTTCCAGCTGAGGAATATATTTGACTAGTAAGAATCTTAAAACATATGGATTGATATGTCTCCGTAGGGAATCAAGTGTGTCTAGACTGGCATAAACATGGCAGCGAGAATTAGCTCAAACCCACTATAAAAAGGAATTTCAAAAACAAACCAAAAAACTGGGAAATTCTTTACAATTCCTTCAGGGTCTCTGATGAAACCTGGAATGACCCTATTTACAACAACACCTGGATGTGGCATAAGGCTGGACACTTGGGACTGAGAGGATTGGTGAGATTGGGTGAGCAAATGCAGACCCTTTAAAGCAATAATGCATGGCACCCATTCCATGGGTCCCAACTCTCCAGGTTGAAGGGAATATTACTACAGTTATAACATGTACCGGAATCCTAGAGAACGGACACACTGTGAATACGAAAGGTTTCTAAAACTCAACGAATAGTCCCTCTCCTGGTGCTCCGGTTTGACTTTCCATCTGCTTTACTATCAACCTCCCAACTTGGAGAGACAGCTCCTTTAACCTCCTGGTTCGCACAGGTTGCCAATTTGGCAGAGGATGAAAGGGAAGAGGGAGAACCAATGAGAGAGTAGCTGTTAGGCAATTGGACGGGCACATATCACTGTAATTTCCCGGCAGGAAGAAGAATTAACCAAAGTCTCAGCCACCCACCGGGAACCAGTATAGGTCCTGAACCAAAATTTTGGACTTGCGGTCAGCTCACCAAAAACGAGTTGAAAAATGGAGCTCAGGGGCACAGCAATTCACAAACTGGCCGAGTAATAAAGGACAACTACCGTCCAAAAATCTTTTGAGGGAAGGCAACGAGGCGGACTTGAAAGCGAAGCAGAATAGCAGGAAACAGATTTCAAGAGGTACGTTGGAATCGCCTTTAAAGCACAGGAAGAGGGGCACAACTTCGACAATGATGCACTTGGCCAAAAAGGGCGTATGTGTTTTCTCCTGAATATATTCAGGAGAAAACGCATACGCCCTTTTTGGCCAAGCAAGCAAGCGGGCAATGCAAATCTGCACTACAAAGAAGTATCACTTCCCACCGGTCTAAAGGGACATCCACAAAATGTGTAAAAACCAGAAAGGCAAGACAGGCCCTGGAGAACAGGGAGCCTTGTTATGCTGATGGGCGGGATGTAAATTGCCAACTGCCTGTCTGGAGGAGTGCATTGTGTTCCCTAAAACAAGTAAACAACAGAGCTACAGAGCCAAGGGCACTTCCAGTCTAGGGAACATACCTTGGGAAAACTGAAAATCAATAAGACAGGGCCACCCCAAAATTTAGGGCTGCACTGCTTACAAGGACCTCAACTTGGGTACACCTTAAATATCCCAGGAAATATAAAAATGGTTCAAAAAATTGTGGTACTTACGTACGATGGAATATCCCTCAGCCATGAAATCAATGTCATAAGACCAGTAGCAGCAAAATGGGTGGATTCAAGTACGATGATTCTAAGTGAAATAAGTCACACAGAAAAAGAAACTTATCATAAGATATCACTTATGAAGATCCTGTAAACATGGCTACACTTGAACTGAGTTAGGAAAGAGAACAGTGTCTCACATTTAGAAAACACTCTTATGCCTGCTTAAGCGGGAAGGAGAGGTGAGGTGATGCATAAAACCAGAGTTTGATATAAGCACAGGTACTGTTCCAAAAACCAACTAGGGAATAGACAAGACCTACACCTTCCTCAGTGAAAGGGACTGAAAACCCCATATTTCCCACAGAGGAATATATCTGACTAGTAAGAATCTTAAAACCTATGTATTGATATGTCTCCGTAAGGGAATCAAGTGTGTCTAGACTGGCATAAACATGGCAGCGAGAATCAGCTCAAACCGACTACAAAAAGGAATTTCAAAAACAAAACAAAAAAACTGGGAAATTCTTTACAATTCCTTCAGGGTCTCTGATGAAACCTCGAATGACCCTATCCACAACGACAGCAGGATTTGGCATAAGGCTGGACACTTGGGACTGAGACGATTGGTGAGATTGGGTGAGCAAATGTAGACCCTTTAAAGCACAAATGCCTGGCACCCATTAAATGGGTCCCAACTCTCCAGGTTGAAGGGAATATTCCTACAGCTATAACATGTACAGGACACCTAGGGTACGTACACACTGTGAATACGAAAATTTTCTAAATCTCAACGAATAGTCCCTCTCCTGGTACTCCGGTTTGACTTTCCATCTGCTTTACTATCAATCTCCCAACTTGGAGAGACAGCACCTTTAACCTCCTGGTTCGCACATCTTTCCAATTTGGCAGAGGATGAAAGGGAAGAGGGAGAACCAATGAGAGAGTAGGTGTTAGGCATTTGGACGGGCACATTTCACTCTAACTTCCCGCAGGAAGAAGAATTAACCAAGTCTCAGCCCCCCACCGGGAACCAGCATAGGTCCTGAACCAAAATTTTGGACTTCCGGTCAGCTCACAAAAAATGAGTTGAAAATTGGAGCTCAGGGGCACAGCAATTCACAAACTGGCCGAGTAATAAAGGACAACTATCGTCCAAAAATCTGTTGAGGGGAGGCAACGAGGCGGACTTGAAAGCGAGGCAGAATAGCAGGAAACAGATTTCAAGAGGTACGTTGGAATCGCCTTTAAAGCACAGGAAGAGGGGCACAACTTCGACAATGATGCACTTTGCCAAAAAGGGCGTATGCGTTTTCTCCTGAATATATTCAGGAGAAAACGCATACGCCCTTTTTGGCCAAGCAAGCAAGCGGGCAATGCAAATCTGCACTACAAAGAAGTATCACTTCCCACCGGTCAAAAGGGACATCCACAAAATATGTAAAAACCAGAAAGGCAAGACAGGCCCTGGAGAACAGGGAGCCTTGTTATGCTGATGGGCGGGATGTAAATTGCCAACTGCCTCTCTGGATGAGTACATTGTGTTCCCTAAAACAAGTAAAGAACAGAGCTACAGAGCCAAGGGCACTTTCAGTCTCGGGAATATACCTTGGGAAAACTGAACATCAATAAGACAGAGCCACCCCAAAATTTAGGGCTGCACTGCTCACAAGGACCTCAACTTGGGTAAACCTTAAATATCCCAGGAAATATAAAAATATTTCAAAAAATTGTGGTACTTACGTACGATGGAATATCCCTAAGGCATGAAATCAATGTCATAAGACCAGTAGCAGCAAAATGCGTGGATTCAGGTACGATGATTCTAAGTGAAATAAGTCACAGAGAAAAAGAAATTTATCATAAGATATCACTTATGAAGATCCTGTAAACATGGCTACACTTGAACTGAGTTAGGAAAGAGAGCAGTGTCTCACATTTAGAAAACACTCTTATGCCTGCTTAAGGGGGAAGGAGAGGTGGGGTGATGCATAAAACCAGAGTTTGATATAAGCACAGGTACCGTTCCAAAAACCAACTATGGAATAGACAAGACCTACACCTTCCTCAGTGAAAGGGACTCAAAACCCCATATTTCCCACAGAGGAATATATCTCACTAGTAAGAATCTTAAAACCTATGTATTGATATGTCTCCGTAAGGGAATCAAGTATGTGTAGACTGGCCTAAACATGGCAGCGAGAATCAGCTCAAACCCACTATAAAAAGGAATTTCAAAAACAAAACAATAAAACTGGGAAATTCTTTACAATTCCTTCAGGGTCTCTGATGAAACCTGGAATGACCCTATCTACCACGACAGCTGGATGTGGCATAAGGCTGGACACTTGGGACTGAGAAAATTGGTGAGATTGGGTGAGCAAATGCAGACCCTTTAAAGCACAAATGCCTGGCACCCTTTCCATGGGTCCCAACTCTCCAGGTTGAAGGGAATATTACTACAGCTATAACATGTACGGGAATCCTAGAGAATGGACCCACTGTGAATACGAAATGTTTCTAAAACTCAACGAATAGTTCCTCTCCTGGTGCTCCGGTTTGACTTTCCATCTCCTTTACTATCAACCTCCCAAATTGGAGAGACAGCCCCTTTAACCTCCTGGTTCGCACAGGTTTCCCATTTATCAGAGGATGAAAGGGAAGAGGGAGAACCAATGAGAGAGTAGCTGTTAGGCATTTGGACGGGCTCATATCACTCAAATTTCCCGGCAGGAAGAAGAATTAATCAAAGTCTCAGCCACCCACCGGAAACCAGCATAGGTCATGAACCAAAATTTTGGACTTGCGGTCAGCTCACAAAGAACGAGTTGGTATATGGATCTCAGGGGCAAAGCAATTCACAAACTGGCCGAGTAATAAAGGACAAGTATCGTCCAAAAATCTGTTGAGGGAAGGCAACGAGGCGGACTTGAAAGCGAGGCAGAATAGCAGGAAACAGATTTCAAGAGGTACGTTGGAATCGCCTTTAAAGCACAGGAAGAGGGGCACAACTTCGACAATGATGCACTTGGCCAAAAAGGGCGTATGCGTTTTCTCCTGAATATATTCAGGAGAAAACGCATACGCCCTTTTTGGCCAAGCAAGCAAGCGGGCAATGCAAATCTGCACTACAAAGAAGTATCACTTCCCACCAATCAAAAGGGACATCCACAAAATGTGTAAAAACCAGAAAGGCAAGACAGGCCCTGGAGAACAGGGAGCCTTGTTATGCTGCTGGGCGGGATGTAAATTGCCAACTGCCTCTCTGGAGGAGTGCATTGTGTTCCCTAAAACAAGTAAAGAACAGAGCTACAGAGCCAAGGGCACTTCCAGTCTAGGGAATATACCTTGGGAAAACTGAAAATCAATAAGACAGAGCCACCCCAAAATTTAGGGCTGCACTGCTTACAAGGACCTCAACTTGGGTACACCTTAAATATCCCAGGAAATATAAAAATGGTTCAAAAAATTGTGGTACTTACGTACGATGGAATATGCCTCAGCCATGAAATCAATGTCATAAGACCAGTAGCAGCAAAATGGGTGGATTCAGGTACGATGGTTCTAAGTGAAATAAGTCACACAGAAAAAGAAACTTATCATAAGATATCACTTATGAAGATCCTGTAAACATGGCTACACTTGAACTGAGTTAGGAAAGAGAACAGTGTCTCACATTTAGAAAACACTCTTATGCCTGCTTAAGGGGGAAGGAGAGGTGGGGTGATGCATAAAACCAGAGTTTGATATAAGCACAGGTACCGTTCCAAAAACCAACTATGGAATAGACAAGACCTACACCTTCCTCAGTGAAAGGGACTCAAAACCCCATATTTCCCGCAGAGGAATATATCTGACTAGTAAGAATCTTAAAACCTATGTATTGATATGTCTCCATAAGGGAATTAAGTGTGTCTAGACTGGCATAAAGATGGCAGCGAGAATCAGCTCAAACCCACTATAAAAAGGAATATCAAAAACAAAACAAAAAACTGGGAACTTCTTAACAATTCCTTCAGGGTCTCTGATGAAACCTGGAAAGACCCTATCTACAACGACAGCTGGATGTGGCATAAGGCTGGACACTTGGGACTGAGAGGATTGGTGAGATTGGTTGAGCAAATGCAGACCCTTTAAAGCACAATTGCCTGGCACCCATTCCATGGGTCCCAACTCTCCAGGTTAAAGGGAATATTACTACATCTAAACATGTACGGGAAACATAGAGAACGAACCCACTGTGAATACGAAAAGTTTCTAAAACTCAACGAATAGTCCCTCTCCTGGTGCTCCAGTTTGTGTTTCCATCTGCTTTACTATCAACCTCCCAAATTGGAGAGACAGCCCCTTTAACCTCCTGGTTCGCACAGCTTTCCAATTTGGCAGAGGATGAAAGGGAAGAGGGAGAACCAATGAGAGAGTAGCTGTTAGGCATTTGGACGGGCACATATCACTGTAATTTCCCGGCTGGAAGAAGAATTAACCAAAGTCTCAGCCCCCCACCGGGAACCAGCAAAGGGCCTGAACCAAAATTTTGCACTTGCGGTCAGCTCAACGAAAACGAGTTGAAAAATGGAGCTCAGGGGCACAGCAATTCACAAACTGTCCGAGTAATAAAGGACAACTATCTTCCAAAAATCTGTTGATGGAAGGCAACGAGGTGGACTTGAATGGGGGGCAGAATAGCAGGAAATGGATTTCAAGAGGTACGTTGGAATCGCCTTTAAAGCACAGGAAGAGGGGCACAACTTCGACAATGATGCACTTGGCCAAAAAGGGCGTATGCGTTTTCTCGTGAATATATTCATGACAAAATGCATACGCCCTTTTTGGCCAAGCAAGCAAGCGGGCAATGCAAATCTGCACTACAAAGAATTATCACTTCCCACCGGTCTAAAGGGACATCCACAAAATGTGTAAAAACCAGAAAGGCAAGACAGGCCCTGGAGAACAGGGAGCCTTGTTATGCTGATGGGCGGGATGTAAATTGCCAACTGTCTCTCTGGAGGAGTACATTGTGTTCCCTAAAACAAGTAAAGAACAGAGCTACAGAGCCAAGGGCACTTCCAGTCTAGGGGATATACCTTGGGAAAACTGAAAATCAATAAGACAGAGCCAACCCAAAATTTAGGGCTGCAGTGCTTACAAGGACCTCAACTTGGGTACACCTTAAATATCCCAGGAAATATATAAATGGTTCAAAAAATTGTGGTACTTACGTACGATGGAATATCCCTCAGCCATGAAATCAATGTCATAAGACCAGTAGCAGCAAAATGGGTGGATTCAGGTACGATGTTTCTAAGTGAAATAAGTCACACAGAAAAATAAACTTATCATAAGATATCACTTATGAAGATCCTGTAAACATGGCTACACTTGAACTGAGTTAGGAAAGAGAGCAGTGTCTCACATTTAGAAAATACTCTGATGCCTGCTTAAGGGGGAAGGAGAGGTGGGGTGATGCATAAAACCAGAGTTTGATATAAGCACAGGTACCGTTCCAAAAACCAACTATGGAATAGACAAGACCTACACCTTCCTCAGAGAAAGGGACTCAAAACCCCATATTTCCCGCAGAGGAATATATCTGCCTAGTAAGAATCTTAAAACCTATGTATTGGTATTTCTCCATAAGGGAGTCAAGTGTGTCTAGACAGGCATAAACATGGCAGCGAGAATCAGCTCAAGCCCACTATAAAAAGGAATATGAAAAACAAAACAAAAAACTGGAAAATTCTTAACAATTCCTTCAGGGTCTCTGATGAAACCTGGAATGACCCTATCTACAATGACAGCTGGATGTGGCATAAGGAGGGACACTTGGGACTGAGAGGATTGGTGAGATTGGGTGAGCAAATGCAGACCCTTTAAAGCCATAATGCATGGCACCCATTCCATGGGTCCCAACTCTCCAGTTTGAAGGGAATATTACTACAGTTATAACATGTACGGGAAACCTAGAGAACGGACACACTGTGAATACGAAAGGTTTCTAAAACTCAACGAATAGACCATCCCCTGGGGCTCCGGTTTGACTTTCATCTGCTTTACTATCAACCTCCCAACGTGGAGAGACAGCCCCTTTAACTTCCTGGTTCGCACTGGTTGCCAATTTGGCAGAGGATGAAAGGGAAGAGGGAGAACCAATGAGAGAGTAGCTGTTAGGCATTTGGACGGGCACATATCACTGTAATTTCCCGGCAGGAAGAAGAATTAACCAAAGTCTCAGCCACCCACCGGGAACCAGTATAGGTGTTGAACCAAAATTTTGGACTTGCGGTCAGCTCACCAAAAACGAGTTGAAAAATGGAGCTCAGGGGCACAGCAATTCACAAACTGGCCGAGTAATAAAGGACAACTATCGTCCAAAAATCTGTTGAGGGAAGGCAAGGAGGCGGACTTGAAAGCGAGGCAGAATAGCAGGAAACAGATTTCAAGAGGTACGTTTGAATCGCCTTTAAAGCACAGGAAGAGGAGCACAACTTCGACAATGATGCACTTGGCCAAAAACGGCGTATGCGTTTTCTCCTGAATATATTCAGGAGAAAACGCATATGCCCTTTTTGGCCAAGCAAGCAGTCGGGTAATGCAAATCTGCACTACAAAGAAGTATCACTTCCCACCGGTCAAAAGGGACATCCACAAAATGTGTAAGAACCAGAAAGGCAAGACAGGCCATGGAGAACAGGGAGCCTTGTTATGCTGATGGGCGGGATTTAAATTGCCAACTGCCTCTCTGGAGGAGTGCATTGTGTTCCCTAAAACAATTAAAGAACAGAGTTACAGAGCCAAGGGCACTTCCAGTCTAGGGAATATACCTTGGGAAAACTGAAAATCAATAACACAGAGCCACCCCAAAATTTAGGGCTGCACTGCTTACAAGGACCTCAATTTGGGTACACCTTAAGTATCCCAGGAAATATAAAAAATGGTTCAAAAAATTGTGGTACTTACGTACGATGGAACATCACTCAGCCATGACATCAATGTCATAAGACCAGTAGCAGCAAAATGGGTGGATTCAGGTATGATGATTCTAAGTGAAATAAGTCACACAGAAACAGAAACTTATCATAAGATATCACTTATGAAGATCCTGTAAACATGGCTACACTTGAACTGAGTTAGGAAAGAGAACAGTGTCTCACATTTAGAAAACACTCTTATGCCTGCTTAGGGGGAAGGAGAGGTGGGGTGATGCATAAAACCAGAGTTTGATATAAGCACAGGTACCGTTCCAAAAACCAACTAAGGAATAGACAAGACCTACACCTTCCTCAGTGAAAGGGACTCAAAACCCCATATTTCCCGCAGAGGAATATATCTGACTAGTAAGAATCTTAAAACCTATGTATTGATATGTCTCTGTAAGGGAATCAAGTGTGTCTAGACTGACATAATCATGGCAGCGAGAATCAGCTCAAACCCACTCTAAAAAGGAATTTCAAAAACAAAACAAAAAAACGGGGAAATTCTTTACAATTCCTTCAGGGTCTCTGATGAAACCTGGAATGACCATATCTACAACGACAGCTGGATGTGGCATAAGGCTGGACACATGGGACTGAGAGGATTGGTGAGATTGGGTGAGCAAATGCAGACCCTTTAAAGCCATAATGCATGGCACCCATTCCATGGGTCCCAACTCTCCAGTTTGAAGGGAATATTACTACAGTTATAACATGTACAGGAAACCTAGAGAACGGACACACTGTGAATACGAAAGGTTTCTAAAACTCAACGAATAGTCCCTCTACTGGTGCTCCGGTTTGACTTTCCATCTGCTTTACTATCAATCTCCCAACTTGCAGAGACAGCCCCGTTAACCTCCTGGTTCACACAGGTTGCCAATTTGGCAGAGGATGAAAGGGAAGAGGGAGAACCAACGAGAGAGGAGCTGTTAGGCATTTGGACGGGCACATATCACTCTAACTTCCCGGCAGGAAGAAGAATTAACCAAAGTCTCAGCCCCCCACCGGGAACCAGCATAGGTCCTGAACCAAAATTTTGGACTGGCGGTCAGCTCACCAAAAACGAGTTGAAAAATGGAGCTCAGGGGTACAGCAATTCACAAACTGGCCGAGTAATAAAGGACAACTATCGTCCAAAAATCTGTTGAGGGAAGGCAACTAGGCGGACTTGAAAGCGAGGCAGAATAGCAGGAAACAGATTTCAAGAGGTACATTGGAATCGCCTTTAAAGCACAGGAAGAGGGGCACAACTTCGACAATGATGCACTTGGCCAAAAAGGGCATATACGTTTTCTCCTGAATATATTCAGGCGAAAACAATACGCCCTTTTTGGCCAAGCAAGCAAGCGGGCAATACAAATCTGCACTACAAAGAAGTATCACTTCCCACCAGTCAAAACGGACATCCACAAAATGTGTAAAAACCAGAAAGGCAAGACAGGCCCTGGAGAAGAGGGAGCCTTGTTATGCTGATAGGCGGGATGTAAATTGCCAACTGCCTCTCTGGAGGAGTGCATTGTGTTCCCTAAAACAAATAAACAACAGAGCTACAGAGCAAAGGGCACTTCCAGTCTAGGGAATATAACTTGGGAAAACTGAAAATCAATAAGGCAAAGCCACCCCAAAATTTAGGGCTGCACTTCTTACAAGGACCTCAATTTGGGTACACCTTAAGTATCCCAGGAAATATAAAAATGGTTCAAAAAATTGTGGTACTTATGTACGATGGAATATCCCTCAGCCATGACATCAATGTCATAATACCAGTAGCAGCAAAATGGGTGGATTCAGGTACGATGATTCTAAGTGAAATAAGTCACACAGAAACAGAAACTTATCATAAGATATCACTTATGAAGATCCTGTAAACATGGCTACACTTGAACTGAGTTAGGAAAGAGAACAGTGTCTCACATTTAGAAAACACTCTTATGCCTGCTTAGGGAGAAGGAGAGGTGGGGTGATGCCTAAAAGCAGAATTTGATATAAGCACAGGTACCATTCCCAAAACCAACTATGGAATAGACAAGACCTACACCTTCCTCAGTGAAAGGGACTCAAAACCCCATATTTCCCGCAGAGGAATATATCTCACTAGTAAGAATCTTAAAACCTATGTATTGATATGTCTCCATAAGGGAATCAAGTGTGTCTAGACTGGCATAAACATGGCAGCGAGAATCAGCTCATACCCACTATAAAAAGGAATTTAAAAAACAAAACAAAAAAACTGGGAAATTCTTTACAATTCCTTCAGGGTCTCTGATGAAACCTGGAATGACCCTATCTACAATGACAGCTGGATTTGGCATAAGGAGGGACACTTGGGACTGAGAGGATTGGTGAGATTGGGTGAGCAAATGCAGACCCTTTAAAGCACAATTGGCTGGCACCCATTCCATGGGTCCCAACTCTCCACGTTGAAGGGAATATAACTACAGTTATAACATGTACGGGAAACTTAGAGAACGGACACACTGTGAATACGAAAGGATTCTAAAACTCAACGAATAGAACTTCCCCTGGGGCTCCGGTTTGACTTTCCATCTGCTTTACTATCAATCTCCCAACTTGGAGAGACAGCCCCTTTAACATCCTGGTTCGCTCAGGTTTCCAATTTGGCAGAGGATGAAAGGGAAGAGGGAGAACCAATGAGAGAGTAGCTGTTAGGCATTTGGACGGGCACATATTACTCTAACTTCCCGGCAGGAAGAAGAATTAACCAAAGTCTCAGCACCCCACCGGGAACCAGCAGAGATCCTGAACCAAAATTTTGGACTTGCGGTCAGCTCACCAAAAACGAGTTGAAAAATGGAGCTCAGGGGCACAGCAATTCACTAACTGGCCAAGTAATAAAGGACAACTATCGTCCAAAAATCTGTTGAGGGAAGGCAACGAGGCGGACTTGAAAGCGAGGCAGAATAGCAGGAAACAGATTTCAAGAGGTACGTTGGAATCGCCTTTAAAGCACAGGAAGAGGGGCACAACTTCGACAATGATGCACTTGGCCAAAAAGGGCGTATGCGTTTTCCCCTGAATATATTCAGGGGAAAACGCATACGCCCTTTTTGGCCAAGCAAGCAAGCGGGCAATGCAAATCTGCACTACAAAGAAGTATCACTTCCCCCCGGTCAAAAGGGACATCCACAAAATGTGTAAAAACCAGAAAGGGAAGACAGGCCCTGGAGAAGAGGGAGCCTTGTTATGCTGAAGGGCGGGATGTAAATTGACAACTGCCTCTCTGGAGGAGTGCATTGTGTTCCCTAAAACAAGTAAAGAACAGAGCTACAGAGCCAAGGGCACTTCCAGTCTAGGGAATATACCTTGGGAAAAGTGAAAATCAATAAGACAGAGCCACCCCAAAATTTAGGGCTGCACTGCTTACAAGGACCTCAATTTGGGTAAACATTAAGTATCCCAGGAAATATAAAAATGGTTCAAAAAATTGTGGTACTTACGTACGATGGAATATCCCTCAGCCATGACATCAATGTCATAAGACCAGTAGCAGCAAAATGGGTGGATTCAGGTACGATGATTCTAAGTGAAATAAGTCACACAGAAACAGAAAGTTATCATAAGATATCACTTATGAAGATCCTGTAAACATGGCTAAACTTGAACTGAGTTAGGAAAGAGAACAGTGTCTCACATTTAGAAAACACTCTTATGCCTGCTTAGGGGGAAGGAGAGGTGGGGTGATGCATAAAACCAGAGTTTGATATAAGCACAGGTACCGTTCCAAAAACCAACTATGGAATAGACAAGACCTACACCTTCCTCAGTGAAAGGGACTCAAAACCAAATATTTCCCGCAGAGGAATATATCTGAGTAGTAAGAATCTTAAAACCTATGTATTGATATGTCTCCGTAAGCGAATCAAGTGTGTCTAGACTGACATAAACATGGCTGCGAGAATCACCTCAAACCCACTATAAAAAGGAATTTCAAAAACAAAACAAAAAAACTTGGAAATTTTTTTACAATTCCTTCAGGGTCTCTGATGAAACCTGGAATGACCCTATCTACGACAGCTGGATGTGGCATAAGGCTGGACACATGGGACTGAGAGGATTGGTGAGATTGGGTGAGCAAATGCAGACCCTTTAAAGCAATAATGCATGGCACACATTCAATGGGTCCCAACTCTCCAGGTTGAAGGGAATATTACTACAGTTATAACATGTACGGGAAACCTAGAGAACGGACACACTGTGAATACGAAAGGTTTCTAAAACTCAAGGAATAGTCCCTCTCCTGGTGCTCCGGTTTCACTTTCCATCTGCTTTACTATCAATCTCCCAACTTGCAGAGACAGCCCCTTCAACCTCCTGGTTCCCACAGGTTTCCAATTTGGCAGAGGATGAAAGGGAAGAGGGAAAACCAATGAGAGAGTAGCTGTTAGGCATTTGGCCGGGAACATATCACTCTAACTTCCCGGCAGGAAGAAGAATTAACCAAACTCTCAGCCCCCACCGGGAACCAGCATAGGTCGTGAACCAAAATTTTGGACTTGCGTTCAGCTCACAAAAAACGAGTTGACAAAAGGTGCTCAGGGGCACAGCAATTAACAAACTGGCCGAGTAATAAAGGACAACTATCGTCCAAAAATCTGTTGAGGGAGGGCAACGAGGCGGACTTGAAAGCGAGGCAGAATAGCAGGAAACAGATTTCAAGAGGTACATTGGAATTGCCTTTAAAGCACAGGAAGAGGGGCACAACTTCGACAATGATGCACTTGGCCAAAAAGGGCGTATGCGTTTTATCCTGAATATATTCAGGAGAAAACGCATACGCCCTTTTTGGCCAAGCAAGCCAGCGGGCAATGGAAATCTGCACTACAAAGAAGTATCACTTCCCACCCGTCAAAAGGGACATCCACAAAATGTGTAAAAACCAGAAAGGCAAGACAGGCCCTGGAGAACAGGGAGCCTTGTTATGCTGATGGGTGGGATGTAAATTGCCAACTGCCTCTCTGGAGGAGTGCATTGTGTTCCCTAAAACAAGTAAAGAACAGAGCTACAGAGCCAAGGGCACTTCCAGTCTAGGGAATATACCTTGGGAAAACTGAAATTCAATAAGACAGAGCCACCCCTAAATTTAGGGCTGCACTTCTTACAAGGACCTCAACTTGGGTACACCTTAAATATCCCAGGAAATATAAAAATGGTTCAAAAAATTGTGGTACTTACGTACGATGGAATATCCCTCAGCCATGAAATCAATGTCATAAGACCAGTAGCAGCAAAATGGGTGGATTCAGGTACGATGATTCTAAGTGAAATAAGTCACACAGAAAAAGAAACTTATCATAAGATATCACTTATGAAGATCCTGTAAACATGGCTACACTTGAACTGAGTTAGGAAAGAGAACAGTGTCTCACATTTAGAAAACACTCTTATGCCTGCTTAAGGGGGAAGGAGAGGTGGGGTGATGCATAAAACCAGAGTTTGATATAAGCAGAGGTACCGTTCCAAAAACCAACTATGGAATAGACAAGGCCTACACCTTCCTCACTGAAAGGGACTCAATACCCCATATTTCCCGCAGAGGAATATATCTGACAAGTAAGAATCTTAAAACCTATGTATTGATATGTCTCCGTAAGGGAATCAAGTGTGTCTACACTGGCATAAATATGGCAGCGAGAATCAGCTCAAACCCACTATAAAAACGAATATCAAATCAAAACAAAAAAACTGGGAAATTCTTTACAATTCCTTCAGGGTCTCTGATGAAACCTGGAATTACCCTATGTACAACGACAGCTGGACGTGGCATAAGGCTGGACACTTGGGACTGAGAGGATTGGTGAGATTGGGTGAGCAAATGCAGACCCTTTAAAGCACAAATGCCTGGCACCCATTCCATGGGTCCCAACTCTGCAGGTTAACGGGAATATTCCTACAGCTATAACATGTACGGGAAACCTAGAGAACGGACACACTGTGAATACGAAAGGTTTCTAAAACTCAACGAATAGTCCCTCTCCTGGTGCTCGGGTTTGACTTTCCATCTGCTTTACTATCAACCTCCCAACTTGGAGAGACAGCCCCTTTAACCTCCTGGTTCGCAGAGGTTGCCAATTTGGCCGAGGATGAAAGGGAAAAGGGAGAACCAATGAGAGAGTAGCTGTTAGGCATTTGGACAGGCACATATCACTCTAATTTCCCGGCAGGAAGAAGAATTAAGCAAAGTCTCAGCCACTCACTGGGAACCAGTATAGCTCCTGAACCAAAATTTTGGAATGCGGTCCGCTCACAAAAAACGAGTTGAAAAATGGAGCTCAGGAGCACAGCAATTCACAAACTGGCCGAGTAATAAAGGACAACTATCCTCCAAAAATCTGTTGAGGGAAGGCAACGAGGCGGACTTGAAAACGAGGCAGAATAGCAGGAAACAGATTTCAAGAGGTACGTTGGAACCGCCTTTAAAGCACAGGAAGAGGGGCACAACTTCGACAATGATGCACTTGGCCAAAAAGGGTGTATGCGTTTTCTTCTGAATATATTCAGGAGAAAACGCATACGCCCTTTTTGTCCAAGCAAGCAAGCGGGCAATGCAAATCTGCACTACAAAGAAGTATCACTTCCCACCGGTCAAAAGGGACATCCACAAGATGTGTAAAAACCAGAAAGGCAAGACAGGCCCTGGAGAACAGGGAGCCTTGTTATGCTGATGGGCGGGATGTAAATTGCCAACTGCCTCTCTGGAGGAGTGCATTGTGTTCCCTAAAACAAGTAAAGAACAGAGCTACAGAGCCAAGGGCACTTCCAGTCTAGGGAATATACCTTGGGAAAACTGAAAATCAATAAGCCAGAGCCACCCCAAAATTTAGGTCTTCACTGCTTACAAGGACCTCAACTTGGGTACACCTTAAATATCCCAGGAAATATAAAAATGGTTCAAAAAATTGTGGTACTTACGTTCGATGGAATATCCCTCAGCCATGAAATCAATGTCATAAGACCAGTAGCAGCAAAATGGGTGGATTCAGGTACGATGATTCTAAGTGAAATAAGTCACACAGAAAAAGAAACTTATCATAAGATATCACTTATGAAGATCCTGTAAACATGGCTACACTTGAACTGAGTTAGGAAAGAGAACAGTGTCTCACATTTAGAAAACATTTTTATGCCTTCTTAAGGGGGAAGGAGAGGTGGGGTGATGCATGAAACCAGAGTTTGATATAAGCACAGGTACCGTTCCAAAAACCAACTATTGGATAGACAAGACCTACACCTTCCTCAGGGAAAGGGACTCAAAACCCCATATTTCCCGCAGAGGAATATATCTGACTAGTAAGAATCTTAAAACCTATGTATTGATATGTCTCCATAAGGGAATCAAGTGTGTCTAGACTGGCATAAACATGGCAGCGAGAATCAGCTCAAACCCACTATAAAAAGGAATATCAAAAACAAAAAAAAAATTGCGAAATTCTTTACAATTCCTTCAGGGTCTCTGATGAAACCTGGAATGACCCTATGTACAACGACAGCTGGATGTGGCATAAGGCTGGAGACTTGGGACTGAGAGGATTGGTGAGATTGGGTGAGCAAATGCAGACCCTTTAAAGCACAAATGCATGGCACCCATTCCATGGGTCCCAACTCTGCAGGTTAAAGGGAATATTCCTACATCTATAACATGTACGGGAAACCTAGAGAACGGACACACTGTGAATACGAAAGGTTTCTAAAACTCAACGAATAGTCCCTCTCCTGCTGCTCCGGTTTGACTTTCCATCTGCTTTACTATCAACCTCCCAACTTGGAGAGACAGCCCCTTTAACCTCCTGGTTCGCACAGGTTGCCAATTTGGCAGAGGATGAAATGGAAGAGGGAGAACCAATGAGAGAGTAGCTGTTAGGCATTTGAACGGGCACATATCACGTTAATTTCCGGCAGGAAGAAGAATTAACCAAACTCTCAGCCCCCCACCGGGAACCAGCATAGGTCCTGAACCAAAATTTTGAACGTGCGGTCAGCTCACCAAAAACGAGTTGAATAATGGTGCTCAGGGGCACAGCAATTCACAAACTGGCCGAGTAATAAAGGACAACTATCGTCCAAAAATCTGTTGAGGGAAGGCAACGAAGCAGACTTGAAAGCGCGGCAGAATAGCAGGAAACAGATTTCAAGTGGTACGTTGGAATCGCCTTTAAAGCACAGGAAGAGGGGCACAACTTCGACAATGATGCACTTGGCCAAAAAGGGCGTATGCGTTTTCTCCTGAATATATTCAGGAGAAAACGCATACGCCCTTTTTGGCCAAGCAAGCAAGCGGGCAATGCAAATCTGCACTACAAAGAAGTATCACTTCCCACCGGTCAAAAGGGACATCCACAAAATGTGTAAAAACCAGAAAGACAAGACAGGCCCTGGAGAACAGGGAGCCTTGTTATTTTGATGTGCGGGATGTAAATTGCCAACTGCCTCTCTGGAGGAGTGCATTGTGTTCCCTAAAACAAGTAAAGAACAGAGCTACAGAGCCAAGGGCACTTCCAGTCTAGGGAATATTCCTTGGGAAAACTGAAAATCAAAAAGACAGAGCCACCCCAAACTTTAGGGCTGCACTGCTTACAAGGACCTCAACTTGGGTACACCTTAAATATCCCAGGAAATATAAAAATGGTTCAAAAAATTGTGGTACTTATGTACGATGGAATATCCCTCAGCCATGAAATCAATGTCATAAGACCAGTAGTAGCAAAATGGGTGGATTCAGGTACGATGAATCTAAGTGAAATAAGTCACACAGAAAAAGAAACTTATCATAAGATATCACTTATGAAGATTCTGTAAACATGGCTACACTTGAACTGAGTTAGGAAAGAGAACTGTGTCTCACATTAGAAAACACTCTTATGCCTGCTTAAGGGGGAAGGAGAGGTGGGGTGATGCATAAAATCAGAGTTTGATATAAGCACAGGTACCGTCCCAAAAACCAACTATGGAATAGACAAGACCTACACCTTCCTCAGTGAAAGGGACTCAAAACCCCATATTTCCCACAGAGGAATATATCTGACTAGTAAGAATCTTAAAACCTATGTATTAATATGTCTCCGTAAGGGAATCAAGTGTGTCTAGACTGGCATAAACATGGCAGCGAGAATCAGCTCAAACCCACTATAAAAAGGAATTTCAAAAACAAAACAAAAAAACTGGGAAATTCTTTACAATTCCTTCAGGGTCTCTGATGAAACCTGAAATGACCTTATCTACAATGACAGCTGGATGTGGCATAAGGAGGGACACTTGGGACTGAGACGATTGGTGAGATTTGGTGAGCAAATGCAGACCCTTTAAATCACAAATGTCTGGCACCCATTCCATGGGTTCCAACTCTCCAGGTTGAAGGGAATATTACTACAGCTATAACATGTACGGGAAACCTAGAGAACGGACACACTGTGAATACGAAAGGTTTCTAAAACTCAACGAACCGTCCCTCTCCTGGTGCTCCGGTTTAACTTTCCATCTGCTTTACTATCAACCTCCCAACTTGGAGAGACAGCCCCTTTAACCTCCTGGTTCGCACAGGTTGCCAATTTGGCAGAGGATGAAAGGGAAGAGGGAGAACCAATGAGAGATTAGCTGTTAGGCATTTGGACGGGCACATATCACTGTAATTTCCCAGCAGGAAGAAGAATTAACCAAAGTCTCTGCCACCCACCGGGAACCAGTATAGGTCCTGAACCAAAGTTTTGGACTTGCGGTCACCTCACCAAAAAAGAGTTGAAAAATGGAGCTCAGGGGCACAGCAATTCACAAACTGGCCGAGTAATAAAAGACAACTATCGTCCAAAAATCTGTTGAGGGAAGGCAACGAGGAGGACTTGAATGCGAGGCAGAATAGCAGGAAACAGATTTCAAGAGGTACGTTGGAATCGCCTTTAAAGCACAGGAAGAGGGGCACAACTTCGACAAGGATGCACTTGGCCAAAAAGGGCGTATGCGTTTTCTCCTGAATATATTCAGGAGAAAACGCATACGCCCTTTTTGGCCAAGCAAGCAAGCGGGCAATGCAAATATGGACTACAAAGAAGTATCACTTCCCACCGGTCAAAAGGGACATCCACAAAATGTGTAAAAACCAGAAAGGCAAGACAGGCCCTGGAGAACAGGGAGCCTTGTTATTTTGATGTGCGGGATGTAAATTGCCAACTGCCTCTCTGGAGGAGTGCATTGTGTTACCTAAAACAAGTAAACAACAGAGCTACAGAGCCAAGGGCACTTCCAGTCTAGGGAATATACCTTGGGAAAACTGAAAATCAATAAGACAGAGCCACCCAAAAATTTAGGGCTGCACTGCTTACAAGGACCTCTACTTGGGTACACCTTAAATATCCCAGGAAATATAAAAATAGTTTCGAAAATTGTGGTACTTACGTACGATGGAATATCCCTCAGCCATGAAATCAATGTCATAAGACCAGTAGCAGCAAAATGGGTGGATTCCGGTACGATGATCCTAAGTGAAATAAGTCACACAGAAAAAGAAACTTATCATAAGATATCACTTATGAAGATCCTGTAAACATGGCTACACTTGAACTGAGTTAGGAAAGAGAACAGTGTCTCACATTTAGAAAACACTCTTATGCCTGCTTAAGGGGGAAGGAGAGGTGGGGTGCTGCATAAAACCGGAGTTTAATATAAGCACAGGTACTGTTCCAAAAACCAACTATGGAATAGACAAGACCAACACCTTCCTCAGTGAAAGGGACTCAAAACCCCATATTTCCCGCAGAGGAGTATATCTGACTAGTAAGAATCTTAAAAGCTATGTATTGATATGTCTCCGTAAGGGAATCAAGTGTGTCTAGACTGGCATAAACATGGCAGCGAGAATCAGCTCAAACCCACTATAAAAAGGAGCTTCAAAAACAAAACAAAAAACTGGGAAATTCTTTACAATTCCTTCAGGGTCTCTGATGAAACCTGGAATGACCCTATCTACAATGACAGCTGGTTGTGGCATAACGAGGGACACTTGGGACTGAGACGATTGGTGAGATTGGGTGAGCAGATGCAGACCCTTTAAAGCACAAATGCCTGGCACCCATTCCATGGGTCCCAACTCTCCAGGTTGAAGGGAATATTACTACAGCTATAACATGTACGGGAAACCTAGAGAACGGACACACTGTGAATACGAAAGGTTTCTAATACTCAACGAATAGTCCCTGTCCTGGTGCTCTGGTTTGACTTTCCATCTGCTTTACTGTCAACCTCCCAACGTGAAGAGACAGCCCCTTTAACATCCTGGTTCGCACAGGTTGCCAATTTGGCAGAGGATGAAAGGGAAGAGGGAGAACCAATGAGAGAGTAGCTGTTAGGCATTTGGACGGGCACATATCACTGTAATTTCCCGGCAGGAAGAAGAATTAAGCAAAGTCTCAGCCACCCACCGGGAACCAGTATAGGTCCCGAAGAGCAAAATTTTGGACTTGCGGCCCGCTCACCAAAAACGAGTTGAAAAATGGAGCTCAGGGGCACAGCAATTCACAAACTGGCCGAGTAATAAAGGACAACTATCGTACAAAAATCTCTTGAGGGAAGGCAATGAGGCGGACTTGAAAGCGAGGCAGAATAGCAGGAAACAGATTTCAAGAGGTACGTTGGAATCGCCTTTAAAGCACAGGAAGAGGGGCACAACTTCGACAATGATGCACTTGGCCAAAAAGGGCGTATGCGTTTTCTCCTGAATATATTCAGGAGAAAACGCATACGCCCTTTTTGGAGAAGCAAGCAAGCGGGCAATGCAAATCTGCACTACAAAGAAGTATCACTTCCCACTGGTCAAAAGGGACATCCACAAATTGTGTAAAAACCAGAAAGGCAAGACAGGCCCTGGAGAACAAGGAGCCTTGTTATGCTGATGGGCGGGATGTAAATTGCCAACTGCCTCTCTGGAGGAGTGCATTGTGTTCCCTAAAACAAGTAAACAACAGAGCTACAGAGCCAAGGGCACTTCCAGTCTAGGGAATATACCTTGGGAAAACTGAAAATCAATAAGACAGAGCCACCCCAAAATTTAGGGCTTCACTGCTTACAAGGACCTCAACTTGGGTACACCTTAAATATCCCAGGAAATATAAAAATGGTTCAAAAAATTGTGGTACTTACGTACGATGGAATATCCCTCAGCCATGAAGTCAATGTCATAAGACCAGTAGCAGCAAAATGGGTGGATTCAGGTACGATGATTGTAAGTGAAATAAGTCACAGAGAAAAAGAAACTTATCATAAGATATCACTTATGAAGATACTGTAAACATGGCTACACTTGAACTGAGTTAGGAAAGACAACAGTGTCTCACATTTAGAAAACACTCTTATGCCTGCTTAAGGGGGAAGGAGAGGTGGGGTGATGCATAAAACCAGAGTTTGATATAAGCACAGGTACCGTTCCAAAAACCAACTATTGGATAGACAAGACCTACACCTTCCTCAGGGAAAGGGACTCAAAACCCCATATTTCCCGCAGAGGAATATATCTGACTAGTAAGAATCTTAAAACCTATGTATTGATATGTCTCCGTAAGGGAATCAAGTGTGTCTAGACTGGCATAAACATGGCAGCGAGAATCAGCTCCAACCCACTATAAAAAGGAATTTCAAAAACAAAACAAAAAAACTGGGAAATTCTTTACAATTCCTTCAGGGTCTCTGATGAAACCTGGAATTACCCTATCTACAACGACAGCTGGATGTAGCATAAGGCTGGACACTTGTGACTGAGAGAATTGGTGAGATTGGGTGAGCAAATGCAGACCCTTTAAAGCAATAATGCATGGCACCCATTCCATGGGTCCCAACTCTCCAGGTTGAAGGGAATATTACTACAGTTATAACATGTACGGGGAACCTAGAGAACGGACACACTGTGAATACGAAAGGTTTCTAAAACTCAATGAATAGTCCCTCTCCTGGTGCTCCGGTTTGACTTTCCATCTGCTTTACTATCAACCTCTCAACTTGGAGAGACAGCCCCTTTAAGCTCCTGGTTCGCACAGGTTGCCAATTTGGCAGAGGATGAAAGGGAAGAGGGAGAACCAATGAGAGAGTAGCTATTAGGCATTTGGACGGGCACATATCACTGTAATTTCCCGGCAGGAAGAAGAATTAACCAAAGTTTCAGCCACGCACCGGGAACCAGTATAGGTCCTGAACCAAAGTTTTGGACTTGCGGTCAGCTCACCAAAAAAAGAGTTGAAAAATGGAGCTCAGGGGCACAGCAATTCACAAACTGGCCGAGTAATAAAGGACAACTATCGTCCAAAAATCTGTTGAGGGAAGGCAACGAGGCGGACTTGAATGCGAGGCAGAATAGCAGGAAACAGATTTCAAGAGGTACGTTGGAATCGCCTTTAAAGCACAGGAAGAGTGGCCCAACTTCGACAATGATGCACTTGGCCAAAAAGGGCGTATGCGTTTTCTCCTGAATATACTCAGGAGAAAACGCATACGCCCTTTTTGGAGAAGCAAGCAAGCGGGCAATGCAAATCTGCACTACAAAGAAGTATCACTTCCCACTGGTCAAAAGGGACATCCACAAATTGTGTAAAAACCAGAAAGGCAAGACAGACCCTGGAGAACAAGGAGCCTTGTTATGCTGATGGGCGGGATGTAAATTGCCAACTGCCTGTCTGGAGGAGTGCATTGTGTTCCCTAAAACAAGTAAAGAACAGAGCTACAGAGCCAAGGGCACTTCCCGTCTAGGGAATATACCTTGGGAAAACTGAAAATCAATAAGACAGAGCCACCCCAAAATTTAGGGCTTCACTGCTTACAAGGACCTCAACTTGGGTACACCTTAAATATCCCAGGAAATATAAAAATGGTTCAAAAAATTGTGGTACTTACGTACGATGGAATATCCCTCAGCCATGAAGTCAATGTCATAAGACCAGTAGCAGCAAAATGGGTGGATTCAGGTACGATGATTCTAAGTGAAATAAGTCACAGAGAAAAAGAAACTTATCATAAGATATCACTTATGAAGATCCTGTAAACATGGCTACACTTGAACTGAGTTAGGAAAGAGAACAGTGTCTCACATTTAGAAAACACTCTTATGCCTGCTTAAGGGGGAAGGAGAGGTGGGGTGATGCATAAAACCAGAGTTTGATATAAGCACAGGTACCGTTCCAAAAACCAACTATTGGATAGACAAGACCTACACCTTCCTCAGGGAAAGGGACTCAAAACCCCATATTTCCCGCAGAGGAATATATCTGACTAGTAAGAATCTTAAAACCTATGTATTGATATGTCTCCGTAAGGGAATCAAGTGTGTCTAGACTGGCATAAACATGGCAGCGAGAATCAGCTCAAACCCACTATAAAAAGGAATTTCAAAAACGAAACAAAAAAACTGGGAAATTCTTTACAATTCCTTCAGGGTCTCTGATGAAACCTGGAATTACCCTATTTACAACGACAGCTGGATGTGGCATAAGGCTGGACACTTGTGACTGAGAGAATTGGTGAGATTGGGTGAGCAAATGCAGCCCCTTTAAAGCAATAATGCATGGCACCCATTCCATGGGTCCCAACTCTCCAGGTTGAAGGGAATATTACTACAGTTATAACATGTACGGGAAACCTAGAGAACGGACACACTGTGAATACGAAAGGTTTCTAAAACTCAATGAATAGTCCCTCTCCTGGTGCTCCGGTTTCACTTTCCATCTGCTTTACTATCAACCTCCCAACTTGGAGAGACAGCCCCTTTAACCTCCTGGTTCGCACAGGTTGCCAATTTGGCAGAGGATGAAAGGGAAGAGGGAGAACCAATGAGAGAGTAGCTATTAGGCATTTGGACGGGCACATATCACTGTAATTTCCCGGCAGGAAGAAGAATTAACCAAAGTTTCAGCCACCCACCGGGAACCAGTATAGGTCCTGAACCAAAGTTTTGGACTTGCGGTCAGCTCACCAAAAAAAGAGTTGAAAAATGGAGCTCAGGGGCACAGCAATTCACAAACTGGCTGAGTAATAAAGGACAACTATCGTCCAAAAATCTGCTGAGGGAAGGCAACGAGGCGGACTTGAATGCGAGGCAGAATAGCAGGAAACAGATTTCAAGAGGTACGTTGGAATCGCCTTTAAAGCACAGGAAGAGGGGCCCAACTTCGACAATGATGCACTTGGCCAAAAAGGGCGTATGCGTTTTCTCCTGAATATACTCAGGAGAAAACGCATACGCCCTTTTTGGAGAAGCAAGCAAGCGGGCAATGCAAATCTGCACTACAAAGAAGTATCACTTCCCACTGGTCAAAAGGGACATCCACAAATTGTGTAAAAACCAGAAAGGCAAGACAGACCCTGGAGAACAAGGAGCCTTGTTATGCTGATGGGCGGGATGTAAATTGCCAACTGCCTCTCTGGAGGAGTGCATTGTGTTCCCTAAAACAAGTAAAGAACAGAGCTACAGAGCCAAGGGCACTTCCAGTCTAGGGAATATACCTTGGGAAAACTGAAAATCAATAAGACAGAGCCACCCCAAAATTTAGGGCTTCACTGCTTACAAGGACCTCAACTTGGGTACACCTTAAATATCCCAGGAAATATAAAAATGGTTCAAAAAATTGTGGTACTTACGTACGATGGAATATCCCTCAGCCATGAAGTCAATGTCATAAGACCAGTAGCAGCAAAATGGGTGGATTCAGGTACGATGATTGTAAGTGAAATAAGTCACAGAGAAAAAGAAACTTATCATAAGATATCACTTATGAAGATCCTGTAAACATGGCTACACTTGAACTGAGTTAGGAAAGAGAACAGTGTCTCACATTTAGAAAACACTCTTATGCCTGCTTAAGGGGGAAGGAGAGGTGGGGTGATGCATAAAACCAGAGTTTGATATAAGCACAGGTAACGTTCCAAAAACCAACTATTGGATAGACAAGACCTACACCTTCCTCAGGGAAAGGGACTCAAAACCCCATATTTCCCGCAGAGGAATATATCTGACTAGTAAGAATCTTAAAACCTATGTATTGATATGTCTCCGTAAGGGAATCAAGTGTGTCTAGACTGGCATAAACATGGCAGCGAGAATCAGCTCAAACCCACTATAAAAAGGAATTTCAAAAACAAAACAAAAAAACTGGGAAATTCTTTACAATTCCTTCAGGGTCTCTGATGAAACCTGGAATTACCCTATTTACAACGACAGCTGGATGTGGCATAAGGCTGGACACTTGTGACTGAGAGAATTGGTGAGATTGGGTGAGCAAATGCAGACCCTTTAAAGCAATAATGCATGGCACCCATTCCATGGGTCCCAACTCTCCAGGTTGAAGGGAATATTACTACAGTTATAACATGTACGGGAAACCTAGAGAACGGACACACTGTGAATACGAAAGGTTTCTAAAACTCAATGAATAGTCCCTCTCCTGGTGCTCCGGTTTGACTTTCCATCTGCTTTACTATCAACCTCCCAACTTGGAGAGACAGCCCCTTTAACCTCCTGGTTCGCACAGGTTGCCAATTTGGCAGAGGATGAAAGGGAAGAGGGAGAACCAATGAGAGAGTAGCTATTAGGCATTTGGACGGGCACATATCACTGTAATTTCCCGGCAGGAAGAAGAATTAACCAAAGTTTCAGCCACCCACCGGGAACCAGTATAGGTCCTGAACCAAAGTTTTGGACTTGCGGTCAGCTCACCAAAAAAAGAGTTGAAAAATGGAGCTCAGGGGCACAGCAATTCACAAACTGGCCGAGTAATAAAGGACAACTATCGTCCAAAAATCTGCTGAGGGAAGGCAACGAGGCGGACTTGAATGCGAGGCAGAATAGCAGGAAACAGATTTCAAGAGGTACGTTGGAATCGCCTTTAAAGCACAGGAAGAGGGGCCCAACTTCGACAATGATGCACTTGGCCAAAAAGGGCGTATGCGTTTTCTCCTGAATATACTCAGGAGAAAACGCATACGCCCTTTTTGGAGAAGCAAGCAAGCGGGCAATGCAAATCTGCACTACAAAGAAGTATCACTTCCCACTGGTCAAAAGGGACATCCACAAATTGTGTAAAAACCAGAAAGGCAAGACAGACCCTGGAGAACAAGGAGCCTTGTTATGCTGATGGGCGGGATGTAAATTGCCAACTGCCTCTCTGGAGGAGTGCATTGTGTTCCCTAAAACAAGTAAAGAACAGAGCTACAGAGCCAAGGGCACTTCCAGTCTAGGGAATATACCTTGGGAAAACTGAAAATCAATAAGACAGAGCCACCCCAAAATTTAGGGCTTCACTGCTTACAAGGACCTCAACTTGGGTACACCTTAAATATCCCAGGAAATATAAAAATGGTTCAAAAAATTGTGGTACTTACGTACGATGGAATATCCCTCAGCCATGAAGTCAATGTCATAAGACCAGTAGCAGCAAAATGGGTGGATTCAGGTACGATGATTGTAAGTGAAATAAGTCACAGAGAAAAAGAAACTTATCATAAGATATCACTTATGACGATCCTGTAAACATGGCTACACTTGAACTGAGTTAGGAAAGAGAACAGTGTCTCACATTTAGAAAACACTCTTATGCCTGCTTAAGGGGGAAGGAGAGGTGGGGTGATGCATAAAACCAGAGTTTGATATAAGCACAGGTAACGTTCCAAAAACCAACTATTGGATAGACAAGACCTACACCTTCCTCAGGGAAAGGGACTCAAAACCCCATATTTCCCGCAGAGGAATATATCTGACTAGTAAGAATCTTAAAACCTATGTATTGATATGTCTCCGTAAGGGAATCAAGTGTGTCTAGACTGGCATAAACATGGCAGCGAGAATCAGCTCCAACCCACTATAAAAAGGAATTTCAAAAACAAAACAAAAAAACTGGGAAATTCTTTACAATTCCTTCAGGGTCTCTGATGAAACCTGGAATTACCCTATCTACAACGACAGCTGGATGTAGCATAAGGCTGGACACTTGTGACTGAGAGAATTGGTGAGATTGGGTGAGCAAATGCAGACCCTTTAAAGCAATAATGCATGGCACCCATTCCATGGGTCCCAACTCTCCAGGTTGAAGGGAATATTACTACAGTTATAACATGTACGGGAAACCTAGAGAACGGACACACTGTGAATACGAAAGGTTTCTAAAACTCAATGAATAGTCCCTCTCCTGGTGCTCCGGTTTGACTTTCCATCTGCTTTACTATCAACCTCCCAACTTGGAGAGACAGCCCCTTTAACCTCCTGGTTCGCACAGGTTGCCAATTTGGCAGAGGATGAAAGGGAAGAGGGAGAACCAATGAGAGAGTAGCTATTAGGCATTTGGACGGGCACATATCACTGTAATTTCCCGGCAGGAAGAAGAATTAACCAAAGTTTCAGCCACCCACCGGGAACCAGTATAGGTCCTGAACCAAAGTTTTGGACTTGCGGTCAGCTCACCAAAAACGAGTTGAAAAATGGAGCTCAGGGGCACAGCAATTCACAAACTGGCCGAGTAATAAAGGACAACTATCGTCCAAAAATCTGTTGAGGGAAGGCAACGAGGCGGACTTGAATGCGAGGCAGAATAGCAGGAAACAGATTTCAAGAGGTACGTTGGAATCGCCTTTAAAGCACAGGAAGAGGGGCCCAACTTCGACAATGATGCAATTGGCCAAAAAGGGCATATGCGTTTTCTCCTGAATATACTCAGGAGAAAACGCATACGCCCTTTTTGGAGAAGCAAGCAAGCGGGCAATGCAAATCTGCACTACAAAGAAGTATCACTTCCCACTGGTCAAAAGGGACATCCACAAATTGTGTAAAAACCAGAAAGGCAAGACAGACCCTGGAGAAAAAGGAGCCTTGTTATGCTGATGGGCGGGATGTAAATTGCCAACTGCCTCTCTGGTGGAGTGCATTGTGTTCCCTAAAACAAGTAAAGAACAGAGCTACAGAGCCAAGGGCACTTCCAGTCTAGGGAATATACCTTGGGAAAACTGAAAATCAATAAGACAGAGCCACCCCAAAATTTAGGGCTTCACTGCTTACAAGGACCTCAACTTGGGTACACCTTAAATATCCCAGGAAATATAAAAATGGTTCAAAAAATTGTGGTACTTACGTACGATGGAATATCCCTCAGCCATGAAGTCAATGTCATAAGACCAGTAGCAGCAAAATGGGTGGATTCAGGTACGATGATTGTAAGTGAAATAAGTCACACAGAAAAAGAAACTTATCATAAGATATCACTTATGAAGATCCTGTAAACATGGCTACACTTGAACTGAGTTAGGAAAGAGAACAGTGTCTCACATTTAGAAAACACTCTTATGCCTGCTTAAGGGGGAAGGAGAGGTGGGGTGATGCATAAAACCAGAGTTTGATATAAGCACAGGTACCGTTCCAAAAACCAACTAATGGATAGACAAGACCTACACCTTCCTCAGGGAAAGGGACTCAAAACCCCATATTTCCCGCAGAGGAATATATCTGACTAGTAAGAATCTTAAAACCTATGTATTGATATGTCTCCGTAAGGGAATCAAGTGTGTCTAGACTGGCATAAACATGGCAGCGAGAATCAGCTCAAACCCACTATAAAAAGGAATTTCAAAAACAAAACAAAAAAACTGGGAAATTCTTTACAATTCCTTCAGGGTCTCTGATGAAACCTGGAATTACCCTATCTACAACGACAGCTGGATGTGGCATAAGGCTGGACACTTGTGACTGAGAGAATTGGTGAGATTGGGTGAGCAAATGCAGACCCTTTAAAGCAATAATGCATGGCACCCATTCCATGGGTCCCAACTCTCCAGGTTGAAGGGAATATTACTACAGTTATAACATGTACGGGAAACCTAGAGAACGGACACACTGTGAATACGAAAGGTTTCTAAAACTCAATGAATAGTCCCTCTCCTGGTGCTCCGGTTTGACTTTCCATCTGCTTTACTATCAACCTCCCAACTTGGAGAGACAGCCCCTTTAACCTCCTGGTTCGCACAGGTTGCCAATTTGGCAGAGGATGAAAGGGAAGAGGGAGAACCAATGAGAGAGTAGCTATTAGGCATTTGGACGGGCACATATCACTGTAATTTCCCGGCAGGAAGAAGAATTAACCAAAGTTTCAGCCACCCACCGGGAACCAGTATAGTTCCTGAACCAAAGTTTTGGACTTGCGGTCAGCTCACCAAAAAAAGAGTTGAAAAATGGATCTCAGGGGCACAGCAATTCACAAACTGGCCGAGTAATAAAGGACAACTATCGTCCAAAAATCTGTTGAGGGAAGGCAACGAGGCGGACTTGAATGCGAGGCAGAATAGCAGGAAACAGATTTCAAGAGGTACGTTGGAATCGCCTTTAAAGCACAGGAAGAGGGGCCCAACTTCGACAATGATGCACTTGGCCAAAAAGGGCGTATGCGTTTTCTCCTGAATATACTCAGGAGAAAACGCATACGCCCTTTTTGGAGAAGCAAGCAAGCGGGCAATGCAAATCTGCACTACAAAGAAGTATCACTTCCCACTGGTCAAAAGGGACACCCACAAATTGTGTAAAAACCAGAAAGGCAAGACAGACCCTGGAGAACAGGGAGCCTTGTTATGCTGATGGGCGGGATGTAAATTGCCAACTGCCTCTCTGGAGGAGTGCATTGTGTTCCCTAAAACAAGTAAAGAACAGAGCTACAGAGCCAAGGGCACTTCCAGTCTAGGGAATATACCTTGGGAAAACTGAAAATCAATAAGACAGAGCCACCCCAAAATTTAGGGCTTCACTGCTTACAAGGACCTCAACTTGGGTACACCTTAAATATCCCAGGAAATATAAAAATGGTTCAAAAATTGTGGTACTTACGTACGATGGAATATCCCTCAGCCATGAAGTCAATGTCATAAGACCAGTAGCAGAAAAATGGGTGGATTCAGGTACGATGATTGTAAGTGAAATAAGTCACACAGAAAAAGAAACTTATCATAAGATATCACTTATGAAGATCCTGTAAACATGGCTACACTTGAACTGAGTTAGGAAAGAGAACAGTGTCTCACATTTAGAAAACACTCTTATGCCTGCTTAAGGGGGAAGGAGAGGTGGGGTGATGCATAAAACCAGAGTTTGATATAAGCACAGGTACCGTTCCAAAAACCAACTATGGAATAGACATGACCTACACCTACCTCAGTGAAAGGGACTCAAAACCCCATATTTCCCGCAGAGGAATATATCTGACTAGTAAGAATCTTAAAACCTATGTATTGATATGTCTCCGTAAGGGAATCAAGTGTGTCTAGACTGGCATAAACATGGCAGCGAGAATCAGCTCAAACCCACTATAAAAAGGAATTTCAAAAACAAAACAAAAAAACTGGGAAATTCTTTACAATTCCTTCAGGGTCTCTGATGAAACCTGGAATGACCCTATCTACAACGACAGCTGGATGTGGCATAAGGCTGGACACTTGTGACTGAGAGAATTGGTGAGATTGGGTGAGCAAATGCAGACCCTTTAAAGCAATAATGCATGGCACCCATTCCATGGGTCCCAACTCTCCAGGTTGAAGGGAATATTACTACAGTTATAACATGTACGGGAAACCTAGAGAACGGACACACTGTGAATACGAAAGGTTTCTAAAACTCAATGAATAGTCCCTCTCCTGGTGCTCCGGTTTGACTTTCCATCTGCTTTACTATCAACCTCCCAACTTGGAGAGACAGCCCCTTTAACCTCCTGGTTCGCACAGGTTGCCAATTTGGCAGAGGATGAAAGGGAAGAGGGAGAACCAATGAGAGAGTAGCTATTAAGCATTTGGACGGGCACATATCACTGTAATTTCCCGGCAGTAAGAAGAATTAACCAAAGTTTCAGCCACCCACCGGGAACCAGTATAGTTCCTGAACCAAAGTTTTGGACTTGCGGTCAGCTCACCAAAAAAAGAGTTGAAAAATGGAGCTCAGGGGCACAGCAATTCACAAACTGGCCGAGTAATAAAGGACAACTATCGTCCAAAAATCTGTTGAGGGAAGGCAACGAGGCGGACTTGAATCTGAGGCAGAATAGCAGGAAACAGATTTCAAGAGGTACGTTGGAATCGCCTTTAAAGCACAGGAAGAGGGGCCCAACTTCGACAATGATGCACTTGGCCAAAAAGGGCATATGCGTTTTCTCCTGAATATACTCAGGAGAAAACGCATACGCCCTTTTTGGAGAAGCAAGCAAGCGGGCAATGCAAATCTGCACTACAAAGAAGTATCACTTCCCACTGGTCAAAAGGGACATCCACAAATTGTGTAAAAACCAGAAAGGCAAGACAGACCCTGGAGAACAAGGAGCCTTGTTATGCTGATGGGCGGGATGTAAATTGCCAACTGCCTCTCTGGAGGAGTGCATTGTGTTCCCTAAAACAAGTAAAGAACAGAGCTACAGAGCCAAGGGCACTTCCAGTCTAGGGAATATACCTTGGGAAAACTGAAAATCAATAAGACAGAGCCACCCCAAAATTTAGGGCTTCACTGCTTACAAGGACCTCAACTTGGGTACACCTTAAATATCCCAGGCAATATAAAAATGGTTCAAAAAATTGTGGTACTTACGTACGATGGAATATCCCTCAGCCATGAAGTCAATGTCATAAGACCAGTAGCAGCAAAATGGGTGGATTCAGGTACGATGATTGTAAGTGAAATAAGTCACACAGAAAAAGAAACTTATCATAAGATATCACTTATGAAGATCCTGTAAACATGGCTACACTTGAACTGAGTTAGGAAAGAGAACAGTGTCTCACATTTAGAAAACACTCTTATGCCTGCTTAAGGGGGAAGGAGAGGTGGGGTGATGCATAAAACCAGAGTTTGATATAAGCACAGGTACCGTTCCAAAAACCAACTATTGGATAGACAAGACCTACACCTTCCTCAGGGAAAGGGACTCAAAACCCCATATTTCCCGCAGAGGAATATATCTGACTAGTAAGAATCTTAAAACCTATGTATTGATATGTCTCCGTAAGGGAATCAAGTGTGTCTAGACTGGCATAAACATGGCAGCGAGAATCAGCTCAAACCCACTATAAAAAGGAATTTCAAAAACAAAACAAAAAAACTGGGAAATTCTTTACAATTCCTTCAGGGTCTCTGATGAAACCTGGAATGACCCTATCTACAACGACAGCTGGATGTGGCATAAGGCTGGACACTTGTGACTGAGAGAATTGGTGAGATTGGGTGAGCAAATGCAGACCCTTTAAAGCAATAATGCATGGCACCCATTCCATGGGTCCCAACTCTCCAGGTTGAAGGGAATATTACTACAGTTATAACATGTACGGGAAACCTAGAGAACGGACACACTGTGAATACGAATGGTTTCTAAAACCCAATGAATAGTCCCTCTCCTGGTGCTCCGGTTTGACTTTCCATCTGCTTTACTATCAACCTCCCAACTTGGAGAGACAGCCCCTTTAACCTCCTGGTTCGCACAGGTTGCCAATTTGGCAGAGGATGAAAGGGAAGAGGGAGAACCAATGAGAGAGTAGCTATTAAGCATTTGGACGGGCACATATCACTGTAATTTCCCGGCAGGAAGAAGAATTAACCAAAGTTTCAGCCACCCACCGGGAACCAGTATAGTTCCTGAACCAAAGTTTTGGACTTGCGGTCAGCTCACCAAAAAAAGAGTTGAAAAATGGAGCTCAGGGGCACAGCAATTCACAAACTGGCCGAGTAATAAAGGACAACTATCGTCCAAAAATCTGTTGAGGGAAGGCAACGAGGCGGACTTGAATCCGAGGCAGAATAGCAGGAAACAGATTTCAAGAGGTACGTTGGAATCGCCTTTAAAGCACAGGAAGAGGGGCCCAACTTCGACAATGATGCACTTGGCCAAAAAGGGCATATGCGTTTTCTCCTGAATATACTCAGGAGAAAACGCATACGCCCCTTTTGGAGAAGCAAGCAAGCGGGCAATGCAAATCTGCACTACAAAGAAGTATCACTTCCCACTGGTCAAAAGGGACATCCACAAATTGTGTAAAAACCAGAAAGGCAAGACAGACCCTGGAGAAAAAGGAGCATTGTTATGCTGATGGGCGGGATGTAAATTGCCAACTGCCTCTCTGGAGGAGTGCATTGTGTTCCCTAAAACAAGTAAAGAACAGAGCTACAGAGCCAAGGGCACTTCCAGTCTAGGGAATATACCTTGGGAAAACTGAAATTCAATAAGACAGAGCCACCCCAAAATTTAGGGCTTCACTGCTTACAAGGACCTCAACTTGGGTACACCTTAAATATCCCAGGAAATATAAAAATGGTTCAAAAAATTGTGGTACTTACGTACGATGGAATATCCCTCAGCCATGAAGTCAATGTCATAAGACCAGTAGAAGCAAAATGGGTGGATTCAGGTACGATGATTGTAAGTGAAATAAGTCACACAGAAAAAGAAACTTATCATAAGATATCACTTATGAAGATCCTGTAAACATGGCTACACTTGAACTGAGTTAGGAAAGAGAACAGTGTCTCACATTTAGAAAACACTCTTATGCCTGCTTAAGGGGGAAGGAGAGGTGGGGTGATGCATAAAACCAGAGTTTGATATAAGCACAGGTACCGTTCCAAAAACCAACTAATGGATAGACAAGACCTACACCTTCCTCAGGGAAAGGGACTCAAAACCCCATATTTCCCGCAGAGGAATATATCTGACTAGTAAGAATCTTAAAACTTATGTATTGATATGTCTCATTAAGGAAATCAAGTGTGTCTAGACTGGCATAAACATGGCAGCAAGAATCAGCTCAAACCCACTATAAAAAGGAATTTCAAAAACAAAACAAAAAAACTGGGAAATTCTTTACAATTCCTTCAGGGTCTCTGATGAAACCTGGAATTACCCTATCTACAACGACAGCTGGATGTGGCATAAGGCTGGACACTTGTGACTGAGAGAATTGGTGAGATTGGGTGAGCAAATGCAGACCCTTTAAAGCAATAATGCATGGCACCCATTCCATGGGTCCCAACTCTCCAGGTTGAAGGGAATATTACTACAGTTATAAGATGTACGGAAAACCTAGAGAACGGACACACTGTGAATACGAAAGGTTTCTAAAACTCAACGAATAGTCCCTCTCCTGGTGCTCCGGTTTGACTTTCCATCTGCTTTACTATCAACCTCCCAACTTGGAGAGACAGCCCCTTTAACCTCCATGTTCGCACAGGTTGCCAATTTGGCAGAGGATGAAAGGGAAGTGGGAGAACCAATGAGAGAGTAGCTGTTAGGCATTTGGACGGGCACAAATCACTGTAATTTCCCGGCAGGAAGAAGAATTAACCAAAGTCTCAGCCAGCCAACGAGAACCAGTATAGGTCCTGAACCAAAATTTTGGACTTGCGGTCAGCTCACCAAACACGAGTTGAATAATGGACCTCAGGGGCACAGCAATTCACAAACTAGCCGAGTAATAAAAGACAACTAGCATCCAAAAATCTGTTGAGGGGAGGCAATGAGGCGGACCTGAAAGCGAGGCAGAATAGCAGGAAACAGATTTCAAGAGGTACGTTGGAATCGCCTTTAAAGCACAGGAAGAGGGGCACAACTTCGACAATGATGCACTTGGCCAAAATGGGCGTATGCGTTTTCTCCTGAATATATTCAGGAGAAAACGCATACGCCCTTTTTGGCCAAGCAAGCAAGCGGGCAATGCAAATCTGCACTACAAAGAAGTATCACTTCCCCCGGTCAAAAGGGACATCCACAAAATGTGTAAAAACCAGAAAGGCAAGACAGGCCCTGGAGAACAGGGAGCCTTGTTATGCTGATGGGCGGGATGTAAACTGCCAACTGCCTCTCTGCAGGAGTGCATTGTGTTCCCTAAAACAAGTAAAGAACAGAGCTACAGAGCCAAGGGCACTTCCAGTCTAGGGAATATACCTTGGGAAAACTGAAAATCAATAAGACAGAGCCACCCCAAAATTTAGGGCTGCACTGCTTACAAGGACCTCAACTTGGGTACACCTTAAATATCTCAGGAAATATAAAAATGGTTCAAAAAATTGTCATACTTACGTATGATGGAATATCCCTCAGCCATTAAATCAATGTCATAAGACCAGTAGCAGCAAAATGGGTGGATTCAGGTACGATGATTCTAAGTGAAATAAGTCACACAGAAAAAGAAACTTATCATAAGATATCACTAATGAAGATCCTGTAAACATGGCTACACTTGAACTGAGTTAGGAAAGAAAAGAGTGTCTCACATTTAGAAAACACAGTTATGCCCGCTTAAGGGGGAAGGAGAGGTGGGGTGATTCATAAAACCAGAGTTTGATATAAGCACAGGTACCGTTCCAAAAACCAACTATGGAATAGACAAGACCTACACCTTCCTCAGTGAAAGGGACTCAAAACCCCATATTTCCCGCAGAGGAATATATCTGACTAGTAAGAATCTTAAAACCTATGTATTGATATGTCTCCGTAAGGGAATCAAGTGTGTCTAGACTGGCATAAACATGGCAGCGAGAATCATCTCAAACCCACTATAAAAAGGAATTTCAAAAACAAAACAAAAAAACTGGGAAATTCTTTACAATTCCTTCAGGGTCTCTGATGAAACCTGGAATTACCCTATCTACAATGACAGCTGGATGTGGCATAAGGCTGGACACTTGTGACTGAGATGTTTGGTGAGATTGGTTGAGCAAATGCACACCCTTTAAAGCAATAATGCATGGCACCCATTCCATGGGTCCCAACTCTCCAGGTTGAAGGGAATATTACTACAGCTATAACATGTATGGGAAACCTAGAGAACAGAAACACTGTGAAATCAAAAGGTTTCTAAAACTCAACGAATAGTCCCTCTCCTGGTGCTCCGGTTTGACTTTCCATCTGCTTTACTATCTACCTCCCAACTTGGAGAGACAGCCCCTTTAACCTCCTGGTTTGCACAGGTTGCCAATTTGGCAGAGGTTGAAAGGGAAGAGGGACAACCCATGAGAGAGAAGCTGTTAGGCATTTGGACGGGCACATATGACTGTAATTTCCGGCAGGAAGAAGAATTAACAAATGTCTCAGCCACCCACGGGAACCAGTATAGGTCCTGAACCAAAATTTTGGACTTGCGGTCAGCTCACCAAAAAAGAGTTGAAAAATGGAGCTCAGGGGCACAGCAATTCACAAACTGGCCGAGTAATAAAGGACAACTATCGTCCAAAAATCTGTTGAGGGAAGGCATCGAGGCGGACTTGAATGCGAGGCAGAATAGAAGGAAACAGATTTCAAGAGGTACGTTGGAATCGCCTTTAAAGCACAGGAAGAGGGGCACAACTTCGACAATGATGGACTTGGCCAAAAAGGGCGTATTCGTTTTCTCCTGAATATATTCAGGAGAAAACGCATACGCCCTTTTTGGCCAAGCAAGCAAGTGGGCAATGCAAATCTGTACTACAAAGACGTATCACTTCCCACCAGTCAAAAGGGACATCCACAAAATGTGTAAAAACCAGAAAGGCAAGACAGGCCCTGGAGAACAGGGAGCCTTGTTATGCTGATGGGCTGGATGTAAATTGCCAACTGCCTCTCTGGAGGAGTGCATTGGGTTCCCTAAAACAAGTAAACAACAGAGCTACAGAGCCAAGGGCACTTCCAGTCTAGGGAATATACCTTGGGAAAACTGAAAATCAATAAGACAGTGCCACCCCAAAATTTAGGGCTGCACTGCTTACAAGGACCTCAACTTGGGTACACCTTAAATATCCCAGGAAATATAAAAATGGTTCAAAAAATAGTGGTACTTACGTACGATGGAATATCCCTCAGCCATGAAGTCAATGTCATAAGACCAGTAGGAGCAAAATGGGTGGATTCAGGTACGATGATTCTAAGTGAAATAAGTCACACAGAAAAAGAAACTTATCATAAGATATCACTTATGAAGATCCTGTAAACATGTCTACACTTGAACTGAGTTAGGAAAGAGAACAGTGTCTCACATTTAGAAAAGACTTTTATGCCTGCTTAAGGGGGAAGGAGAGGTGGGGTGATGCATAAAACCAGAGCTTGATATAAGCACAGGTACCGCTCCAAAAACCAACTATGGAATAGACAAGACCTACACCTTCCTCAGTGAAAGGGACTCAAAACACCATATTTGCCGCAGAGGAATATATCTGACTAGTTAGAATCTTAAAACCTATGTATTGATATGTCTCCGTAAGGGAATCAAGTGTGTCTAGACTGGCATAAACATGGCAGCGAGAATCAGCTCAAACCCACTATAAAAAGGAATTTCAAAAACAAAACAAAAAACTGGGAAATTCTTTACAATTCCTTCAGGGTCTCTGATGAAAGCTGGAATGACCCTATCTACAATGACAGCTGGATGTGGCATAACGAGGGACACTTGGGACTGAGACGATTGGTGAGATTGGGTGATCATATGCAGACCCTTTAAAGCACAAATGCCTGGCACCCATTCCATGGGTCCCAACTCTCCAGGTTGAAGGGAATATTACTACAGCTATAACATGTACGGGAAACCTAGAGAACGGACACACTGTGAATACGAAAGGTTTCTAAAACTCAACGAATAGTCCCTCTCCTGGTGCTCCGGTTTGACTTTCCATCTGCTTTACTATCAACCTCCCAATTTGGAGAGACAGCGCCTTTAACCTCCTGGTTCGCACAGGTTGCCAATTTGGCAGAGGATGAAAGGGAAGAGGGAGAACCAATGAGAGAGTAGCTGTTAGGCATTTGGACGGGCACATATCACTGTAATTTCCCGGCAGGAAGAAGAATTAAGCAAAGTCTCAGCCACCCACCGGGAACGAGTATAGGTCCTGAACCAAAATTTTGGACTTGCGGTCAGCTCACCAAAAAGAATTGAAAAATGGAGATCAGGGGCACAGCAATTCACCAACTGGCCGAGTAATAAAGGACAACTATCGTCCAAAAATCTGTTGAGGGAAGGCAACTAGGCGGACTTGAATGCGAGGCAGAATAGCAGGAAACAGATTTCAAGAGGTACGTTGGAATCGCCTTTAAAGCACAGGAAGAGGGGCACAACCTCGACAATGATGCACTTGGCCAAAAAGGGCGTATGCGTTTTCTCCTGAATATATTCAGGAGAAAATGCATACGCCCTTTTTGGCCAAGCAAGCAAGCGGGCAATGCAAATCTGCACTACAAAGAAGTATCACTTCCCACTGGTCAAAAGGGACATCCACAAAATGTGTAAAAACCAGAAAGGCAAGACAGGCCCTGGAGAACAGGGAGCCGTGTTATGCTGATGGGCGGGATGTAAACTGCCAACTGCCTCTCTGCAGGAGTGCATTGTGTTCCCTAAAACAAGCAAAGAACAGAGCTACAGAGCCAAGGGCACTTCCAGTCTAGGGAATATACCTTGGGAAAACTGAAAATCAATAAGACAGAGCCACCCCAAAATTTAGGGCTGCACTGCTTACAAGGACCTCAACTTGGGTACACCTTAAATATCTCAGGAAATATAAAAATGGTTCAAAAAATTGTCATACTTACGTATGATGGAATATCCCTCAGCCATGAAATCAATGTCATAAGACCAGTAGCAGCAAAATGGGTGGATTCAGGTACGATGATTCTAAGTGAAATAAGTCACACAGAAAAAGAAACTTATCATAAGATATCACTAATGAAGGTCCTGTAAACATGGCTACACTTGAACTGAGTTAGGAAAGAAAAGAGTGTCTCACATTTAGAAAACACAGTTATGCCTGCTTAAGGGGGAAGGAGAGGTGGGGTGATGCATAAAACCAGAGTTTGATATAAGCACAAGTACCGTTCCAAAAACCAACTATGGAATAGACAAGACCTACACCTTCCTCAGTGAAAGGGACTCAAAACCCCATATTTCCCACAGAGGAATATATCTGACTAGTAAGAATCTTAAAACCTATGTATTGATATGTCTCCATAAGGGAATCAAGTGTGTCTAGACTGGCATAAACATGGCAGCGAGAATCAGCTCAAACCCACTATAAAAAGAATTTCAAAAACAAAACAAAAAAACTGGGAAATTCTTTACAATTCCTTCAGGGTCTCTGATGAATCCTGGAATGACCCTATCTACAACGACAGCTGGATGTGGCATAAGGCTGGACACTTGGGACTGAGACGATTGGTGAGATTGGGTGAGCAAATGCAGACCCTTTAAAGCAATAATGCCTGGCACACATTCCATGGGTCCCAACTCTCCAGGTTGAAGGGAATATTACTACAGTTATAACATGTAAGGGAAACCTAGAGAACGGACACACTGTGAATACGAAAGGTTTCTAAAACTCAACGAATAGTCCCTCTCCTGGTGCTCCGGTTTGACTTTGCATCTGCTTTACTATCAACCTCCCAACTTGGAGAGACAGCCCCTTTAACCTCCTGGTTCGCACAGGTTGCCAAATTGGGAGAGGATGAAATGGAAGAGGGAGAACCAATGAGAGAGTAGCTGTTAGGCATTAGGACGGGCATATATTACTCTAACGTACCAGCAGCAAGAAGAATTAACCAAAGACTCAGCCCCCCACCGTGAACCAGCATACGTCCTGAACCAAAATTTTGGACTTGCGGTCAGCTCACCAAAAACGAGTTGAAAAATGGAGCTCAGAGGCACAACAATTCACAAACTGGCCGAGTAATAAAGGACAACTATCGTCCAAAAATCTGTTGAGGGAAGGCAACGAGGCGGACTTGAAAGCGAGGCAGAATAGCAGGAAACAGATTTCAAGAGGTACGTTGGAATCGCCTTTAAAGCACAGGAAGAGGGGCACAACTTCGACAATGATGCACTTGGCCAAAAAGGGCGTATGCGTTTTCTCCTGAATATATTCAGGAGAAAACGCATACGCCCTTTTTGGACAAGCAAGCAAGCGGGCAATGCAAATCTGCACAACAAAGAAGTATCACTTCCCACCGGTCAAAAGGGATATCCACAAAATGTGTAAAAACCAGAAAGGCAAGACAGGCCGTGGAGAACAGGGAGCCTTGTTATGCTGATGGGTGGGATGTAAATTGCCAACTGCCTCTCTGGAGGAGTGCATTGTGTTCCCTAAAACAAGTAAACAACAGAGCTACAGAGCCAAGGGCACTTCCAGTCTAGGGAATATACCTTGGGAAAACTAAAAATCTATAAGACAGAGCGACCCTAAAATATAGGGCTGCACTGCTTACAAGCACCTCAACTTGGGTACACCTTAAATATCCCAGGAACTATAAAAATGGTTCAAAAATTGTGGTACTTACGTACGATGGAATATCCCTCAGCCATGAAATCAATGTCATAAGACCAGTAGCAGCAAAATGGGTGGATTCAGGTACGATGATTCTAAGTGAAATAAGTCACAGAGAAAAAGAAACTTATCATAAGATATCACTTATGAGGATCCTGTAAACATGGCTACACTTGAACTGAGTTAGGAAAGAGAACAGTGTCTCACATTTAGAAAACACTCTTATGCCTGCTTAAGAGGGAAGGAGAGGTGGGGTGATGCATAAAACCAGAGTTTGATATAAGCACAGGTACCGTTCCAAAAACCAACTATGGAATAGACAAGACCTACACCTTCCTCAGTGAAAGGGAATCAAAACCCCATATTTCCCGCAGAGGAATATATCTGACTAGTAAGAATCTTAAAACCTATGTATTGATATGTCACCGTAAGGGAATCAAGTGTGTCTAGACTGGCATAAACATGGCAGCGAGAATCAGCTCAAACCCACTATAAAAAGGAATTTCAAAAACAAAACAAAAAAACTGTGAAATTCTTTACAATTCCTTCAGTGTCTCTGATGAATCCTGGAATGACCTTATGTACAACGACAGCTGGATGTGGCATAAGGCTGGAAACTTTGGACTGAGAGGATTGGTGAGATTGGGTGAGCAAATGCAGACCCTTTAAAGCACAAATGCCTGGCACCCATTCCTTGGGACCCAACTCTCCTGGTTAAAGGGAATATTCCTACAGTTATAACATGTACGGGAAACCTAGAGAACGGACACACTGTGAATACGAAAGGTTTCTAAAACTCAACGAATAGTCCCTCTCCTGGTGCTCGTGTTTGACTTTCCATCTGCTTTACAATCAACCTCCCAACTTTGAGTGACAGCCCCTTTAACCTCCTGGTTCGCACAGGTTTCCAATTTGGCAGAGGATGAAAGGGAAGAGGGAGAACCAATGAGAGAGTAGCTGTTAGGCATTTGGACGGGCACATATCACTGTAATTTCCCAGCAGGAAGAAGTATTAACCAATGTCTCAGCGACGCACTGGGAACCAGTATAGGTCCTGAACCAAAATTTTGGACTTGCGGTCAGCTCACCAAAAACGAGTTGAAAAATGGAGCTCAGGGGCACATCAATTCACAAACTGGCAGAGTAATAAAGGACAACTATCGTCCAAAAATCTGTTGAGGGAAGGCAACGAGGCGGACTTGAAAGCGAGGAAAAATAGCAGGAAACAGATTTCAAGAGGTACGTTGGAATCACCTTTAAAGCACAGGATGAGGGGCACAACATAGACAATGATGCACTTGGCCAAAAAGGGCGTATGCGTTTTCTCCTGAATATATTCAGGAGAAAACGCATACGCCCTTTTTGGCCAAGCAAGCAAGCGGGCAATGCAAATCTGCACTACAAAGAAGTATCACTTCCCACCGGTCAAAAGGGACATCCCCAAAATGTGTAAAAACCAGAAAGGCAAGACAGGCCCTGGAGAACAGGGAGCCTTGTTATGCTGATGGGCGGGATGTAAATTGCCAACTGCCTCTCTGGAGGAGTGCATTGGGTTCCCTAAAACAAGTAAACAACAGAGCTACAGAGCCAAGGGCACTTCCAGTCTAGGGAATATACCTTGGGAAAACTGAAAATCAATAAGACAGTGCCACCCCAAAATTTAGGGCTGCACTGCTTACAAGGACCTCAACTTGGGTACACCTTAAATATCCCAGGAAATATAAAAATGGTTCAAAAAATTGTGGTACTTACGTACGATGGAATATCCCTCAGCCATGAAATCAATGTCATAAAACCAGTAGCAGCAAAATGGGTGGATTCAGGTACGATGATTCTAAGTGAAATAAGTCACAGAGAAAAAGAAACGTATCATAAGATATCACTTATGAAGATCCTGTAAACATGGCTACACTTGAACTGAGTTAGGAAAGAGAACAGTGTCTCACATTTAGAAAACACTCTTATGCCTGCATAAGGGGGAAGGAGAGGTGGGGTGATGCATAAAACCAGAGTTTGATATAAGCACAGGTACCGTTCCAAAAACCAACTATGGATTAGACAAGACCTACACCTTCCTCAGTGAAAGGGACTCAAAACCCCATATTTCCCGAAGAGGAATATATCTGACTAGTAAGAATCTTAAAACCTATGTATTGATATGTCTCCGTAAGGGAATCAAGTGTGTCTAGACTTGCATAAACATGGCAGCGAGAATCAGCTCAAACCCACTATAAAAAGGAATTTCAAAACCAAAACAAAAAAACTGGGAAATTCTTTACAATTGCTTCAGGGTCTCTGAAGAAACCTGGAATGACCCTATGTACAACGACCCCTGGATGAGGCATAAGTCTGCACACTTGGGACTGAGAGGATTGGTGAGATTGGGTGAGCAATTGCAGACACTTTAAAGCACAAATGCCTGGCACCCACTCCATGGGTCCCAACTCTCCAGGTTAAAGGGAATATTACTACAGCTATAACATGTACGGGAAACCTAGAGAACGGACACACTGTGAATACGAAAGGTTTCTAAAACTCAACGAATAGTCCCTCTCCTGGTGCTCCGGTTTGACTTGCCACCTGCTTTACTATCAACCTCCCAACTTGGAGAGACCGCCCCTTTAACCTCCTGGTTCGCACAGGTTGCCAATTTGGCAGAGGATGAAAGGGAAGAGGGAGAACCAATGAGAGAGTAGCTGTTAGGCATTTGGACGGGCACATATCACTGTAATTTCCCGGCAGGAAGAAGAATTAACCAAAGTCTCAGCCACCCACTGGGAACCAGTATAGGTCATGAACCAAAATTTTGGACTTGCGGTCAGCTCACCTAAAACGAGTTGAAAAATGGAGCTCAGGGGCACAGCAATTCACAAACTGGCCGAGTAATAAAGGACAACTATCGTCCAAAAATCTGTTGAGGGAAGGCAACGAGGCGGACTTGAAAGCGAGGCAGAATAGCAGGAAACAGATTTCAAGAGGTACGTTGGAATCGCCTTAAAAGCACAGGAAGAGGGGCACAACTTCTACAATGATGCACTTGGCCAAAAAGGGCGTATGCGTTTTCTCCTGAATATATTCAGGAGAAAACGCATATGCCCTTTTTGGCCAAGCAAGCAAGCGGTCAATGCAAATCTGCACTACAAAGTAGTATCACGTCCCACCGGTCAAAAGGGACATCCACAAAATGTGTAAAAACCAGAAAGGCAAGACAGGCCCTGGAGAACAGGGAGCCTTGTTATGCTGATGGGCGGGATGTAAATTGCCAACTGCCTCTCTGGAGGAGTGGATTGTGTTCCTTAAAACAAATATAAAACAGAGCTACAGAGCCAAGGGCACTTCCAGTCTAGGGAATATACCTTGGGAAAACTGAAAATCAATAAGACAGAGCCACCCCAATATTTAGGGCTGCACTGCTTACAAGGACCTCAACTTGAGTACACCTTAAATATCCCAGGAAATATAAAAATGGTTCAAAAAATTGTGGTACTTACGTACGATGGAATATCCCTCAGACATGAAATCAATGTCATAAGACCAGTAGCAGCAAAATGGGTGGATTCAGGAACGATGATTCTAAGTGAAATAAGTCACAGAGAAAAAGAAACTTATCATAAGATATCACTTATGAAGATCCTGTAAACATGGCTATACTTGAACTGAGATAGGAAAGAGAACAGTGTCTCACATTTAGAAAACACTCTTATGCCTGCTTAAGGGGGAAGGAGAGGTGGGGTGATGCATAAAACCAGAGTTTGATATAAGAAAATGTACCGTTCCAAAAATCAACTATGGAATAGACAAGACCTACACCTTCCTCAGTGAAAGGGACTCAAAACCCCATATTTCCCGAAGAGGAATATATCTGACTAGTAAGAATCTTAAAACCTATGTATTGATATGTCTCTGTAAGGGAATCATGTGTGTCCAGACAGGCATAAACATGGCAGCGAGAATCAGGTCAAACCCACTATAAAAAGGAATTTCAAAAACAAAACGAAAAAACTGGGAAATTCTTTACAATTCCTTCAGGTTCACTGATGAAACCTGGAATGACCCTATGTACAACGACAGCTGGATGTGGCATAAGTCTGCACACTTGGGACTGAGAGGATTGGTGAGATTGGGTGAGCAAATGCATACCCTTTAAAGCACAAATCCCTGGCACCCATTCCATGGGTCCCAAGTCTCCAGGTTAAAGGGGATATTACTACAGCTATAACATGTACGGTAAACCTAGAGAACGGACACACTGTGAATACGAAAGGTTTCTAAAACTCAACGAATAGTCCTTCTCCTGGTGCTCCGGTTTGACTTTCCATCTGCTTTACTATCAACCTCCCAACTTGGAGAGACAGACCCTTTAACCTCCTGGTTCGCACAGGTTGCCAATTTGGCAGAGGATGAAAGGGAATAGGGAGAACCAATGAGAGAGTAGCTGTTAGGCATTTGGACGGGCACATATCACTCTAATTTCCCGGCAGGAAGAAGTATTAACCAACGTCTCAGCCACCCACCGGGAACCAGTATAGGTCCTGAACCAAAATTTTGGACTTGCGGTCAGCTCACCAAAAACGAGTAGAATAATGGAGCTCAGGGGCACAGCAATTCACAAACTGGCAGAGTAATAAAGGACAACTATCGTCCAAAAATCTGGTGAGGGAAGGCAATGAGGCGGACATGAAAGCGAGGCAGAATAGCAGGAAACAGATTTCAAGAGGTACGTTGGAATCGTGATTAAAGCACAGAAAGAGGGGCAAAATTTCAAAAATGATGCACTTGGCCAAACAGAGCGTATGCGTTTCTCATGAATATATTCAGGAGAAAACGCATACGCCCTTTTTGGCCAAGCAAGGAGGCGGGCAATGCAAATCTGCACTACAAAGAAGTATCACTTTCCACAGGTCTAAAAGGGACATCCAAGAAATGTGTAAAAACCAGAAAGGCAAGGCAGGCCCTGGAGAACCGGGAGTCTTGTTATGCTGATGGGCGGGATGTAAATTGCCAACTGCATTTCTGGAGGAGTGCATTGTGTTCCCCAAAACAAGTAAACAACAGAACTACGGAGCCAAGGGCACTTCCAGTCTAGGGAATATTCCTTGGGAAAACTGAAAATCAATAAGACAGAGCCACCCAAAAATTTAGGGCTGCACTGATTACAAGAACCTCAACTTGGGTACAACTTAAATATTCCAGGAAATATGAAAATGGTTCAAAAAATTGTGGTACTTACGTACGATGGAATATCCCTCAGCCATGAAGTCAATGTCATAAGACCAGTAGCAGCAAAATGAGTACATACAAGTACGATGATTCTAAGTGAAATAAGTCACAGAGAAAAAGAAACTTATCATAAGATATCACTTATGAAGATCCTGTAAACATGGCTACACTTGAAATGAGTTAGGAAAGAGAACAGAGTCTCACATTTAGAAAGCACTCTTATGCCTGCTTAAGGGGGAAGGAGAGGTGGGGTGATGCATAAAACTGGAGTTTGATATAAGCACAGATACTGTTCCAAAAACCAACTATGGAATAGACAAGACCTACACCTTCCTCAGTGAAAGGGACTCAAATCCCCATATTTCACGCAGAGGAATATATCTAACTAGTAAGAATATTAAAACCTATTTATTGATATGTCTGTGTAAGGGAATCAAGTGTGTCTAGACTGGCATAAACATGGCAGTGAGAACCAGATCAAACCCAGTATAAAAAGGAATTTTAAAAACAAAACAAAACAAAAATTGAAATTCTTCACAATTCCTTCAGGGTCTCTGATGAAACCTGGACTGACCCAATCTACAACGACAGCTGGATGTGGCATAAGGCTGGACACTTGGGACTGAGAGGATTGGTGAGATTTGGTGAGCAAATGCAGACCCTTTAAAGCAATAATGAATGGCACGCATTCCATGGTTCCCAACTCTCCAGGTTGAAGCGACTATTGCTAAAGATATAACATGTAAGGGAAAAATAGAGAATGGACACACTGTGAATATGAAAGGTTTCTAAAACTCAACGAATAGTCCCTCTCCTGGTGCTCCGGTTTGATTTTCCAACTGCTTTTCTATCAATCTCCCCATTTGGAGAAACAACCCCTTTAACCTCCTGGTTCTCACAGTTGCCAATTTGGCAGAGGATGAAAGGGACGAGGGAGAACCAGTGAGAGAGTAGCTCTAAGGCATTTGGACGGGCACATGTCACTCTAATTTCCCAGCAGGAAGAAGAATTAACCAAAGTCTCAGCCCCCCACCGGGAACCAGTATAGGTCCTGAACCACAATTTTGGACTTTCGGTCAGCTAGCAAAAAACAAGTTGAAAAATGGAGCTCAGGGGCACAGCAATTCACAAACTGGCAGAGTAATAAAGACAACTATTGTCCAAAAATCAGTTGAGGTAAGGCAACGAGGTGGACTTGAAAGCTAGGCAGAATAGCAGGAAACAGATTTCAAGTGGTACATTGGAATTGACTTTAAAGCACAGGATGAGGGGCACAACTTCAACAATGATGCACTTGAGCAAAAAGGGCATATCCGTTTTCTCCTGAATATATTCAGGAGAAAACGCATACGCCTTTTTTGGCCAAGCAAGCAAGCGGGAAATGCAAATCTGCACTACAAAGAAGTATCACTTCTCACTGTTCTAAAGGGACATCCACAAAATGTGTAAAATCCAGAAAGGCAAGACCAGCCCCGGAGAACAGGGAGGCTTGTTTTGCTGATGGGTGGGATGTAAACTGCCAACTGCATCTCTGGAGGAGTGCATTGTATTCCCTATAACAAGTAAACAACAGAGCTACAGAGCCAAGGGCACTTCCAGTCTAGGGAATATACCTTGGGAAAACTGAAAATCAAAAAGACACAGCCACCCCAAAATTTAGGGCTGCACTGCTTACAAGGACCTCAACTTGGGTACACCTTAAATATCCCAGGAAATATAAAAATGGTTCAAAAAATTGTGGTACCTACGTACGATGGAATATCCCTCAGCCATGAAATCAATGTCATAAGACCAGTAGCAGCAAAATGGGTGGATTCAGGTACGATGATTGTAAGTGAAATAAGTCACACAGAAAAAGAAACTTATCATAAGATATCACTTATGAAGATCCTGTAAACATGGCTACACTTGAACTGAGTTAGGAAAGAGAACAGTGTCTCACATTTAGAAAACACTCTTATGCCTGCTTAAGGGGGAAGGAGAGGTGGGGTGATGCATAAAACCAGAGTTTGATATAAGCACAGGTACCGTTCCAAAAACCAACTATGGAATAGACAAGACCTACACCTTCCTCAGTGAAAGGGACTCAAAACCCCATATTTCCCGCAGAGGAATATATCTGACTAGTAAGAATCTTAAAACCTATGTATTGATATGTCTCCGTAAGGGAATCAAGTGTGTCTACACGGCCATAAACATAGCAGCGAGACTCAGCTCAAACCAACTATAAAAAGGAATTTCAAAAACAAAACAAAAAAACTTGGAAATTCTTTACAAATCCTTCAGGGTCTCTAATGAAACCTGGAATGACCCTATCTACAACGACAGCTGGATTTTGCATAAGGGGGGACACTAGGGACTGAGACGATTGGTGCGATTGGGTGAGGAAATGCAGACCATTTAAAGCAATAATGCATGGCACCCATTCCATGGGTCCCAACTCTCCAGGTTGAAGGGAATATTACTACAGCTATAACATGTACGGGAAACCTAGAGAACGGACACACTCTGAATACAAAAGCTTTCTAAAACTCAACGAATAGTCCCTCTCCTGGTGCTCCGCTTTGACTTTCCAACTGCTTTACTATCAACCTCCCAAATTGGAGAGACAACCCCTTTAACCTCCTGGTTCCCAAAGGTTGCCAATTTGGCAGAGGATGAAAGGGAAGAGGGAGAACCAATGAGAGAGTAGCTGTTAGGCATTTGGACGGGCACATATCACTGTAATTTCCCGGAAGGAAGAAGAATTAACCAAAGTCTCAGACACCCACCGGGAACCAGTATAGGTGCTGAACCAAAATTTTGGACTTGCGGTCAGCTCACCAAAAACGAGTTGAAAAATGGAGCTCAGGGGCACAGCAATTCACAAACTGGCCGAGTATTAAAGGACAACTATCGTCCAAAAATCTGTTGAGGGAAGGCAACGTTGTGGACTTGAAAGCGAGGCAGAATAGCAGGAAACAGATTTCAAGAGGTACGTTGGAATCACCTTTAAAGCACAGGAAGATGGGCACAACTTCGACAATTATGCACTTGGCCAAAAAGGGCGTATGCGTTTTCTCCTGAATATATTCAGGAGAAAACACATACGCCCTTTTTGGCCAAGCAAGCAAGCGGGCAATGCAAATCTGCACTACAAAGAAGTATCACTTCCCACCGGTCAAAAGGGACATCCACAAAATGTGTAAAAACCAGAAAGGCAAGACAGGCCCTGGAGAACAGAGAGCCTTGTTATGCTGATGGGCGGGATGTAAATTGCCAACTGCCTCTCCGGAGGAGTGCATTCTGTTCCCTAAAACAAGTAAACAACAGAGCTACAGAGCCAAGGGCACTTCCAGTCTAGGGAATATACCTTGGGAAAACTGAATATCAATAAGACAGAGCCACCCCAAAATTTAGGGCTTCACTGCTTACAAGGACCTCAACTTGGGTACACCTTAAATATCCCAGGAAATATAAAAATGGTTCAAAAATTGTGGTACTTACGTACGATGGAATATCCCTCAGCCATGAAATCAATGTCATAAGACCAGTAGCAGCAAAATGGGTGGATTCAGGTACGATGATTCTAAGTGAAATAAGTCACAGAGAAAAAGAAACTTATCATAAGATATCACTTATGAAGATCCTGTAAACATGGCTACACTTGAACTGAGTTAGGAAAGAGAACAGAGTCTCACATTTAGAAAACACTCTTATGCCTGCTTAAGGGGGAAGGAGAGGTGGGGTGATGCATAAAACCAGAGTTTGCTATAAGCACAGGTACCGTTCCAAAAACCAACTATGGAATAGACAAGACCTACACCTTCCTCAGTGAAAGGGACTCAAAACCCCATATTTCCCAGAGAGGAATATATTTGACTAGTAAGAATCTTAAAACCTATGTATTGATATGTCTCTGTAAGGGAATCAAGTGTGTCTAGACTGGCATAAACATGGCAGCGAGAATCAGCTCAAACCCACTATAAAAAGGAATTTCAAAAACAAAACAAAAAAAACTGGGAAATTCTTTACAATTCCTTCAGGGTCTCTGATGAACCATGGAATGATCCTATCTACAATGACAGCTGGATGTGGCATAAGGAGGGACACTTGGGACTGAGAGGATTGGTGAGATTGGGTGAGCAAATGCAGACCCTTTAAAGCACAAATGCCTGGCACCCATTCCATGGGTCCGAACTCTCCAGGTGGAAGGGAATATTACTACAGCTATAACATGTGCGGGAAACCTAGAGAACGGACACACTGTGAATACGAAAGGTTTCTAAAACTCAACGAATAGTCCCTCTCCTGGTGCTCCGGTTTGACTTTCCGTCTGCTTTACTATCAACCTCCCAACTTGGAGAGACAGCCCCTTTAACCTCTTGGTTCGCACAGGTTGCCAATTTGGCAGAGGATGAAAGGGAAAAGGGAGAACCAATGAGAGAGTAGCTGTTAGGCATTTGGACGGGCACATATCACTGTAATTTCCCGGCAGGAAGAAGAATTAACCAAATTCTCAGCCACCCACCGGGAACCAGTATAGGTCCTGAACCAAAATTTTGGACTTGCGGTCAGCTCACCAAAAACGAGTTGAAAAATGGAGCTCAGGGGCACAGCAATTCACAAACTGGCCGAGTAATAAAGGACAACTATCGTCCAAAAATCTGTTGAGGGAAGGCAACGAGGCAGACTTGAAAGCGAGGCAGAATAGCAGGAAACAGATTTCAAGACGTACGTTGGAATCGCCTTTAAAGCACAGGAAGAGGGGCCCAACTTCGACAATGATGCACTTGGCCAAAAAGGGCATATGCGTTTTCTCCTGAATATATTCAGGAGAAAACGCATACGCCCTTTTTGGCCAAGCAAGCAAGCGGGCAATGCAAATCTGCACTACAAAGAAGTATCACTTCCCACCGGTCAAAAGGGATATCCACAAAATGTGTAAGAACAAGAAAGGCAAGACAGGCCCTGGAGAACAGGGAGCCTTGTTATGCTGATGGGCGGGATGTAAATTGCCAACAGCCTCTCTGGAGGAGTGCATTCTGTTCCCTAAAACAAGTAAAGAACAGAGCTACAAAGCCAAGGGCACTACCAGTCTAGGGAATATACCTTGGGAAAACTGAAAATCAATAAGACAGAGCCACCCCAAAATTTAGGGCTGCACTGCATACAAGGACCTCAACTTGGATACACCTTAAGTATCCCAGAAAATATAAACATGGTTCAAAAAATTGTGGTACTTACGTACGATGGAATATCCCTCAGCCATGAAATCAATGTCATAAGACCAGTAGCAGAAAAATGGGTGGATTCAGGTACGATGATTCTAAGTGAAATAAGTCACACAGAAAAAGAAACTTATCATAAGATATCACTTATGAAGATCCTGTAAACATGGCTACACTTGAACTGAGTTAGGAAAGAGAACAGTGTCTCACATTTAGAAAACACTCTTATACCTGCTTAAGGGGGAAGGAGAGGTGGGGTGATGCATAAAACCAGAGTTTGATATAAGCACAGGTACCGTTCCAAAAACCAACTATGGAATAGACAAGACCTACACCTTCCTCAGTGAAAGGGACTCAAAACCCCATATTTCCCGCAGAGGAAAATATCTGACTAGTAAGAATCTTAAAACCTATATATTGATATGTCTCCGTAAGGGAATCAAGTGTGTCTAGACTGGCATAAACATGGCAGCGAGAATCAGCTCAAACCCACTATAAAAAGGAATTTCAAAAACAAAACAAAAAAACTGGGAAATTCTTTACAATTCCTTCAGGGTCTCTGATGAAAGCTGGAATGACCCTATCTACAACGACAGCTGGATGTGGCATAAGGAGGGACACTAGGGACTGAGACGATTGGTGAGATTGGGTGAGCAAATGCAGACCCTTTAAAGCAATAATGCATGGCACCCATTCCATGGGTCCGAACTCTCCAGGTTGAAGGGAATATTACTACAGCTATAACATGTGCGGGAAACCTAGAGAACGGACACACTGTGAATACGAAAGGTTTCTAAAACTCAACGAATAGTCCCTCTCCTGGTGCTCCGGTTTGACTTTCCGTCTGCTTTACTATCAACCTCCCAACTTGGAGAGACAGCCCCTTTAACCTCTTGGTTCGCACAGGTTGCCAATTTGGCAGAGGATGAAAGGGAAGAGGGAGAAGCAATGAGAGAGTAGCTGTTAGGCATTTGGACGGGCACATATCACTGTAATTTCCCGGCAGGAAGAAGAATTAAGCAAATTCTCAGCCACCCACCGGGAACCAGTATAGGTCCTGAACCAAAATTTTGGACTTGCGGTCAGCTCACCAAAAACGAGTTGAAAAATGGAGCTCAGGGGCACAGCAATTCACAAACTGGCCGAGTAATAAAGGACAACTATCGTCCAAAAATCTGTTGAGGGAGGGCAACGAGGCGGACTTGAAAGCGAGGCAGAATAGCAGGAAACAGATTTCAAGAGGTACGTTGGAATCGCCTTTAAAGCACAGGAAGAGGGGCACAACTTCGACAATGATGCACTTGGCCAAAAAGGGCGTATGCGTTTTCTCCTGAATATATTCAGGAGAAAACGCATACGCCCTTTTTGGCCAAGCAAGCAACCGGGAATGCAAATCTGCACTACAAAGAAGTATCACTTCCCACCGGTCAAAATGGACATCGACAAAATGTGTAAGAACAAGAAAGGCAAGACAGGCCCTGGAGAACAGGGAGCCTTGTTATGCTGATGGGCGGGATGTAAATTGCCAACTGCCTCTCTGGAGGAGTGCATTGTGTTCCCTAAAACAAGTAAAGAACAGAGCTACAGAGCCAAGGGCACTACCAGTCTAGGGAATATACCTTGGGAAACCTGAAAATCAATAAGACAGAGCCACCCCAAAATTTAGGGCTGCACTGCATACAAGGACCTCAACTTGGATACACCTTAAGTATCCCAGAAAATATAAACATGGTTCAAAAAATTGTGGTACTTACGTACGATGGAATATCCCTCAGCCATGAAATCAATGTCATAAGACCAGTAGCAGCAAAATGGGTGGATTCAGGTACGATGATTCTAAGTGAAATAAGTCACACAGAAAAAGAAACTTATCATAAGATATCACTTATGAAGATCCTGTAAACATGGCTACACTTGAACTGAGTTAGGAAAGAGAACAGTGTCTCACATTTAGAAAACACTCTTATACCTGCTTAAGGGGGAAGGAGAGGTGGGGTGATGCATAAAACCAGAGTTTGATATAAGCACAGGTACCGTTCCAAAAACCAACTATGGAATAGACAAGACCTACACCGTCCTCAGTGAAAGGGACTCAAAACCCCATATTTCCCGCAGAGGAAAATATCTGACTAGTAAGAATCTTAAAACCTATGTATTGATATGTCTCCGTAAGGGAATCAAGTGTGTCTAGACTGGCATAAACATGGCAGCGAGAATCAGCTCAAACCCACTATAAAAAGGAATTTCAAAAACAAAACAAAAAAACTGGGAAATTATTTACAATTCCTTCAGGGTCTCTGATGAAAGCTGGAATGGCCCTATCTACAATGACAGCTGGATGTGGCATAAGGAGGGACACTTGGGACTGAGACGATTGGTGAGATTGTGTGAGCAAATGCAGACCCTTTAAAGCAATAATGCATGGCACCCATTCCATGGGTCCGTACTCTCCAGGTTGAAGGGAATATTACTACAGCTATAACATGTGCGGGAAACCTAGAGAACGGACACACTGTGAATACGAAAGGTTTCTAAACCTGAACGAATAGTCCCTCTCCTGGTGCTCCGGTTTGACTTTCCGTCTGCTTTACTATCAACCTCCCAACTTGGAGAGACAGCCCCTTTAACCTCTTGGTTCGCACAGGTTTCCAATTTGGCAGAGGATGAAAGGGAAGAGGGAGAACAAATGAGAGAGTAGCTGTTAGGCATTTGGACGGGCACATATCACTGTAATTTCCCGGCAGGAAGAAGAATTAAACAAATTCTCAGCCACCCACCGGGAACCAGTATAGGTCCTGAACCAAAATTTTGGACTTGCGGTCAGCTCACCAAAAACGAGTTGAAAAATGGAGCTCAGGGGCACAGCAATTCACAAACTGGCCGAGTAATAAAGGACAAATATCGTCCAAAAATCTGTTGAGGGAAGGCAACGAGGCAGACTTGAAAGCGAGGCAGAATAGCAGGAAGCAGATTTCAAGAGGTACGTTGGAATCACCTTTAAAGCACAGGAAGAGGGGCACAACTTCGACAATGATGCACTTGGCCAAAAAGGGCGTATGCGTTTTCTCCTGAATATATTCAGGAGAAAACGCATACGCCCTTTTTGACCAAGCAAGCAAGCGGGCAATGCAAATCTGCACTACAAAGAAGTATCACTTCCCACCGGTCAAAAGGGACATCCACAAAATGTGTAAGAACAAGAAAGGCAAGACAGGCCCTGGAGAACAGGGAGCCTTGTTATGCTGATGGGCGGGATGTAAATTGACAACTGCCTCTCTGGAGGAGTGCATTCTGTTCCCTAAAACAAGTAAAGAACAGAGCTACAGAGCCAAGGGCACTACCAGTCTAGGGAATATACCTTGGGAAAACTGAAAATCAATAAGACAGAGCCACCCCAAAATTTAGGGCTGCACTGCATACAAGGACCTCAACTTGGATACACCTTAAGTATCCCAGAAAATATAAACATGGTTCAAAAAATTGTGGTACTTACGTACGATGGAATATCCCTCAGCCATGAAATCAATGTCATAAGACCAGTAGCAGCAAAATGGGTGGATTCAGGTACGATTATTCTAAGTGAAATAAGTCACACAGAAAAAGAAACTTATCATAAGATATCACTTAAGAAGATCCTGTAAACATGGCTACACTTGAACTGAGTTAGGAAAGAGAACAGTGTCTCACATTTAGAAAACACTCTTATACCTGCTTAAGGGGGAAGGAGAGGTGGGGTGATGCATAAAACCAGAGTTTGATATAAGCACAGGTACCGTTCCAAAAACCAACTATGGAATAGACAAGACCTACACCTTCCTCAGTGAAAGGGACTCAAAACCCCATATTTCCCGCAGAGGAAAATATCTGACTAGTAAGAATCTTAAAACCTATGTATTGATATGTCTCCGTAAGGGAATCAAGTGTGTCTAGACTGGCATAAACATGGCAGCGAGAATCAGCTCAAACCCACTATAAAAAGGAATTTCAAAAACAAAACAAAAAAACTGGGAAATTCTTTACAATTCCTTCAGGGTCTCTGATGAAAGCTGGAATGACCCTATCTACAATGACAGCTGGATGTGGCATAAGGAGGGACACTTGGGACTGAGACTATTGGTGAGATTGGGTGAGCAAATGCAGACCCTTTAAAGCAATAATGCATGGCACCCATTCCATGGGTCCGAACTCTCCAGGTTGAAGGGAATATTACTACAGCTATAACATGTGCGGGAAACCTAGAGAACGGACACACTGTGAATACGAAAGGTTTCTAAAACTCAACGAATAGTCCCTCTCCTGGTGCTCCGGTTTGACTTTCCGTCTGCTTTACTATCAACCTCCCAACTTGGAGAGACAGCCCCTTTAACCTCTTGGTTCGCACAGGTTGCCAATTTGGCAGAGGATGAAAGGGAAGAGGGAGAACCAATGAGAGAGTAGCTGTTAGGCATTTGGACGGGCACATATCACTGTAATTTCCCGGCAGGAAGAAGAATTAACCAAATTCTCAGCCACCCACCGGGAACCAGTATAGGTCCTGAACCAAAATTTTGGACTTGCGGTCAGCTCACCAAAAACGAGTTGAAAAATGGAGCTCAGGGGCACAGCAATTCACAAACTGGCCGAGTAATAAAGGACAACTATCGTCCAAAAATCTGTTGAGGGAAGGCAACGAGGCAGACTTGAAAGCGAGGCAGAATAGCAGGAAACAGATTTCAAGAGGTACGTTGGAATCGCCTTTAAAGCACAGGAAGAGGGGCACAACTTCGACAATGATGCACTTGGCCAAAAAGGGCGTATGCATTTTCTCCTTTCAGGAGAAAACGCATACGCCCTTTTTGGCCAAGCAAGCAAGCGGGCAATGCAAATCTGCACTACAAAGAAGTATCACTTCCCACCGGTCAAAAGGGACATCCACAAAATTTGTAAGAACAAGAAAGGCAAGACAGGCCCTGGAGAACAGGGAGCCTTGTTATGCTGATGGGCGGGATGTAAATTGCCAACAGCCTCTCTGGAGGAGTGCATTCTGTTCCCTAAAACAAGTAAAGAACAGAGCTACAGAGCCAAGGGCACTACCAGTCTAGGGAATATACCTTGGGAAAACTGAAAATCAATAAGACAGAGCCACCCCAAAATTTAGGGCTGCACTGCATACAAGGACCTCAACTTGGATACACCTTAAGTATCCCAGAAAATATAAACATGGTACAAAAAATGGTGGTACTTACGTACGATGGAATATCCCTCAGCCATGAAATCAATGTCATAAGACCAGTAGCAGCAAAATGGGTGGATTCAGGTACGATGATTCTAAGTGAAATAAGTCACACAGAAAAAGAAACTTATCATAAGATATCACTTATGAAGATCCTGTAAACATGGCTACACTTGAACTGAGTTAGGAAAGAGAACAGTGTCTCACATTTAGAAAACACTCTTATACCTGCTTAAGGGGGAAGGAGAGGTGGGGTGATGCATAAAACCAGAGTTTGATATAAGCACAGGTACCGTTCCAAAAACCAACTATGGAATAGACAAGACCTACACCGTCCTCAGTGAAAGGGACTCAAAACCCCATATTTCCCGCAGAGGAAAATATCTGACTAGTAAGAATCTTAAAACCTATGTATTGATATGTCTCTGTAAGGGAATCAAGTGTGTCTAGACTGGCATAAACATGGCAGCGAGAATCAGCTCAAACCCACTATAAAAAGGAATTTCAAAAACAAAACAAAAAAACTGGGAAATTCTTTACAATTCCTTCAGGGTCTCTGATGAAAGCTGGAATGACCCTATCTACAACGACAGCTGGATGTGGCATAAGGAGGGACACTTGGGACTGAGACGATTGGTGAGATTTGGCGAGCAAATGCAGACCCTTTAAAGCAATAATGCATGGCACCCATTCCATGGGTCCGAACTCTCCAGGTTGAAGGGAATATTACTACAGCTATAACATGTGCGGGAAACCTAGAGAACGGACACACTGTGAATACGAAAGGTTTCTAAAACTCAACGAATAGTCCCTCTCCCGGTGCTCCGGTTTGACTTTCCGTCTGCTTTACTATCAACCTCCCAACTTGGAGAGACAGCCCCTTTAACCTCTTGGTTCGCACAGTTTGCCAATTTGGCAGAGGATGAAAGGGAAGAGGGAGAACCAATGAGAGAGTAGCTGTTAGGCATTTGGACGGGCACATATCACTGTAATTTCCCGGCAGGAAGAAGAATTAACCAAATTCTCAGCCACCCACCGGGAACCAGTATAGGTCCTGAACCAAAATTTTGGACTTGCGGTCAGCTCACCAAAAACGAGTTGAAAAATGGAGCTCAGGGGCACAGCAATTCACAAACTGGCCGAGTAATAAAGGACAACTATCGTCCAAAAATCTGTTGAGGGAAGGCAACGAGGCGGACTTGAAAGCGAGGCAGAATAGCAGGAAACAGATTTCAAGAGGTACGTTGGAATCACCTTTAAAGCACAGGAAGAGGGGCACAACTTCGACAATGATGCACTTGGCCAAAAAGGGCGTATGCGTTTTCTCCTGAATATATTCAGGAGAAAACGCATACGCCCTTTTTGGCCAAGCAAGCAAGCGGGCAATGCAAATCTGCACTACAAAGAAGTATCACTTCCCACCGGTCAAAAGGGACATCCACAAAATGTGTAAGAACAAGAAAGGCAAGACAGGCCCTGGAGAACAGGGAGCCTTGTTATGCTGATGGGCGGGATGTAAATTGACAACTGCCTCTCCCTAGGAGTGCATTCTGTTCCCTAAAACAAGTAAAGAACAGAGCTACAGAGCCAAGGGCACTACCAGTCTAGGGAATATACCTTGGGAAAACTGAAAATCAATAAGACAGAGCCACCCCAAAATTTAGGGCTGCACTGCATACAAGGACCTCAACTTGGATACACCTTAAGTATCCCAGAAAATATAAACATGGTTCAAAAAATGGTGGTACTTACGTACGATGGAATATCCCTCAGCCATGAAATCAATGTCATAAGACCAGTAGCAGCAAAATGGGTGGATTCAGGTACGATGATTCTAAGTGAAATAAGTCACACAGAAAAAGAAACTTATCATAAGATATCACTTATGAAGATCCTGTAAACATGGCTACACTTGAACTGAGTTAGGAAAGAGAACAGTGTCTCACATTTAGAAAACACTCTTATACCTGCTTAAGGGGGAAGGAGAGGTGGGGTGATGCATAAAACCAGAGTTTGATATAAGCACAGGTACCGTTCCAAAAACCAACTATGGAATAGACAAGACCTACACCGTCCTCAGTGAAAGGGACTCAAAACCCCATATTTCCCGCAGAGGAAAATATCTGACTAGTAAGAATCTTAAAACCTATGTATTGATATGTCTCCGTAAGGGAATCAAGTGTGTCTAGACTGGCATAAACATGGCAGCGAGAATCAGCTCAAACCCACTATAAAAAGGAATTTCAAAAACAAAACAAAAAAACTGGGAAATTGTTTACAATTCCTTCAGGGTCTCTGATGAAAGCTGGAATGACCCTATCTACAACGACAGCTGGATGTGGCATAAGGAGGGACACTTGGGACTGAGACGATTGGTGAGATTGGGTGAGCAAATGCAGACCCTTTAAAGCAATAATGCATGGCACCCATTCCATGGGTCCCAACTCTCCAGGTTGCAGGGAATATTACTACAGCTATAACATGTGCGGGAAACCTAGAGAACGGACACACTGTGAATACGAAAGGTTTCTAAAACTCAACGAATAGTCCCTCTCCTGGTGCTCCAGTTTGACTTTCCGCCTGCTTTACTATCAACCTCCCAACTTGGAGAGACAGCCCCTTTAACCTCTTGGTTCGCACAGGTTGCCAATTTGGCAGAGGATGAAAGGGAAGAGGGAGAACCAATGAGAGAGTAGCTGTTAGGCATTTGGACGGGCACATATCACTGTAATTTCCCGGCAGGAAGAAGAATTAACCAAATTCTCAGCCACCCACCGGGAACCAGTATAGGTCCTGAACCAAAATTTTGGACTTGCGGTCAGCTCACCAAAAACGAGTTGAAAAATGGAGCTCAGGGGCACAGCAATTCACAAACTGGCCGAGTAATAAAGGACAACTATCGTCCAAAAATCTGTTGAGGGAAGGCAACGAGGCGGACTTGAAAGCGAGGCAGAATAGCAGGAAACAGATTTCAAGAGGTACGTTGGAATCGCCTTTAAAGCACAGGAAGAGGGGCACAACTTCGACAATGATGCACTTGGCCAAAAAGGGTGTATGCGTTTTCTCCTGAATATATTCAGGAGAAAATGCATACGCCCTTTTTGGCCAAGCAAGCAAGCGGGCAATGCAAATCTGCACTACAAAGAAGTATCACTTCCCACCGGTCAAAAGGGACATCCACAAAATGTGTAAGAACAAGAAAGGCAAGACAGGCCCTGGAGAACAGGGAGCCTTGTTATGCTGATGGGCGGGATGTAAATTGCCAACTGCCTCTCTGGAGGAGTGCATTCTGTTCCCTAAAACAAGTAAAGAACAGAGCTACAGAGCCAAGGGCACTACCAGTCTAGGGAATATACCTTGGGAAAACTGAAAATCAATAAGACAGAGCCACCCCAAAATTTAGGGCTGCACTGCATACAAGGACCTCAACTTGGATACACCTTAAGTATCCCAGAAAATATAAACATGGTTCAAAAAATTGTGGTACTTACGTACGATGGAATATCCCTCAGCCATGAAATCAATGTCATAAGACCAGTAGCAGCAAAATGCGTGGATTCAGGTACGATGATTCTAAGTGAAATAAGTCACACAGAAAAAGAAACTTATCATAAGATATCACTTATGAAGATCCTGTAAACATGGCTACACTTGAACTGAGTTAGGAAAGAGAACAGTGTCTCACATTTAGAAAACACTCTTATACCTTCTTAAGGGGGAAGGAGAGGTGGGGTGATGCATAAAACCAGAGTTTGATATAAGCACAGGTACCGTTCCAAAAACCAACTATGGAATAGACAAGACCTACACCGTCCTCAGTGAAAGGGACTCAAAACCCCATATTTCCCGCAGAGGAAAATATCTAACTAGTAAGAATCTTAAAACCTATGTATTGATATGTCTCCGTAAGGGAATCAAGTGTGTCTAGACTGGCATAAACATGGCAGCGAGAATCAGCTCAAACCCACTATAAAAAGGAATTTCAAAAACAAAACAAAAAAACTGGGAAATTGTTTACAATTCCTTCAGGGTCTCTGATGAAAGCTGGAATGACCCTATCTACAACGACAGCTGGATGTGGCATAAGGAGGGACACTTGGGACTGAGACGATTGGTGAGATTGGGTGAGCAAATGCAGACCCTTTAAAGCAATAATGCATGGCACCCATTCCATGGGTCCGAACTCTCCAGGTTGCAGGGAATATTACTACAGTTATAACATGTGCGGGAAACCTAGAGAACGGACACACTGTGAATACGAAAGGTTTCTAAAACTCAACGAATAGTCCCTCTCCTGGTGCTCCAGTTTGACTTTCCGCCTGCTTTACTATCAACCTCCCAACTTGGAGAGACAGCCCCTTTAACCTCTTGGTTCGCACAGGTTGCCAATTTGGCAGAGGATGAAAGGGAAGAGGGAGAACCAATGAGAGAGTAGCTGTTAGGCATTTGGACGGGCACATATCACTGTAATTTCCCGGCAGGAAGAAGAATTAACCAAATTCTCAGCCACCCACCGGGAACCAGTATAGGTCCTGAACCAAAATTTTGGACTTGCGGTCAGCTCAACAAAAACGAGTTGAAAAATGGAGCTCAGGGGCACAGCAATTCACAAACTGGCCGAGTAATAAAGGACAACTATCGTCCAAAAATCTGTTGAGGGAAGGCAACGAGGCGGACTTGAAAGCGAGGCAGAATAGCAGGAAACAGTTTTCAAGAGGTACGTTGGAATCGCCTTTAAAGCACAGGAAGAGGGGCACAACTTCGACAATGATGCACTTGGCCAAAAAGGGCGTATGCGTTTTCTCCTGAATATATTCAGGAGAAAACGCATACGCCCTTTTTGGCCAAGCAAGCAAGCGGGCAATGCAAATCTGCACTACAAAGAAGTATCACTTCCCACCGGTCAAAAGGGACATCCACAAAATGTGTAAGAACAAGAAAGGCAAGACAGGCCCTGGAGAACAGGGAGCCTTGTTATGCTGATGGGCGGGATGTAAATTGCCAACTGCCTCTCTGGAGGAGTGCATTCTGTTCCCTAAAACAAGTAAAGAACAGAGCTACAGAGCCAAGGGCACTACCAGTCTAGGGAATATACCTTGGGAAAACTGAAAATCAATAAGACAGAGCCACCCCAAAATTTAGGGCTGCACTGTATACAAGGACCTCAACTTGGATACACCTTAAGTATCCCAGAAAATATAAACATGGTTCAAAAAATTGTGGAACTTACGTACGATGGAATATCCCTCAGCCATGAAATCAATGTCATAAGACCAGTAGCAGCAAAATGGGTGGATTCAGGTACGATGATTCTAAGTGAAATAAGTCACACAGAAAAAGAAACTTATCATAAGATATCACTTATGAAGATCCTGTAAACATGGCTACACTTGAACTGAGTTAGGAAAGAGAACAGTGTCTCACATTTAGAAAACACTCTTATACCTGCTTAAGGGGGAAGGAGAGGTGGGGTGATGCATAAAACCAGAGTTTGATATAAGCACAGGTACCGTTCCAAAAACCAACTATGGAATAGACAAGACCTACACCGTCCTCAGTGAAAGGGACTCAAAACCCCATATTTCCCGCAGAGGAAAATATCTGACTAGTAAGAATCTTAAAACCTATGTATTGATATGTCTCTGTAAGGGAATCAAGTGTGTCTAGACTGGCATAAACATGGCAGCGAGAATCAGCTCAAACCCACTATAAAAAGGAATTTCAAAAACAAAACAAAAAAACTGGGAAATTCTTTACAATTCCTTCAGGGTCTCTGATGAAAGCTGGAATGACCCTATCTACAACGACAGCTGGATGTGGCATAAGGAGGGACACTTGGGACTGAGACGATTGGTGAGATTTGGCGAGCAAATGCAGACCCTTTAAAGCAATAATGCATGGCACCCATTCCATGGGTCCGAACTCTCCAGGTTGAAGGGAATATTACTACAGCTATAACATGTGCGGGAAACCTAGAGAACGGACACACTGTGAATACGAAAGGTTTCTAAAACTCAACGAATAGTCCCTCTCCCGGTGCTCCGGTTTGACTTTCCGTCTGCTTTACTATCAACCTCCCAACTTGGAGAGACAGCCCCTTTAACCTCTTGGTTCGCACAGGTTGCCAATTTGGCAGAGGATGAAAGGGAAGAGGGAGAACCAATGAGAGAGTAGCTGTTAGGCATTTGGACGGGCACATATCACTGTAATTTCCCGGCAGGAAGAAGAATTAACCAAATTCTCAGCCACCCACCGGGAACCAGTATAGGTCCTGAACCAAAATTTTGGACTTGCGGTCAGCTCACCAAAAACGAGTTGAAAAATGGAGCTCAGGGGCACAGCAATTCACAAACTGGCCGAGTAATAAAGGACAACTATCGTCCAAAAATCTGTTGAGGGAAGGCAACGAGGCGGACTTGAAAGCGAGGCAGAATAGCAGGAAACAGATTTCAAGAGGTACGTTGGAATCACCTTTAAAGCACAGGAAGAGGGGCACAACTTCGACAATGATGCACTTGGCCAAAAAGGGCGTATGCGTTTTCTCCTGAATATATTCAGGAGAAAACGCATACGCCCTTTTTGGCCAAGCAAGCAAGCGGGCAATGCAAATCTGCACTACAAAGAAGTATCACTTCCCACCGGTCAAAAGGGACATCCACAAAATGTGTAAGAACAAGAAAGGCAAGACAGGCCCTGGAGAACAGGGAGCCTTGTTATGCTGATGGGCGGGATGTAAATTGACAACTGCCTCTCCCTAGGAGTGCATTCTGTTCCCTAAAACAAGTAAAGAACAGAGCTACAGAGCCAAGGGCACTACCAGTCTAGGGAATATACCTTGGGAAAACTGAAAATCAATAAGACAGAGCCACCCCAAAATTTAGGGCTGCACTGCATACAAGGACCTCAACTTGGATACACCTTAAGTATCCCAGAAAATATAAACATGGTTCAAAAAATTGTGGTACTTACGTACGATGGAATATCCCTCAGCCATGAAATCAATGTCATAAGACCAGTAGCAGCAAAATGGGTGGATTCAGTTACGATGATTCTAAGTGAAATAAGTCACACAGAAAAAGAAACTTATCATAAGATATCACTTATGAAGATCCTGTAAACATGGCTACACTTGAACTGAGTTAGGAAAGAGAACAGTGTCTCACATTTAGAAAACACTCTTATACCTGCTTAAGGGGGAAGGAGAGGTGGGGTGATGCATAAAACCAGAGTTTGATATAAGCACAGGTACCGTTCCAAAAACCAACTATGGAATAGACAAGACCTACACCGTCCTCAGTGAAAGGGACTCAAAACCCCATATTTCCCGCAGAGGAAAATATCTGACTAGTAAGAATCTTAAAACCTATGTATTGATATGTCTCCGTAAGGGAATCAAGTGTGTCTAGACTGGCATAAACATGGCAGCGAGAATCAGCTCAAACCCACTATAAAAAGGAATTTCAAAAACAAAACAAAAAAACTGGGAAATTGTTTACAATTCCTTCAGGGTCTCTGATGAAAGCTGGAATGACCCTATCTAAAACGACAGCTGGATGTGGCATAAGGAGGGACACTTGGGACTGAGACGATTGGTGAGATTGGGTGAGCAAATGCAGACCCTTTAAAGCAATAATGCATGGCACCCATTCCATGGGTCCCAACTCTCCAGGTTGAAGGGAATATTACTACAGCTATAACATGTGCGGGAAACCTAGAGAACGGACACACTGTGAATACGAAAGGTTTCTAAAACTCAACGAATAGTCCCTCTCCTGGTGCTCCAGTTTGACTTTCCGCCTGCTTTACTATCAACCTCCCAACTTGGAGAGACAGCCCCTTTAACCTCTTGGTTCGCACAGGTTGCCAATTTGGCAGAGGATGAAAGGGAAGAGGGAGAACCAATGAGAGAGTAGCTGTTAGGCATTTGGACGGGCACATATCACTGTAATTTCCCGGCAGGAAGAAGAATTAACCAAATTCTCAGCCACCCACCGGGAACCAGTATAGGTCCTGAACCAAAATTTTGGACTTGCGGTCAGCTCAACAAAAACGAGTTGAAAAATGGAGCTCAGGGGCACAGCAATTCACAAACTGGCCGAGTAATAAAGGACAACTATCGTCCAAAAATCTGTTGAGGGAAGGCAACGAGGCGGACTTGAAAGCGAGGCAGAATAGCAGGAAACAGATTTCAAGAGGTACGTTGGAATCGCCTTTAAAGCACAGGAAGAGGGGCACAACTTCGACAATGATGCACTTGGCCAAAAAGGGCGTATGCGTTTTCTCCTGAATATATTCAGGAGAAAACGCATACGCCCTTTTTGGCCAAGCAAGCAAGCGGGCAATGCAAATCTGCACTACAAAGAAGTATCACTTCCCACCGGTCAAAAGGGACATCCACAAAATGTGTAAGAACAAGAAAGGCAAGACAGGCCCTGGAGAACAGGGAGCCTTGTTATGCTGATGGGCGGGATGTAAATTGCCAACTGCCTCTCTGGAGGAGTGCATTCTGTTCCCTAAAACAAGTAAAGAACAGAGCTACAGAGCCAAGGGCACTACCAGTCTAGGGAATATACCTTGGGAAAACTGAAAATCAATAAGACAGAGCCACCCCAAAATTTAGGGCTGCACTGCATACAAGGACCTCAACTTGGATACACCTTAAGTATCCCAGAAAATATAAACATGGTTCAAAAAATTGTGGTACTTACGTACGATGGAATATCCCTCAGCCATGAAATCAATGTCATAAGACCAGTAGCAGCAAAATGCGTGGATTCAGGTACGATGATTCTAAGTGAAATAAGTCACACAGAAAAAGAAACTTATCATAAGATATCACTTATGAAGATCCTGTAAACATGGCTACACTTGAACTGAGTTAGGAAAGAGAACAGTGTCTCACATTTAGAAAACACTCTTATACCTGCTTAAGGGGGAAGGAGAGGTGGGGTGATGCATAAAACCAGAGTTTGATATAAGCACAGGTACCGTTCCAAAAACCAACTATGGAATAGACAAGACCTACACCGTCCTCAGTGAAAGGGACTCAAAACCCCATATTTCCCGCAGAGGAAAATATCTGACTAGTAAGAATCTTAAAACCTATGTATTGATATGTCTCTGTAAGGGAATCAAGTGTGTCTAGACTGGCATAAACATGGCAGCGAGAATCAGCTCAAACCCACTATAAAAAGGAATTTCAAAAACAAAACAAAAAAACTGGGAAATTCTTTACAATTCCTTCAGGGTCTCTGATGAAAGCTGGAATGACCCTATCTACAAGGACAGCTGGATGTGGCATAAGGAGGGACACTTGGGACTGAGACGATTGGTGAGATTTGGCGAGCAAATGCAGACCCTTTAAAGCAATAATGCATGGCACACATTCCATGGGTCCCAACTCTCCAGGTTGAAGGGAATATTACTACAGCTATAACATGTGCGGGAAACCTAGAGAACGGACACACTGTGAATACGAAAGGTTTCTAAAACTCAACGAATAGTCCCTCTCCCGGTGCTCCGGTTTGACTTTCCGTCTGCTTTACTATCAACCTCCCAACTTGGAGAGACAGCCCCTTTAACCTCTTGGTTCGCACAGGTTGCCAATTTGGCAGAGGATGAAAGGGAAGAGGGAGAACCAATGAGAGAGTAGCTGTTAGGCATTTGGACGGGCACATATCACTGTAATTTCCCTGCAGGAAGAAGAATTAACCAAATTCTCAGCCACCCACCGGGAACCAGTATAGGTCCTGAACCAAAATTTTGGACTTGCGGTCAGCTCACCAAAAACGAGTTGAAAAATGGAGCTCAGGGGCACAGCAATTCACAAACTGGCCGAGTAATAAAGGACAACTATCGTCCAAAAATCTGTTGAGGGAAGGCAACGAGGCGGACTTGAAAGCGAGGGAGAATAGCAGGAAACAGATTTCAAGAGGTACGTTGGAATCGCCTTTAAAGCACAGGAAGAGGGGCACAACTTCGACAATGATGCACTTGGCCAAAAAGGGCGTATGCGTTTTCTCCTGAATATATTCAGGAGAAAACGCATACGCCCTTTTTGGCCAAGCAAGCAAGCGGGCAATGCAAATCTGCACTACAAAGAAGTATCACTTCCCACCGGTCAAAAGGGACATCCACAAAATGTGTAAGAACAAGAAAGGCAAGACAGGCCCTGGAGAACAGGGAGCCTTGTTATGCTGATGGGCGGGATGTAAATTGCCAACTGCCTCTCCCTAGGAGTGCATTCTGTTCCCTAAAACAAGTAAAGAACAGAGCTACAGAGCCAAGGGCACTACCAGTCTAGGGAATATACCTTGGGAAAACTGAAAATCAATAAGACAGAGCCACCCCAAAATTTAGGGCTGCACTGCATACAAGGACCTCAACTTGGATACACCTTAAGTATCCCAGAAAATATAAACATGGTTCAAAAAATTGTGGTACTTACGTACGATGGAATATCCCTCAGCCATGAAATCAATGTCATAAGACCAGTAGCAGCAAAATGGGTGGATTCAGGTACGATGATTCTAAGTGAAATAAGTCACACAGAAAAAGAAACTTATCATAAGATATCACTTATGAAGATCCTGTAAACATGGCTACACTTGAACTGAGTTAGGAAAGAGAACAGTGTCTCACATTTAGAAAACACTCTTATACCTGCTTAAGGGGGAAGGAGAGGTGGGGTGATGCATAAAACCAGAGTTTGATATAAGCACAGGTACCGTTCCAAAAACCAACTATGGAATAGACAAGACCTACACCGTCCTCAGTGAAAGGGACTCAAAACCCCATATTTCCCGCAGAGGAAAATATCTGACTAGTAAGAATCTTAAAACCTATGTATTGATATGTCTCCGTAAGGGAATCAAGTGTGTCTAGACTGGCATAAACATGGCAGCGAGAATCAGCTCAAACCCACTATAAAAAGGAATTTCAAAAACAAAACAAAAAAACTGGGAAATTGTTTACAATTCCTTCAGGGTCTCTGATGAAAGCTGGAATGACCCTATCTACAACGACAGCTGGATGTGGCATAAGGAGGGACACTTGGGACTGAGACGATTGGTGAGATTGGGTGAGCAAATGCAGACCCTTTAAAGCAATAATGCATGGCACCCATTCCATGGGTCCCAACTCTCCAGGTTGCAGGGAATATTACTACAGCTATAACATGTGCGGGAAACCTAGAGAACGGACACACTGTGAATACGAAAGGTTTCTAAAACTCAACGAATAGTCCCTCTCCTGGTGCTCCAGTTTGACTTTCCGCCTGCTTTACTATCAACCTCCCAACTTGGAGAGACAGCCCCTTTAACCTCTTGGTTCGCACAGGTTGCCAATTTGGCAGAGGATGAAAGGGAAGAGGGAGAACCAATGAGAGAGTAGCTGTTAGGCATTTGGACGGGCACATATCACTGTAATTTCCCGGCAGGAAGAAGAATTAACCAAATTCTCAGCCACCCACCGGGAACCAGTATAGGTCCTGAACCAAAATTTTGGACTTGCGGTCAGCTCACCAAAAACGAGTTGAAAAATGGAGCTCAGGGGCACAGCAATTCACAAACTGGCCGAGTAATAAAGGACAACTATCGTCCAAAAATCTGTTGAGGGAAGGCAACGAGGCGGACTTGAAAGCGAGGCAGAATAGCAGGAAACAGATTTCAAGAGGTACGTTGGAATCGCCTTTAAAGCACAGGAAGAGGGGCACAACTTCGACAATGATGCACTTGGCCAAAAAGGGTGTATGCGTTTTCTCCTGAATATATTCAGGAGAAAATGCATACGCCCTTTTTGGCCAAGCAAGCAAGCGGGCAATGCAAATCTGCACTACAAAGAAGTATCACTTCCCACCGGTCAAAAGGGACATCCACAAAATGTGTAAGAACAAGAAAGGCAAGACAGGCCCTGGAGAACAGGGAGCCTTGTTATGCTGATGGGCGGGATGTAAATTGCCAACTGCCTCTCTGGAGGAGTGCATTCTGTTCCCTAAAACAAGTAAAGAACAGAGCTACAGAGCCAAGGGCACTACCAGTCTAGGGAATATACCTTGGGAAAACTGAAAATCAATAAGACAGAGCCACCCCAAAATTTAGGGCTGCACTGCATACAAGGACCTCAACTTGGATACACCTTAAGTATCCCAGAAAATATAAACATGGTTCAAAAAATTGTGGTACTTACGTACGATGGAATATCCCTCAGCCATGAAATCAATGTCATAAGACCAGTAGCAGCAAAATGCGTGGATTCAGGTACGATGATTCTAAGTGAAATAAGTCACACAGAAAAAGAAACTTATCATAAGATATCACTTATGAAGATCCTGTAAACATGGCTACACTTGAACTGAGTTAGGAAAGAGAACAGTGTCTCACATTTAGAAAACACTCTTATACCTTCTTAAGGGGGAAGGAGAGGTGGGGTAATGCATAAAACCAGAGTTTGATATAAGCACAGGTACCGTTCCAAAAACCAACTATGGAATAGACAAGACCTACACCGTCCTCAGTGAAAGGGACTCAAAACCCCATATTTCCCGCAGAGGAAAATATCTAACTAGTAAGAATCTTAAAACCTATGTATTGATATGTCTCCGTAAGGGAATCAAGTGTGTCTAGACTGGCATAAACATGGCAGCGAGAATCAGCTCAAACCCACTATAAAAAGGAATTTCAAAAACAAAACAAAAAAACTGGGAAATTCTTTACAATTCCTTCAGGGTCTCTGATGAAAGCTGGAATGACCCTATCTACAACGACAGCTGGATGTGGCATAAGGAGGGACACTTGGGACTGAGACGATTGGTGAGATTGGGTGAGCAAATGCAGACCCTTTAAAGCAATAATGCATGGCACCCATTCCATGGGTCCGAACTCTCCAGGTTAAAGGGAATATTACTACAGCTATAACATGTGCGGGAAACCTAGAGAACGGACACACTGTGAATACGAAAGGTTTCTAAAACTCAACGAATAGTCCCTCTCCTGGTGCTCCGGTTTGACTTTCCGTCTGCTTTACTATCAACCTCCCAACTTGGAGAGACAGCCCCTTTAACCTCTTGGTTCGCACAGGTTGCCAATTTGGCAGAGGATGAAAGGGAAGAGGGAGAACCAATGAGAGAGTAGATGTTAGGCATTTGGACGGGCACATATCACTGTAATTTCCCGGCAGGAAGAAGAATTAACCAAATTCTCAGCCACCCTCCGGGAACCAGTATAGGTCCTGAACCAAAATTTTGGACTTGCGGTCAGCTCACCAAAAAGGAGTTGAAAAATGGAGCTCAGGGGCACAGCAATTCACAAACTGGACGAGTAATAAAGGACAACTATCGTCCAAAAATCTGTTGAGGGAAGGCAACGAGGAGGACTTGAAAGCGAGGCAGAATAGCAGGAAACAGGTTTCAAGAGGTACGTTGGAATCGCCTTTAAAGCACAGGAAGAGGGGCACAACTTCGACAATGATGCACTTGGCCAAAAAGGGCGTATGCGTTTTCTCCTGAATATATTCAGGAGAAAACGCATACGCCCTTTTTGGCCAAGCAAGCAAGCGGGCAATGCAAATCTGCACTACAAAGAAGTATCACTTCCCACCGGTCAAAAGGGACATCCACAAAATGTGTAAGAACAAGAAAGGCAAGACAGGCCCTGGAGAACACGGAGCCTTGTTATGCTGATGGGCGGGATGTAAATTGCCAACTGCCTCTCTGGAGGAGTGCATTCTGTTCCCTAAAACAAGTAAAGAACAGAGCTACAGAGCCAAGGGCACTACCAGTCTAGGGAATATACCTTGGGAAAACTGAAAATCAATAAGACAGAGCCACCCCAAAATTTAGGGCTGCACTGCATACAAGGACCTCAACTTGGATACACCTTAAGTATCCCAGAAAATATAAACATGGTTCAAAAAATTGTGGAACTTACGTACGATGGAATATCCCTCAGCCATGAAATCAATGTCATAAGACCAGTAGCAGCAAAATGGGTGGATTCAGGTACGATTATTCTAAGTGAAATAAGTCACACAGAAAAAGAAACTTATCATAAGATATCACTTATGAAGATCCTGTAAACATGGCTACACTTGAACTGAGTTAGGAAAGAGAACAGTGTCTCACATTTAGAAAACACTCTTATACCTGCTTAAGGGGGAAGGAGAGGTGGGGTGATGCATAAAACCAGAGTTTGATATAAGCACAGGTACCGTTCCAAAAACCAACTATGGAATAGACAAGACCTACACCGTCCTCAGTGAAAGGGACTCAAAACCCCATATTTCCCGCAGAGGAAAATATCTGACCAGTAAGAATCTTAAAACCTATGTATTGATATGTCTCCGTAAGGGAATCAAGTGTGTCTAGACTGGCATAAACATGGCAGCGAGAATCAGCTCAAACCCACTATAAAAAGGAATTTCAAAAACAAAACAAAAAAACTGGGAAATTGTTTACAATTCCTTCAGGGTCTCTGATGAAAGCTGGAATGACCCTATCTACAACGACAGCTGGATGTGGCATAAGGAGGGACACTTGGGACTGAGACGATTGGTGAGATTGGGTGAGCAAATGCAGACCCTTTAAAGCAATAATGCATGGCACCCATTCCATGGGTCCCAACTCTCCATGTTGAAGGGAATATTACTACAGCTATAACATGTGCGGGAAACCTAGAGAACGGACACACTGTGAATACGAAAGGTTTCTAAAACTCAACGAATAGTCCCTCTCCTGGTGCTCCAGTTTGACTTTCCGCCTGCTTTACTATCAACCTCCCAACTTGGAGAGACAGCCCCTTTAACCTCTTGGTTCGCACAGGTTGCCAATTTGGCAGAGGATGAAAGGGAAGAGGGAGAACCAATGAGAGAGTAGCTGTTAGGCATTTGGACGGGCACATATCACTGTAATTTCCCGGCAGGAAGAAGAATTAACCAAATTCTCAGCCACCCACCGGGAACCAGTATAGGTCCTGAACCAAAATTTTGGACTTGCGGTCAGCTCAACAAAAACGAGTTGAAAAATGGAGCTCAGGGGCACAGCAATTCACAAACTGGCCGAGTAATAAAGGACAACTATCGTCCAAAAATCTGTTGAGGGAAGGCAACGAGGCGGACTTGAAAGCGAGGCAGAATAGCAGGAAACAGATTTCAAGAGGTACGTTGGAATCGCCTTTAAAGCACAGGAAGAGGGGCACAACTTCGACAATGATGCACTTGGCCAAAAAGGGCGTATGCGTTTTCTCCTGAATATATTCAGGAGAAAACGCATACGCCCTTTTTGGCCAAGCAAGCAAGCGGGCAATGCAAATCTGCACTACAAAGAAGTATCACTTCCCACCGGTCAAAAGGGACATCCACAAAATGTGTAAGAACAAGAAAGGCAAGACAGGCCCTGGAGAACAGGGAGCCTTGTTATGCTGATGGGCGGGATGTAAATTGCCAACTGCCTCTCTGGAGGAGTGCATTGTGTTCCCTAAAACAAGTAAAGAACAGAGCTACAGAGCCAAGGGCACTACCAGTCTAGGGAATATACCTTGGGAAACCTCAAATTCAATAAGACAGAGCCACCCCAAAATTTAGGGCTGCACTGCATACAAGGACCTCAACTTGGATACACCTTAAGTATCCCAGAAAATATAAACATGGTTCAAAAAATTGTGGTACTTACGTACGATGGAATATCCCTCAGCCATGAAATCAATGTCATAAGACCAGTAGCAGCAAAATGGGTGGATTCAGGTACGATGATTCTAAGTGAAATAAGTCACACAGAAAAAGAAACTTATCATAAGATATCACTTATGAAGATCCTGTAAACATGGCTACACTTGAACTGAGTTAGGAAAGAGAACAGTGTCTCACATTTAGAAAACACTCTTATACCTGCTTAAGGGGGAAGGAGAGGTGGGGTGATGCATAAAACCAGAGTTTGATATAAGCACAGGTACCGTTCCAAAAACCAACTATGGAATAGACAAGACCTACACCGTCCTCAGTGAAAGGGACTCAAAACCCCATATTTCCCGCAGAGGAAAATATCTGACTAGTAAGAATCTTAAAACCTATGTATTGATATGTCTCCGTAAGGGAATCAAGTGTGTCTAGACTGGCATAAACATGGCAGCGAGAATCAGCTCAAACCCACTATAAAAAGGAATTTCAAAAACAAAACAAAAAAACTGGGAAATTATTTACAATTCCTTCAGGGTCTCTGATGAAAGCGGGAATGACCCTATCTACAATGACAGCTGGATGTGGCATAAGGAGGGACACTTGGGACTGAGACGATTGGTGAGATTGTGTGAGCAAATGCAGACCCTTTAAAGCAATAATGCATGGCACCCATTCCATAGGTCCGTACTCTCCAGGTTGAAGGGAATATTACTACAGCTATAACATGTGCGGGAAACCTAGAGAACGGACACACTGTGAATACGAAAGTTTTCTAAAACTGAACGAATAGTCCCTCTCCTGGTGCTCCGGTTTGACTTTCCGTCTGCTTTACTATCAACCTCCCAACTTGGAGAGACAGCCCCTTTAACCTCTTGGTTCGCACAGGTTTCCAATTTGGCAGAGGATGAAAGGGAAGAGGGAGAACAAATGAGAGAGTAGCTGTTAGGCATTTGGACGGGCACATATCACTGTAATTTCCCGGCAGGAAGAAGAATTAAACAAATTCTCAGCCGCCCACCGGGAACCAGTATAGGTCCTGAACCAAAATTTTGGACTTGCGGTCAGTTCACCAAAAACGAGTTGAAAAATGGAGCTCAGGGGCACAGCAATTCACAAACTGGCCGAGTAATAAAGGACAACTATCGTCCAAAAATCTGTTGAGGGAAGGCAACGAGGTGGACTTGAAAGCGAGGCAGAATAGCAGGAAACGGATTTCAAGATGTACGTTGGAATCGCCTTTAAAGCACAGGAAGAGGGGCACAACTTCGACAATGATGCACTTGGCCAAAAAGGGCGTATGCGTTTTCTCCTGAATATATTCAGGAGAAAACGCATACGCCCTTTTTGGCCAAGCAAGCAAGCGGGCAATGCAAATCTGCACTACAAAGAAGTATCACTTCCCACCGGTCAAAAGGGACATCCACAAAATGTGTAAGAACAAGAAAGGCAAGACAGGCCCTGGAGAACAGGGAGCCTTGTTATGCTGATGGGCGGGATGTAAATTGCCAACTGCCTCTCTGGAGGAGTGCATTCTGTTCCCTAAAACAAGTAAAGAACAGAGCTACAGAGCCAAGGGCACTACCAGTCTAGGGAATATACCTTGGGAAAACTGAAAATCAATAAGACAGAGCCACCCCAAAATTTAGGGCTGCACTGCATACAAGGACCTCAACTTGGATACACCTTAAGTATCCCAGAAAATATAAACATGGTTCAAAAAATTGTGGTACTTACGTACGATGGAATATCCCTCAGCCATGAAATCAATGTCATAAGACCAGTAGCAGCAAAATGGGTGGATTCAGGTACGATGATTCTAAGTGAAATAAGTCACACAGAAAAAGAAACTTATCATAAGATATCACTTATGAAGATCCTGTAAACATGGCTACACTTGAACTGAGTTAGGAAAGAGAACAGTGTCTCACATTTAGAAAACACTCTTATACCTGCTTAAGGGGGAAGGAGAGGTGGGGTGATGCATAAAACCAGAGTTTGATATAAGCATAGGTACCGTTCCAAAAACCAACTATGGAATAGACAAGACCTACACCGTCCTCAGTGAAAGGGACTCAAAACCCCATATTTCCCGCAGAGGAAAATATCTGACTAGTAAGAATCTTAAAACCTATGTATTGATATGTCTCCGTAAGGGAATCAAGTGTGTCTAGACTGGCATAAACATGGCAGCGAGAATCAGCTCAAACCCACTATAAAAAGGAATTTCAAAAACAAAACAAAAAAACTGGGAAATTCTTTACAATTCCTTCAGTGTCTCTGATGAAAGCTGGAATGACCCTATCTACAACGACAGCTGGATGTGGCATAAGGAGGGACACTTGGGACTGAGACGATTGGTGAGATTGGGTGAGCAAATGCAGACCCTTTAAAGCAATAATGCATGGCAACCATTCCATGGGTCCCAACTCTCCAGGTTGAAGGGAATATTACTACAGCTATAACATGTGCGGGAAACCTAGAGAACGGACACACTGTGAATACGAAAGGTTTCTAAAACTCAACGAATAGTCCCTCTCCTGGTGCTCTGGTTTGACTTTCCGTCTGCTTTACTATCAACCTCCCAACTTGGAGAGACAGCCCCTTTAACCTCTTGGTTCGCACAGGTTGCCAATTTGGCAGAGGATGAAAGGGAAGAGGGAGAACCAATGAGAGAGTAGCTGTTAGGCATTTGGACGGGCACATATCACTGTAATTTCCCGGCAGGAAGAAGAATTAAGCAAATTCTCAGCCACCCACCGGGAACCAGTATAGGTCCTGAACCAAAATTTTGGACTTGCGGTCAGCTCACCAAAAACGAGTTGAAAAATGGAGCTCAGGGGCACAGCAATTCACAAACTGGCCGAGTAATAAAGGACAACTATCGTCCAAAAATCTGTTGAGGGAAGGCAACGAGGTGGACTTGAAAGCGAGGCAGAATAGCAGGAAACGGATTTCAAGATGTACGTTGGAATCGCCTTTAAAGCACAGGAAGAGGGGCACAACTTCGACAATGATGCACTTGGCCAAAAAGGGCGTATGCGTTTTCTCCTGAATATATTCAGGAGAAAACGCATACGCCCTTTTTGGCCAAGCAAGCAAGCGGGCAATGCAAATCTGCACTACAAAGAAGTATCACTTCCCACCGGTCAAAAGGGACATCCACAAAATGTGTAAGAACAAGAAAGGCAAGACAGGCCCTGGAGAACAGGGAGCCTTGTTATGCTGATGGGCGGGATGTAAATTGCCAACTGCCTCTCTGGAGGAGTGCATTCTGTTCCCTAAAACAAGTAAAGAACAGAGCTACAGAGCCAAGGGCACTACCAGTCTAGGGAATATACCTTGGGAAAACTGAAAATCAATAAGACAGAGCCACCCCAAAATTTAGGGCTGCACTGCATACAAGGACCTCAACTTGGATACACCTTAAGTATCCCAGAAAATATAAACATGGTTCAAAAAATTGTGGTATTTACGTACGATGGAATATCCCTCAGCCATGAAATCAATGTCATAAGACCAGTAGCAGCAAAATGGGTGGATTCAGGTACGATGATTCTAAGTGAAATAAGTCACACAGAAAAAGAAACTTATCATAAGATATCACTTATGAAGATCCTGTAAACATGGCTACACTTGAACTGAGTTAGGAAAGAGAACAGTGTCTCACATTTAGAAAACACTCTTATACCTGCTTAAGGGGGAAGGAGAGGTGGGGTGATGCATAAAACCAGAGTTTGATATAAGCACAGGTACCGTTCCAAAAACCAACTATGGAATAGACAAGACCTACACCGTCCTCAGTGAAAGGGACTCAAAACCTCATATTTCCCGCAGAGGAAAATATCTGACTAGTAAGAATCTTAAAACCTATGTATTGATATGTCTCCGTAAGGGAATCAAGTGTGTCTAGACTGGCATAAACATGGCAGCGAGAATCAGCTCAAACCCACTATAAAAAGGAATTTCAAAAACAAAACAAAAAAACTGGGAAATTCTTTACAATTCCTTCAGGGTCTCTGATGAAAGCTGGAATGACCCTATCTACAACGACAGCTGGATGTGGCATAAGGAGGGACACTTGGGACTGAGACGATTGGTGAGATTTGGCGAGCAAATGCAGACCCTTTAAAGCAATAATGCATGGCACCCATTCCATTGGTCCGAACTCTCCAGGTTGAAGGGAATATTACTACAGCTATAACATGTGCGGGAAACCTAGAGAACGGACACACTGTGAATACGGAAGGTTTCTAAAACTCAACGAATAGTCCCTCTCCTGGTGCTCCGGTTTGACTTTCTGTCTGCTTTACTATCAACCTCCCAACTTGGGGAGACAGCCCCTTTAACCTCTTGGTTCGCACAGGTTGCCAATTTGGCAGAGGATGAAAGGGAAGAGGGAGAACCAATGAGAGAGTAGCTGTTAGGCATTTGGACGGGCACATATCACTGTAATTTCCCGGCAGGAAGAAGAATTAACCAAATTCTCAGCCACCCACCGGGAACCAGTATAGGTCCTGAACCAAAATTTTGGACTTGCGGTCAGCTCACCAAAAACGAGTTGAAAAATGGAGCTCAGGGGCACAGCAATTCACAAACTGGCCGAGTAATAAAGGACAACTACCGTCCAAAAATCTGTTGAGGGAAGGCAACGAGGCGGACTTGAAAGCGAGGGAGAATAGCACGAAACAGATTTCAAGAGGTACGTTGGAATCGCCTTTAAAGCACAGGAAGAGGGGCACAACTTCGACAATGATGCACTTGGCCAAAAAGGGCGTATGCGTTTTCTCCTGAATATATTCAGGAGAAAACGCATACGCCCTTTTTGGCCAAGCAAGCAAGCGGGCAATGCAAATCTGCACTACAAAGAAGTATCACTTCCCACCGGTCAAAAGGGACATCCACAAAATGTGTAAGAACAAGAAAGGCAAGACAGGCCCTGGAGAACAGGGAGCCTTGTTATGCTGATGGGCGGGATGTAAATTGCCAACTGCCTCTCTGGAGGAGTGCATTCTGTTCCCTAAAACAAGTAAAGAACAGAGCTACAGAGCCAAGGGCACTACCAGTCTAGGGAATATACCTTGGGAAAACTGAAAATCAATAAGACAGAGCCACCCCAAAATTTAGGGCTGCACTGCATACAAGGACCTCAACTTGGATACACCTTAAGTATCCCAGAAAATATAAACATGGTTCAAAAAATTGTGGAACTTACGTACGATGGAATATCCCTCAGCCATGAAATCAATGTCATAAGACCAGTAGCAGCAAAATGGGTGGATTCAGGTACGATTATTCTAAGTGAAATAAGTCACACAGAAAAAGAAACTTATCATAAGATATCACTTATGAAGATCCTGTAAACATGGCTACACTTGAACTGAGTTAGGAAAGAGAACAGTGTCTCACATTTAGAAAACACTCTTATACCTGCTTAAGGGGGAAGGAGAGGTGGGGTGATGCATAAAACCAGAGTTTGATATAAGCACAGGTACCGTTCCAAAAACCAACTATGGAATAGACAAGACCTACACCGTCCTCAGTGAAAGGGACTCAAAACCCCATATTTCCCGCAGAGGAAAATATCTGACTAGTAAGAATCTTAAAACCTATGTATTGATATGTCTCCGTAAGGGAATCAAGTGTGTCTAGACCGGCATAAACATGGCAGCGAGAATCAGCTCAAACCCACTATAAAAAGGAATTTCAAAAACAAAACAAAAAAACTGGGAAATTCTTTACAATTCCTTCAGGGTCTCTGATGAAAGCTGGAATGACCCTATCTACAATGACAGCTGGATGTGGCATAAGGAGGGACACTTGGGACTGAGACGATTGGTGAGATTGGGTGAGCAAATGCAGACCCTTTAAAGCAATAATGCATGGCACACATTCCATGGGTCCGAACTCTCCAGGTTGAAGGGAATATTACTACAGCTATAACATGTGCGGGAAACCTAGAGAACGGACACACTGTGAATACGAAAGGTTTCTAAAACTGAACGAATAGTCCCTCTCCTGGTGCTCCGGTTTGACTTTCCGTCTGCTTTACTATCAACCTCCCAACTTGGAGAGACAGCCCCTTTAACCTCTTGGTTCGCACAGGTTGCCAATTTGGCAGAGGATGAAAGGGAAGAGGGAGAACCAATGAGAGAGTAGCTGTTAGGCATTTTGACCGGCACATATCACTGTAATTTCCCGGCAGGAAGAAGAATTAACCAAAGTCTCAGCCACCCACCGGGAACCAGTATAGGTCCTGAACCAAAATTTTGGACTTGCGGTCAGCTCACCAAAAACGAGTTGAAAAATGGAGCTCAGGGGCACAGCAATTCACAAACTGGCCGAGTAATAAAGGACAACTATCGTCCAAAAATCTGTTGAGGGAAGGCAACGAGGCGGACTTGAAAGCGAGGCAGAATAGCAGGAAACAGATTTCAAGAGGTACGTTGGAATCGCCTTTAAAGCACAGGAAGAGGGGCACAACTTCGACAATGATGCACTTGGCCAAAAAGGGCGTATGCGTTTTCTCCTGAATATATTCAGGAGAAAACGCATACGCCCTTTTTGGCCAAGCAAGCAAGCGGGCAATGCAAATCTGCACTACAAAGAAGTATCACTTCCCACCGGTCAAAAGGGACATCCACAAAATGTGTAAGAACAAGAAAGGCAAGACAGGCCCTGGAGAACAGGGAGCCTTGTTATGCTGATGGGCGGGATGTAAATTGCCAACTGCCTCTCTGGAGGAGTGCATTCTGTTCCCTAAAACAAGTAAAGAACAGAGCTACAGAGCCAAGGGAACTACCAGTCTAGGGAATATACCTTGGGAAAACTGAAAATCAATAAGACAGAGCCACCCCAAAATTTAGGGCTGCACTGCATACAAAGACCTCAACTTGGATACACCTTAAGTATCCCAGAAAATATAAACATGGTTCAAAAAATTGTGGTACTTACGTACGATGGAATATCCCTCAGCCATGAAATCAATGACATAAGACCAGTAGCAGCAAAATGGGTGGATTCAGGTACGATGATTCTAAGTGAAATAAGTCACACAGAAAAAGAAACTTATCATAAGATATCACTTATGAAGATCCTGTAAACATGGCTACACTTGAACTGAGTTAGGAAAGAGAACAGTGTCTCACATTTAGAAAACACTCTTATACCTGCTTAAGGGGGAAGGAGAGTTGGGGTGATGCATAAAACCAGAGTTTGATATAAGCACAGGTACCGTTCCAAAAACCAACTATGGAATACACAAGACCTACACCGTCCTCAGTGAAAGGGACTCAAAACCCCATATTTCCCGCCGAGGAAAATATCTGACTAGTAAGAATCTTAAAACCTATGTATTGATATGTCTCCGTAAGGGAATCAAGTGTGTCTAGACTGGCATAAACATGGCAGCGAGAATCAGCTCAAACCCACTATAAAAAGGAATTTCAAAAACAAAACAAAAAAACTGGGAAATTCTTTACAATTCCTTCAGGGTCTCTGATGAAAGCTGGAATGACCCTATCTACAACGACAGCTGGATGTGGCATAAGGAGGGACACTTGGGACTGAGACGATTGGTGAGATTGGGTGAGCAAATGCAGACCCTTTAAAGCAATAATGCATGACACCCATTCCATGGGTCTGAACTCTCCAGGTTGAAGGGAATATTACTACAGCTATAACATGTGCGGGAAACCTAGAGAACGGACACACTGTGAATACGAAAGGTTTCTAAAACTCAACGAATAGTCCCTCTCCTGGTGCTCCGGTTTGACTTTCCGTCTGCTTTACTATCAACCTCCCAACTTGGAGAGACAGCCCCTTTAACCTCTTGGTTCGCACAGGTTGCCAATTTGGCCGAGGATGAAAGGGAAGAGGGAGATCCAATGAGAGAGTAGCTGTTAGGCATTTGGACGGGCACATATCACTGTAATTTCCCGGCAGGAAGAAGAATTAACCAAAGTCTCAGCCACCCACCGGGAACCAGTATAGGTCCTGAACCAAAATTTTGGACTTGCGGTCAGCTCACCAAAAACGAGTTGAAAAATGGAGCTCAGGGGCACAGCAATTCACAAACTGGCCGAGTAATAAAGGACAACTATCGTCCAAAAATCTGTTGAGGGAAGGCAACGAGGCGGACTTGAAAGCGAGGCAGAATAGCAGGAAACAGATTTCAAGAGGTACGTTGGAATCGCCTTTAAAGCACAGGAAGAGGGGCACAACTTCGACAATGATGCACTTGGCCAAAAAGGGCGTATGCGTTTTCTCCTGAATATATTCAGGAGAAAACGCATACGCCCTTTTTGGCCAAGCAAGCAAGCGGGCAATGCAAATCTGCACTACAAAGAAGTACCACTTCCCACCGGTCAAAAGGGACATCCACAAAATGTGTAAGAACAAGAAAGGCAAGACAGGCCCTGGAGAACAGGGAGCCTTGTTATGCTGATGGGCGGGATGTAAATTGCCAACTGCCTCTCTGGAGGAGTGCATTCTGTTCCCTAAAACAAGTAAAGAACAGAGCTACAGAGCCAAGGGCACTACCAGTCTAGGGAATATACCTTGGGAAAACTGAAAATCAATAAGACAGAGCCACCCCAAAATTTAGGGCTGCACTGCATACAAGGACCTCAACTTGGATACACCTTAAGTATCCCAGAAAATATAAACATGGTTCAAAAAATTGTGGTACTTACGTACGATGGAATATCCCTCAGCCATGAAATCAATGTCATAAGACCAGTAGCAGCAAAATGGGTGGATTCAGGTACGATGATTCTAAGTGAAATAAGTCACACAGAAAAAGAAACTTATCATAAGATATCACTTATCAAGATCCTGTAAACATGGCTACACTTGAACTGAGTTAGGAAAGAGAACAGTGTCTCACATTTAGAAAACACTCTTATACCTGCTTAAGGGGGAAGGAGAGGTGGGGTGATGCATAAAACCAGAGTTTGATATAAGCACAGGTACCGTTCCAAAAACCAACTATGGAATAGACAAGACCTACACCGTCCTCAGTGAAACGGACTCAAAACCCCATATTTCCCGCAGAGGAAAATATCTGACTAGTAAGAATCTTAAAACCTATGTATTGATATATCTCCGTAAGGGAATCAAGTGTGTCTAGACTGGCATAAACATGGCAGCGAGAATCAGCTCAAACCCACTATAAAAAGGAATTTCAAAAACAAAACAAAAAAACTGGGAAATTCTTTACAATTCCTTCAGGGTCTCTGATGAAAGCTGGAATGACCCTATCTACAACGACAGCTGGATGTGGCATAAGGAGGGACACTTGGGACTGAGACGATTGGTGAGATTGGGTGAGCAAATGCAGACCCTTTAAAGCAATAATGCATGGCACCCATTCCATGGGTCCGAACTCTCCAGGTTGAAGGGAATATTACTACAGCTATAACATGTGCGGGAAACCTAGAGAACGGACACACTGTGAATACGAAAGGTTTCTAAAACTCAACGCATAGTCCCTCTCCTGGTGCTCCGGTTTGACTTTCCGTCTGCTTTACTATCAACCTCCCAACTTGGAGAGACAGCCCCTTTAACCTCTTGGTTCGCACAGGTTGCCAATTTGGCAGAGGATGAAAGGGAAGAGGGAGAACCAATGAGAGAGTAGCTGTTAGGCATTTGGACGGGCACATATCACTGTAATTTCCCGGCAGGAAGAAGAATTAACCAAATTCTCAGCCACCCACCGGGAACCAGTATAGATCCTGAACCAAAATTTTGGACTTGCGGTCAGCTCACCAAAAACGAGTTGAAAAATGGAGCTCAGGGGCACAGCAATTCACAAACTGGCCGAGTAATAAAGGACAACTATCGTCCAAAAATCTGTTGAGGGAAGGCAATGAGGCAGACTTGAAAGCGAGGCAGAATAGCAGGAAACAGATTTCAAGAGGTACGTTGGAATCGCCTTTAAAGCACAGGAAGAGGGGCACAACTTCGACAATGATGCACTTGGCCAAAAAGGGCGTATGCGTTTTCTCCTGAATATATTCAGGAGAAAACGCATACGCCCTTTTTGGCCAAGCAAGCAAGCGGGCAATGCAAATCTGCACTACAAAGAAGTATCACTTCCCACCGGTCAAAAGGGACATCCACAAAATGTGTAAGAACAAGAAAGGCAAGACAGGCCCTGGAGAACAGGGAGCCTTGTTATGCTGATGGGCGGGATGTAAATTGCCAACTGCCTCTCTGGAGGAGTGCATTCTGTTCCCTAAAACAAGTAAAGAACAGAGCTACAGAGCCAAGGGCACTACCAGTCTAGGGAATATACCTTGGGAAAACTGAAAATCAATAAGACAGAGCCACCCCAAAATTTAGGGCTGCACTGCATACAAGGACCTCAACTTGGATACACCTTAAGTATCCCAGAAAATATAAACATGGTTCAAAAAATTGTGGTACTTACGTACGATGGAATATCCCTCAGCCATGAAATCAATGTCATAAGACCAGTAGCAGCAAAATGGGTGGATTCAGGTACGATGATTCTAAGTGAAATAAGTCACACAGAAAAAGAAACTTATCATAAGATATCACTTATGAAGATCCTGTAAACATGGCTACACTTGAACTGAGTTAGGAAAGAGAACAGTGTCTCACATTTAGAAAACACTCTTATACCTGCTTAAGGGGGAAGGAGAGGTGGGGTGATGCATAAAACCAGAGTTTGATATAAGCACAGGTACCGTTCCAAAAACCAACTATGGAATAGACAAGACCTACACCGTCCTCAGTGAAAGGGACTCAAAACCCCATATTTCCCGCAGAGGAATATATCTGACTAGTAAGAATCTTAAAACCTATGTATTGATATGTCTCCGTAAGGGAATCAAGTGTGTCTAGACTGGCATAAACATGGCAGCGAGAATCAGCTCAAACCCACTATAAAAAGGAATTTCAAAAACAAAACAAAACAACTGGGAAATTCTTTACAATTCCTTCAGGGTCTCTGATGAAACCTGGAATGACCCTATCTAAAATGACAGCTGAATGTGGCATAAGGAGGGACACTTGGGACTGAGATGATTGGTGAGATTGGGTGAGCAAATGCAGACCCTTTAAAGCAATAATGCATGGCACCCATTCTATGGGTCCGAACTCTCCAGGTTGAAGGGAATATTACTACAGCTATAACATGTGCGGGAAACCTAGGGAACGGACACACTGTGAATACGAAATGTTTCTAAAACTCAACGCATAGTCCCTCTCCTGGTGCTCTGGTTTGACTTTCCATCTGCTTTACTATCAACCTCCCAACTTGGAGAGACAGCCCCTTTAACCTCTTGGTTCGCACAGGTTGCCAATTTGGCAGAGGATGAAAGGGAAGAGGGAGAACCAATGAGAGAGTAGCTGTTAGGCATTTGGACGGGCACATATCACTGTAATTTCCCGGCAGGAAGAAGAATTAACCAAATTCTCAGCCACCCACCGGGAACCAGTATAGTTCCTGAACCAAAATTTTGGACTTGCGGTCAGCTCACCAAAAACGAGTTGAAAAATGGAGCTCAGGGGCACAGCAATTCACAAACTGGCCGAGTAATAAAGGACAACTAGCGTCCAAAAATCTGTTGAGGGAGGGCAACGAGGCGGACTTGAAAGCGAGGCAGAATAGCAGGAAACAGATTTCAAGAGGTACGTTGGAATCGCCTTTAAAGCACAGGAAGAGGGGCACAACTTCGACAATGTTGCACTTGGCCAAAAAGGGCGTATGCGTTTCCTCCTGAATATATTCAGGAGAAAACGCATACGCCCTTTTTGGCCAAGCAAGCAAGCGGGCAATGCAAATCTGCACTACAAAGAAGTATCACTTCCCACCGGTCAAAACGGACATCCACAAAATGTGTAAGAACAAGAAAGGCAAGACAGGCCCTGGAGAACAGGGAACCTTGTTATGCTGATGGGCGGGATGTAAATTGCCAACTGCCTCTCTGGAGGAGTGCATTCTGTTCCCTAAAACAAGTAAAGAACAGAGCTACAGAGCCAAGGGCACTACCAGTCTAGGGAATATACCTTGGGAAAACTGAAAATCAATAAGACAAAGCCACCCCAAAATTTAGGGCTGCACTGCATACAAGGACCTCAACTTGGATACACCTTAAGTATCCCAGAAAATATAAACATGGTTCAAAAAATTGTGGTACTTACGTACGATGGAATATCCCTCAGCCATGAAATCAATGTCATAAGACCAGTAGCAGCAAAATGGGTGGATTCAGGTACGGTGATTCTAAGTGAAATAAGTCACACAGAAAAAGAAACTTATCATAAGATATCACTTATGAAGATCCTGTAAACATGGCTACACTTGAACTGAGTTAGGAAAGAGAACAGTGTCTCACATTTAGAAACCACTCTTATACCTGCTTAAGGGGGAAGGAGAGGTGGGGTGATGCATAAAACCAGAGTTTGATATAAGCACAGGTACCGTTCCAAAAACCAACTATGGAATAGACAAGACCTACACCGTCCTCAGTGAAAGGGACTCAAAACCCCATATTTCCCGCAGAGGAAAATATCTGACTAGTAAGAATCTTAAAACCTATGTATTGATATGTCTCCGTAAGGGAATCAAGTGTGTCTAGACTGGCATAAACATGGCAGCGAGAATCAGCTCAAACCCACTATAAAAAGGAATTTCAAAAACAAAACAAAACAACTGGGAAATTCTTTACAAATCCTTCAGGGTCTCTGATGAAAGCTGGAATGACCCTATCTACATCGACAGCTGGATGTGGCATAAGGAGGGACACTTGGGACTGAGACGATTGGTGAGATTTGGCGAGCAAATGCAGACCCTTTAAAGCAATAATGCATGGCACCCATTCCATGGGTCCGAACTCTCCAGGTTGAAGGGAATATTACTACAGCTATAACATGTGCGGGAAACCTAGAGAACGGACACACTGTGAATACGGAAGGTTTCTAAAACTCAACGAATAGTCCCTCTCCTGGTGCTCCGGTTTGACTTTCCGTCTGCTTTACTATCAACCTCCCAACTTGGAGAGACAGCCCCTTTAACCTCTTGGTTCGCACAGGTTGCCAATTTGGCAGAGGATGAAAGGGAAGAGGGAGAACCAATGAGAGAGTAGCTGTTAGGCATTTGGACGGGCACATATCACTGTAATTTCCCGGCAGGAAGAAGAATTAACCAAATTCTCAGCCACCCACCGGGAACCAGTATAGGTCCTGAACCAAAATTTTGGACTTGCGGTCAGCTCACCAAAAACGAGTTGAAAAATGGAGCTCAGGGGCACAGCAATTCACAAACTGGCCGAGTAATAAAGGACAACTATCGTCCAAAAATCTGTTGAGGGAAGGCAACGAGGCGGACTTGAAAGCGAGGCAGAATAGCAGGAAACAGATTTCAAGAGGTACGTTGGAATCGCCTTTAAAGCACAGGAAGAGGGGCCCAACTTCGACAATGATGCACTTGGCCAAAAAGGGCGTATGCGTTTTCTCCTGAATATATTCAGGAGAAACCGCATACGCCCTTTTTGGCCAAGCAAGCAAGCGGGCAATGCAAATCTGCACTACAAAGAAGTATCACTTCCCACCGGTCAAAAGGGACATCCACAAAATGTGTAAGAACAAGAAAGGCAAGACAGGCCCTGGAGAACAGGGAGCCTTGTTATGCTGATGGGCGGGATGTAAATTGCCAACTGCCTCTCTGGAGGAGTGCATTCTGTTCCCTAAAACAAGTAAAGAACAGAGCTACAGAGCCAAGGGCACTACCAGTCTAGGGAATATACCTTGGGAAAACTGAAAATCAATAAGACAGAGCCACCCCAAAATTTAGGGCTGCACTGCATACAAGGACCTCAACTTGGATACACCTTAAGTATCCCAGAAAATATAAACATGGTTCAAAAAATTGTGGTACTTACGTACGATGGAATATCCCTCAGCCATGAAATCAATGTCATAAGACCAGTAGCAGCAAAATGGGTGGATTCAGGTACGATGATTCTAAGTGAAATAAGTCACACAGAAAAAGAAACTTATCATAAGATATCACTTATGAAGATCCTGTAAACATGGCTACACTTGAACTGAGTTAGGAAAGAGAACAGTGTCTCACATTTAGAAAACACTCTTATACCTGCTTAAGGGGGAAGGAGAGGTGGGGTGATGCATAAAACCAGAGTTTGATATAAGCACAGGTACCGTTCCAAAAACCAACTATGGAATAGACAAGACCTACACCGTCCTCAGTGAAAGGGACTCAAAACCCCATATTTCACGCAGAGGAAAGTTTCTGACTAGTAACAATCTTAAAACCTATGTATTGATATGTCTCCGTAAGGGAACCAAGTGTGTCTAGACTGGCATAAACATGGCAGCGAGAATCAGCTCAAACCCACTATAAAAAGGAATTTCAAAAACAAAACAAAACAACTGGGAAATTCTTTACAAATCCTTCAGGGTCTCTGATGAAAGCTGGAATGACCCTATCTACAACGACAGCTGGATGTGGCATAAGGAGGGACACTTGGGACTGAGACGATTGGTGAGATTTGGCGAGCAAATGCAGACCCTTTAAAGCAATAATGCATGGCACCCATTCCATGGGTCCGAACTCTCCAGGTTGAAGGGAATATTACTACAGCTATAACATGTGCGGGAAACCTAGAGAACGGACACACTGTGAATACGGAAGGTTTCTAAAACTCAACGAATAGTCCCTCTCCTGGTGCTCCGGTTTGACTTTCCGTCTGCTTTACTATCAACCTCCCAACTTGGAGAGACAGCCCCTTTAACCTCTTGGTTCGCACAGGTTGCCAATTTGGCAGAGGATGAAAGGGAAGAGGGAGAACCAATGAGAGAGTAGCTGTTAGGCATTTGGACGGGCACATATCACTGTAATTTCCCGGCAGGAAGAAGAATTAACCAAATTCTCAGCCACCCACCGGGAACCAGTATAGGTCCTGAACCAAAATTTTGGACTTGCGGTCAGCTCACCAAAAACGAGTTGAAAAATGGAGCTCAGGGGCACAGCAATTCACAAACTGGCCGAGTAATAAAGGACAACTATCGTCCAAAAATCTGTTGAGGGAAGGCAACGAGGCGGACTTGAAAGCGAGGGAGAATAGCAGGAAACAGATTTCAAGAGGTACGTTGGAATCGCCTTTAAAGCACAGGAAGAGGGGCACAACTTCGACAATGATGCACTTGGCCAAAAAGGGCGTATGCGTTTTCTCCTGAATATATTCAGGAGAAAACGCATACGCCCTTTTTGGCCAAGCAAGCAAGCGGGCAATGCAAATCTGCACTACAAAGAAGTATCACTTCCCACCGGTCAAAAGGGACATCCACAAAATGTGTAAGAACAAGAAAGGCAAGACAGGCCCTGGAGAACAGGGAGCCTTGTTATGCTGATGGGCGGGATGTAAATTGCCAACTGCCTCTCTGGAGGAGTGCATTCTGTTCCCTAAAACAAGTAAAGAACAGAGCTACAGAGCCAAGGGCACTACCAGTCTAGGGAATATACCTTGGGAAAACTGAAAATCAATAAGACAGAGCCACCCCAAAATTTAGGGCTGCACTGCATACAAGGACCTCAACTTGGATACACCTTAAGTACCCCAGAAAATATAAACATGGTTCAAAAAATTGTGGTACATACGTACGATGGAATATCCCTCAGCCATGAAATCAATGTCATAAGACCAGTAGCAGCAAAATGGGTGGATTCAGGTACGATGATTCTAAGTGAAATAAGTCACACAGAAAAAGAAACTTATCATAAGATATCACTTATGAAGATCCTGTAAACATGGCTACACTTGAACTGAGTTAGGAAAGAGAACAGTGTCTCACATTTAGAAAACACTCTTATACCTGCTTAAGGGGGAAGGAGAGGTGGGGTGATGCATAAAACCAGAGTTTGATATAAGCACAGGTACCGTTCCAAAAACCAACTATGGAATAGACAAGACCTACACCGTCCTCAGTGAAAGGGTCTCAAAACCCCATATTTCCCGCAGAGGAAAATATCTGACTAGTAAGAATCTTAAAACCTATGTATTGATATGTCTCCGTAAGGGAATCAAGTGTGTCTAGACTGGCATAAACATGGCAGCGAGAATCAGCTCAAACCCACTATAAAAAGGAATTTCAAAAACAAAACAAAAAAACTGGGAAATTCTTTACAATTCCTTCAGGGTCTCTGATGAAAGCTGGAATGACCCTATCTACAACGACAGCTGGATGTGGCATAAGGAGGGACACTTCGGACTGAGACAATTGGTGAGATTTGGCGAGCAAATGCAGACCATTTAAAGCAATAATGGATGGCACCCATTCCATGGGTCCGAACTCTCCAGGTTGAAGGGAATATTACTACAGCTATAACATGTGCGGGAAACCTAGAGAACGGACACACTGTGAATACGGAAGGTTTCTAAAACTCAACGAATAGTCCCTCTCCTGGTGCTCTGGTTTGACTTTCCGTCTGCTTTACTATCAACCTCCCAACTTGGAGAGACAGCCCCTTTAACCTCTTGGTTCGCACAGGTTGCCAATTTGGCAGAGGATGAAAGGGAAGAGGGAGAACCAATGAGAGAGTAGCTGTTAGGCATTTGGACGGGCACATATCACTGTAATTTCCCGGCAGGAAGAAGAATTAACCAAATTCTCAGCCACCCACCAGGAACCAGTATAGGTCCTGAACCAAAATTTTGGACTTGCGGTCAGCTCACCAAAAACGAGTTGAAAAATGGAGCTCAGGGGCACAGCAATTCACAAACTGGCCGAGTAATAAAGGACAACTATCGTCCAAAAATCTGTTGAGGGAAGGCAACGAGGCGGACTTGAAAGCGAGGCAGAATAGCAGGAAACAGATTTCAAGAGGTACGTTGGAATCACCTTTAAAGCACAGGAAGAGGGGCACAACTTCGACAATGATGCACTTGGCCAAAAAGGGCGTATGCGTTTTCTCCTGAATATATTCAGGAGAAAACGCATACGCCCTTTTTGGCCAAGCAAGCAAGCGGGCAATGCAAATCTGCACTACAAAGAAGTATCACTTCCCACCGGTCAAAAGGGACATCCACAAAATGTGTAAGAACAAGAAAGGCAAGACAGGCCCTGGAGAACAGGGAGCCTTGTTATGCTGATGGGCGGGATGTAAATTGCCAACTGCCTCTCTGGAGGAGTGCATTCTGTTCCCTAAAACAAGTAAAGAACAGAGCTACAGAGCCAAGGGCACTACCAGTCTAGGGAATATACCTAGGGAAAACTGAAAATCAATAAGACAGAGCCACCCCAAAATTTAGAGCTGCACTGCATACAAGGACCTCAACTTGGATACACCTTAAGTATCCCAGAAAATATAAACATGGTTCAAAAACTTGTGGTACTTACGTACGATGGAATATCCCTCAGCCATGAAATCAATGTCATAAGACCAGTAGCAGCAAAATGGGTGGATTCAGGTACGATGATTCTAAGTGAAATAAGTCACACAGAAAAAGAAACTTATCATAAGATATCACTTATGAAGATCCTGTAAACATGGCTACACTTGAACTGAGTTAGGAAAGAGAACAGTGTCTCACATTTAGAAAACACTCTTATACCTGCTTAAGGGGGAAGGAGAGGTGGGGTGATGCATAAAACCAGAGTTTGATATAAGCACAGGTACCGTTCCAAAAACCATCTATGGAATAGACAAGACCTACACCGTCCTCAGTGAAAGGGTCTCAAAACCTCATATTTCCCGCAGAGGAAAATATCTGACTAGTAAGAATCTTAAAACCTATGTATTGATATGTCTCCGTAAGGGAACCAAGTGTGTCTAGACTGGCATAAACATGGCAGCGAGAATCAGCTCAAACCCACTATAAAAAGGAATTTCAAAAACAAAACAAAAAAACTGGGAAATTTTTTACAATTCCTTCAGGGTCTCTGATGAAAGCTGGAATGACCCTATCTACAACGACAGCTGGATGTGGCATAAGGAGGGACACTTGGGACTGAGACGATTGGTGAGATTTGGCGAGCAAATGCAGACCCTTTAAAGCAATAATGCATGGCACCCATTCCATGGGTCCGAACTCTCCAGGTTGAAGGGAATATTACTACAGCTATAACATGTGCGGGAAACCTAGAGAACGGACACACTGTGAATACGGAAGGTTTCTAAAACTCAACGAATAGTCCCTCTCCTGGTGCTCCGGTTTGACTTTCCGTCTGCTTTACTATCAACCTCCCAACTTGGAGAGACAGCCCCTTTAACCTCTTGGTTCGCACAGGTTGCCAATTTGGCAGAGGATGAAAGGGAAGAGGGAGAACCAATGAGAGAGTAGCTGTTAGGCATTTGGACGGGCACATATCACTGTAATTTCCCGGCAGGAAGAAGAATTAACCAAAGTCTCAGCCACCCACCGGGAACCAGTATAGGTCCTGAACCAAAATTTTGGACTTGCGGTCAGCTCACCAAAAACGAGTTGAAAAATGGAGCTCAGGGGCACAGCAATTCACAAACTGGCCGAGTAATAAAGGACAACTATCGTCCAAAAATCTGTTGAGGGTAGTCAACGAGGCGGACTTGAATGCGAGGCAATATAGCAGGAAACAGATTTCAAGAGGTACGTTGGAATCGCCTTTAAAGCACAGGAAGAGGGGCACAACTTCCACAATGATGCACTTGGCCAAAAAGGGCGTATGCGTTTTAGCCTGAATATATTCAGGAGAAAACGCATACGCCCTTTTTGGCCAAGCAAGCAAGCGGGCAATGCAAATCTGCACTACAAAGAAGTATCACTTCCCACCGGTCAAAAGGGACATCCACAAAATGTGTAAAAACCAGAAAGGCAAGACAGGCCCTGGAGAACAGGGAGCCTTGTTATGCTGATGGGCGGGATGTAAATTGCCAACTGCCTCTCTGGAAGAGTGCATTCTGTTCCCTAAAACAAGTAAAGAACAGAGCTACAGAGCCAAGGGCACTACCAGTCTAGGGAATATACCTTGGGAAAACTGAAAATCAATAAGACAGAGCCACCCCAAAATTTAGGGCTGCACTGCATACAAGGACCTCAACTTGGATACACCTTAAGTATCCCAGAAAATATAAACATGGTTCAAAAAATTGTGGTACTTACGTACGATGGAATATCCCTCAGCCATGAAATCAATGTCATAAGACCAGTAGCAGCAAAATGGGTGGATTCAGGTACGATGATTCTAAGTGAAATAAGTCACACAGAAAAAGAAACTTATCATAAGACATCACTTATGAAGATCCTGTAAACATGGCTACACTTGAACTGAGTTAGGAAAGAGAACAGTGTCTCACATTTAGAAAACACTCTTATACCTGCTTAAGGGGGAAGGAGAGGTGGGGTGATGCATAAAACCAGAGTTTGATATAAGCACAGGTACCGTTCCAAAAACCAACTATGGAATAGACAAGACCTACACCGTCCTCAGTGAAAGGGACTCAAAACCCCATATTTCCCGCAGAGGAAAATATCTGACTAGTAAGAATCTTAAAACCTATGTATTGATATGTCTCCGTAAGGGAATCAAGTGTGTCTAGACTGCCATAAACATGGCAGCGAGAATCAGCTCAAACCCACTATAAAAAGGAATTTCAACAACAAAGCAAAAAAGCTGTGAAATTCTTTACAATTCCTTCAGGGTCTCTGATGAAAGCTGGAATGACCCTATCTACAATGACAGCTGGATGTGGCACAAGGAGGGACACTTGGGACTGAGACGATTGGTGAGATTTGGCGAGCAAATGCAGACCCTTTAAAGCAATAATGCATGGCACCCATTCCATGGGTCCGAACTCTCCAGGTTGAAGGGAATATTACTACAGCTATAACATGTGCGGGAAACCTAGAGAACGGACACACTGTGAATACGGAAGGTTTCTAAAACTCAACGAATAGTCCCTCTCCTGGTGCTCCGGTTTGACTTTCCGTCTGCTTTACTATCAACCTCCCAACTTGGAGAGACAGCCCCTTTAACCTCTTGGTTCGCACAGGTTGCCAATTTGGCAGAGGATGAAAGGGAAGAGGGAGAACCAATGAGAGAGTAGCTGTTAGGCATTTGGACGGGCACATATCACTGTAATTTCCCGGCAGGAAGAAGAATTAACCAAAGTCTCAGCCACCCACCGGGAACCAGTATAGGTCCTGAACCAAAATTTTGGACTTGCGGTCAGCTCACCAAAAACGAGTTGAAAAATGGAGCTCATGGGCACAGCAATTCACAAACTGGCCGAGTAATAAAGGACAACTATCGTCCAAAAATCTGTTGAGGGAAGGCAACGAGGCGGACTTGAAAGCGAGGCAGAATAGCAGGAAACAGATTTCAAGAGGTACGTTGGAATCGCCTTTAAAGCACAGGAAGAGGGGCACAACTTCGACAATGATGCACTTGGCCAAAAAGGGCGTATGCGTTTTCTTCTGAATATATTCAGGAGAAAACGCATACGCCCTTTTTGGCCAAGCAAGCAAGCGGGCAATGCAAATCTGCACTACAAAGAAGTATCACTTCCCACCGGTCAAAAGGGACATCCACAAAATGTGTAAGAACAAGAAAGGCAAGACAGGCCCTGGAGAACAGGGAGCCTTGTTATGCTGATGGGCGGGATGTAAATTGCCAACTGCCTCTCTGGAGGAGTGCATTCTGTTCCCTAAAACAAGTAAAGAACAGAGCTACAGAGCCAAGGGCACTACCAGTCTAGGGAATATACCTTGGGAAAACTGAAAATCAATAAGACAGAGCCACCCCAAAATTTAGGGCTGCACTGCATACAAGGACCTCAACTTGGATACACCTTAAGTATCCCAGAAAATATAAACATGGTTCAAAAAATTGTGGTACTTACGTACGATGGAATATCCCTCAGCCATGAAATCAATGTCATAAGACCAGTAGCAGCAAAATGGGTGGATTCAGGTACGATGATTCTAAGTGAAATAAGTCACACAGAAAAAGAAACTTATCATAAGATATCACTTATGAAGATCCTGTAAACATGGCTACACTTGAACTGAGTTAGGAAAGAGAACAGTGTCTCACATTTAGAAAACACTCTTATACCTGCTTAAGGGGGAAGGAGAGGTGGGGTGATGCATAAAACCAGAGTTTGATATAAGCACAGGTACCGTTCCAAAAACCAACTATGGAATAGACAAGACCTACACCGTCCTCAGTGAAAGGGACTCAAAACCCCATATTTCCCGCAGAGGAAAATATCTGACTAGTAAGAATCTTAAAACCTATGTATTGATATGTCTCCGTAAGGGAATCAAGTGTGTCTAGACTGGCATAAACATGGCAGCGAGAATCAGCTCAAACCCACTATAAAAAGGAATTTCAAAAACAAAACAAGAAAACTGGGAAATTCTTTACAATTCCTTCAGGGTCTCTGATGAAAGCTGGAATGACCCTATCTACAACGACAGCTGGATGTGGCATAAGGAGGGACACTTGGGACTGAGACGATTGGTGAGATTTGGCGAGCAAATGCAGACCCTTTAAAGCAATAATGCATGGCACCCATTCCATGGGTCCAAACTCTCCAGGTTGAAGGGAATATTACTACAGCTATAACATGTGCGGGAAACCTAGAGAACGGACACACTGTGAATACGGAAGGTTTCTAAAACTCAACGAATAGTCCCTCTCCTGGTGCTCCGGTTTGACTTTCCGTCTGCTTTACTATCAACCTCCCAACTTGGAGAGACAGCCCCTTTAACCTCTTGGTTCGCACAGGTTGCCAATTTGGCAGAGGATGAAAGGGAAGAGGGAGAACCAATGAGAGAGTAGCTGTTAGGCATTTGGATGGGCACATATCACTGTAATTTCCCGGCAGGAAGAAGAATTAACCAAATTCTCAGCCACCCACCGGGAACCAGTATAGGTCCTGAACCAAAATTTTGGACTTGCGGTCAGCTCACCAAAAACGAGTTGAAAAATGGAGCTCAGGGGCACAGCAATTCACAAACTGGCCGAGTAATAAAGGACAACTATCGTCCAAAAATCTGTTGAGGGAAGGCAACGAGGCGGACTTGAAAGCGAGGCAGAATAGCAGGAAACAGATTTCGAGAGGTACGTTGGAATCGCCTTTAAAGCACAGGAAGAGGGGCACAACTTCGACAATGATGCACTTGGCCAAAAAGGGCGTATGCGTTTTCTCCTGAATATATTCAGGAGAAAACGCATACGCCCTTTTTGGCCAAGCAAGCAAGCGGGCAATGCAAATCTGCACTACAAAGAAGTATCACTTCCCACCGGTCAAAAGGGATATCCACAAAATGTGTAAGAACAAGAAAGGCAAGACAGGCCCTGGAGAACAGGGAGCCTTGTTATGCTGATGGGCGGGATGTAAATTGCCAACTGCCTCTCTGGAGGAGTGCATTCTGTTCCCTAAAACAAGTAAAGAACAGAGCTACAGAGCCAAGGGCACTACCATTCTAGGGAATATACCTTGGGAAAACTGAAAATCAATAAGACAGAGCCACCCCAAAATTTAGGGCTGCACTGCATACAAGGACCTCAACTTGGATACACCTTAAGTATCCCAGAAAATATAAACATGGTTCAAAAAATTGTGGTACTTACGTACGATGGAATATCCCTCAGCCATGAAATCAATGTCATAAGACCAGTAGCAGCAAAATGGGTGGATTCAGGTACGATGATTCTAAGTGAAATAAGTCACACAGAAAAAGAAACTTATCATAAGATATCACTTATGAAGATCCTGTAAACATGGCTACACTTGAACTGAGTTAGGAAAGAGAACAGTGTCTCACATTTAGAAAACACTCTTATACCTGCTTAAGGGGGAAGGAGAGGTGGGGTGATGCATAAAACCAGAGTTTGATATAAGCACAGGTACCGTTCCAAAAACCAACTATGGAATAGACAAGACCTACACCGTCCTCAGTGAAAGGGACTCAAAACCCCATATTTCCCGCAGAGGAAAATATCTGACTAGTAAGAATCTTAAAACCTATGTATTGATATGTCTCCGTAAGGGAACCAAGTGTGTCTAGACTGGCATAAACATGGCAGCGAGAATCAGCTCAAACCCACTATAAAAAGGAATTTCAAAAACAAAACAAAAAAACTGGGAAATTCTTTACAATTCCTTCAGGGTCTCTGATGAAAGCTGGAATGACCCTATCTACAATGACAGCTGGATGTGGCATAAGGAGGGACACTTGGGACTGAGACGATTGGTGAGATTTGGCGAGCAAATGCAGACCCTTTAAAGCAATAATGCATGGCACCCATTCCATGGGTCCGAACTCTCCAGGTTGAAGGGAATATTACTACAGCTATAACATGTGCGGGAAACCTAGAGACCGGACACACTGTGAATACGGAAGGTTTCTAAAACTCAACGAATAGTCCCTCTCCTGGTGCTCCGGTTTGACTTTCCGTCTGCTTTACTATCAACCTCCCAACTTGGAGAGACAGCCCCTTTAACCTCTTGGTTCGCACAGGTTGCCAATTTGGCAGAGGATGAAAGGGAAGAGGGAGAACCAATGAGAGAGTAGCTGTTAGGCATTTGGACGGGCACATATCACTGTAATTTCCCGGCAGGAAGAAGAATTAACCAAATTCTCAGCCACCCACCGGGAACCAGTATAGGTCCTGAACCAAAATTTTGGACTTGCGGTCAGCTCACCAAAAACGAGTTGAAAAATGGAGCTCAGGGGCACAGCAATTCACAAACTGGCCGAGTAATAAAGGACAACTATCGTCCAAAAATCTGTTGAGGGAAGGCAACGAGGCGGACTTGAAAGCGAGGCAGAATAGCAGGAAACAGATTTCAAGAGGTACGTTGGAATCGCCTTTAAAGCACAGGAAGAGGGGCACAACTTCGACAATGATGCACTTGGCCAAAAAGGGCGTATGTGTTTTCTCCTGAATATATTCAGGAGAAAACGCATACGCCCTTTTTGGCCAAGCAAGCAAGCGGGCAATGCAAATCTGCACTACAAAGAAGTATCACTTCCCACCGGTCAAAAGGGACATCCACAAAATGTGTAAGAACAAGAAAGGCAAGACAGGCCCTGGAGAACAGGGAGCCTTGTTATGCTGATGGGCGGGATGTAAATTGCCATCTGCCTCTCTGGAGGAGTGCATTCTGTTCCCTAAAACAAGTAAAGAACAGAGCTACAGAGCCAAGGGCACTACCAGTCTAGGGAATATACCTTGGGAAAACTGAAAATCAATAAGACAGAGCCACCCCAAAATTTAGGGCTGCACTGCATACAAGGACCTCAACTTGGATACACCTTAAGTATCCCAGAAAATATAAACATGGTTCAAAAAATTGTGGTACTTACGTACGATGGAATATCCCTCAGCCATGAAATCAATGTCATAAGACCAGTAGCAGCAAAATGGGTGGATTCAGGTACGATGATTCTAAGTGAAATAAGTCACACAGAAAAAGAAACTTATCATAAGATATCACTTATGAAGATCCTGTAAACATGGCTACACTTGAACTGAGTTAGGAAAGAGAACAGTGTCTCACATTTAGAAAACACTCTTATACCTGCTTAAGGGGGAAGGAGAGGTGGGGTGATGCATAAAACCAGAGTTTGATATAAGCACAGGTACCGTTCCAAAAACCAACTATGGAATAGACAAGACCTACACCGTCCTCAGTGAAAGGGTCTCAAAACCTCATATTTCCCGCAGAGGAAAATATCTGACTAGTAAGAATCTTAAAACCTATGTATTGATATGTCTCCGTAAGGGAATCAAGTGTGTCTAGACTGGCATAAACATGGCAGCGAGAATCAGCTCAAACCCACTATAAAAAGGAATTTCAAAAACAAAACAAAAAAACTGGGAAATTCTTTACAATTCCTTCAGGGTCTCTGATGAAAGCTGGAATGACCCTATCTACAACGACAGCTGGATGTGGCATAAGGAGGGACACTTGGGACTGAGACGATTGGTGAGATTTGGCGAGCAAATGCAGACCCTTTAAAGCAATAATGCATGGCACCCATTCCATGGGTCCGAACTCTCCAGGTTGAAGGGAATATTACTACAGCTATAACATGTGCGGGAAACCTAGAGAACGGACACACTGTGAATACGGAAGGTTTCTAAAACTCAACGAATAGTCCCTCTCCTGGTGCTCCGGTTTGACTTTCCGTCTGCTTTACTATCAACCTCCCAACTTGGAGAGACAGCCCCTTTAACCTCTTGGTTCGCACAGGTTGCCAATTTGGCAGAGGATGAAAGGGAAGAGGGAGAACCAATGAGAGAGTAGCTGTTAGGCATTTGGACGGGCACATATCACTGTAATTTCCCGGCAGGAAGAAGAATTAACCAAATTCTCAGCCACCCACCGGGAACCAGTATAGGTCCTGAACCAAAATTTTGGACTTGCGGTCAGCTCACCAAAAACGAGTTGAAAAATGGAGCTCAGGGGCACAGCAATTCACAAACTGGCCGAGTAATAAAGGACAACTATCGTCCAAAAATCTGTTGAGGGAAGGCAACGAGGCGGACTTGAAAGCGAGGCAGAATAGCAGGAAACAGATTTCAAGAGGTACGTTGGAATCGCCTTTAAAGCACAGGAAGAGGGGCACAACTTCGACAATGATGCACTTGGCCAAAAAGGGCGTATGCGTTTTCTCCTGAATATATTCAGGAGAAAACGCATACGCCCTTTTTGGCCAAGCAAGCAAGCGGGCAATGCAAATCTGCACTACAAAGAAGTATCACTTCCCACTGGTCAAAAGGGACATCCACAAAATGTGTAAGAACAAGAAAGGCAAGACAGGCCCTGGAGAACAGGGAGCCTTGTTATGCTGATGGGCGGGATGTAAATTGCCAACTGCCTCTCTGGAGGAGTGCATTCTGTTCCCTAAAACAAGTAAAGAACAGAGCTACAGAGCCAACGGCACTACCAGTCTAGGGAATATACCTTGGGAAAACTGAAAATCAATAAGACAGAGCCACCCCAAAATTTAGGGCTGCACTGCATACAAGGACCTCAACTTGGATACACCTTAAGTATCCCAGAAAATATAAACATGGTTCAAAAAATTGTGGTACTTACGTACGATGGAATATCCCTCAGCCATGAAATCAATGTCATAAGACCAGTAGCAGCAAAATGGGTGGATTCAGGTACGATGATTCTAAGTGAAATAAGTCACACAGAAAAAGAAACTTATCATAAGATATCACTTATGAAGATCCTGTAAACATGGCTACACTTGAACTGAGTTAGGAAAGAGAACAGTGTCTCACATTTAGAAAACACTCTTATACCTGCTTAAGGGGGAAGGAGAGGTGGGGTGATGCATAAAACCAGAGTTTGATATAAGCACAGGTACCGTTCCAAAAACCAACTATGGAATAGACAAGACCTACACCGTCCTCAGTGAAAGGGACTCAAAACCCCATATTTCCCGCAGAGGAAAATATCTGACTAGTAAGAATCTTAAAACCTATGTATTGATATGTCTCCGTAAGGGAATCAAGTGTGTCTAGACTGGCATAAACATGGCAGCGAGAATCAGCTCAAACCCACTATAAAAAGGAATTTCAACAACAAAACAAAAAAGCTGGGAAATTCTTTACAATTCCTTCAGGGTCTCTGATGAAAGCTGGAATGACCCTATCTACAACGACAGCTGGATGTGGCACAAGGAGGGACACTTGGGACTGAGACGATTGGTGAGATTTGGCGAGCAAATGCAGACCCTTTAAAGCAATAATGCATGGCACCCATTCCATGGGTCCGAACTCTCCAGGTTGAAGGGAATATTACTACAGCTATAACATGTGCGGGAAACCTAGAGAACGGACACACTGTGAATACGGAAGGTTTCTAAAACTCAACGAATAGTCCCTCTCCTGGTGCTCCGGTTTGACTTTCCGTCTGCTTTACTATCAACCTCCCAACTTGGAGAGACAGCCCCTTTAACCTCTTGGTTCGCACAGGTTGCCAATTTGGCAGAGGATGAAAGGGAAGAGGGAGAACCAATGAGAGAGTAGCTGTTAGGCATTTGGACGGGCACATATCACTGTAATTTCCCGGCAGGAAGAAGAATTAACCGAAGTCTCAGCCACCCAACGGGAACCAGTATAGGTCCTGAACCAAAATTTTGGACTTGCGGTCAGCTCACCAAAAACGAGTTGAAAAATGGAGCTCAGGGGCACAGCAATTCACAAACTGGCCGAGTAATAAAGGACAACTATCGTCCAAAAATCTGTTGAGGGAAGGCAACGAGGCGGACTTGAAAGCGAGGCAGAATAGCAGGAAACAGATTTCAAGAGGTACGTTGGAATCGCCTTTAAAGCACAGGAAGAGGGGCACAACTTCGACAATGATGCACTTGGCCAAAAAGGGCGTATGCGTTTTCTCCTGAATATATTCAGGAGAAAACGCATACGCCCTTTTTGGCCAAGCAAGCAAGCGGACAATGCAAATCTGCACTACAAAGAAGTATCACTTCCCACCGGTCAAAAGGGACATCCACAAAATGTGTAAGAACAAGAAAGGCAAGACAGGCCCTGGAGAACAGGGAGCCTTGTTATGCTGATGGGCGGGATGTAAATTGCCAACTGCCTCTCTGGAGGAGTGCATTCTGTTCCCTAAAACAAGTAAAGAACAAAGCTACAGAGCCAAGGGCACTACCAGTCTAGGGAATATACCTTTGGCAAACTGAAAATCAATAAGACAGAGCCACCCCAAAATTTAGGGCTGCACTGCATACAAGGACCTCAACTTCGATACACCTTAAGTATCCCAGAAAATATAAACATGGTTCAAAAAATTGTGGTACTTACGTACGATGGAATATCCCTCAGCCATGAAATGAATGTCATAAGACCAGTAGCAGCAAAATGGGTGGATTCAGGTACGATGATTCTAAGTGAAATAAGTCACACAGAAAAAGAAACTTATCATAAGATATCACTTATGAAGATTCTGTAAACATGGCTACACTTGAACTGAGTTAGGAAAGAGAACAGTGTCTCACATTTAGAAAACACTCTTATACCTGCTTAAGGGGGAAGGAGAGGTGGGGTGATGCATAAAACCAGAGTTTGATATAAGCACAGGTACCGTTCCAAAAACCAACTATGGAATAGACAAGACCTACACCGTCCTCAGTGAAAGGGACTCAAAACCCCATATTTCCTGCAGAGGAATATATCTGACTAGTAAGAATCTTAAAACCTATGTATTGATATGTCTCCGTAAGGGAATCAAGTGTGTCTAGACTGGCATAAACATGGCAGCGAGAATCAGCTCAAACCCACTATAAAAAGGAATTTCAAAAACAAAACAAAAAAACTGGGAAATTCTTTACAATTCCTTCAGGGTCTCTGATGAAACCTGGAATGACCCTATCTACAACGACAGCTGGATGTGGCATAAGGAGGGACACTTGGGACTGAGACGATTGGTGAGATTGGGTGAGCAAATGCAGACCCTTTAAAGCAATAAATGCATGGCACCCATTCCATGGGTCCGAACTCTCCAGGTTGAAGGGAATATTACTACAGCTATAACATGTGCGGGAAACCTAGAGAATGGACACACTGTGAATACGAAAGGTTTCTAAAACTCAACGAATAGTCCCTCTCCTGGTGCTCCGGTTTGACTTTCCGGCTGCTTTACTATCAACCTCCCAACTTGGAGAGACAGCCCCTTTAACCTCTTGGTTCGCACAGGTTGCCAATTTGGCAGAGGATGAAAGGGAAGAGGGAGAACCAATGAGAGAGTAGCTGTTAGGCATTTGGACGGGCACATATCACTGTAATTTCCCGGCAGGAAGAAGAATTAACCAAAGTCTCAGCCACCCACCGGGAACCAGTATAGGTCCTGAACCAAAATTTTGGACTTGCGGTCAGCTCACCAAAAACGAGTTGAAAAATGGAGCTCAGGGGCACAGCAATTCACAAACTGGCCGAGTAATAAAGGACAACTATCGTCCAAAAATCTGTTGAGGGAAGGCAATGAGGCGGACTTGAAAGCGAGGCAGAATAGCAGGAAACAGATTTCAAGAGGTATGTTGGAATCGCCTTTAAAGCACAGGAAGAGGGGCACACTTCGACAATGATGCACTTGGCCAAAAAGGGCGTATGTGTTTTGTCCTGAATATATTCAGGAGAAAACGCATACGCCGTTTTTGGCCAAGCAAGCAAGCGGGCAATGCAAATCTGCACTACAAAGAAGTATCACTTCCCACCGGTCAAAAGGGACATCCACAAAATGTGTAAGAACAAGAAAGGCAAGACAGGCCCTGGAGAACAGGGAGCCTTGTTATGCTGATGGGCGGGATGTAAATTGCCAACTGCCTCTCTGGAGGGGTGCATTCTGTTCCCTAAAACAAGTAAAGAACAGAGCTACAGAGCCAAGGGCACTACCAGTCTAGGGAATATACCTTGGGAAAACTGAAAATCAATAAGACAGAGCCACCCCAAAATTTAGGGCTGCACTGCATACAAGGACCTCAACTTGGATACACCTTAAGTATCCCAGAAAATATAAACATGGTTCAAAAAATTGTGGTACTTACGTACGATGGAATATCCCTCAGCCATGAAATGAATGTCATAAGACCAGTAGCAGCAAAATGGGTGGATTCAGGTACGATGATTCTAAGTGAAATAAGTCACACAGAAAAAGAAACTTATCATAAGATATCACTTATGAAGATCCTGTAAACATGGCTACACTTGAACTGAGTTAGGAAAGAGAACAGTGTCTCACATTTAGAAAACACTCTTATACCTGCTTAAGGGGGAAGGAGAGGTGGGGTGATGCATAAAACCAGAGTTTGATATAAGCACAGGTACCGTTCCAAAAACCAACTATGGAATAGACAAGACCTACACCGTCCTCAGTGAAAGGGACTCAAAACCCCATATTTCCTGCAGATGAATATATCTGACTAGTAAGAATCTTAAAACCTATGTATTGATATGTCTCCGTAAGGGAATCAAGTGTGTCTAGACTGGCATAAACATGGCAGCGAGAATCAGCTCAAACCCACTATAAAAAGGAATTTCAAAAACAAAACAAAAAAACTGGGAAATTCTTTACAATTCCTTCAGGGTCTCTGATGAAAGCTGGAATGACCCTATCTACAACGACAGCTGGATGTGGCATAAGGAGGGACACTTGGGACTGAGACGATTGGTGAGATTTGGCGAGCAAATGCAGACCCTTTAAAGCAATAATGCATGGCACCCATTCCATGGGTCCAAACTCTCCAGGTTGAAGGGAATATTACTACAGCTATAACATGTGCGGGAAACCTAGAGAACGGACACACTGTGAATACGGAAGGTTTCTAAAACTCAACGAATAGTCCCTCTCCTGGTGCTCCGGTTTGACTTTCCGTCTGCTTTACTATCAACCTCCCAACTTGGAGAGACAGCCCCTTTAACCTCTTGGTTCGCACAGGTTGCCAATTTGGCAGAGGATGAAAGGGAAGAGGGAGAACCAATGAGAGAGTAGCTGTTAGGCATTTGGACGGGCACATATCACTGTAATTTCCCGGCAGGAAGAAGAATTAACCAAATTCTCAGCCACCCACCGGGAACCAGTATAGGTCCTGAACCAAAATTTTGGACTTGCGGTCAGCTCACCAAAAACGAGTTGAAAAATGGAGCTCAGGGGCACAGCAATTCACAAACTGGCCGAGTAATAAAGGACAACTATCGTCCAAAAATCTGTTGAGGGAAGGCAACGAGGCGGACTTGAAAGCGAGGCAGAATAGCAGGAAACAGATTTCAAGAGGTACGTTGGAATCGCCTTTAAAGCACAGGAAGAGGGGCACAACTTCGACAATGATGCACTTGGCCAAAAAGGGCGTATGCGTTTTCTCCTGAATATATTCAGGAGAAAACGCATACGCCCTTTTTGGCCAAGCAAGCAAGCGGGCAATGCAAATCTGCACTACAAAGAAGTATCACTTCCCACCGGTCAAAAGGGATATCCACAAAATGTGTAAGAACAAGAAAGGCAAGACAGGCCCTGGAGAACAGGGAGCCTTGTTATGCTGATGGGCGGGATGTAAATTGCCAACTGCCTCTCTGGAGGAGTGCATTCTGTTCCCTAAAACAAGTAAAGAACAGAGCTACAGAGCCAAGGGCACTACCATTCTAGGGAATATACCTTGGGAAAACTGAAAATCAATAAGACAGAGCCACCCCAAAATTTAGGGCTGCACTGCATACAAGGACCTCAACTTGGATACACCTTAAGTATCCCAGAAAATATAAACATGGTTCAAAAAATTGTGGTACTTACGTATGATGGAATATCCCTCAGCCATGAAATCAATGTCATAAGACCAGTAGCAGCAAAATGGGTGGATTCAGGTACGATGATTCTAAGTGAAATAAGTCACACAGAAAAAGAAACTTATCATAAGATATCACTTATGAAGATCCTGTAAACATGGCTACACTTGAACTGAGTTAGGAAAGAGAACAGTGTCTCACATTTAGAAAACACTCTTATACCTGCTTAAGGGGGAAGGAGAGGTGGGGTGATGCATAAAACCAGAGTTTGATATAAGCACAGGTACCGTTCCAAAAACCAACTATGGAATAGACAAGACCTACACCGTCCTCAGTGAAAGGGACTCAAAACCCCATATTTCCCGCAGAGGAAAATATCTGACTAGTAAGAATCTTAAAACCTATGTATTGATATGTCTCCGTAAGGGAACCAAGTGTGTCTAGACTGGCATAAACATGGCAGCGAGAATCAGCTCAAACCCACTATAAAAAGGAATTTCAAAAACAAAACAAAAAAACTGGGAAATTCTTTACAATTCCTTCAGGGTCTCTGATGAAAGCTGGAATGACCCTATCTACAATGACAGCTGGATGTGGCATAAGGAGGGACACTTGGGACTGAGACGATTGGTGAGATTTGGCGAGCAAATGCAGACCCTTTAAAGCAATAATGCATGGCACCCATTCCATGGGTCCGAACTCTCCAGGTTGAAGGGAATATTACTACAGCTATAACATGTGCGGGAAACCTAGAGAACGGACACACTGTGAATACGGAAGGTTTCTAAAACTCAACGAATAGTCCCTCTCCTGGTGCTCCGGTTTGACTTTCTGTCTGCTTTACTATCAACCTCCCAACTTGGAGAGACAGCCCCTTTAACCTCTTGGTTCGCACAGGTTGCCAATTTGGCAGAGGATGAAAGGGAAGAGGGAGAACCAATGAGAGAGTAGCTGTTAGGCATTTGGACGGGCACATATCACTGTAATTTCCCGGCAGGAAGAAGAATTAACCAAATTCTCAGCCACCCACCGGGAACCAGTATAGGTCCTGAACCAAAATTTTGGACTTGCGGTCAGCTCACCAAAAACGAGTTGAAAAATGGAGCTCAGGGGCACAGCAATTCACAAACTGGCCGAGTAATAAAGGACAACTATCGTCCAAAAATCTGTTGAGGGAAGGCAACGAGGCGGACTTGAAAGCGAGGCAGAATAGCAGGAAACAGATTTCAAGAGGTACGTTGGAATCGCCTTTAAAGCACAGGAAGAGGGGCACAACTTCGACAACGATGCACTTGGCCAAAAAGGGCGTATGCGTTTTCTCCTGAATATATTCAGGAGAAAACGCATACGCCCTTATTGGCCAAGCAAGCAAGCGGACAATGCAAATCTGCACTACAAAGTAGTATCACTTCCCACCGGTCAAAAGGGACATCCACAAAATGTGTAAGAACAAGAAAGGCAAGACAGGCCCTGGAGAACAGGGAGCCTTGTTATGCTGATGGACGGGATGTAAATTGCCAACTGCCTCTCTGGAGGAGTGCATTCTGTTCCCTAAAACAAGTAAAGAACAAAGCTACAGAGCCAAGGGCACTACCAGTCTAGGGAATATACCTTGGGAAAACTGAAAATCAATAAGACAGAGCCACCCCAAAATTTAGGGCTGCACTGCATACAAGGACCTCAACTTCGATACACCTTAAGTATCCCAGAAAATATAAACATGGTTCAAAAAATTGTGGTACTTATGTACGATGGAATATCCCTCAGCCATGAAATCAATGTCATAAGACCAGTAGCAGCAAAATGGGTGGATTCAGGTACGATGATTCTAAGTGAAATAAGTCACACAGAAAAAGAAACTTATCATAAGATATCACTTATGAAGATCCTGTAAACATGGCTACACTTGAACTGAGTTAGGAAAGAGAACAGTGTCTCACATTTAGAAAACACTCTTATACCTGCTTAAGGGGGAAGGAGAGGTGGGGTGATGCATAAAACCAGAGTTTGATATAAGCACAGGTACCGTTCCAAAAACCAACTATGGAGTAGACAAGACCTACACCGTCCTCAGTGAAAGGGACTCAAAACCTCATATTTCCCGCAGAGGAAAATATCTGAGTGTTAAGAATCTTAAAACCTATGTATTGATATGTCTCCGTAAGGGAACCAAGTGTGTCTAGACTGGCATAAACATGGCAGCGAGAATCAGCTCAAACCCACTATAAAAAGGAATTTCAAAAACAAAACAAAAAAACTGGGAAATTCTTTACAATTCCTTCAGGGTCTCTGATGAAAGCTGGAATGACCCTATCTAAAACGACAGCTGGATGTGGCATAAGGAGGGACACTTGGGACTGAGACGATTGGTGAGATTTGGCGAGCAAATGCAGACCCTTTAAAGCAATAATGCATGGAACCCATTCCATGGGTCCGAACTCTCCAGGTTGAAGGGAATATTACTACAGCTATAACATGTGCTGGAAACCTAGAGAACGGACACACTGTGAATACGGAAGGTTTCTAAAACTCAACGAATAGTCCCTCTCCTGGTGCTCCGGTTTGACTTTCCGTCTGCTTTACTATCAACCTCCCAACTTGGAGAGACAGCCCCTTTAACCTCTTGGTTCGCACAGGTTGCCAATTTGGCAGAGGATGAAAGGGAAGAGGGAGAACCAATGAGAGAGTAGCTGTTAGGCATTTGGACGGGCACATATCACTGTAATTTCCCGGCAGGAAGAAGAATTAACCAAATTCTCAGCCACCCACCGGGAACCAGTATAGGTCCTGAACCAAAATTTTGGACTTGCGGTCAGCTCACCAAAAACGAGTTGAAAAATGGAGCTCAGGGGCACAGCAATTCACAAACTGGCCGAGTAATAAAGGACAACTATCGTCCAAAAATCTGTTGAGGGAAGGCAACGAGGCGGACTTGAAAGCGAGGCAGAATAGCAGGAAACAGATTTCAAGAGGTACGTTGGAATCGCCTTTAAAGCACAGGAAGAGGGGCACAACTTCGACAATGATGCACTTGGCCAAAAAGTGCGTATGCGTTTTCTCCTGAATATATTCAGGAGAAAACGCATACGCCCTTTTTGGCCAAGCAAGCAAGCGGGCAATGCAAATCTGCACTACAAAGAAGTATCACTTCCCACCGGTCAAAAGGGACATCCACAAAATGTGTAAGAACAAGAAAGGCAAGACAGGCCCTGGAGAACAGGGAGCCTTGTTATGCTGATGGGCGGGATGTAAATTGCCAACTGCCTCTCTGGAGGAGTGCATTCTGTTCCCTAAAACAAGTAAAGAACAGAGCTACAGAGCCAAGGGCACTACCAGTCTAGGGAATATACCTTGGGAAAACTGAAAATCAATAAGACAGAGCCACCCCAAAATTTAGGGCTGCACTGCATACAAGGACCTCAACTTGGATACACCTTAAGTATCCCAGAAAATATAAACATGGTTCAAAAAATTGTGGTACTTACGTACGATGGAATATCCCTCAGCCATGAAATCAATGTCATAAGACCAGTAGCAGCAAAATGGGTGGATTCAGGTCCGATGATTGTAAGTGAAATAAGTCACACAGAAAAAGAAACTTATCATAAGATATCACTTATGAAGATCCTGTAAACATGGCTACACTTGAACTCAGTTAGGAAAGAGAACAGTGTCTCACATTTAGAAAACACTCTTATACCTGCTTAAGGGGGAAGGAGAGGTGGGGTGAGGCATAAAACCAGAGTTTGATATAAGGAAAGGTACCGTTCCAAAAACCAACTATGGAATAGACAAGACCTACACCGTCCTCAGTGAAAGGGACTCAAAACCCCATATTTCCCGCAGAGGAAAATATCTGACTAGTAAGAATCTTAAAACCTATGTATTGATATGTCTCCGTAAGGGAATCAAGTGTGTCTAGACTGGCATAAACATGGCAGCGAGAATCAGCTCAAACCCACTATAAAAAGGAATTTCAAAAACAAAACAAAAAAACTGGGAAATTCTTTACAATTCCTTCAGGGTCTCTGATGAAAGCTGGAATGACCCTATCTACAACGACAGCTGGATGTGGCATAAGGAGGGACACTTGGGACTGAGACGATTGGTGAGATTGGGTGAGCAAATGCAGACCCTTTAAAGCAATAATGCATGGCACCCATTCCTTGGGTCCGAACTCTCCATGTTGAAGGGAATATTACTACAGCCATAACATGTGCGGGAAACCTAGAGAACGGACACACTGTGAATACGAAAGGTTTCTAAAACTCAACGAATAGTCCCTCTCCTGGTGCTCCGGTTTGACTTTCCGTCTGCTTTACTATCAACCTCCCAACTTGGAGAGACAGCCCCTTTAACCTCTTGGATCGCACAGGTTGCCAATTTGGCAGAGGATGAAAGGGAAGAGGGAGAACCAATGAGAGAGTAGCTGTTAGGCATTTGGACGGGCACATATCACTGTAATTTCCTAGCAGGAAGAAGAATTAACCAAATTCTCAGCCACCCACCGGGAACCAGTATAGGTCCTGAACCAAAATTTTGGACTTGCGGTCAGCTCACCAAAAACGAGTTGAAAAATGGAGCTCAGGGGCACAGCAATTCACAAACTGGCCGAGTAATAAAGGACAACTATCGTCCAAAAATCTGTTGAGGGAAGGCAACGAGGCGGACTTGAAAGCGAGGCAGAATAGCAGGAAACAGATTTCAAGAGGTACGTTGGAATCGCCTTTAAAGCACAGGAAGAGGGGCACGACTTTGACAATGATGCACTTGGCCAAAAAGGGCGTATGCGTTTTCTCCTGAATATATTCAGGAGAAAACGCATACGCCCTTTTTGGCCAAGCAAGCAAGCAGGCAATGCAAATCTGCACTACAAAGAAGTATCACTTCCCACCGGTCAAAAGGGACATCCACAAAATGTGTAAGAACAAGAAAGGCAAGACAGGCCCTGGAGAACAGGGAGCCTTGTTATGCTGATGGGCGGGATGTAAATTGCCAACTGCCTCTCTGGAGGAGTGCATTCTGTTCCCTAAAACAAGTAAAGAACAGAGCTACAGAGCCAAGGGCACTACCAGTCTAGGGAATATACCTTGGGAAAACTGAAAATCAATAAGACAGAGCCACCCCAAAATTTAGGGCTGCACTGCATACAAGGACCTCAACTTGGATACACCTTAAGTATCCCAGAAAATATAAACATGGTTCCAAAAATTGTGGTACTTACGTACGATGGAATAACCCTCAGCCATGAAATCAATGTCATAAGACCAGTAGCAGCAAAATGGGTGGATTCAGGTACGATGATTCTAAGTGAAATAAGTCACACAGAAAAAGAAACTTATCATAAGATATCACTTATGAAGATCCTGTAAACATGGCTACACTTGAACTGAGTTAGGAAAGAGAACAGTGTCTCACATTTAGAAAACACTCTTATACCTGCTTAAGGGGGAAGGAGAGGTGGGGTGATGCATAAAACCAGAGTTTGATATAAGCACAGGTACCGTTCCAAAAACCAACTATGGAATAGACAAGACCTACACCGTCCTCAGTGAAAGGGACTCAAAACCCCATATTTCCCGCCGAGGAAAGTATCTGACTAGTAACAATCTTAAAACCTATGTATTGATATGTCTCCGTAAGGGAATCCAGTGTGTCTAGACTGGCATAAACATGGCAGCGAGAATCAGCTCAAACCCACTATAAAAAGGAATTTCAGAAACAAAACAAAAAAACTGGGAAATTCTTTATAATTCCTTCAGGGTCTCTGATGAAAGCTGGAATGACCCTATCTACAACGACAGCTGGATGTGGCATAAGGAGGGACACTTGGGACTGAGATGATTGGTGAGATTGGGTGAGCAAATGCAGACCCTTTAAAGCAATAATGCATGGCACCCATTCCATGGGTCCGAACTCTCCAGGTTGAAGGGAATATTACTACAGCTATAACATGTGCGGGAAACCTAGGGAACGGACACACTGTGAATACGAAAGGTTTCTAAAACTCAACGCATAGTCCCTCTCCTGGTGCTCCGGTTTGACTTTCCGTCTGCTTTACTATCAACCTCCCAACCTGGAGAGACAGCCCCTTTAACCTCTTGGTTCGCACAGGTTGCCAATTTGGCAGAGGATGAAAGGGAAGAGGGAGAACCAATGAGAGAGTAGCTGTTAGGCATTTGGACGGGCACATATCACTGTAATTTCCCGGCAGGAAGAAGAATTAACCAAATTCTCAGCCACCCACCGGGAACCAGTATAGGTCCTGAACCAAAATTTTGGGCTTGAGGTCAGCTCACCAAAAACGAGTTGAAAAATGGAGCTCAGGGGCACAGCAATTCACAAACTGGCCGAGTAATAAAGGACAACTATCGTCCAAAAATCTGTTGAGGGAAGGCAACGAGGCGGACTTGAAAGCGAGGCAGAATAGCAGGAAACAGATTTCAAGAGGTACGTTGGAATCGCCTTTAAAGCACAGGAAGAGGGGCACAACTTCGACAATGATGCACTTGGCCAAAAAGGGCGTATGCGTTTTCTCCTGAATATATTCAGGAGAAAACGCATACGCCCTTTTTGGCCAAGCAAGCAAGCGGGCAATGCAAATCTGCACTACAAAGAAGTATCACTTCCCACCGGTCAAAAGGGACATCCACAAAATGTGTAAGAACAAGAAAGGCAAGACAGGCCCTGGAGAACAGGGAGCCTTGTTATGCTGATGGGCGGGATGTAAATTGCCAACTGCCTCTCTGGAGGAGTGCATTCTGTTCCCTAAAACAAGTAAAGAACAGAGCTACAGAGCCAAGGGCACTACCAGTCTAGGGAATATACCTTGGGAAAACTGAAAATCAATAAGACAGAGCCACCCCAAAATTTAGGGCTGCACTGCATACAAGGACCTCAACTTGGATACACCTTAAGTATCCCAGAAAATATAAACATGGTTCAAAAAATTGTGGTACTTTACGTACGATGGAATATCCCTCAGCCATGAAATCAATGTCATAAGACCAGTAGCAGCAAAATGGGTGGATTCAGGTACGATGATTCTAAGTGAAATAAGTCACACAGAAAAAGAAACTTATCATAAGATATCACTTATGAAGATCCTGTAAACATGGCTACACTTGAACTGAGTTAGGAAAGAGAACAGTGTCTCACATTTAGAAAACACTCTTATACCTGCTTAAGGGGGAAGGAGAGGTGGGGTGATGCATAAAACCAGAGTTTGATATAAGCACAGGTACCGTTCCAAAAACCAACTATGGAATAGACAAGACCTACACCGTCCTCAGTGAAAGGGACTCAAAACCCCATATTTCCCGCAGAGGAAAATATCTGACTAGTAAGAATCTTAAAACCTATGTATTGATATGTCTCCGTAAGGGAATCAAGTGTGTCTAGACTGGCATAAACATGGCAGCGAGAATCAGCTCAAACCCACTATAAAAAGGAATTTCAAAAACAAACAAAAAAAACTGGGAAATTCTTTACAATTCCTTCAGGGTCTCTGATGAAAGCTGGAACAACCCTATCTACAACGACAGCTGGATGTGGCATAAGGAGGGACACTTGGGACTGAGATGATTGGTGAGATTGGGTGAGCAAATGCAGACCCTTTAAAGCAATAATGCATGGCACCCATTCCATGGGTCCGAACTCTCCAGGTTGAAGGGAATATTACTACAGCTATAACATGTGCGGGAAACCTAGGGAACGGACACACTGTGAATACGAAAGGTTTCTAAAACTCAACGCATAGTCCCTCTCCTGGTGCTCCGGTTTGACTTTCCGTCTGCTTTACTATCAACCTCCCAACCTGGAGAGACAGCCCCTTTAACCTCTTGGTTCGCACAGGTTGCCAATTTGGCAGAGGATGAAAGGGAAGAGGGAGAACCAATGAGAGAGTAGCTGTTAGGCATTAGGACGGGCACATATCACTGTAATTTCCCGGCAGGAAGAAGAATTAACCAAATTCTCACCCACCCACCGGGAACCAGTATAGGTCCTGAACCAAAATTTTGGACTTGAGGTCAGCTCACCAAAAACGAGTTGAAAAATGGAGCTCAGGGGCACAGCAATTCACAAACTGGCCGAGTAATAAAGGACAACTATCGTCCAAAAATCTGTTGAGGGAAGGCAACGAGGCGGACTTGAAAGCGAGGCAGAATAGCAGGAAACAGATTTCAAGAGGTACGTTGGAATCGCCTTTAAAGCACAGGAAGAGGGGCACAACTTCGACAATGATGCACTTGGCCAAAAAGGGCGTATGCGTTTTCTCCTGAATATATTCAGGAGAAAACGCATACGCCCTTTTTGGCCAAGCAAGCAAGCGGGCAATGCAAATCTGCACTACAAAGAAGTATCACTTCCCACCGGTCAAAAGGGACATCCACAAAATATGTAAGAACAAGAAAGTCAAGACAGGCCCTGGAAAACAGGGAGCCTTGTTATGCTGATGGGCGGGATGTAAATTGCCAACTTCCTCTCTGGAGGAGTGCATTCTGTTCCCTAAAACAAGTAAAGAACAGAGCTACAGAGCCAAGGGCACTACCAGTCTAGGGGATATACCTTGGGAAAACTGAAAATCAATAAGACAGAGCCACCCCAAAATTTAGGGCTGCACTGCATACAAGGACCTCAACTTGGATACACCTTAAGTATCCCAGAAAATATAAACATGGTTCAAAAAATTGTGGTACTTACGTACGATGGAATATCCCTCAGCCATGAAATCAATGTCATAAGACCAGTAGCAGCAAAATGGGTGGATTCAGGTACGATGATTCTAAGTGAAATAAGTCACACAGAAAAAGAAACTTATCATAAGATATCACTTATGAAGATCCTGTAAACATGGCTACACTTGAACTGAGTTAGGAAAGAGAACAGTGTCTCACATTTAGAAAACACTCTTATACCTGCTTAAGGGGGAAGGAGAGGTGGGGTGATGCATAAAACCAGAGTTTGATATAAGCACAGGTACCGTTCCAAAAACCAACTATGGAATAGACAAGACCTACACCGTCCTCAGTGAAAGGGACTCAAAACCCCATATTTCCCGCCGAGGAAAGTATCTGACTAGTAACAATCTTAAAACCTATGTATTGATATGTCTCCGTAAGGGAATCCAGTGTGTCTAGACTGGCATAAACATGGCAGCGAGAATCAGCTCAAACCCACTATAAAAAGGAATTTCAAAAACAAAACAAAAAAACTGGGAAATTCTTTGCAATTCCTTCAGGGTCTCTGATGAAAGCTGGAATGACCCTATCTACAACGACAGCTGGATGTGGCATAAGGAGGGACACTTGGGACTGAGATGATTGGTGAGATTGGGTGAGCAAATGCAGACCCTTTAAAGCAATAATGCATGGCACCCATTCCATGGGTCCGAACTCTCCAGGTTGAAGGGAATATTACTACAGCTATAACATGTGCGGGAAACCTAGGGAACGGACACACTGTGAATACGAAAGGTTTCTAAAACTCAACGCATAGTCCCTCTCCTGGTGCTCCGGTTTGACTTTCCGTCTGCTTTACTATCAACCTCCCAACTTGGAGAGACAGCCCCTTTAACCTCTTGGTTCGCACAGGTTGCCAATTTGGCAGAGGATGAAAGGGAAGAGGGAGAACCAATGAGAGAGTAGCTGTTAGGTATTTGGACGGGCACATATCACTGTAATTTCCCGGCAGGAAGAAGAATTAACCAAATTCTCATCCACCCACCGGGAACCAGTATAGGTCCTGAACCAAAATTTTGGACTTGCGGTCAGCTCACCAAAAACTAGTTGAAAAATGGAGCTCAGGGGCACAGCAATTCACAAACTGGCCGAGTAATAAAGGACAACTATCGTCCAAAAATCTGTTGAGGGAAGGCAACGAGGCGGACTTGAAAGCGAGGCAGAATAGCAGGAAACAGATTTCAAGAGGTACGTTGGAATCGCCTTTAAAGTACAGGAAGAGGGGCACAACTTCGACAATGATGCACTTGGCCAAAAAGGGCGTATGCGTTTTCTCCTGAATATATTCAGGAGAAAATGCATACGCCCTTTTTGGCCAAGCAAGCAAGCGGGCAATGCAAATCTGCACTACAAAGAAGTATCACTTCCCACCGGTCAAAAGGGACATCCACAAAATGTGTAAGAACAAGAAAGGCAAGACAGGCCCTGGAGAACAGGGAGCCTTGTTATGCTGATGGGCGGGATGTAAATTGCCAACTGCCTCTCTGGAGGAGTGCATTCTGTTCCCTAAAACAAGTAAAGAACAGAGCTACAGAGCCAAGGGCACTACCAGTCTAGGGAATATACCTTGGGAAAACTGAAAATCAATAAGACAGAGCCACCCCAAAATTTAGGGCTGCACTGCATACAAGGACCTCAACTTGGATACACCTTAAGTATCCCAGAAAATATAAACATGATTCAAAAAATTGTGGTACTTACGTACGATGGAATATCCCTCAGCCATGAAATCAATGTCATAAGACCAGTAGCAGCAAAATGGGTGGATTCAGGTACGATGATTCTAAGTGAAATAAGTCACACAGAAAAAGAAACTTATCATAAGATATCACTTATGAAGATCCTGTAAACATGGCTACACTTGAACTGAGTTAGGAAAGAGAACAGTGTCTCACATTTAGAAAACACTCTTATGCCTGCTTAAGGGGGAAGGAGAGGTGGGGTGATGCATAAAACCAGAGTTTGATATAAGCACAGGTACCATTCCAAAAACCAACTATGGAATAGACAAAACCTACACCTTCCTCAATGAAAGGGACTCAAAACCCCATATTTCCCGCAGAGGAATATATCTGACTAGTAAGCATCTTAAAACCTATGTATTGATATGTCTACGTAAGGGAATCAAGTGTGTCTAGACTGGCATAAACATGGCAGCGAGAATCAGCTCAAACCCACTATAAAAAGGAATTTCAAAAACAAAACAAAAAAACTGGGAAATTCTTTACAATTCCTTCAGGGTCTCTGATGAAACCTGGAATGACCCTATCGTCAACGACAGCTGGATGTGGCATAAGGCTGGACACTTGGGACTGAGAGGATTGGTGAGATTGGGTGAACAAATGCAGACCCTTTAAAGCAATAATGCATGGCACCCATTCCATGGGTCCCAAATCTCCAGGATGAAGGGAATATTACTACAGTTATAACATGTACGGGAAACCTAGAGAACGGACACACTGTGAATACGAAAGGTTTCTAAAACTCAACGAATAGTCCCTCTCCTGGTGCTCTGGTTTGACTTTCCACCTGCTTTACTATCAACCTCCAAACTTGGAGAGACAGCCCCTTTAACCTCCTGGTTCGCACACGTTGCCAATTTGGCAGAGGATGAAAGGGAAGAGGGAGAACCAATGAGAGAGTAGCTGTTAGGCATTTGGACGGGCACATATCACTGTAATTTCCCGGCAGGAAGAAGAATTAACCAAAGTCTCAGCCCCCCAACGGGAACCAGCATAGGTCCTGAACCAAAATTTTGGACTTGTGGTCAGCTCACAAAAAACGAGTTGAAAAATGGAGCTCAGGGGCACAGCAATTCACAAACTGGCCGAGTAATAAAGGACAACTATCGTCCAAAAATCTGTTGAGGGAAGGCAACGAGGCGGACTTGAAAGCGAGGCAGAATAGCAGGAAACAGATTTCAAGAGGTACTTTGGAATCGCTTTTAAAGCACAGGAAGAGGGGCACAACTTCGACAATGATGCACTTGGCCAAAAAGGGCGTATGCGTTTTCTTCTGAATATATTCACGAGAAAACGCATACACAATTTTTTGCCAAACAAGCAAGTGGGCAATGCAAATCTGCACTACAAAGAAGTATCACTTCCCACCGGTCAAAAGGGACATCCACAAAAGGTGTAAAAACCAGAAAGGCAAGACAGGCCCTGGAGAACAGGGAGTCTTGTTATGTTGATGGGCGGGATGTAAATTGCCAACTGCCTCTCTGGAGGAGTACATTGTGTTCCCTAAAACAAGTAAAGAACAGAGCTACAGAGCCAAGGGCACTTCCAGTCTAGGGAATATACCTTGGGAAAACTGAAAATCAATAAGACAGAGCCACCCCAAAATTTAGGGCTGCACTGCTTACAAGGACCTCAACTTGGGTACACCTTAAATATTCCAGGAAATATAAAAATGGTTCAAAAATTTGTTGTACTTACGTACAATGGAATATCCATCAGCCATGAAATCAATGTCATAAGACCAGTAGGAGCAAAATGGGTGGATTCAGGTCCGATGATTCTAAGTGAAATAAGTCACACAGAAAAAGAAACTTATCATAAGATATCACTTATGAAGATCCTGTAAACATGGCTACACTTGAACTGAGTTAGGAAAGAGAACAGTGTCTCACATTTAGAAAACACTCTTAAGCCTGCTTAAGGGGGAAAGAGAGGTGGGGTGATGCATAAAACAAGAGTTTGATATAAGCACAGGTACCGTTCCAAAAACCAACTATGGAATAGACAAGACCTACACCTTCCTCAGTGAAAGGGACTCAAAACACCATATTTCCCGCAGAGGAATATATCTGACTAGTAAGAATCTTAAAACCTATGTATTGATATGTCTCCGTAAGGGAATCAAGTGTGTCTAGACTGGCATAAACATGGCAGCGAGAATCAGCTCAAACCCACTATAAAAAGGAATTTCAAAAACAAAACAAAAAAACTGGGAAATTCTTTACAATTCCTTCAGGGTCTCTGGTGAAACCTGGAATGAGCTATCTACAACGACAGCTGGATGTGGCATAAGGCTGGACACTTGGGACTGAGAGGATTGGTGAGATTGGGTGAGCAAATGCAGACCCTTTAAAGCAATAATGCATGGCACACATTCCATGGGTCCCAACTCTCCAGGTTGAAGGGAATATTACTACAGTTATAACGTGTACGGGAAACCTAGAGAACGGACACACTGTGAATACGAAAGGTTTCTAAAACTCAACGAATAGTCCCTCTCCTGGTGCTCTGGTTTGACTTTCCACCTGCTTTACTATCAACCTCCCAACTTGGAGAGACAGCCCCTTTAACCTCCTGGTTCGCACAGGTTGCCAATTTGGCAGAGGATGAAAGGGAAGAGGGAGAACCAATGAGAGAGTAGCTGTTAGGCATTTGGACGGGCACATATCACTGTAATTTCCCGGCAGGAAGAAGAATTAACCAAAGTCTCAGCCACCCACCGGGAACCAGCATAGGTCCTGAACCAAAATTTTGGACTTGTGGTCAGCTCAACAAAAACGAGTTGAAAAATGGAGCTCAGGGGTACAGCAATTCACAAACTGGCCAAGTAATAAAGGACAACTATCGTCCAAAAATCTGTTGAGGGAAGGCAACGAGGCGGACTTGAAAGCGAGGCAGAATAGCAGGAATCAGATATCAAGAGGTACGTTGGAATCGCCTTTAAAGCACAGGAAGAGGGGCACAACTTCCACAATGATGCACTTGGCCAAAAAGGGCGTATGCGTTTTCTCCTGAATATATTCAGGAGAAAACGCATACGCCCTTTTTGGCCAAGCAAGCAATCGGGCAAGGCAAATCTGCACTACAAAGAAGTATCACTTCCCACCGGTCAAAAGGGACATCCACAAAATGTGTAAAAACCAGAAAGGCAAGACAGGCCCTGGAGAACAGGGAGCCTTGTTATGCTGATGGGCGGCATGAAAATTGCCAACTGCCTCTCTGGAGGAGTACATTGTGTTCCCTAAAACAAGTAAAGAACAGAGCTACAGAGCCAAGGGCACTTCCAGTCTAGGGAATATACCTTGGGAAAACTGAAAATCAATAAGACAGAGCCACCCCAAAATTTAGGGCTGCACTGCTTACAAGGACCTCAACTTGGGTACACCTTAAATATCCCAGGAAATATAAAAATGGTTCAAAAAATTGTGGTACTTACGTACGATGGAATATCCCTCAGCCATGAAATCAATGTCATAAGACCAGTAGCAGCAAAATGGGTGGATTCAGGTACGATGATTCTAAGTGAAATAAGTCACACAGAAAAAGAAACTTATCTTAAGATATCACTTATGAAGATCCTGTAAACATGGCTACACTTGAACTGAGTTAGGAAAGAGAACAGTGTCTCACATTTAGAAAACACTCTTATGCCTGCTTAAGGGGGAAGGAGAGGTGGGGTGATGCATAAAACCAGAGTTTGATATAAGCACAGGTACCATTCCAAAAACCAACTATGGAATAGACAAGACCTACACCTTCATCAGTAAAAGGGACTCAAAACCCCATATTTCCCGCAGAGGAATATATATGACTAGTAAGAATCTTAAAACCTATGTATTGATATGTCTCCGTCAGGGAATCAAGTGTGTCTAGACTGGCATAAACATGGCAGCGAGAATCAGCTCAAACCCACTATAAAAAGGAATTTCAAAAACAAAACTAAAAAACTGGGAAATTCTTTACAATTCCTTCAGGGTCTCTGATGAAACCTGGAATGACCCTATCTTCAACGACAGCTGGATGTGGCATAAGGCTGGACACTTGGGACTGAGAGGATTGGTGAGATTGGGTGAACAAATGCAGACCCTTTAAAGCAATAATGCATGGCACCCATTCCATGGGTCCCAACTCTCCAGGATGAAGGGAATATTACTACAGTTATAACATGTACGGGTAACCTAGAGAACAGACACACTGTGAATACGAAAGGTTTCTAAAACTCAACGAATAGTCCCTCTCCTTGTGCTCCGGTTTGACTTTCCACCTGCTTTACTATCAACCTCCCAACTTGGAGAGACAGCCCCTTTAACCTCCTTGGTCGCACAGGTTGCCAATTTGGCAGAGGATGAAAGGGAAGAGGGAGAACCAATGAGAGAGTAGCTGTTAGGCATTAGGACGGGCACATATCACGGTAATTTCCCAGCAGGAAGAAGAATTAACCAAAGTCTCAGCCCCCCACCGGGAACCAGCATAGGTCCTGAACCAAAATTTTGGACTTGTGGTCAGCTCACCAAAAACCAGTTGAAAAATGGAGCTCAGCGGCACAGCAATTCACAAACTGGCCAAGTAATAAAGGACAACTATCGTCCAAAAATCTGTTGAGGGAAGGCAACGAGGCAGACTTGAAAGCGAGGCAGAATAGCAGGAAACAGATTTCAAGAGGTACGTTGGAATCCCCTTTAAAGCACAGGAAGAGAGGCACAATTTCGACAATGATGCACTTGGCCAAAAAGGGCGTATGCGTTTTCTCCTGAATATAATCAGGAGAAAACGCATACGCCCTTTTTGGCCAAGCAAGCAAGCGGGCAATGCAAATCTGCACTACAAAGAAGTATCACTTCCCACCGGTCAAAAGGGACATCCACAAAATGTGTAAAAACCAGAAAGGCAAGAGAGGCCCTGGAGAACAGGGAGCCTTGTTATGCTGATGGGCGGGATGTAAATTGCCAACTGCCTCTCTGGAGGAGTACATTGTGTTCCCTAAAACAAGTAAAGAACAGAGCTACAGAGCCAAGGGCACTTCCAGTATAGGGAATAAACCTTGGGAAAACTGAAGATCAATAAGACAGAGCCACCCCAAAATTTAGGGCTGCACTGCTTACAAGGACCTCAACTTGGGTACACCTTAAATATCCCAGGAAATATAAAAATGGTTCAAAAAATTGTGGTACTTACGCACGATGGAATATCCCTCAGCCATGAAATCAATGTCATAAGACCAGTAGCAGCAAAATGGGTGGATTCAGGTACGATGATTCTAAGTGAAATAAGTCACACAGAAAAAGAAACTTATCATAAGATATCACTTATGAAGATCCTGTAAACATGGCTACACTTGAACTGAGTTAGGAAAGAGAACAGTGTCTCACATTTAGAAAACACTCTTATGCCTGCTTAAGGGGGAAGGAGAGGTGGGGAGATGCATAAAACCAGAGTTTGATATAAGCACAGGTACCATTCCAAAAACCAACTATGGAATAGACAAGACCTACACCTTCCTCAGTGAAAGGGACTCAAAACCCCATATTTCCCGCACAGGAATATATCTGACTAGTAAGAATCTTAAAAACTATGTATTGATATGTCTCCGTAAGGGAATCAAGTGTGTCTAGACTGGCATAAACATGGCAGCGAGAATCAGCTCAAACCCACTATAAAAAGGAATTTCAAAAAGAAAAGAAAAAAACTGGGAAATTCTTTACAATTCCTTCAGGGTCTCTGATGAAACCTGGAATGACCCTATCTTCAACGACAGCTGGATGTGGCATAAGGCTGGATACTTGGGACTGAGAGGATTGGTGAGATTGGGTGAACAAATGCAGACCCTTTAAAGCAATAATGCATGGCACCCATTCCATGGGTCACAACTCTCCAGGTTGAAGGGAATATTACTACAGTTATAACATGTACGGGAAACCTAGAGAACGGACACACTGTGAATACGAAAGGTTTCTAAAACTCAATGAATAGTCCCTCTCCTGGTGCTCCGGTTTGACTTTCCATCTGCTTTACTATCAACCTCCCAACTTGGAGAGACATCCCCTTTAACCTCCTGGTTCGCACAGGTTGCCAATTTGGCAGAGGATGAAAGGGAAGAGGGAGAACCAATGAGAGAGTAGCTGTTAGGCATTTGGACGGGCACATATCACTGTATTTCCAGGCAGGAAGAAGAATTAACCAAAGTCTCAGCCACCCACCGGGAACCAGTATAGGTCCTGAACCAAAATTTTGGACTTGAGGTCAGCTCACCTAAAACGAGTTGAACAATGGAGCTCAGGGGCACAGCAATTCACAAACTGGCCGAGTAATAAAGGACAACTATCGTCCAAAAATCTGTTGAGGGAAGGCAACGAGGCGGACTTGAAAGCAAGGCAGAATAGCAGGAAACAGATTTCAAGAGGTACGTTGGAATCCCATTTAAAGCACAGGAAGAGGGGCACAACTTCGACAATGATGCACTTGGCCAAAAAGGGCGTATGCGTTTTCTCCTGAATATATTCAGGAGAAAACGCATACGCCCTTTTTGGCCAAGCAAGCAAGCGGGCAATGCAAATCTGCACTACAAAGAAGTTTCACTTCCCACCGGTCAAAAGAGACATCCACAAAATGTGTAAAAACCAGAAAGGCAAGACAGGCCCTGGAGAACAGGGAGCCTTGTTATGCTGATGGGCGGGATGTAAATTGCCAACTGCCTCTCTGGAGGAGTGCATTGTGTTCCCTAAAACAAGTAAAGAACAGAGCTACAGAGCCAAGGGAACTTCCAGTCTAGGGAATATACTTTGGGAAAACTGAAAATCAATAAGACAGAGCCACCCCAAAATTTAGGGCTGCAATGCTTACAAGGACCTCAACTTGGGTACACCTTAAATATCCCAGGAAATATAAAAATGGTTCAAAAAATTGTGGTACTTACGTACGATGGAATATCCCTAAGCCATGAATTCAATGTCATAAGACCAGTAGCAGCAAAATGGGTGGATTCAGGTACGATGATTCTAAGTGAAAGAAGTCACAGAGAAAAAGAAACTTATCATAAGATATCACTTATGAAGATCTTGTAAACATGGCTACACTTGAACTGAGTTAGGAAAGAGAACAGTGTCTCACATTTAGAAAACACTCTTATTCCTGCTTAAGGGGGAAGGAGAGGTGGGGTGATGCATAAAACCAGAGTTTGATATAAGCACAGGTACCATTCCAAAAACCAACTATGGAATAGACAAGACCTACACCTTCCTCAGTGAAAGGGACTCAAAACCCCATATTTCCCGCACAGGAATATATCTGACTAGTAAGAATCTTAAAACCTATGTATTGATATGTCTCCGTAAGGGAATCAAGTGTGTCTACACTGGCATAAACATGGCAGCGAGAATCAGCTCAAACCCACTATAAAAAGGAATTTCAAAAAGAAACAAAAAAACTGGGAAATTCTTTACAATTCCTTCAGGGTCTCTGATGAAACCTGGAATGACCCTATCTTCAACGACAGCTGTATGTGGCATAAGGCTGGACACTTGGGACTTAGAGGATTGGTGAGATTGGGTGAACAAATGCAGACCCTTTAAAGCAATAATGCATGGCACCCATTCCATGGGTCCCAACTCTCCAGGTTGAAGGGAATATTACTACAGTTATAACATGTACGGGAAACCTAGAGAATGGACACACTGTGAATACGAAAGGTTTCTAAAACTCAACGAATAGTCCCTCTCCTGGTGCTCCGGTTTGACTTTCCATCTGCTTTACTATCAACCTCCCAACTTGGAGAGACAGCCCCTTTAACCTCCTGGTTCACACAGGTTGCCAATTTGGCAGAGGATGAAAGGGAAGAGGGAGAACCAATGAGAGAGTAGCTATTAGGCATTTGGAAGGGCACATATCACTGTAATTTCCCGGCAGGAAGAAGAATTAACCAAAGTCTCAGCCACCCACCGGGAACCAGTATAGGTCCTGAACCAAAATTTTGGACTTGCGGTCAGCTCACCAAAAACGAGTTGAAAAATGGAGCTCAGGGGCACAGCAATTCACAAACTGGCCAAGTAATAAAGGACAACTATCGTCCAAAAATCTTTGAGGGAAGGCAACGAGGCGGACTTGAAAGCGAGGCAGAATAGCAGGAAACAGATTTCAAGAGGTATGTTGGAATCGCCTTTAAAGCACAGGAAGAGGGGCACAACTTCGACAATGATGCACTTGGCCAAAAAGGGCGTATACGTTTTCTCCTGAATATATTCAGGAGAAAACGCATATGCCCTTTTTGGCCAAGCAAGCAAGCGGGCAATGCAAATCTGCACTACAGAGAAGTATCACTTCCCACCGGTCAAAAGGGACATCCACAAAATGTGTAAAAACCAGAAAGGCAAGACAGGCCCTGGAGAACAGGGAGCCTTGTTATGCTGTTGGGCGGGATGTAAATTGCCAACTGCCTCTCTGGAGGAGTGCATTGTGTTCCCTAAAACAAGTAAACAACAGAGCTACAGAGCCAAGGGCACTTCCAGTATAGGGAATATACCTTGGGAAAACTGAAAATCAATAAGACAGAGCCACACCAAAATTTAGGGCTGCACTGCTTACAAGGACCTCAACTTGGGTACACCTTAAATATCCCAGGAAATATAAAAATGGTTCAAAAAATTGTGGTACTTACGTACGATGGAATATCCCTCAGCCATGAAATCAATGACATAAGACCAGTAGCAGCAAAAATGGGTGGATTCAGGTACGATGATTCTAAGTGAAATAAGTCACACAGAAAAAGAAATGTATCATAAGATATCACTTATGAAGATCCTGTAAACATGGTTACACTTGAACTGAGTTAAGAAAGAGAACAGTGTCTCACATTTAGAAAACACTCTTATGCCTGCTTAAGGGGGAAGGAGAGGTGGGGTGATGCATAAAACCAGAGTTTGATATAAGCACAGGTACCGTTCCAAAAACCAACTATGGAATAGACAAGACCCACACCTTCCTCAGTGAAAGGGACTCAAAACACCATATTTCCCACAGAGGAATATATCTGACTAGTAAGAATTTAAAACCTATGTATTGATATGTCTCCGTAAGGGAATCAAGTGTGTCTAGACTGGCATAAACATGGCAGCGAGAATCAGCTCAAACCCACTATAAAAAGGAATTTCAAAAACAAAACAAAAAAACTGGGAAATTCTTTACAATTCCTTCAGGGTCAATGTTGAAACCTGGAATGACCCTATCTAAAACGACAGCTGGATGTGGCATAAGGCTGGACACTTGGGACTGAGGGGATTGGTGAGACTGTGTGAGCAAATGCAGACCCTTAAAAGCAATAATGCATGGCACCCATTCCATGGGTCCCAACTCTCCAGGTTGAAGGGAATATTACTACAGTTATAACATGTACGGGAATCCAAGAAAACGGACACACTGTGAATACGAAAGGTTTCTAAAACTCAACGAATAGTCCCTCTCCTGGTGCTCCGGTTTGACTTTCCATCTGCTTTACTATCAACCTCCCAACTTGGAGAGACAGCCCCTTTAACCTCCTGGTTCGCACAGGTTTCCAATTTGGCAGAGGATGAAAGGGAAGAGGGAGAACCAATGAGAGAGTAGCTGTTAGGCATTTGGACGGGCACATATCACTGTAATTTCCCGGCAGGAAGAAGAATTAACCAAAGTCTCAGCCCCCCACCGGGAACCAGTATTGTTCCTGAACCAAAATTTTGGACTTGCGGTCAGCTCACCAAAAACGACTTGAAAAATGGAGCTCAGGGGCACAGCAATTCACAAACTGGCCGAGTAATAAAGGACAACTATCGTCCAAAAATCTGTTGAGGGAAGGCAACGAGGCGGACTTGAAAGCGAGGCAGAATAGCAGGAAACAGATTTCAAGAGGTACGTTGGAATCGCCTTTAAAGCACCGGAAGAGGGGCACAACTTCGACAATGATGCACTTGGCCAAAAAGGGCGTATGCGTTTTCTCCTGAATATATTCAGGAGAAAACGCATACGCCCTTTTTGGCCAAGCAAGCAAGCGGGCAATGCAAATCTGCACTACAAAGAAGTATCACTTCCCACCGGTAAAAAGGGACATCCACAAAATGTGTAAAAAACAGAAAGGCAAGACATGCCCTGGAGAACAGGGAGCCTTGTTATGCTGATGGGCGGGATGTAAATTGCCAACTGCCTCTCTGGAGGAGTACATTGTGTTCGCTAAAACAAGTAAAGAACAGAGCTACAGAGCCAAGGGCACTTCCAGTCTAGGGAATATACCTTGGGAAAACTGAAAATCAATAAGACAGAGCCACCCCAAAATTTAGGGCTGCACTGCATACAAGGACCTCAACTTGGATACACCTTAAGTATCCCAGAAAATATAAACATGTTTCAAAAAATTGTGGTACTTACGTACGATGGAATATCCCTCAGCCATGAAATCAATGTCATAAGACCAGTAGCAGCAAAATGGGTGGATTCAGGTACGATGATTCTAAGTGAAATAAGTCACACAGAAAAAGAAACTTATCATAAGATATCACTTATGAAGATCCTGTAAACATGGCTACACTTGAACTCAGTTAGGAAAGAGAACAGTGTCTTACATTTAGAAAACACTCTTATACCTGCTTAAGGGGGAAGGAGAGGTGGGGTGATGCATAAAACCAGAGTTTGATATAAGCACAGGTACCGTTCCAAAAACCAACTATGGAATAGACAAGACCTACACCTTCCTCAGTGAAAGGGACTCAAAACCCCATATTTCCCGCAGAGGAAAATATCTGACTAGTAAGAATCTTAAAACCTATGTATTGATATGTCTCCGTAAGGGAATCAAGTGTGTCTAGACTGGCATAAACATGGCAGCGAGAATCAGCTCAAACCCACTATAAAAAGGAATTTCAAAAACAAAACAAAAAAACTGGGTAATTCTTTACAATTCCTTCAGGGTCTCTGATGAAAGCTGGAATGACCCTATCTACAACGACAGCTGGATGTCGCATAAGGAGGGACACTTGGGACTGAGACGATTGGTGAGATTTGGCGAGCAAATGCAGACCCTTTAAAGCAATAATGCATGGCACCCATTCCATGGGTCCGAACTCTCCAGTTTGAAGGGAATATTACTACAGCTATAACATGTGCGGGAAACCTAGAGAAAGGACACACTGTGAATACGGAAGGTTTCTAAAACTCAACGAATAGTCCCTCTCCTGGTGCTCCGGTTTGACTTTCCGTCTGCTTTACTATCAACCTCCCAACTTGGAGAGACAGCCCCTTTAACCTCTTGGTTCGCACAGGTTGCCAATTTGGCAGAGGATGAAAGGGAAGAGGGAGAACCAATGAGAGAGTAGCTGTTAGGCTTTTGGACGGGCACATATCACTGTAATTTCCCGGCAAGAAGAAGAATTAACCAAATTCTCAGCCACCCACCGGGAACCAGTATAGGTCCTGAACCAAAATTTTGGACTTGCGGTCAGCTCACCAAAAACGAGTTGAAAAATGGAGCTCAGGGGCACAGCAATTCACAAACTGGCCGAGTAATAAAGGACAACTATCGTCCAAAAATCTGTTGAGGGAAGGCAACGAGGCGGACTTGAAAGCGAGGCAGAATAGCAGGAAACAGATTTCAAGAGGTACGTTGGAATCGCCTTTAAAGCACAGGAAGAGGGGCACAACTTCGACAATGATGCACTTGGCCAAAAAGGGCGTATGCGTTTTCTCCTGAATATATTCAGGAGAAAACGCATACGCCCTTTTTGGCCAAGCAAGCAAGCGGGCAATGCAAATCTGCACTACAAAGAAGTATCACTTCCCACCGGTCAAAAGGGACATCCACAAAATGTGTAAGAACAAGAAAGGCAAGACAGGCCCTGGAGAACAGGGAGCCTTGTTATGCTGATGGGCGGGATGTAAATTGCCAACTGCCTCTCTGGAGGAGTGCATTCTGTTCCCTAAAACAAGTAAAGAACAGAGCTACAGAGCCAAGGGCACTACCAGTCTAGGGAATATACCTTGGGAAAACTGAAAATCAATAAGACAGAGCCACCCCAAAATTTAGGGCTGCACTGCATACAAGGACCTCAACTTGGATACACCTTAAGTATCCCAGAAAATATAAACATGGTTCAAAAAATTGTGGTACTTACGTACGATGGAATATCCCTCAGCAATGAAATCAATGTCATAAGACCAGTAGCAGCAAAATGGGTGGATTCAGGTACGATGATTCTAAGTGAAATAAGTCACACAGAAAAAGAAACTTATCATAAGATATCACTTATGAAGATCCTGTAAACATGGCTACACTTGAACTGAGTTAGGAAAGAGAACAGTGTCTCACATTTAGAAAACACTCTTATAGCTGCTTAAGGGGGAAGGAGAGGTGGGGTGATGCATAAAACCAGAGTTTGATATAAGCACAGGTACCGTTCCAAAAACCAACTATGGAATAGACAAGACCTACACCGTCCTCAGTGAAAGGGACTCAAAACCCCATATTTCCCGCAGAGGAAAATATCTGACTAGTAAGAATCTTAAAACCTATGTATTGATATGTCTCTGTAAGGGAATCAAGTGTGTCTAGACTGGCATAAACATGGCAGCGAAAATCAGCTCAAACCCACTATAAAAAGGTATTTCAAAAACAAAACAAAAAAACTGGGAAATTCTTTACAATTCCTTCAGGGTCTCTGATGAAAGCTGGAATGACCCTATCTACAACGACAGCTGGATGTGGCATAAGGAGGGACACTTGAGACTGAGACGATTGGTGAGATTGGGTGAGCAAATGCAGACCCTTTAAAGCAATAATGCATGGCACCCATTCCATGGGTCCGAACTCTCCAGGTTGAAGGGAATATTACTACAGCTATAACATGTGCGGGAAACCTAGAGAACGGACACACTGTGAATACGAAAGGTTTCTAAAACTCAACGAATAGTCCCTCTCCTGGTGCTCCGGTTTGACTTTCCGTCTGCTTTACTATCAACCTCCCAACTTGGAGAGACAGCCCCTTTAACCTCTTGGTTCGCACAGGTTGCCAATTTGGCAGAGGATGAAAGGGAAGAGGGAGAACCAATGAGAGAGTAGCTGTTAGGCATTTGGACGGGCACATATCACTGTAATTTCCCGGCAGGAAGAAGAATTAACCAAATTCTCAGCCACCCACCGGGAACCAGTATAGGTCCTGAACCAAAATTTTGGACTTGCGGTCAGCTCACCAAAAACGAGTTGAAAAATGGAGCTCAGGGGCACAGCAATTCACAAACTGGCCGAGTAATAAAGGACAACTATCGTCCAAAAATCTGTTGAGGGAAGGCAACGAGGCGGACTTGAAATCGAGGCAGAATAGCAGGAAACAGATTTCAAGAGGTACGTTGGAATCGCCTTTAAAGCACAGGAAGAGGGGCACAACTTCGACAATGATGCACTTGGCCAAAAAGGGCGTATGCGTTTTCTCCTGAATATATTCAGGAGAAAACGCATACGCCCTTTTTGGCCAAGCAAGCAACCGGGAATGCAAATCTGCACTACAAAGAAGTATCACTTCCCACCGGTCAAAAGGGACATCCACAAAATGTGTAAGAACAAGAAAGGCAAGACAGGCCCTGGAGAACAGGGAGCCTTGTTATGCTGATGGGCGGGATGTAAATTGCCAACTGCCTCTCTGGAGGAGTGCATTCTGTTCCCTAAAACAAGTAAAGAACAGAGCTACAGAGCCAAGCGCACTACCAGTCTAGGGAATATACCTTGGGAAAACTGAAAATCAATAAGACAGAGCCACCCCAAAATTTAGGGCTGCACTGCATACAAGGACCTCAACTTGGATACACCTTAAGTATCCCAGAAAATATAAACATGGTTCAAAAAATTGTGGTACTTACGTACGATGGAATATCCCTCAGCCATGAAATCAATGTCATAAGACCAGTAGCAGCAAAATGGGTGGATTCAGGTACGATGATTCTAAGTGAAATAAGTCACACAGAAAAAGAAACTTATCATAAGATATCACTTATGAAGATCCTGTAAACATGGCTACACTTGAACTCAGTTAGGAAAGAGAACAGTGTCTCACATTTAGAAAACACTCTTATACCTGCTTAAGGGGGAAGGAGAGGTGGGGTGATGCATAAAACCAGAGTTTGATATAAGCACAGGTACCGTTCCAAAAACCAACTATGGAATAGACAAGACCTACACCGTCCTCAGTGAAAGGGACTCAAAACCCCATATTTCCCGCAGAGGAAAGTATCTGACTAGTAACAATCTTAAAACCTATGTATTGATATGTCTCCGTAAGGGAATCAAGTGTGTCTAGACTGGCATAAACATGGCAGCGAGAATCAGCTCAAACCCACTATAAAAAGGAATTTCAAAAACAAAACAAAAAAACTGGGAAATTCTTTACAATTCCTTCAGGGTCTCTGATGAAAGCTGGAATGACCCTATCTACAATGACAGCTGGATGTGGCATAAGGAGGTACACTTGGGACTGAGACGATTGGTGAGATTGGGTGAGCAAATGCAGACCATTTAAAGCAATAATGCATGGCACCCATTCCATGGGTCCGAACTCTCCAGGTTGAAGGGAATATTACTACAGCTATAACATGTGCGGGAAACCTAGAGAACGGACACACTGTGAATACGAAAGGTTTCTAAAACTCAACGAATAGTCCCTCTCCTGATGCTCCGGTTTGACTTTCCGGCTGCTTTACTATCAACCTCCCAACTTCGAGAGACAGCCCCTTTAACCTCTTGGTTCGCACAGGTTGCCAATTTGGCAGAGGATGAAAGGGAAGAGGGAGAACCAATGAGAGAGTAGCTGTTAGGCATTTGGACGGGCATATATCACTGTAATTTCCCGGCAGGAAGAAGAATTAACCAAATTCTCAGCCACCCACCGGGAACCAGTATAGGTCCTGAACCAAAATTTTGGACTTGCGGTCAGCTCACCAAAAACGAGTTGAAAAATGGAGCTCAGGGGCACAGCAATTCACAAACTGGCCGAGTAATAAAGGACAACTATCGTCCAAAAATCTGTTGAGGGAAGGCAACGAGGCGGACTTGAAAGCGAGGCAGAATAGCAGGAAACAGATTTCAAGAGGTACGTTGGAATCGCCTTTAAAGCACAGGAAGAGGGGCACATTTTCGACAATGATGCACTTGGCCAAAAAGGGCGTATGCGTTTTCTCCTGAATATATTCAGGAGAAAACGCATACGCCCTTTTTGGCCAAGCAAGCAAGCGGGCAATGCAAATCTGCACTACAAAGAAGTATCACTTCCCACCGGTCAAAAGGGACATCCACAAAATGTGTAAGAACAAGAAAGGCAAGACAGGCCCTGGAGAACAGGGAGCCTTGTTATGCTGATGGGCGGGATGTAAATTGCCAACTGCCTCTCTGGAGGAGTACATTGTGTTCCCTAAAACAAGTAAACAACAGAGCTACAGAGCCAAGGTCACTTCCAGTCTAGGGAATATACCTTGGGAAAACTGAAGATCAATAAGACAGAGCCACCCCAAAATTTAGGGCTGCACTGCTTACAAGGACCTCAACTTGGGTACACCTTAAATATCCCAGGAAATATAAAAATGGTTCAAAAAATTGTGGTACTTACATACGATGGGAAATCCCTCAGCCATGAAATCAATGTCATGATACCAGTAGCAGCAAAATGGGTGGATTCAGGTTCGATGATTCTAAGTGAAATAAGTCACACAGAAAAAGAAACTAGTCATAACATATCACTTATGAAGATCCTGTAAACATGGCTACACTTCACCTGAGTTAAGAAAGTCAACAGTGTCTCTCATTTAGAAAACACTCTTATGCCTGCTTAAGGGGGAAGGAGAGGTGGGGTGATGCATAAAACCAGAGTTTGATATAAGCACAGGTACCGTTCCAAAAACCAACTATGGAATAGACAAGACCTACACCTTCCTCAGTGAAAGGGACTCAAAACCCCATATTTCCCACAGAGGAATACATCTGACTAATAAGAATGTTAAAACCTATGTATTGATATGTCTCCATAAGGGAATCAAGTGTGTCTAGACTGGCATACACATGGCAGCGAGAATCAGCTGAAACCCACTATAAAAAGCAATTTCAAAAACAAAACAAAAAAACTGGGAAATTATTTACAATTCCTTCAGGGTCTCTGATGAAACCTGGAATGACCCTATCTACAACGACAGCTGGCTTTGGCATAAGGAGGGACACATGGGACCGAGAGGATTGGTGAGATTCGGTGAGCAAATGCAGACCCTTTAAATCACAAATGCCTGGCACCCATTCCATGGGTCCCAACTCTCCAGGTTAAAGGGAATATTACTACAGCTATAACATGTACAGGAAACCTAGAGAACGGACACACTGTGAATACGAAAGATATCTAAAACTCAACGAATTGTCCCTCTCCTGGTGCTCCGGTTTCACTTTCCATCTGCTTTACCATCAACCTCCCAACTTGGAGAGACAGCCCCTTTAACATCCTGGATCGCACAGGTTGCCAATTTGGCAGAGGATGAAAGGGAAGAGGGAGAACCAATGAGAGAGTAGCTGTTAGGTATTTGGTCGGGCACATATCACTCTAATTTCCCAGCAGGAAGAAGAATTAACCAAAGTCTCAGCACCCCACCGGGAACCAGCATAGGTCCTGAACCAAAATTTTGGAAATGTGGTCAGCTCACAAAAAATGAGTTGAAAAATGGAGCTCAGGGGCACAACAATTCACATACTGGCAGAGTAATAAATGACAACTATCATCCAAAAATCTGTTGAGGGAAGGCAACGAGGCGGACTTGAAAGCGAGGCAGAATAGCAGGAAACAGATTTCAAGAGGTACGTTCGAATCACCTATAAAGCACAGGATGAGGGGCACAATTTCGACAATGATGCACTTGGCCAAAAAGGGCGTATGCGTTTTCTCCTGAATATATTCAGGAGAAAACGCATACGCCCTTTTTGGCCAAGCAAGCAAGCGGGCAATGCAAATCTGCACTACAAAGAAGTGTCACTTCCAACAGGTCAAAAGGGACATCCACAAAATGTGTAAAATCCAGAAAGGCAAGACAGGCCCTGGAGAACAGGGAGCCTTGATATGCTGATGGGTGGGATGTAAATTGCCAACTGCCTCTCTGGAGGAGTGCATTGTGTTCCCTAAAACAAGTAAACAACAGAGCTACAGAGCCAAGGGCACTTCAATTCTAGGGAATATACCTTGGGAAAACTGAAAATCAATATGAAAGAGCAACCCCAAAATTTAGGGCTGCACTGCTTACAAGGACCTCAACTTGGGTACACCTTAAATATCCCAGGAAATATAAAAATGGTTCAAAAAATTGTGGTACTTATGTACGATGGAATATCCCTCAGCCATGAAATCAATGTCATAAGACCAGTAGCAGCAAAATGGGTGGATTCAGGTACGATGATTCTAAGTGAAATAAGTCACACAGAAAAAGAAACTTATCATAAGATATCACTTATGAAGATCCTGTAAACATGGCTACACTTGAACTGAGTTAGGAAAGAGAACAGTGTCTCACATTTAGAAAACACTCTTATACCTGCTTAAGGGGGAAGGAGAGGTGGGGTGAGGCATAAAACCAGAGTTTGATATAAGCACAGGTACCGTTCCAAAAACCAACTATGGAATAGACAAGACCTACACCTTCCTCAGTGAAAGGGACTCAAAACACCATATTTCCCGCAGAGGAATATAGCTGACTAGTAACAATCTTAAAACCTATGTATTGATATGTCTCCGTAAGGGAATCAAGAGTGTCTAGACTGGCATAAACATGGCAGTGAGAATCAGCTCAAACCCACTATAAAAAGGAATTGCAGAAACAAAACAAAAGAACTGGGAAATTCTTTACAATTCCTTCAGGGTCTCTGATGAAACCTGGAATGTCCCTATCTACAACGACAGCTGGATGTGGCATAATCTGGACACTTGGGACTGAGAGGATTGGTGAGATTGGGTGAGCAAATGCAGACCCTTTAAAGCACAAATGCCTGGCACCCATTCCATGGGTCCCAACTCTCCAGGTTGAAGGGAATATTACTACAGCTATAACATGTACCGGAAACCTAGAGAATGGACCCACTGTGAATAAGAAAGGTTTCTAAAACTCAACGAATAGTCCCTCTCCTGGTGCTAAGGTTTGACTTTCCATCTGCTATACTATCAATCTCCCAACTTGGAGAGACAGCCCCTTTAACCTCCTGGTTCGCACAGGTTTCCAATTTGGCAGAGGATGAAAGGGAAGAGGGAGAACCAATGAGAGAGTAGCTGTTAGGCATTTGGCCAGACACATATCACACAAATTTCCCAGCAGAAAGAAGTATTAACCAAAGTCTCAGCACCCCACCGGGAACCAGCATTGGTCCTGAACCAAAATTTTGGACTTGCGGTCAGCTCACAAAAAACTAGTTGAAAAATGGAGCTCAGGGGCACAGCAATTCACAAACTGGCCGAGTAATAATGGACAACTATCGTCCAAAAATCTGTTAAGGGAAAGCAACGAGGCGGACTTGAAAGCGAGGCAGAATAGCAGGAAACTGATTTCAAGAGGTAAGTTGGAATCGCCTTTAAAGCACAGGAAGAGGGGCAAAACTTCGACAATGATGCACTTGGCCAAAAAGGGCGTATGCGATTTCTCCTGAATATATTCAGGAGTAAACGCATACACCCTTTTTGGCCAAGCAAGCAAGCGGGCAATGCAAATCTGCAGTACAAAGAACTATCACTTCCCACCGGTCAAAAGGGACATCCACCAAATGTGTAAAAACCAGAAAGGCAAGACAGGCCCTGGAGAACAGGGAGCCTTGTTATGCTGATGGGCGGGATGTAAATTGCCAACTGCCTCTCTGGAGGAGTGCATTGTGTTCCCTAAAACAAGTAAAGAACAGAGCTACAGAGCCAAGGGCACTTCCAGTATAGGGAATAAACCTTGGGAAAACTGAAGATCAATAAGAGAGAGCCACCCCAAAATTTAGGGCTGCACTGCTTACAAGGACCTCAACTTGGGTACACCTTAAATATCCCAGGAAATATAAAAATGGTTCAAAAAATTGTGGTACTTACGCACGATGGAATATCCCTCAGCCATGAAATCAATGTCATAAGACCAGTAGCAGCAAAATGGGTGGATTCAGGTACGATGATTCTAAGTGAAATAAGTCACAGAGAAAAAGAAACTTATCATAAGATATCACTTATGAAGATCCTGTAAACATGGCTACACTTGAACTGAGTTAGGAAAGAGAACAGTGTCTAACATTTAGAAAACACTCTTATGCCTGCTTAAGGGGGAAGGAGAGGTGGGGAGATGCATAAAACCAGAGTTTGATATCAGCACAGGAACCATTCCAAAAACCAACTATGGAATAGACTAGACCTACACCTTCCTCAGTGAAAGGGACTCAAAACCCCATATTTCCCGCACAGGAATATATCTGACTAGTAAGAATCTTAAAACCTATGTATTGATATGTCTCTGTAAGGGAATCAAGTGTGTCTAGACTGGCATAAACATGGCAGCGAGAATCAGCTCAAACCCACTATAAAAAGGAATTTCAAAAACAAAACAAAAAAACTGGGAAATTCTTTACAATTCCTTCAGGGTCTCTGATGAAACCTGGAATGACCCTATCTTCAACGACAGCTGGATGTGGCATAAGGCTGGATACTTGGGACTGAGAGGATTGGTGAGATTGGGTGAACAAATGCAGACCCTTTAAAGCAATAATGCATGGCACCCATTCCATGGGTCCCAACTCTCCAGGTTGAAGGGAATATTACTACAGTTATAACATGTACGGGAAACCTAGAGAACGGACACACTGTGAATACGAATGGTTTCTAAAACTCAATGAATAGTCCCTCTCCTGGTGCTCCGGTTTGACTTTCCATCTGCTTTACTATCAACCTCCCAACTTGGAGAGACAGCCCCTTTAACCTCCTGGTTCGCACAGGTTGCCAATTTGGCAGAGGATGAAAGGGAAGAGGGAGAACCAATGAGAGAGTAGCTGTTAGGCATTTGGACGGGCACATATCACTGTATTTCCAGGCAGGAAGAAGAATTAACCAAAGTCTCAGCCACCCACCGGGAACCAGTATAGGTCCTGAACCAAAATTTTGGACTTGAGGTCAGCTCACCTAAAACGAGTTGAAAAATGGAGCTCAGGGGCACAGCAATTCACAAACTGGCCGAGTAATAAAGGACAACTATCGTCCAAAAATCTGTTGAGGGAAGGCAACGAGGCGGACTTGAAAGCAAGGCAGAATAGCAGGAAACAGATTTCAAGAGGTACGTTGGAATCCCATTTAAAGCACAGGAAGAGGGGCACAACTTCGACAATGATGCACTTGGCCAAAAAGGGCGTATGCGTTTTCTCCTGAATATATTCAGGAGAAAACGCATACGCCCTTTTTGGCCAAGCAAGCAAGCGGGCAATGCAAATCTGCACTACAAAGAAGTTTCACTTCCCACCGGTCAAAAGAGACATCCACAAAATGTGTAAAAACCAGAAAGGCAAGACAGGCCCTGGAGAACAGGGAGCCTTGTTATGCTGATGTGCGGGATGTAAATTGCCAACTGCCTCTCTGGAGGAGTGCATTGTGTTCCCTAAAACAAGTAAAGAACAGAGCTACAGAGCCAAGGGAACTTCCAGTCTAGGGAATATACTTTGGGAAAACTGAAAATCAATAAGACAGAGCCACCCCAAAATTTAGGGCTGCACTGCTTACAAGGAGCTCAACTTGGGTACACCTTAAATATCCCAGGAAATATAAAAATGGTTCAAAAAATTGTGGTATTACGTACGATGGAATATCCCTCAGCCATGAATTCAATGTCATAAGACCAGTAGCAGCAAAATGGGTGGATTCAGGTACGATGATTCTAAGTGAAAGAAGTCACAGAGAAAAAGAAACTTATCATAAGATATCACTTATGAAGATCCTGTAAACATGGCTACACTTGAACTGAGTTAGGAAAGAGAACAGTGTCTCACATTTAGAAAACACTCTTATTCCTGCTTAAGGGGGAAGGAGAGGTGGGGTGATGCATAAAACCAGAGTTTGATATAAGCACAGGTACCATTCCAAAAACCAACTATGGAATAGACAACACCTACACCTTCCTCAGTGAAAGGGACTCAAAACCCCATATTTCCCGCACAGGAATATATCTGACTAGTAAGAATCTTAAAACCTATGTATTGATATGTCTCCGTAAGGGAATCAAGTGTGTCTACACTGGCATAAACATGGCAGCGAGAATCAGCTCAAACCCACTATAAAAAGGAATTTCAAAAAGAAACAAAAAAACTGGGAAATTCTTTACAATTCCTTCAGGGTCTCTGATGAAACCTGGAATGACCCTATCTTCAACGACAGCTGTATGTGGCATAAGGCTGGACACTTGGGACTTAGAGGATTGGTGAGATTGGGTGAACAAATGCAGACCCTTTAAAGCAATAATGCATGGCACCCATTCCATGGGTCCCAACTCTCCAGGTTGAAGGGAATATTACTACAGTTATAACATGTACGGGAAACCTAGAGAACGGACACACTGTGAATACGAAAGGTTTCTAAAACTCAACGAATAGTCCCTCTCCTGGTGCTCCGGTTTGACTTTCCATCTGCTTTACTATCAACCTCCCAACTTGGAGAGACAGCTCCTTTAACCTCCTGGTTCACACAGGTTGCCAATTTGGCAGAGGATGAAAGGGAAGAGGGAGAACCAATGAGAGAGTAGCTATTAGGCATTTGGACGGGCACATATCACTGTAATTTCCCGGCAGGAAGAAGAATTAACCAAAGTCTCAGCCACCCACCGGGAACCAGTATAGGTCCTGAACCAAAATTTTGGACTTGCGGTCAGCTCACCAAAAACGAGTTGAAAAATGGAGCTCAGGGGCACAGCAATTCACAAACTGGCCAAGTAATAAAGGACAACTATCGTCCAAAAATCTTTGAGGGAAGGCAACGAGGCGGATTTGAAAGCGAGGCAGAATAGCAGGAAACAGATTTCAAGAGGTATGTTGGAATCGCCTTTAAAGCACAGGAAGAGGGGCACAACTTCGACAATGATGCACTTGGCCAAAAAGGGCGTATACGTTTTCTCCTGAATATATTCAGGAGAAAACGCATACGCCCTTTTTGGCCAAGCAAGCAAGCGGGCAATGCAAATCTGCACTACAGAGAAGTATCACTTCCCACCGGGCAAAAGGGACATCCACAAAATGTGTAAAAACCAGAAAGGCAAGACAGGCCCTGGAGAACAGGGAGCCTTGTTATGCTGTTGGGCGGGATGTAAATTGCCAACTGCCTCTCTGGAGGAGTGCATTGTGTTCCCTAAAACAAGTAAACAACAGAGCTACAGAGCCAAGGGCACTTCCAGTCTAGGGAATATACCTTGGGAAAACTGAAAATCAATAAGACAGAGCCACACCAAAATTTAGGGCTTCACTGCTTACAAGGACCTCAACTTGGGTACACCTTAAATATCCCAGGAAATATAAAAATGGTTCAAAAAATTGTGGTACTTACGTACGATGGAATATCCCTCAGCCATGAAATCAATGACATAAGACCAGTAGCAGCAAAATGGGTGGATTCAGGTACGATGATTCTAAGTGAAATAAGTCACACAGAAAAAGAAATGTATCATAAGATATCACTTATGAAGATCCTGTAAACATGGTTACACTTGAACTGAGTTAAGAAAGAGAACAGTGTCTCACATTTAGAAAACACTCTTATGCATGCTTAAGGGGGAAGGAGAGGTGGGGTGATGCATAAAACCAGAGTTTGATATAAGCACAGGTACCGTTCCAAAAACCAACTATGGAATAGACAAGACCTACACCTTCCTCAGTGAAAGGGACTCAAAACACCATATTTCCCACAGAGGAATATATCTGACTAGTAAGAATTTTAAAACCTATGTATTGATATGTCTCCGTAAGGGAATCAAGTGTGTCTAGACTGGCATAAACATGGCAGCGAGAATCAGCTCAAACCCACTATAAAAAGGAATTTCAAAAACAAAACTAAAAAACTGGGAAATTCTTTACAATTCCTTCAGGGTCAATGTTGAAACCTGGAATGACCCTATCTACAACGACAGCTGGATGTGGCATAAGGCTGGACACTTGGGACTGAGGGGATTGGTGAGACTGTGTGAGCAAATGCAGACCCTTAAAAGCAATAATGCATGGCACCCATTCCATGGGTCCCAACTCTCCAGGTTGAAGGGAATATTACTACAGTTATAACATGTACGGGAATCCAAGAAAACGGACACACTGTGAATACGAAAGGTTTCTAAAACTCAACGAATAGTCCCTCTCCTGGTGCTCCGGTTTGACTTTCCATCTGCTTTACTATCAACCTCCCAACTTGGAGAGACAGCCCCTTTAACCTCCTGGTTCGCACAGGTTTCCAATTTGGCAGAGGATGAAAGGGAAGAGGGAGAACCAATGAGAGAGTAGCTGTTAGGCATTTGGACGGGCACATATCACTGTAATTTCCCGGCAGGAAGAAGAATTAACCAAACTCTCAGCCCCCCAACGGGAACCAGTATAGTTCCTGAACCAAAATTTTGGACTTGCGGTCACCTCACCAAAAACGACTTGAAAAATGGAGCTCAGGGGCACAGCAATTCACAAACTGGCCAAGTAATAAAGGACAACTATCGTCCAAAAATCTTTGAGGGAAGGCAACGAGGCGGACTTGAAAGCGAGGCAGAATAGCAGGAAACAGATTTCAAGAGGTATGTTGGAATCGCCTTTAAAGCACAGGAAGAGGGGCACAACTTCGACAATGATGCACTTGGCCAAAAAGGGCGTATACGTTTTCTCCTGAATATATTCAGGAGAAAACGCATATGCCCTTTTTGGCCAAGCAAGCAAGCGGGCAATGCAAATCTGCACTACAGAGAAGTATCACTTCCCACCGGTCAAAAGGGACATCCACAAAATGTGTAAAAACCAGAAAGGCAAGACAGGCCCTGGAGAACAGGGAGCCTTGTTATGCTGTTGGGCGGGATGTAAATTGCCAACTGCCTCTCTGGAGGAGTGCATTGTGTTCCCTAAAACAAGTAAACAACAGAGCTACAGAGACAAGGGCACTTCCAGTCTAGGGAATATACCTTGGGAAAACTGAAAATCAATAAGACAGAGCCACACCAAAATTTAGGGCTGCACTGCTTACAAGGACCTCAACTTGGGTACACCTTAAATATCCCAGGAAATATAAAAATGGTTCAAAAAATTGTGGTACTTACGTACGATGGAATATCCCTCAGCCATGAAATCAATGTCATAAGACCAGTAGCAGCAAAATGGGTGGATTCAGGTACGATGATTCTAAGTGAAATAAGTCACACAGAAAAAGAAATGTATCATAAGATATCACTTATGAAGATCCTGTAAACATGGTTACACTTGAACTGAGTTAAGAAAGAGAACAGTGTCTCACATTTAGAAAACACTCTTATGCATGCTTAAGGGGGAAGGAGAGGTGGGGTGATGCATAAAACCAGAGTTTGATATAAGCACAGGTACCGTTCCAAAAACCAACTATGGAATAGACAAGACCTACACCTTCCTCAGTGAAAGGGACTCAAAACACCATATTTCCCACAGAGGAATATATCTGACTAGTAAGAATTTTAAAACCTATGTATTGATATGTCTCCGTAAGGGAATCAAGTGTGTCTAGACTGGCATAAACATGGCAGCGAGAATCAGCTCAAACCCACTATAAAAAGGAATTTCAAAAACAAAACTAAAAAACTGGGAAATTCTTTACAATTCCTTCAGGGTCAATGTTGAAACCTGGAATGACCCTATCTACAACGACAGCTGGATGTGGCATAAGGCTGGACACTTGGGACTGAGGGGATTGGTGAGACTGTGTGAGCAAATGCAGACCCTTAAAAGCAATAATGCATGGCACCCATTCCATGGGTCCCAACTCTCCAGGTTGAAGGGAATATTACTACAGTTATAACATGTACGGGAATCCAAGAAAACGGACACACTGTGAATACGAAAGGTTTCTAAAACTCAACGAATAGTCCCTCTCCTGGTGCTCCAGTTTGACTTTCCATCTGCTTTACTATCAACCTCCCAACTTGGAGAGACAGCCCCTTTAACCTCCTGGTTCGCACAGGTTTCCAATTTGGCAGAGGATGAAAGGGAAGAGGGAGAACCAATGAGAGAGTAGCTGTTAGGCATTTGGACGGGCACATATCACTGTAATTTCCCGGCAGGAAGAAGAATTAACCAAAGTCTCAGCCCCCCACCGGGAACCAGTATAGTTCCTGAACCAAAATTTTGGACTTGCGGTCAGCTCACCAAAAACGACTTGAAAAATGGAGCTCAGGGGCACAGCAATTCACAAACTGGCCGAGTAATAAAGGACAACTATCGTCCAAAAATCTGTTGAGGGAAGGCAACGAGGCGGACTTGAAAGCGAGGCAGAATAGCAGGAAACAGATTTCAAGAGGTACGTTGGAATCGCCTTTAAAGCACCGGAAGAGGGGCACATTTTCGACAATGATGCACTTGGCCAAAAAGGGCGTATGCGTTTTCTCCTGAATATATTCAGGAGAAAACGCATACGCCCTTTTTGGCCAAGCAAGCAAGCGGGCAATGCAAATCTGCACTACAAAGAAGTATCACTTCCCACCGGTAAAAAGGGACATCCACAAAATGTGTAAAAAGCAGAAAGGCAAGACATGCCCTGGAGAACAGGGAGCCTTCTTATGCTGATGGGCGGGATGTAAATTGCCAGCTGCCTCTCTGGAGGAGTACATTGTGTTCGCTAAAACAAGTAAATAACAGAGCTACAGAGCCAAGGGCACTTCCAGTCTAGGGAATATACCTTGGGAAAACTGAAAATCAATAAGACAGAGCCACCCCAAAATTTAGGGCTGCACTGCTTACAAGGACCTCAACTTGGGTACACCTTAAATATCACAGGAAAGATAAAAATGGTTCAAAAAATTGTGGTACTTACGTACGACGGAATATCCCTCAGCCATGAAATCAATGTCATAAGACCAGTAGCAGCAAAATGGGTGGATTCAGGTACGATTATTCTATGTAAAATAAGTCACACAGAAAAAGAAACTTATCATAAGATATCACTTATGAAGATCCTGTAAACATGGCTACACTTGAACTGAGTTAGGAAAGAGAACAGTGTCTCACATTTAGAAAACACTCTTATGCCTGCTTAAGGGGGAAGGAGAGGTGGGGTAATGTATAAAACAAGAGTTTGATATAAGCACAGGTACCGTTCCAAAAACCAACTATGGAATAGAAAAGACCTACACCTTCCTCAGTGAAAGGGACACAAAACACCATATTTCCCGCAGAGGAATATATCTGACTAGTAAGAATCTTAAAACCTATGTATTGATATGTCTCCATAAAGGAATCAAGTGTGTCTAGACTGGCATAAACATGGCAGCGAGAATCAGCTCAAACCCACTATAAAAAGGAATTTCAAAACCAAAACAAAAAAACTGGGAAATTCTTTACAATTCCTTCAGGGTCAATGATGAAACCTGGAATGACCCTATCTACAACGACAGCTGGATGTGGCATAAGGCTGGAAACTTGGGACTGAGGGGATTGATGAGATTGGGTGAACAAATGCAGACCCTTTAAAGCAATAATGCATGGCACCCATTCCATGGGTCCTAACTCTCCCGGTTGAAGGGAATATTACTACAGTTATAACATGTACGGGAAACCTAGAGAACGGACACACTGTGAATACGAAAGGTTTCTAAAACTCAACGAATAGTCCCTCTCCTGGTGCTCCGGTTTGACTTTCCATCTGCTTTACTATCAACCTCCCAAATTGGAGAGACAGCCCCTTTAACCTCCTGGTTCGCACAGGTTGCCAATTTGGCAGAGGATGAAAGGGAAGAGGGAGAACCAATGAGAGAGTAGCTGTTAGGCATTTGGAAGGGCACATATCACTGTAATTTCCCGGCAGGAAGAAGAATTAACAAAAGTCTCAGCCCCCCACCGGGAACCAGTATAGGTCCTGAACCAAAATTTTGGACTTGCGGTCAGCTCACCAAAAACGAGTTGAAAAATGGAGCTCAGGGGTACAGCAATTCACAAACTGGCCGAGTAATAAAGGACAACTATCGTCCAAAAATCTGTTGAGTGAAGGCAACTAGGCGGACTTGAAAGCGAGGCAGAATAGCAGGAAACAGATTTCAAGAGGTACATTGGAATCGCCTTTAAAGCACAGGAAGAGGGGCACAACTTCGACAATGATGCACTTGGCCAAAAAGGGCGTATGCGTTTTCTCCTGAATATATTCAGTTGAAAACGCATACGCCCTTTTTGGCCAAGCAAGCAAGCGGGCAATGCAAATCTGCACTACAAAGAAGTATCACTTCCCACCGGTCAAAAGGGACATCCACAAAATGTGTAAAAACCAGAAAGGCAAGACAGGCCCTGGAGAACAGGGAGCCTTGTTATGCTGATGGGCGGGATGTAAATTGCCAACTGCCTCTCTGGAGGAGTACATTGTGTTCCCTAAAACAAGTAAAGAACAGAGCTACAGAGCCAAGGGCACTTCCAGTCTAGGGAATATACTTTGGGAAAACTGAAAATCAGTAAGACAGAGCCACCCCAAAATTTAGGGCTGCACTGCTTACAAGGACCTCAACTTGGGTACACCTTAAATATCCCAGGAAATATAAAAATGGTTCAAAAAATTGTGGTACTTACGTACGATGGAATATCCCTCAGCCATGAAATCAATGTCATAAGACCAGTAGCAGCAAAATGGATGGATTCAGGTACGATGATTCTAAGTGAAATAAATCACACAGAAAAAGAAACTTATCATAAGATATCACTTATGAAGATCCTGTAAACATGGCTACACTTGAACTGAGTTAGGAAAGAGAACAGTGTCTCACATTTAGAAAACACTCTTATGCCTGCTTAAGGGGGAAGGAGAGGTGGGGTGATGCATAAAACCAGAGTTTGATATAAGCACAGGTACCGTTCCAAAAACCAACTATGGAATAGACAAGACCTACACCTTCCTCAGTGAAAGGGACTCAAAACACCATATTTCCCGCAGAGGAAAATATCTGACTAGTAAGAATCTTAAAACCTATGTATTGATATGTCTCCGTAAGGGAATCAAGTGTGTCTAGACTGGCATAAACATGGCAGCGAGAATCAGCTCAAACCCACTATAAAAAGGAATTTCAAAACAAAACAAAAAAACTGGGAAATTCTTTACAATTCCCTCAGGGTCAATGTTGAAACCTGGAATGACCCTATCTACAACGACAGCTGGATGTGGCATAAGGCTGGACACTTGGGACTGAGGGGATTGGTGAGATTGTGTGAGCAAATGCAGACCCTTTAAAGCAATAATGCATGGAACCCATTCCATGGGTCCCAACTCTCCAGGTTGAAGGGAATATTACTAGAGTTATAACATGTACGGGAAACCTAGAGAACGGACACACTGTGAATACGAAAGGTTTCTAAAACTCAATGTATAGTCCCTCTCCTGCTGCTCCGGTTTGACTTTCCATCTGCTTTACTATCAACCTCCCAACATGGAGAGACAGCCCCTTTAACCTCCTGGTTCGCACAGGTTTCCAATTTGGCAGAGGATGAAAGGGAAAAGGTAGAACCAATGAGAGAGTAGCTGTTAGGCATTTGGACGGGCACATATCACTGTAATTTCCCGGCAGGAAGAAGAATTAACCAAAGTCTCAGCCCCCCACCGGGAACCAGTATAGGTCCTGAACCAAAATTTTGGACTTGCGGTCAGCTCACCAAAAACGAGTTGAAAAATGGAGCTCAGGGGCACAGCAATTCACAAACTGGCCGAGTAATAAAGGACAACTATCGTCCAAAAATCTGTTGAGGGAAGGCAACGAGGCGGACTTGAAAGCGAGGCAGAATAGCAGAAAACAGATTTCAAGAGGTACGTTGGAATCGCCTTTAAAGCACAGGAAGAGGGGCACAACTTCGACAATGATGCACTTGGCCAAAAAGGGCGTATGCGTTTTCTCCTGAATATATTCAGGAGAAAACGCATACGCCCTTTTTGGCCAAGCAAGCAAGCGGGCAATGCAAATCTGCACTACAAAGAAGTATCACTTCCCACCGGTCAAAAGGGACATCCACAAAATGTGTAAAAACCAGAAAGGCAAGACAGGCCCTGGAGAACAGGGAGCCTTGTTATGCTGATGGGCGGGATGTAAATTGCCAACTGCCTCTCTGGAGGAGTACATTGTGTTCCCTAAAACAAGTAAAGAACAGAGCTACAGAGCCAAGGGCACTTCCAGTCTAGGGAATATACTTTGGGAAAACTGAAAATCAATAAGACAGAGCCACCCCAAAATTTAGGGCTGCACTGCTTACAAGGACCTCAACTTGGGTACACCTTAAATATCCCAGGAAATATAAAAATGGTTCAAAAAATTGTGGTACTTACGTACGATGGAATATCCCTCAGCCATGAATTCAATGTCATAAGACGAGTAGCAGTAAAATGGGTGGATTCAGGTACGATGATTCTAAATGAAATAAGTCACACAGAAAAAGAAACTTGGGGCTTCCCTGGTGGCTCAGTGGTTGAGAATCTGCCTGCCAATGCAGGGGACACGGGTTCGAGCCCTGGTCTGGGAAGATCCCACATGCCACGGAGCAACTGGGCCCGTGAGCCACAATTACTGAGCCTGCGCGTCTGGAGCCTGTGTTCCGCAACAAGAGAGGCCGCGATAGTGAGAGGCCTGCGCACCGCGATGAAGAGTGGCCCCCGCTTGCCACAACTAGAGAAAGCCCTCACACAGAAACAAAGACCCAACACAGCCATAAATAAATAAATAAAAATTTAAAAAAAAAAAAAAAAAAAAGAAAAAGAAACTTATCATAAGATATCACTTATGAAGATCCTGTAAACATGGCTACACTTGAACTGAGTTAGGAAGGAGAACAGTGTCTCACATTTAGAAAACACTCTTATGCCTGCTTAAGTGGGAAGGAGAGGTGGGGTGATGCATAAAACCAGAGTTTGATATAAGCACAGGTAACGTTCCAAAAACCAACAATGGAATAGACAAGACCTACACCTTCCTCAGTGAAAGGGACTCAAAACACCATATTTCCCACAGAGGAATATATCTGACTAGTAAGAATCTTAAAACCTATGTATTGATATGTCTCCATAAGGGAATCCAGTGTGTCTAGACTGGCATAAACATGGCAGCGAGAATCAGCTCAAACCCACTATAAAAAGGAATTTCAAAAACAAAACAAAAAAAATGGGAAATTCTTTACAATTCCTTCAGGGTCAATGATGAAACCTGGAATTACCCTGTCTACAACGACAGCTGGATATGGCATAAGCCTGGACACTTGGGACTGAGGGGATTGGTGAGATTGGGTGAGCAAATGCAGACCCTTTAAAGCAATAATGCATGGCACACATTCCATGGGTCCCAACTCTCCAGGTTGAAGGGAATATTACTACAGTTATAACATGTACGGGAAACCTAGAGAAGGGACACACTGTGAATACTAAAGGTTTCTAAAACTCAACGAATAGTCCCACACCTGGTGTTCCGATTTGACTTTCCACCTGCTTTACTATCAACCTCCCAACTTGGAGAGACAGCCCCTTTAACCTCCTGGTTCGCACAGGTTGCCAATTTGGCAGAGGATGAAAGGGAAGAGGGAGAACCAATGAGAGAGTAGCTGTTAGGCATTTGGACGGGCACATATCACTGTAATTTCCCGGCAGGAAGAATAATTAACCAAAGTCTCAGCCCCCCACCGGGAACCAGTATAGGTCCTGAACCAAAATTTTGGACTTGCGGTCAGCTCACCAAAAACGAGTTGAAAAATGGAGCTCAGGGGCACAGCAATTCACAAACTAGCTGAGTAATAAATGACAACTATCGTCCAAAAATCTGTTGAGGGAAGGCAACGGGCGGACTTGAAAGCGAGGCAGAATAGCAGGAAACAGATTTCAAGAGGTACGTTGGAATCGCCTTTAAAGCACAGGAAGAGGGGCACAACTTCGACAATGATGCACTTGGCCAAAAAGGGCATATGCGTTTTCTCCTGAATATATTCAGGAGAAAACGCATACGCCCTTTTTGGCCAAGCAAGCAAGCGGGCAATGCAAATCTGCACTACAAAGAAGTATCACTTCCCACCGGTCAAAAGCGACATCCACAAAATGTGTAAAAACCAGAAAGGCAAGACAGGCACTGGAGAACAGGGAGCCTTGTTATGCTGATGGGAGGGATGTAAATTGCCAACTGCCTCTCTGGAGGAGTGCATTGTGTTCCCTAAAAGAAGTAAACAACAGAGCTACAGAGCCAAGGGCACATCCAGTCTATGGAATATACCTTGGGAAAACTGAAGATCAATAAGACAGAACAACCCCAAAATTTAGGGCTGCACTGCTTACAAGGACCTCCACTTGGGTACACCTTAAATATCCCAGGAAATATAAAAATGGTTTAAAAAATTATGGTACTTACGTACGATGGAATATCCCTCCGCCATGAAATCAATGTCATAAGACCAGTAGCAGCAAAATGGCTGGATTCAGGTATGATGATTCTAAGTTACATAAGTCACACAGAAAAAGAAACTTATCATAAGATATCACTTATGAAGATCCTGTAAACATGGCTACACTTGAACTGAGTTAGGAAGGAACACAGTGTCTCACATTTAGAAAACACTCTTATGCCTGCTTAAGGGGGAAGGAGAGGTGGGGTGATGCATAAAACCAGAGTTTGATATAAGCACAGGTACCGTGCCAAACACCAACTATGGAATAGACAAGACCTACACCTTCCTCAGTGAAAGGGACTCAAAACCCCATATTTCCCGCAGAGGAATATATCTGACTAGTAAGAATCTTAAAACCTATGTATTGATATGTCTCCGTAAGGGAATCAAGTGTGTCTAGACTGGCATAAACATGGCAGCGAGAATCAGCTGAAACCCACTATAAAAAGGAATTTCAAGAATAAAACAAAACAACTGGGAAACTCTTTACAATTCCTTCAGGTTCTCTGATGAAACCAGGAATGACCCTATCTACAACGACAGCTGGATGTGGCATAAGGCTGGACACTTGGCACAGAGAGGATTGGTGAGATTGGGTGAGCAAATGCAGACCCTTTAAAGCAATAATGCATGGCACCCATTCCATGGGTCCCAACTCTCCCGGTTGAAGGGAATATTACTACAGTTATAACATGTACGGGAAACCTAGAGAACGGACACACTGTGAATACGAAAGGTTTCTAAAACTCAACGAATAGTCCCTCTCCTGGTGCTCCGGTTTGACTTTCCACCTGCTTTACTATCAACCTCCCAACTTGGAGAGACAGCCCCTTTAACCTCCTGGTTCGCACAGGTTTCCAATTTGGCAGAGGATGAAAGGGAAGAGGGAGAACCAATGAGAGAGTAGCTGTTAGGCATTTGGACGGGCACATATCACTGTAATTTCCCGGCAGGAAGAAGAATTAACCAAAGTCTCAGCCCCCCACCGGGAACCAGCATAGGTCCTTTACCAAAATTTTGGACTTGCGGTCAGCTCACCAAAAACGAGTTGAAAAATGGAGCTCAGGGGTACAGCAATTCACAAACTGGCCGAGTAATAAAGGACAACTATCGTCCAAAAATCTGTTGAGGGAAGGCAACGAGGCGGACTTGAAAGCGAGGCAGAATAGCAGGAAACAGATTTCAAGAGGTACGTTGGAATCGCCTTTAAAGCACAGGAAGAGGGGCACAACTTCGACAATGATGCACTTGGCCAAAAAGGGCGTATGCGTTTTCTCCTGAATATATTCAGGAGAAAACGCATACGCCCTTTTTGGCCAAGCAAGCAAGCGGGCAATGCAAATCTGCACTACAAAGAAGTATCACTTCCCACCGGTCAAAAGGGACATCCACAAAATGTGTAAAAACCAGAAAGGCAAGACAGGCCCTGGAGAACAGGGAGCCTTGTTATGCTGATGGGCGGGATGTAAATTGACAACTGCCTCTCTGGAGGAGTACATTGTGTTCCCTAAAACAAGTAAAGAACAGAGCTACAGAGCCAAGGGCACTTCCAGTCTAGGGAATATACTTTGGGAAAACTGAAAATCAATAAGACAGAGCCACCCCAAAATTTAGGGCTGCACTGCTTACAAGGACCTCAACTTGGGTACACCTTAAATATCCCAGGAAATATAAAAATGGTTCAAAAAATTGTGGTACTTACGTACGATGGAATATCCCTCAGCCATGAAATCAATGTCATAAGACCAGTAGCAGTAAAATGGGTGGATTCAGGTACGATGATTCTAAGTTACATAAGTCACACAGAAAAAGAAACTTATCATAAGATATCACTTATGAAGATCCTGTAAACATGGCTACACTTGAACTGAGTTAGGAAGGAGAACAGTGTCTCACATTTAGAAAACACTCTTATGCCTGCTTAAGGGGGAAGGAGAGGTGGGGTGATGCATAAATCCAGAGTTTGATATAAGCACAGGTACCGTTCCAAAAACCAACTATGGAATAGACAAGACCTACACCTTCCTCAGTGAAAGGGACTCAAAACAACATATTTCCCGCAGAGGAATATATCTGACTAGTAAGAATCTTAAAACCTATGTATTGATATGTCTCCGTAAGGGAATCAAGTGTGTCTAGACTGGCATAAACATGGCAGCGAGAATCAGCTCAAACCCACTATAAAAAGGAGTTTCAAAAACAAAACAAAAAAACTGGGAAATTCTTTACAATTCCTTCAGGGTCAATGATGAAACCTGGAATGACACTATCTACAACGACAGCTGGATATGGCATAAGGCTGGACACTTGGGACTGAAAGGATTGGTGAGATTGGGTGAGCAAATGCAGACCCTTTAAAGCAATAATGCATGGCACACATTCCATGCGTCCCAACTCTCCAGGTTGAAGGGAATATTACTACAGTTATAACATGTACGGGAAACCTAGAGAACGGACACACTGTGAATACGAAAGGTTTCTAAAACTCAACGAATAGTCCCTCTCCTGGTGCTCCGGTTTGACTTTCCATCTGCTTTACTATCAACCTCCCAACTTGGAGAGACAGCCCCTTTAACCTCCTGGTTCGCACAGGTTGCCAATTTTGCAGACGATGAAAGGGAAGAGGGAGAACCAATGAGAGAGTAGCTGTTAGGCATTTGGACGGGCACATATCACTGTAATTTCCCGGCAGGAAGAAGAATTAACCAAAGTCTCAGCCACCCACCGCGAACCAGTATAGGTCCTGAACCAAAATTTTGGACTTGCGGTCAGCTCACCAAAAACGAGTTGAAAAATGGAGCTCAGGGGCACAGCAATTCACAAATTGGCCGAGTAAAAAAGGACAACTATCATCCAAAAATCTGTTGAGTCAAGGCAACGAGGCGGACTTGAAAGCGAGGCAGAATAGCAGGAAACAGATTTCAAGAGGTACGTTGGAATCGCCTTTAAAGCACAGGAAGAGGGGCACAACTTCGACAATGATGCACTTGGCCAAAAAGGGCGTATGCGTTTTCTCCTGAATATATTCAGGAGAAAACGCATACGCCCTTTTTGGCCAAGCAAGCCAGCGGGCAATGCAAATCTGCACTACAAAGAAGTATCACTTCCCACCGGTCAAAAGGGACATCCACAAAATGTGTAAAATCCAGAAAGGCAAGACAGGCCCTGGAGAACAGGGAGCCTTGTTATGCTGATGGGAGGGATGTAAATTGCCACCTACCTCTCTGGAGGAGTGCATTGTGTTCCCTAAAACAAGTAAACAACAGAGCTACAGAGCCAAGGGCACTTCCAGTCTAGGGAATGTACCTTGGGAAAACTGAAAATCAATAAGACAGAGCCACCACAAAATTTATGGCTGCACTGCTTACAAGGACCTCAACTTGGGTACACCTTAAATACCCCAGGAAATATAAAAATGGTTCAAAAAATTTGGTACTTACGTACGATGGAATATCCCTCAACCCTGAAATCAATGTCATAAGACCAGTAGCAGCAAAATGGGTGTATTCAGGTACGATGATTCTAAGTGAAATAAGTCACACAGAAAAACAAACTTATCATAAGATATCACTTATGAAGATCCTGTAAACATGGCTACACTTGAACTGAGTTAGGAAAGAGAACAGTGTCTCACATTTAGAAAACACTCTTATACCTGCTTAAGGGGGAAGGAGAGGTGGGGTGATGCATAAAACCAGAGTTTGATATAAGCACAGGTACCATTCCAAAAACCAACTATGGAATAGACAAGACCTACACCTTCCTCAGTGAAAGGGACTCAAAACCCCATATTTCCCGCAGAGGAATATATCTGACTAGTAAGAATCTTAAAACCTATGTATTGATATGTCTCCGTAAGGGAATCAAGTGTGTCTAGACTGGCATAAACATGGCAGCGAGAATCAGCTCAAACCCACTATAAAAAGGAATTTCAAAAACAAAACAAAAAAACTGGGAAATTCTTTACAATTCCTTCAGGGTCTCTGATGAAACCTGGAATGACCCTATCTACAACGACAGCTGGATGTGGCATAAGGCTGGACACTTCGGACTGAAAGGATTGGTGAGATTGGGTGAACAAATGCAGAACCTTTAAAGCAATAATGCATGGCACCCATTCCATGGGTCCCAACTCTCCAGGTTGAAGGGAATATTACTACAGTTATAACATGTACGGGAAACCTAGAGAACGGACATACTGTGAATACGAAAGGTTTCTAAAACTCAACGAATAGTCCCTCTCCTGGTGCTCCGGTTTGACTTTCCATCTGCTTTACTATCAACCTCCCAACTTGGAGAGACAGCCCCTTTAACCTCCTGGTTCGCACAGGTTGCCAATTTGGCAGAGGATGAAAGGGAAGAGGGAGAACCAATGAGAGAGTAGCTGTTAGGCATTTGGATGGGCACATATCATTCTAACTTCCCGGCAGGAAGAAGAATTAACCAAAGTCTCAGCCAACCACTGGGAACCAGCATAGTTCATGAACCATAATTTTGGACTTGCGGTCAGCTCACCAAAAACGAGTTGAAAAATGGAGCTCAGGGGCACAGCAATTCACAAACTGGCCAAGTCATAAAGGAAAAGTATCCTCCGGAAATCTGTTGAGGGAAGGCAACGAGGCGGACTTGAAAGCGAGGCAGAATAGCAGGAAACAGATTTCAAGAGGTACGTTGGAATCGCCTTTAAAGCACAGGAAGAGGGGCCCAAATTCGACAATGATGCACTTGGCCAAAAAGGGCGTATGCGTTTTCTCCTAAATATATTCAGGAGAAAACGCATACGCCCTTTTTGGCCAAGCAAGCAAGCGGGCAATGCAAATCTGCACTACAAAGAAGTATCACTTCCCACCGGTCAAAAGGGACATCCACAAAATGTGTAAAAACCAGAAAGGCAAGACAGGCCCTGGAGAACAGGGAGCCTTGTTATGCTGATGGGCGGGATGTAAATTGCCAACTGCCTCTCTGGAGGAGTGCATTGTGTTCCCTAAAACAAGTAAACAACAGAGCTACAGAGCCAAGGGCACTTCCAGTCTAGGGAATATACCTTGGGAAAACTGAAAATCAATAAGACAGAGCCACCCCAAAATTTAGGGCTGCACTGCTTACAAGGACCTCAACTTGGGTACAACTTAAATATCCCAGGAAATATAAAAATGGTTCAAAAAATTATGGTACTTACGTACAACGGAATATCCCTCAGCCATAAAATCCATGTCATAAGACCAGTAGCAGCAAAATGGGTGGATTCAGGTACGATGATTCTAAGTGAAATAAGTCACACAGAAAAAGAAACTTATCATAAGATATCACTTATGAAGATCCTGTAAACATGGCTACACTTGAACTGAGTTAGGAAAGAGAACAGTGTCTCACATTTAGAAAACACTCTTATGCCTGCTTAAGGGGGAAGGAGAGGTGGGGAGATGCATAAAACCAGAGTTTGATATAAGCACAGGTACTGTTCCAAAAACCAACTATGGAATAGACAAGACCTACACCTTCCTCAGTGAAAGGGACTCAAAACCCCATATTTCCCGCAGAGGAATATATCTGACTAGTAAGAATCTTAAAACCTATGTATTGATATGTCTCCGTAAGGGAATCAAGTGTGTCTACACGGACATAAACATGGCAGCGAGAATCAGCTCAAACCCACTATAAAAAGGAATTTAAAAAACAAAACAAACAAACTGGGAAATTCTTTACAATTCCTTCAGGGTCTCTGATGAAACCTGGAATGACCCTATCTACAACGACAGCTGGATGTGGCATAAGGAGGGACACTTGGGACTGAGACGATTGATGAGATTGGGTGAGCAAATGCAGACTCTTTAAATCAATAATGCATGGCACCCATTCCATGGGTCCCAACTCTCCAGGTTGAAGGGAATATTACTACAGCTATAACATATACGGGAAACCTAGAGAACGGATACACTGTGAATACGAAAGGTTTCTAAAACTCAACGAATAGACCCTCTCCTAGTGCTCCGGTTTGACTTTCCATCTGCTTTACTATCAACCTCCCAACTTGGAGAGACAGCCCCTTTAACCTCCTGGTTCACACAGGTTGCCAATTTGGCAGAGGATGAAAGGGAAGAGGGAGAACCAATGAGAGAGTAGCTGTTAGGCATTTGGATGGGCACATATCACTCTAACTTCCCGGCAGGAAGAAGAATTAACCAAAGTCTCAGCCACCCACCGGGAACCAGTATAGGTCCTGAAACAAAATTTTGGACTTGCAGTCAGCTCACCAAAAACGAGTTGAAAAATGGAGCTCAGGGGCACAGCAATTCACAAACTGGCCGAGTCATAAAGGACAACTATCGTCCAAAAATCTGTTGAGGGAAGGCAACGAGGCGGACTTGAAAGCGAGGCAGAATAGCAGGAAACAGATTTCAAGAGGTACGTTGGAATCGCCTTTAAAGCACAGGAAGAGGGGCACAACTTCGACAATGATGCACTTGGCCAAAAAGGGCGTATGCGTTTTCTCCTGAATATATTCAGGAGAAAACGCATACGCCCTTTTTGGCCAAGCAAGCAAGCTGGCAATGCAAATCTGCACTACAAAGAAGTATCACTTCCCACCGGTCAAAAGGGACATCCACAAAATGTGTAAAAACCAGAAAGGCAAGACAGGCCCTGGAGAACAGGGAGCCTTGTTATGCTGATGGGCGGGATGTAAATTGCCAACTGCCTCTCTGAAGGAGTGCATTGTGTTCCCTAAAACAAGTAAAGAACAGAGCTACAGAGCCAAGGGCACTTCCAGTCTAAGGAATATACCTTGGGAAAACTGAAAATCAATAAGACAGAGCCACCCCAAAATTTAGTGCTGCACTGCTTTCAAGGACCTCAACTTGGGTACACCTTAAATATCCCAGGAAATATAAAAATGGTTCAAAAAATTGTGGTACTTACGTACGATGGAATATCCCTCAGCCATGAAATCAATGTCATAAGACCACTAGCAGCAAAATGGGTGGATTCAATTACGATGATTCTAAGTGAAATAAGTCACACAGAAAAAGAAACTTATCATAAGATATCACTTATGAAGATCCTGTAAACATGGCTACACTTGAACTGAGTTAGGAAAGAGAACAGTGTCTCACATTTAGAGAACACTCTTATGCCTGCTTAAGGGGGAAGGAGAGGTGGGATGATGCATAAAACCAGAGATTGATAGAAGCACAGGTACCGTTCCAAAAACCAACTATGGAATAGACAAGACCTACACCTTCCTCAGTGAAAGGGACTCAAAACCCCATATTTCCCGCAGAGGAATATATCTGACTAGTAAGAATCTTAAAATCTATGTATTGATATGTCTCCATAAGGGAATCAAGTGTGTCTAGACGGACATAAACATGGCAGCGAGAATCAGCTCAAACCCACTATAAAAAGGAATTTAAAAAACAAAACAAACAAACTGGGAAATTCTTTACAATTCCTTCAGGGTCTCTGATGAAACCTGGAATGACCCTATCTACAACGACAGCTGGATGTGGCATAAGGAGGGACACTTGGGACTGAGACGATTGGTGAGATTGGGTGAGCAAATGCAGACCCTTTAAAGCACAAATGCCTGGTACCCATTCCATGTGTCTGAACTCTCCACGTTGAAGGGAATATTACTACAGCTATAACATGTATGGGAAACCTAGAGAATGGACGCACTGTGAATACGAAACGTTTCTAAAACTCAACAAATAGTCCCTCTCCTGGTGCTCCGGTTTGACTTTCCATCTGCTTTACTATCAACCTCCCAACTTGGAGATAAAGCCCCTTTAACCTCCTGGTTCACACAGGTTGCCAATTTGGCAGAGGATGAATGGGAAGAGGGAGAACCAATGAGAGAGTAGCTGTTAGGCATTTGGATGGGCACATATCACTCTAACTTCCCGGCAGGAATAAGAATTAACCAAAGTCTCAGCCACCCACTGGGAACCAGTATAGGTCCTGAACCAAAATTTTGGACTTGCGGTCAACTCACCAAAATCGAGTTGAAAAATGGAGCTCAGGGGCACAGCAATTCACAAACGGGCCAAGTAATAAAGGACAACTATCGTCCAAAAATCTGTTGAGGGAAGGCAATGAGGCGGACTTGAAAGCGAGGCAGAATAGCAGGAAACAAATTTCAAGAGGTACGTTGGAATCGCCTTTAAAGCACAGGAAGAGGGGCACAACTTCGACAATGATGCACTTGGCCAAAAAGGGCGTATGCGTTTTCTCCTGAATATATTCAGGAGAAAACGCATACGCCCTTTTTGGCCAAGCAAGCAAGCGGGCAATGCAAATCTGCACTACAAAGAAGTATCACTTCCCACCGGTCAAAAGGGACATCCACAAAATGTGTAAAAACCAGAAAGGCAAGACAGGCCCTGGAGAACAGGGAGCCTTGTTATGCTGATGGGGGGGATGTAACTTGCCAACTGCCTCTCTGGAGGTGTGCATTGTGTTCCCTAAAACAAGTAAACAACAGAGCTACAGAGCCAAGGGCACTTCCAGTCTAGGGAATATACCTTGGGAAAACTGAAAATCAATAAGACAGAGCCACCCCAAAATTTAGGGCTGCACTGCTTACAAGGACCTCAACTTGGGTACACCTTAAATATCCCAGGAAATATAAAAATGGTTCAAAAAATTGTGGTACTTACGTACGATGGAATATCCCTCAGCCATGAAATAAATGTCGTAAGACCAGTAGCAGCAAAATGGGTGGATTCAGGTACGATGATTCTAAGTGAAATAAGTCACACAGAAAAAGAAACTTATCATAAGATATCACTTATGAAGGTCCTGTAAACATGGCTACACTTGAACTGAGTTAGGAAAGAGAACAGTGTCTCACATTTAGAAAACACTCTTATGCCTGCTTAAGGGGGAAGGAGAGGTGGGGTGATGCATAAAACCAGAGTTTGATATAAGCACAGGTACCGTTCCGAAAACCAACTATGGATTAGACAAGACCTACACCTTCCTCAGTGAAAGGGACTCAAAACCCCATATTTCCCGCAGAGGAATATATCTGACTAGTAAGAATCTTAAAACCTATGTATTGATATGTCTCCGTAAGGGAATCAAGTGTGTCCAGACTGGCATAAACATGGCACCGAGAATCAGCTCAAACCCACTATAAAAAGGAATTTCAAAAACAAAACAAAAAAACTGGGAAATTCTTTCCAATTCCTTCAGGGTCTCTGATGAAACCTGGAATGACCCTATCTACAATAACAGCTGGATGTGGCATAAGGCTTGACACTTGTGACTGAGACGATTGGTGAGATTGGGTGATCAAATGCAGACCCTTTAAAGCACAAATGCCTGGCACCCATTCCATGGGTCGCAACTCTCCATGTTGAAGGGAATATAACTACAGCTATAACATGTACGGGAAACCTAGAGAACGGACACATTGTGAATACGAAACGTTTCTAAAACTCAACGAATAGTCCCTCTCATGGTGCTCCTGTTTGACTTTCCATCTGCTTTACTATCAACCTCCCAACTTGGAGAAACATCCCCTTTAACCTCCTGGTTCGCACAGGTTGCCAATTTGGAAGAGGATGAAAGGGAAGAAGGAGAACCAATGAGAGAGTAGCTGTTAGGCATTTGGACGGGCACATATCACTCTAATTTCCCGGCCGGAAGAAGAATTAACCAAAGTCTCAGCCACCCACCAGGAACCAGTATAGGTCCTGAACCAAAATTTTGGACTTGCGGTCAGCTCACACAAAACGAGTTGAAAAATGGAGCTCTGGGGCACAGCAATTCACAAACAGGCAGAATAATAAAGGACAACTATCGTCCAAAAATCTGTTGAGGGAAGGCAACAAGGCGGACTTGAAAGTGAGGGAGAATAGCAGGAAACTGATTTCAAGAGGTACGTTGGAATCGCCTTTAAAGCACAGGAAGAGGGGCACAACTTCGACAATGATGCACTTGGCCAAAAAGGGTGTATGCGTTTTCACCTGAATATATTAAGGAGAAAACGCACACGCCCTATTTGGCCAAGCAAGGAAGCGGGCAATGCAAATCTGCACTACAAAGAAGTATCACTTCCCACCGGTCAAAAGGGACATGCACAAAATGTGTAAAAACCAGAAAGGCAAGACAGGCCCTGGAGAACAGGGAGCCTTTTTATGCTGAGGGGTGGGATGTAAATTGCCAACTGCCTCTCTGGAGGAGTACATTGTGTTCCCTAGAACAAGTAAACAACAGAGCTACAGAGCCAAGGGCACTTCCAGTCTAGGGAATATACTTTTGGAAAACTGAAAATCAACAAGACAGTGCCACCCCAAAATTTAGGGCTGCACTGCTTCAAGAACCTCATCTTGAGTACACCTTAAATATCCCAGGAAATATAAAAATGGTTCAAAAAATTGTGGTACTTCCGTATGATGGAATACCCCTCACCATGCAATCAATGGCATAATACCAGTAGCAGCAAAATGAGTGGATTGAGGTATGATGCTTCTAAGTGAAATAAGTCACACAGAAAAAGAAACTTATCATAAGATATCACTTATGAAGATCCTGTAAACATTGCTACACTTGAACTCAGTTAGGAAAGAGAACAGTGTCTCACATTTAGAAAACACTCTTATGCCTGCTTAAGGGGAAGGAGAGGTGGGGTGATGCATAAAACCAGAGTTTGATATAAGCACAGGTACCGTTCCAAAAACCAACTATGGAATAGACAAGACCTACACCTTCCTCAGTGAAAGGGACTTGAGGCATCTGTGAGTAACCGTGAGCTGAGCCCCAGGCCAGCTGCTGCTGAACTTTTCCCACCCTTCCCAGGTAAAACACCTGAATATGTACAAGGGCTTGAAAGCCTAGAGGAAGGGCCGTGGAGCCACACCAGCGACAGCACGCAGGCCAACTTGGTGCCTGCAGGCCAGCCAGGATGGTCCTGGCCCTGCGCGCTCTTCTGGAAGCTTTCCAAAGCCCTGCCTGAGATACCCCTCCTGTCCCGGCCCCCACTGCTTTTTTCCTTCCTCACCACTGTCCGGAGAGAAATTCCAGCGGAAGGTATTGGTGACATATGCTCTTCTTTACAGGTGGAAGCCTGGCAACTCCTGCAGAAAGTCCAGCAGAGACCCACTCACACCGGGCCACCCACAAAGCCGTGGCCCCTCACTCCCTCCCACCAGCACAGCCCCGAGACTGCTGACGGGGCAGAGAATATGGAGTCAGGCACAGCTTCAGGGGCTATTGCTGCCTAAAGTGCTGTTTATATTGACCTCAACCCAGGCACACCTGGGGAGGGCCGGCCGGCAGGGTCAGGCTACCCAGGTCAGCTAATCCTCAGCCCTCAGGGAATCACATTGTTGAAAATGGACCTCGCTAAGGCACAATAGAAGCCAAGGAATAAAAGGACACAATGCCATTTGCAGCACCGTAGGTGTGTCTAGAGGTAATCACGTGACTTGTAGTAAGCCAGAAAGTGAAAGACACATATCATATCATATCTCTTATAGGTGTGACCGAAAAATGGATACCAGGGCAGATATTTCCACGGAGAAGGGCAATCACAGATTCATTCAACAAACTTATGGTTCACCAATGGAAAGGTGTGAGGATTGGTTTCATTATGATATTGGGGTTAACAGTCATATACAAACACAGGTGACATATATAATCACCAAAGACCTACAGAATACCAAGAGAAGACTACTCAACATTCTGTCATAAGGTACATGGGAAAAGGATCCCAGGAAGAACTGACATATGTATATGTGTAAAAGAACCACATCTTCCACACCTACAACAAGCCAAACATTGTAATCAAATTTGCTGTAATAAAAAATAAAAAATTAAATTAAAAACACGAACAAGAAGTAGTGAGACAAACTTGAGGGGCTTTCTCCTGGCACATTCCATTCTAAATTCCAATCTAGAACATGACTTCCATTGAGGCTCTGTTGTCCCAGTAACCAGATTTGGTAAGGGAGAACTGCTGCCACCTTGTGGCCGTTTCACACAACAGCAGCTTTAATCCCAGCGCTAATGGTCAGTTGGTATTCAAAATCCTTGCAGGCCTGTAAATGACGCCTGCCCTGAAAACAAATCCTGGGTTCATATATCGACCAAAAAATTAAAGGACGTCCATATTTCAAAACGACAGTTTCAAAAGGCATATTTTACACACATTAGTGTTTTGCTTCTTTTTCTTTCTTTCTTTTTTTGTTAAAAAAACGGGAATGGCAAAAAGCATCCCTCAGAATGGGCGAAAATATTTGCAAATGAATCAATGGACAAAGGTTTAATCTCCAATATATACAAAGAGCTCATGCAGCTTAATATTAAAAAAACAAACAACCCAATACGAAAATGGGCAGAAGATCTTAAGAGACGTTACTTCAAAGAAGACACAGAGACGGCCAAGACGCACCTGAAAAGCTGCTCAACATCACTAATTATTAGAGAAATGCAAATCAAAACTACAATGAGGTATCACCTCACGCCTGTTAGAATCAGCATCATCAGAAAATCTACAAACAACGAATTCTGGGGAGGGTGTGGACAAAAGTATCCCTCTTCCACTAGTGGTGGAAATGTAAATTGATACAGTCACAATGGAGAACAGTATGGAGTTTCCTTAAAAAACCTAGAAATAGAATTAACATATGATCCAACAATCCCACTTCTGGGCATATACCCAGAGAAAACCATAAATCAAAAAGGCACATTCACCACAATGCTCATTTCAGCACTATTTACAATAGCCAGGCAATGGAAGCAACCTAAATACCCACAGACAGACGAATGGATAAAGATGTGGTACATATATAAAATGGAATATTACTCAGCCATAAGAAGGAATGAAACTGGTTCATTTGTAGAGACGTCGATGGATCTAGAGATTGTCATACAGAATAAAGTAAGTCAGAAAGAGACAAACAAATATTGTATATTAATGCATATATGTGGAACCTAGAAAAATGGTACAGATGAACTGGTTTGCAGGGAAGAAATAGAGACACAGAGTTAGAGAACACAGGTATGGACACCAAGTGTGGGAAGCCATGGTGAGGTCGTGTTGGGATGAGTTGGGAGATTGGGATTGACCTGTATACATGTATATGCATAAAATACATAACTAATAATAACCTGCTGTATAAAAAAATAAATAAAATTAAATTTCAAAATTTTAAAAAATAAAACTTAAAAATAAAACAGAAAAAAAGTTCTTCCCTTCACACAGATGTATTTATATGAATGAATTATTTCCATGCTTATATCTATAAATACATAAAAGAGGAATAAAATCTAACTTGAACCAAAAAAGAAAAAAAAAAACCTGAACCCACGAGTTAGACAGAGGAAAACCCTATCAGGGTACTTGCTCCAGCGGTAAACAATTTTGAAATTGGTCAGAGGTGGGTAATCATCTCCCATAGAGCCAGCAGCCCACTCCTACGCAAGGAGCGTCCTCATTGCAAAGCAGGGGGCCATGCCGAGGCATCTGTGAGTAACTGTGCGCTGAGCCCCAGGCCAGCTGCTGTTGAACTTTTCCCACCCTTCCCAGGTAAAACACCTGAATATGTACAAGGGCTTGAAAGCCTAGAGGAAGTGCCGTGGAGCCACACCAGCGACAGCACGCAGGCCAACTTGGTGCCTGCAGGCCAGCCAGGATGGTCCTGGCCCTGGGCACTCTTCTGGAAGCTGTCCATTGCCCTGCCTGAGATACCCCTCCTGTCCCGGCCCCCACTGCTTTTTTCCTTCCTCACCTCTGTCCGGAGAGAAATTCCAGCGGAAGGTATGGGTGACACATCCTCTTCTTTACAAGTGGAAGCCTGGCAACTCCTGCAGAAAGTCCAGCAGAGACCCACTCACACCGGGAAACCCACAAAGCCGTGACCCCTCACTCCCTCCCACCAGCACAGCCCCGAGACTGCTGACTGGGCAGAGAATATGGAGTCAGGCACAGCTTCAGGGGCTATTGCTGCCTGCAGCGCTGTTTATATTGACCTCAACCCAGGCACACAAGGGGAGGGCCAGCCGGCAGTGTCAGGCTACCCAGGTCAGCTAATCCTCAGCCCTCAGGGAATCACATTGTTGAAAATGGACCTCGCTAAGGCAGAATAGAAGCCAAGGAATAAAAGGACACAATGCCATTTGCAGCACCGTAGGTGTGTCTAGAGGTAATCACGTGACTTGTAGTAAGTCAGAAAGTGAAAAACACATATCATATCATATCTCTTTTGGTGTGACCGAAAAATGGATACCAGGGCAGATATTTCCATGGAGAAGGGCAATCACAGATTCATTCAACAAACTTTTGGTTCACCAATGGAAAGGTGTGAGGATTGGTTTCATTATGATATTGGGGTTAACAGACATATACAAACACAGGTGACATATATAATCACCAAAGACCTACAGAATACCAAGAGAAGACCACTCAACATTCTTTCATAAGGTACATTGGAAAAGGATCCCAGGAAGATCAGACATATGTATATGTGTAAAAGAACCACATCTTCCACACCTACAACAAGCCAAACATTGTAATCAAATTTGTTGTAATAAAAAATAAAAAATTAAATTAAAAACACGAACAAGAAGTAGTGAGACAAACTTGAGGGGCTTTCTCCTGGCACATTCCATTCTAAATTCCAATCTAGAACACAACTTCCATTGAGGCTCTGTTGCCCTAGTAACCAGACTTGGTAAGGGAGAACTGCTGCCACCTTGTGGCCGTTTCACAAAACAGCAGCTTTAATCCCAGCGCTAATGGTCAGTTGATATTCAAAATCATTGCAGGCCTGTAAATGACACCTGCCCTGAAAACAAATCCTGGATTCATATATCGACCAAAAATTTCAAAGGACGTCCATATTTCAAAACGACAGTTTCAAAAGGCATATTTTACACACATTAGGGTTCTACTTCTTTTTCTTTCTTTCTTTTTTTGTTAAATAAACGGGAATGGCAAAAAGCATCCCTCAGAATGGGCGAAAATATTTGCAAACGAATCAATGGACAAAGGTTTAATCTCCAATATATACAAAGAGCTCATGCAGCTTAATATTAAAAAAACAAACAACCCAATACAAAAATGGGCAGAAGATCTAAAGAGACGTTTCTTCAAAGAAGACACAGACATGGCCAAGACGCACATGAAAAGCTGCTCAACATCACTAATTATTAGAGAAATGCAAATGAAAACTACAATGAGGTATCACCTCACGCCTGTTAGAATCGGCATCATCAGAAAATCTACAAACAACGAATTCTGGGGAGGGTGTGGACAAAAGGATCCCTCTTCCATTAGTGGTGGAAATGTAAATTGATACAGTCACAATGGAGAACAGTATGGAGTTTCCTTAAAAAAACTAGAAATAGAATTAACATATGATCCAGCAATCCCACTTCTGGGCATATACCCAGAGAAAACCATAAATCAAAAAGGCACATTCACCACAATGCTCATTTCAGAACTATTTACAATAGCCAGGTAATGGAAGCAACTTAAATACCCACAGACAGACGAATGGATAAAGATGTGGTACATATATAAAATGGAATATTACTCAGCCATAAGAAGGAATGAAACTGGGTCATTTGTAGAGACGTCGATGGATCTAGAGACTGTCATACAAAATGAAGTAACTCAGAAAGAGAAAAACAAATATTGTATATTAATGCATATATGTGGAACCTAGAATAATGGTACAGATGAACTGGTTTGCAGGGAAGAAATAGAGACACAGAGGTAGCGAACACACGTATGGACACCAAGTGTGGGAAGCCATGTGTTGGTGGTGGTGGGATGAGTTGGGAGATTGGGATTGACCTGTATACATGTATATGCATAAAATACATAACTAATAATAACCTGCTGTATAAAAAAATAAATAAAATTAAATTTCAAAATTTAAAAAAATAAAACTTAAAAATAAAACAGAAAAAAGTTCTTCCCTTCACACAGATGTATTTATATGAATGAATTATTTCCATGCTTATATCTATAAATACATAAAAGAGGAATATAATCTAACTTGAACCAAAAAAGAAAAAAAAAAAACCTGAACCCCCGAGTTAGACAGAGAAAAACCCTATCAGTGCACTTGCTCCAGCGGTAAACAATTCTGAAATTGGTCAGAGGTGGGGAGTCATCTCCCATACAGCCAGCAGCCCACTCCTATGCAAAGAGTGTCCTCATTGCAAAGCTGGGGGCCATGCCGAGGCATCTGTGAGTAACCGTGAGCTGAGACACAAGCCAAATGCCTTTGAACTTTTCCCACCATTCCCAGGTAAAACACCTGAATATGTACAAGGGCTTGAAAGCCTAGAGGAAGGGCCGTGGAGCCACACCAGCGACAGCACGCAGGCCAACTTGGTGCCTGCAGGCCAGCCAGGATGGTCCTGGCTCTGGGCGCTCTTCTGGAAGCTTTCCATTGCCCTGCCTGAGATAGCCCTCCTGTCCCGGCCCCCACTGCTTTTTTCCTTTCACCTCTGTCCGGAGAGAAATTCCAGCGGAAGGTATGGGTGACACATCCTCTTCTTTACAGGTGGCAGCCTGGCAACTCCTGCAGAAAGTCCAGCAGAGACCCACTCACACAGGGCCACCCACAAAGCCGTGGCCCCTCACTCCCTCCCACCAGCACAGCCCCGAGCCTGCTGACGGGGCAGAGAATATGGAGTCAGGCACAGCTTCATGGGCTATTGCTGCCTGCAGCGCTGTTTATATTGATCTCAACCCAGGCACACCTGGGGAGGGCCGGCCGGCAGGGTCAGGCTACCCAGGTCAGCTAATCCTCAGCCCTCAGGGAATCACATTGTTGAAAATGGACCTCGCTAAGGCAGAATAGAAGCCAAGGAATAAAAGGACACAATGCCATTTGCAGCACCGTAGGTGTGTCTAGAGGTAATCACGTGACTTGTAGTAAGTCAGAAAGTGAAAGACACATATCATATCATATCTCTTATAGGTGTGACCGAAAAATGGATACCAGGGCAGATATTTCCACGGAGAAGGGCAATCACAGATTCATTCAACAAACTTATGGTTCACCAATGGAAAGGTGTGAGGATTGGTTTCATTATGATATTGGGGTTAACAGACATATACAAACACAGGTGACATATATAATCACCGAAGACCTACAGAATACCAAGAGAAGACTACTCAACATTCTGTCATAAGGTACATGGGAAAATGATCCCAGGAAGAATTGACATATGTATATGTGTAAAAGAACCACATCTTCCACACCTACAACAAGCCAAACATTGTAATCAAATTTGCTGTAATAAAAAATAAAAAAAATTAAATTAAAAACACGAACAAGAAATAGTGAGACAAACTTGAGGGGCTTTCTCCTGGCACATTCCATTCTAAATTCCAATCTAGAATACGACTTGCATTGAGGCTCTGTTGCACCAGTAACCAGATTTGGTAAGGGAGAACTGCTGCCACCTTGTGGCCGTTTCACACAACAGCAGCTTTAATCCAAGCGCTAATGGTCAGTTGATATTCAAAATCATTGCAGGCCTGTAAATGACACCTGCCCTGAAAACAAATCCTGGGTTCAAATATCGACCAAAAAATTCAAAGGACGTCCATATTTCAAAATGACAGTTTCAAAAGGCATATTTTACACACATTAGTGTTCTGCTTCTTTTTCTTTCTTTCTGTTTTTGTTAAAAAAACGGGAATGGCAAAAAGCATCCCTCAGAATGGGCGAAAATATTTGCAAAAGAATCAATGGACAAAGGTTTAATCTCCAATATATATAAAGAGCTCATGCAGCTTAATATTAAAACAACAAACAACCCAATACAAAAATGGGCAGAAGATCTAAAGAGACGTTTCTTCAAAGAAGACACAGCGATGGCCAAGACGCACATGAAAAGCTGCTCAACATCACTAATTATTAGAGAAATGCAAATCAAAACTACAATGAGGTATCACCTCACACCTGTTACAATTGGCATCATCAGAAAATCTACAAACAACGAATTCTGGGGAGGGTGTGGACCAAAGGATCCCTCTTCCACTAGTGGTGGAAATGTAAATTGATACATACACGATGGATAACTGTATGGAGTTTCCTTAAAAAAACTAGAAATAGAATTACCATATGATCCAGCAATCCCACTTCTGGGCATATACCCAGAGAAAACCATAAATCAAAAAGGCACATTCACCACAATGCTCATTTCAGCACTATTTACGATAGCCAGGTAATAGAAACAACCTAAATACCCACAGACAGACGAATGGATAACGATGTGGTACATATATAAAATGGAATATTACTCAGCCATAAGAAGGAATGAAACTGGGTCATTTGTAGAGACGTCGATGGATCTAGAGACTGTCATACAGAATGAAGTAAGTCAGAAAGAGAAAAACAGATATTGTATATTAATAAATATATGTGGAACCTAGAAAAATGGTACAGATGAACTGCTTTGCAGGGAAGAAATAGAGACACAGAGGGAGAGAACACACGTATGGACACCTAGTGTGGGAAGCCATGGGGAGGTGGTGTTGGGAAGAGTTGGGAGACTGGGATTGACCTGTATACATGTATATGCATAAAATACATAACTAATAATAACCTGCTGTATAAAAAATAAATAAAATAAAATTTCAAAATTTTTAAAAATAAAATTTAAAATTAAAACAGAAAAAAGTTCTTCCCTTCACACAGATGTATTTATATGAATGAATTATTTCCATGCTTATATCTATAAATACATAAAAGAGGAATAAAATCTAACTTGAACCAAAAAAGAAAAAAAAAAAACCTGAACCCACGAGTTAGACAGAGGAAAACCCTATTAGGGCACTTGCTCCAGCAGTAAACAATTCTGAAATTGGTCAGAGGTGGGGAATCATCACCGACAGAGCCAGCAGTCCACTCCTATGCAAGGAGCATCCTCATTGCAAAGCGGGGGGCCTTGCCGAGGCATCTGTGAGTAACCGTGAGCTGAGCCCCAGGCCAGCTGCCGTTGAACTTTTCCCACCCTTCCCAGGTAAAACACCTGAATATGTACAAGGGCTTGAAAGCCTAGAGGAAGGGGCGTGGAGCCACACCAGGGACAGCACGCAGGCCAACTTGGTGCCTGCAGGCCAGCCAGGATGGTCCTGGCCCTGGGTGCTCTTCTGGAAGCTTTCCATTGCCCTTCCTGTGATACCCCTCCTGTCCCGGCACCCACTTCTTTTTTCCTTCCTCACCTCTGTCCGGAGAGAAATTCCAGCGGAAGGTATGGGTGCCACATCCTCTTCTTTACAGGTGGAAGCCTGGCAACTCCTGCAGAAAGTCCAGCGGAGACCCACTCACACCGGGCCACCCACAAAGCCATGGCCCGTCACTCCCACCCACCAGCACAGCCCCGAGACTGCTGACGGGGCAGAGAATATGGAGTCAGGCACAGCTTCAGGGGCTATTGCTGCCTGCAGCGCTGTTTATATTGACCTCAACCCAGGCACACCTGGGGAGGGCCGGCCAGCAGGGTCAGGCTACCCAGGTCAGCTAATCTTCAGCCCTCAGGGAATCACATTGTTGAAAACGGACCTCGCTAACGCAGAATAGAAGCCAAGGAATAAAAGGACACAATGCCATTTGCAGCACCGTAGGTGTGTCTAGAGGTAATCACTTGACTTGTAGTAAGTCAGAAAGTGAAAGACACATATCATATCATATCTCTTATAGGTGTGACCGAAAAATGGATACCAGGGCAGATATTTCCACGGAGAAGGGCAATCACAGATTCATTCAACAAACTTATGGTTCACCAATGGAAAGGTGTGAGGATTGGTTTCATTATGATATTGGGGTTAACAGACATATACAAACACAGGTGACATATATAATCACCAAAGACCTACAGAATACCAAGAGAAGACTACTCAACATTCTGTCATAAGGTACATGGGAAAAGGATCCCAGGAAGAATTGACATATGTATTTGTGTAAAAGAACCACATCTTCCACACCTACAACAAGCCAAACATTGTAATCAAATTTGCTGTAATAAAAAATAAAAAATTAAATTAAAAACACGAACAAGAAGTAGTGAGACAAACTTGAGGGGCTTTCTCCTGGCACATTCCATTCTAAATTCCAATCTAGAACACGACTTCCATTGAGGCTCTGTTGCCCCAGTAACCAGATTTGGTAAGGGAGAACTGCTGCCACCTTGTGGCCGTTTCACACAACAGCAGCTTTAATCCCAGCGCTAATGGTCAGTTGATATTCAAAACCATTGCAGGTCTGTAAATGACACCTGCCCTGAAAACAAATCCTGGGTTCATATAGCGACCAAAAAATTCAAAGGACGTCCATATTTCAAAACGACAGTTTCAAAAGGCATATTTTACACACATTAGTGTTCTGCTTCTTTTTCTTTCTTTCTTTTTTTGTTAAAAAAACGGGAATTGCAAAAAGCATCCCTCAGAATGGGCGAAAATATTTGCAAACGAATCAATGGACAAAGGTTTAATCTCCAATATATATAAAGAGCTCTTGCAGCTTAATATTAAAACAACAAACAACCAAATACAAAAATGGGCAGAAGATCTAAAGAGACGCTTCTTCAAAGAAGACACAGAGATGGCCAAGAGACACATGAAAAGCTGCTCAACATCACTAATTATTAGAGAAATGCAAATCAAAACTATAATGAGGTATCACCTCACACCTGTTAGAATCGGCATCATCAGAAAATCTACAAACAACGAATTCTTGGGAGGGTGTGGACAAAAGGATCCCTCTTCCACTAGTGGTGGAAATTTAAATTGATACAGTCACGATGGAGAACAGTATGGAGTTTCCTTAAAAAAACTAGAAATAGAATTACCATATGATCCAGCAATCCCACTTCTGGGCATATACCCAGAGAAAACCATAAATCAAAAAGGCACATTCACCACAATGCTCATTTCAGCACTATTTACGATAGCCAGGTAATGGAAGCAACCTAAATACCCACATACAGAAGAATGGATAAAGATGTGGTACATATATAAAATAGAATATTACTCAGCCATAAGAAGGAATGAAACTGGGTCATTTGTAGAGACGTCGATGGATCTAGAGACTGTCATACAGAATGAAGTAAGTCAGAAAGAGAAAAACAAATATTGTATATTAATGCATATATGTGGAACCTAGAAAAATGGTACAGATGAACTGGTTTGCAGGGAAGAAATAGAGACACAGAGTTAGAGAACACAGGTATGGACACCAAGTGTGGGAAGCCATGGGGAGGTGGTGTTGGGATGAGTTGGGAGACTGGGATTGACCTGTATACATGTATATGCATAAAATCCATAACTAATAATAACCTGCTGTATAAAAAAATAAATAAAATTAAATTTCAAAATTTTAAAAAATAAAATTTAAAAATAAAACAGAAAAAAGTTCTTCCCTTCACACAGATGTATTTATATGAATGAATTATTTTCATGCTTATATCTATAAATACATAAAAGAGGAATAAAATCTAACTTGAACCAAAAAAAAAAAAAAAACCTGAACCCACGAGTTAGACAGAGGAAAACACTATCAGGGCACTTGCTCCAGCGGTAAACAATTCTGAAATAGGTCAGAGGTGGGGAATCATCTCCCATAGAGCCAGCAGCCCACTCCTACGCAAGGAGCGTCCTCATTGCAAAGCTGGGGGCCATGCAGAGGCATCTGTGAGTAACGGTGAGCTGAGCCCCAGGCCAGCTGCTGTTGAACTTTTCCCATCCTTCCCAGGTAAAACCCCTGAATATATACAAGGGCTTGAAAGCCTAGAGGAAGTGCCATGGAGCTACACCAGCGACAGCACGCAGGCCAACTTGGTGCCTGCAGGCCAGCCAGGATGGTCCTGGCCCTGGGCGCTCTTCTGGAAGCTTTCCATTGCCCTGCCTGAGATACCCCTCCTGTCCCGGCCCCCACTGCTTTTTCCCTTCCTCACCTATGTCCGGAGAGAAATTCCAGCGGAAGGTATGGGTGACACATCCTCTTCTTTACAGGTGGCAGCCTGGCAACTCCTGCAGAAAGTCCAGCAGAGACCCACTCACACCGGGCCACCCACAAAGCCGTGGCCCCTCATTCCCCCCCACCAGCACAGCCCCGAGACTGCTGACGGGGCAGAGAATATGGAGTCAGGCACAGCTTCAGGGGCTATTGCTGCCTGCAGCGCTGTTTATATTGACCTCAACCCAGGCACACCTGGGGAGGGCCGGCCGGCAGGGTCAGGCTACCCAGGTCAGCTAATCCTCAGCCCTCAGGGAATCACATTGTTGAAAATGGACCTCGCTAAGGCAGAATAGAAGCCAAGGAATAAAAGGACACAATGCCATTTGCAGCACCGTAGGTGTGTCTAGAGGTAATCATGTGACTTGTAGTAAGTCCGAAAGTGAAAGACACATATGATATCATATCTCTTATAGGTGTGACCGAAAAATGGATACCAGGGCAGATATTTCCACGGAGAAGGGCAATCACAGATTCATTAAACAAACTAATGGTTCACCAATGGAAAGGAGTGAGGATTGGTTTCATTATGATATTGGGGTTAACTGACATATACAAACACAGGTGACATATATAATCACCAAAGACCTACAGAATACCAAGAGAAGAATACTCAACATTCTTTCATAAGGTACATGGGAAAAGGATCCCAGGAAGAATGACATCTGTATATGTGTAAAAGAACCACATCTTCCACACCTACAACAAGCCAAACATTGTAATCAAATTTGCTGTAATAAAAAATAAAAAATTAAACTAAAAACACGAACAAGAAGTAGTGAGACAAACTTGAGGGGCTTTCTCCTGGTACATTCCATTCTAAATTCCAATCTAGAACACGACTTCCACTGAGGCTCTGTTGCCCCAGTAACCAGATTTGGTAAGGGAGAACTGCTGCCACATTGTGGCCGTTTCACAAAACAGCAGCTTTAATCCCAGCCCTAATGGTCAGTTGATATTCAAAATCATTGCAGGCCTGTAAATGACACCTGCCCTGAAAACAAATCCTGGTGTCATATATCGACCAAAAAATTCAAAGGACGTCCATATTTCAAAACGACAGTTTCAAAAGGCATATTTTACACACATTAGTGTTCTGCTTCTTTTTCTTTCTTTCTTTTTTTGTTAAATAAACGGGAATGGCAAAAAGCATCCCTCAGAATGGGCGAAAATATTTGCAAACGAATCAATGGACAAAGGTTTAATCTCCAATATATATAAAGAGCTCATGCAGCTTAATATTAAAAAAAACAAACAACCCAATACAAAAATGGGCAGAAGATCTAATGAGACGTTTCTTCAAAGAAGACACAGAGATGGCCAAGACCAACATGAAAAGCTGCTCAACATCACTAATTATTAGAGAAATGCAAATCAAAACTACAATGAGGTATCACCTCACACCTGTTAGAATCGGCATCATCAGAAAATCTACAAACAACAAATACTGGGGAGGGTGTGGACAAAAGGATCCCTCTTCCACTAGTGCTGGAAATGTAAATTGATACAGTCACAATGGAGAACAGTATGGAGTTTCCTTAAAAAAACTAGAAATAGAATTACCATATGATCCAGCAATCCCACTTCTGGGCATATACCCAGAGAAAACCATAAATCAAAAAGGCACATTCACCACAATGCTCATTTCAGCACTATTTACAATAGCCAGGTAATGGAAGCAACCTAAATACCCACAGACAGACGAATGGATAAAGATGTGGTACATATATAAAATGGAATATTACTCAGCCATAAGAAGGAATGAAACTGGGTCATTTGTAGAGACGTCGATGGATCTAAAGACTGTCATACAGAATGAAGTAAGTCAGAAAGAGAAAAACAAATATTGTATATTAATGCATATATGTGGAACCTAGAAAAATGGTATAGATGAACTGGTTTGCAGGGAAGAAATAGAGACACAGAGGTAGAGAACACACGTATGGACACCAAGTGTGGGAATCCATGGGGTGGTGGTGGTGGCATATGTTGGGAGATTGGGATTGACCTGTATACATGTATATGCATAAAATACATAACTAATAATACCCTGCTGTATAAAAATATATATAAAATTAAATTTTAAAATTTTAAAAAATAAAATTTAAAAATAAAACAGAAAAAAGTTCTTCCCTTCACACAGATGTATTTATATGAATGAATTATTTCCATGCTTATATCAATAAATACATAAAAGAGGAATAAAATCTAACTTGAACCAAAAAAGGAAAAGAAACCTGAACCCACCAGTTATACAGAGGAAAACCTCTCAGGACACTTGCTCCAGCCGTAAACAATTCTGAAATTGGTCAGAGGTGGGGAATCATCTCCCATACAGCCAGCAGCCCACCCCCCAAGCAAGGAGGGTCCTCATTGCAAAGCTGGGGGACCGTGCCAAGGCATCTGTGAGTAACCGTGAGCAGAGCCCCAGTCCTGCTGCAGCTGAACTCTTCCCACCCTTTCCAGTTAAAACACCTGAATATGTACAAGAACTTGCAAGCCTAGAGGAAGGGCTGTGGAGCCACAACAGCGACAGCACACAGGCCGACTTGGTGCCTGCAGGCCAGTCATGATGGTCTTGGCCCCAGATGCTCTTCTGGAAGCTTTCCATTTCCCTGCCTGAGATACCCCTCCTGCCACGGCCCACACTGCTTTTTCCCTTCCTCACCTATGTCCGGAGAGAAATTCCAGCAGCAGGTATCGGTGACACATCCTCTTCTTTAGCAGGTGGCAGCCTGGCAACTCCTGCAGAAAGTCCAGCAGAGCCCCACTCACACTGGGCCACCCTCAAAGCCACGGCCCCTCACTCCCTCCCACCAGCACAACCTCGGCACTGCCTACGGGGCAGAGAATATGGCGTCAGTCACAGCTACAAGGGCTGTCGCTCACTGGAGAGCTGTTTATATTGCCCTCAACCCAGGCACACCTGTGGAGGGCTGGCAGGCAGTTTCAGGCTGCCAAAATCAGCCAATCCTCACCCCTCAGGGGCTCACAGTTGCAGAAAATGAAACTTGCTAAACGGGCCAGGCCCTAGGAACAGGTGTGGGCTCTTGAGAGTCAGGATAGACAAGGGGCTGCAGCTGCGGCTTGTTTTCTTATCATTTTATCTGGTCCATGAGTGGCAAACAACTTCAAGAAGACCCTATCCTAATGAGAGGAACCCAGGAGTCAGGGAGAGGAGTGATGGTGGGTGGAGACAGAGGCCTGGTGCCCTGGCTGCAGTGGAAGTGTCTGGAAGACCAGGCAGAAAGAGCCTGCAGAGAGTGATAGCCATGGTCACAGACCTGTCAGAGCTGCTGTTTGTTAGTTCAAGTCCTGCTCTGAGGTGTTCTGTGTCAGCTGTGAGTGACAGGTGAGCTGGGGGTTCTCTGCAAGGTGGGCTATGTGCACAGTTCCTGTGTGTCCAGCCCTGCTGTGGTACCTGCCCAGGGGAGCTCCGTATCCTGGGAAGGGCCTGAGTAGGAGAGTCCCATGGGCTGCTGGGTAGCTGCAGAGGTGAGCTCCATACCCTGGGAGGAACTTGACCACGAGAGCCCCGTGGGCTGTGGGGTAGGGGTGCAGCCCAGGTGAGCTCCATATCCTGGGATTGGCCTGACCACGAGAGCCCCATGGGCTGCTGGAGACCTGGTAAAGGATATCAGGACAGTCAGTGAAGCCACCGAGGATATACATCCAGTAGCTCCTATTTCCTACTCCCTGCTGGTCATTCTACCTTCCACCAGGCCATGGCATTCTGTATTAGACTTCAATGATGCCTTCTTCTGTATTCCATTCATCTCAGATTCACAAGAATTTTTGGCTTGTGAGTGGCAGGACACAACATGCAACAAAAGCAATAATGCTGGGCCGTCCTGCCCCAATGGTTCAAAAATCCCCACACCATCATTGGGGAAATGTCCTCTAAAGACCTAAAAGTTCAACCTCTGTAAAAGGGAACCCTCCTTCAATATGCAGATGACATTCTGATCGCCAGGCCTACTAAAGACGCCTCTGAACTACCTAGCCAAGAAAGGATAGAAGGTGTCCAAGAAAAACACTCAAATATCCCAGGCTAAGGTGACATGCCTGGGCTTCATTCTCACAGATATTCGGAGAAACGCATCCCAGGATAGGGAAGAAGCCATTTGCAGCCTTACCTCTTCTAAAACTAGAAGACAGCTTAGAGGTTCCTGGGGAGGCCAAGGTTTTCTGCATCTGGATCCCTAACTACAGTGTAATAGCTGGGCCTCTACATGAAACACTGACACGAAAAGATGATGATCCTTTTGAATAGAATCCAGAAGCAGCCTTTCAAGAATGGAAAGAGCAGTCAATACAGACCCTTGCCCAGGAACTCCCTAATTTAGCTAAACCCTTTGACCTTTACATACCCGGTCAAAGGTTAATCGCCCTTGGAGCCTTAGTCCAAAAACTGGGACCACTTGAAATGGAGCAACACAAGAATGCCCTTCAGGTATGATAAGCTATGGTCACCAAGGGCTTTGCCCACCGACTCATCAGGCCAGGATACTGGGGTATCTAAAAAGCTGGAAATCAGCAGCCCGCAAGGCCAGTTCCCTCCTAAGGGAAAAGGACCCCACGTGGTGATCCTAACCACCCATCATGCCCTGAAGTTGCAGGGGTCGCTCTGTGGACACACTGACCTCGATTGAGGAGGCCCTCCTACTCCAACCTCCAGAGAGATAAACGGGGGCAACGGGCCCCCAAGATGACTCGTGTGACCATCACTTGACCTGGAGTTTCTCTCAGAAAACGACAAGACTGTGCCCCGAAAGAGCAGACTACTGCTTGCAGGACTTACTGCACCCAGAGGGGAGCTAATAAGCTTGGCGGGGGGAACGTATATCACGCTTTCACCATAGAAAACCCTACAGACACCGCGGTGATGGTGGCCAATATGACCGGCTGGACTGCTGGCTACTTCTAAAGGCCGTTGACTCAGTGGACGTCATGGTCCTGGATCACCACTGACCCTGGACTGTCTGGGAGTTGTGCGGGCAGGGCTCTGACACATGGTGCTGTTTGTACATTAATTCAGGGACCTAATTAAAGAAAGCACAGACTACTGGTCAGAGCATCTAGTCTGGCAAAAACTGCCAGCCTAAGGTCGCCGAACATATGTGGGGTGGGGTGAAACCTGCTACCGCAGCATCTCTGCGCCTCTCTTTCCTGGACCCTTAAAGGTCATTAGAATCTGTAACACTTCCAATGCTGGTGCTCAGGCGGACGAGAAGTGAGGCAGGAGGCCTTGGGACAATCAACCTCACCGGGAGGCTGGTGTGGAGACGTTTTGCCCCTCCCCCCATGTATCAGGGTTCCCACCACAGCATGAAGCAGTTACAAAAGAGGGGTCTGCACCCTCAACACCCCAAGAATAAGGAACGGAACAAAAAGCAGAGGAGGTGTTCGTCTCCGGCAACGTTCATTAAAAATTCCTGGGAGATAAAAAGAGAATCTGGGCAATAAAATAAAGTCTAACCTGTTTTTCCTTTGTGCTTTGTCTAATTTCACGTGCTCCTAGGGTTCCGCATGCAGAGGTCCCACACCCGGCACTTCAGACCCGATTTCCTAGTGCAGAATGGCTGGGTCGACACCTCAGCTAGCGGGGTCCCGTGCAGACTCCGCGGCATAGAGCCTGAGCTGCAGCCAACGCAGCCCTCGAGAGCTCCATCCCCTCCCTCCCACTGACGCTGCCGGGGACCCTACACAGCAGCCCAGCCCACAGCCCATGGGGGAGTGCACGCTCTCACCTCTCCATTCTGTTTTCAAAATAATGTTTCCTTTGCTTCTGAACCAAACTCAGTCTTGATCTGTTGGCTCCAATGACACTGGGCACGGGGACTCCTGTTGGGGTCCACTCTGGAGGATCAGTAACAGAAATTGAGAACATTGTAACTTCAATGAACAGATGTGTGAGCCAAACTGTAGTTAACATAGAGCAGTGTATAATGCTCGGGTAAAATAAGATGTTTCTAAGACTTACATTTGATATTTCCATCACTTTCCTATAAGCAAGTTCAGTGAAGACGTCTGTCTTATTTGTCAGGTCAACATTAGAGAAATGAAGTGATTTATTTCCATGGATGTACATCGAATACTCTTGGCTGAAGCTTCAATCTTGTTTTGAATGCTTTTCCATTGAAAATGATACCTCTCTTTCAGCTCCCCCATTTCTGAGAAGTATAAAATCTTATAATTTTTTATTACCAAAGGGGAAAGTTAGGAGAAGGGATAAATTAACAGTTTGGGATTAACACATACACACTGCTATGTATAAAATAGATCATCAACAAGGAACTACTGTATAGCACAGGGAACTACACTGAATATTTTGCAATAACCTATAAGGGGAAATAATCTGAAAAAGAATAGATATTTTTATTGACATCATCTATCAATGACAGATAAAATGTAACCTAAGCAAGGCTGATGGTGAGCGCTTCTGACCCTGAAGATTTCAGTCATCTAAAGTTTGGGCTCTGCCTATTTCCCAAGGCCCTTAAAGTACATACGTGTAGCCGTAGCTTAAAAATTCCCCAGTTTGGGGTTCGGGGAGGCACTGATTTGGAAAAATCCCTGGTGTTCTCCTTACATGCACGGGACCCTTCCTACAGCTAAAACATGCCTGTCACACCTAGAGGATGGTACACCGTTTGATTGGAAAGAGTTTGGAAAAGGCACCTCATCTCCTCATCGCCTGGTGCTCGGGTTCAACCCTCCAGCATCTTTCCTAACAATCTCCTCACTTGGGGATATCAGCACCGTCAACATCCTGTTGCACACAGTTTGGAATTTGTCCAGAGGATGAAGCGGAAGGATGAGAAAAATTTAGAGACAAGTCTTAGGTGTTCGGACAGGCACATGCCACTCTAATTTCCAATCCAGAAGACAAATTCATCAAAGGCTAGAATTGCCCACGGAAACAGAATAGGGCTAGAGGAAATCCCACTGTTTTGTGTCCAGTTTCCAAAAACACAAGTTGAAAAATGGAACTCAGGGGCACTAAAATTCATGAAACTGCAGAGTTGAAAATATCTATCGTCGAAAAATGTCTTGAGGTAAGTCACAGAAAAGGACTTGTAAGCAAGGGAGAGTGGCAGGAAACAGATTTGAAGAGGTACAAAGGACTCCCCATTAAAGCACAAGAAAAGGGGCTGAACATCGCCAATGATGCAGTTGGCCAAAAAGGTCATATGCATTTTTTCTGAATATATTCAAGTAAAGGCCATACACACTTTTTATCCAACCAAACAGGTGGGCACTGGAAATCAATATCACAAAATGTATCACTTCACATCAGTCAGAAGGGGCATCCACATAAAGTGTAAACACCAGAAATGCAGGACAGGGCGAGGAGAAAAGGGAGCCCTGTGAGGCTGATAGTGGAAATGCAATTTGCCAATGGCCACTCTGGAGAAGTGTATTGCGTTTGCTAAAACATCTAAAAAATGAGCTACAGAGCATAGGGCACTTGCCCTCATGGGCGTGTACCTTGGGAAAAACAAAAATCGACAGAAAACAGGCACCCGAATGTTTACCACCTCTCTGTTAAAAAGGGCCTCAACTTGGATATAACCTAAATGTCCCTGGAAGGATAAAATGGATAAAAGAGATGGGGTACTTATGTAGAGTGGAATATTACTCATCCAGAAATCAATGAAATAAGGCCAGTTATAACAACTCTGGAGGAGTTACATACGATCATTCTAAGTGACATATGTCAGAAAGAAAAAGACACATATCATAAGATGTCACTTAAAGGTGGAATCAAAAATGGCTACACATGAAATAAATTACAAAACAGAAACATAGTCAAATATGTAGAAAATAGACATAAGGCTGCTAAATGGGAAAGGTGGGGAATGGTGAGGTATTATCCAGGAGGTTGAAATTAGCAAAGATACCATTCCAAGTACCAAATTGAATAACTGACAAGGCCTACACGGTACCTCAAAGCACTGCACTCAGCCCACTCAAGTCACTGGAAAATAATACATATGACTGGTAAGCATCTGAAAAAGAAGTTATTGTTGTCTCACAGTACATGAATCAAGTGGATGTACAGCAGCAAAAAACAGAGCTTTGAAAATCAGCTGTAACCAATATAAAAATAAATTTAAAACTATTTATAAAAACAGTGAGACAGACAAAAATTCTTACAACTTTTGTTGAAGGGCTACGATGTAACATGGATTGAACACATGTAGACCCACAGCAGGATGATTATATAAGGCTGGAAGCTATTCACGCTAAGAGATGTTAGAGAGGCTGGGTGAGGAAATGCAGACCTTTTAAAGTAATACTGCCTGGTACCCATTCCATGGGTCCCAAATCTGCAGGTTCAAGGGAATCTTCTGACAGCGAAAACATGCCTGGGAAACCGAGATGAATGTACACCGTGTGCTCAGGAAAGGTGTCTAAAATGCACCTCATTTTTGATCTCCTGGTGCTGGGGTTCGCCATTCCAGCCACATTACTAACAATCTCCCCACTTGGAGAATCAGCACCTTTAACCTCCTGTTTCCCACAGTTTGCAATTTGTGCAGAGGATAAATGGGAAGAGGGGGAACCAATGAGAGATGAGCTGTAGGACTTTTGACAGGCACATGTCACTCTAATTTCCCAGTAGGAAGAAGAATTAACCAAAGGCTCAGCCTGCCTCCCCAGAACCAGAATAGGGCCAGAAGTAATCCAATGGTTTGGCGGCCAGCTCACAAAAAAAGCGAGTTGCAAAATGGAGCTCAGGAGCAGACAATTCAAAGACCTGCAAAGATATAAATGATAACCAACGACCAAAAATATATTCAGGTAAGGTAACGAAGAGGATCTGAATGAGAGGCAGAATTGCAGGAAACAGATTTCAAAAGGTAGATTGTACTCACATTTAAAGCATATGAAAAGCAGCAGAATTTCTAAAATGATGCGGTTGGGCAAAAGGGTGTATGCGTTTTTTTCGTGAATATCTTCAGGAAAAAAACACATGCAGAGTTTTTGTCCAACCAAGCAAGAGGGAAATGCAAATCCGCACAACAAAGAAGTCTCAATTTCCACTGCTCAGAAAGGCCATCCAAAAAATGTGCACAAACCAGAAATGCAGGAGAGGCCATGGAAAACAGGGAGCCTAGTCACGCTGATGGGTGGGGTATAAATATCCAAGAGCCACTCTGAAGAAGTGTATGCTGTTTTTAAAACATCTTAAATCCAAAGCCCCGGAGCAAGGGGATTTCAACTCATGGACATATAACTTGGGAAGACTAAATGTCAATAAGACACAGGCACCCCAAAGTTTAGGGCTGCTCTGCATACAAGAACCTCAACTTTGGTACACCGAAAATATCCCAGGAAAAAGAGAAATGCATAAAGAACTTGTGGTAATTTTGTACAACGGAATATCACTCAGACGTGAAATCAATGTATATAAGGCCAGTAGCAGCATAATGAGTGGATTTAGGTATGATGATTTTAAGGGAAATTAGTCACACAGAAAAAGAATCTTATCATAAGATATCACTTAGAGAGGGAATGTCAATATCACAACACATGAACTGAATTAGGAAAGAGAACAGAGTCTCACATTTAGCAAAAATCTCTTATGCCTGCTTCAGGGGAAAGGAGAGATGGGGTGATGCATAAAACCAGAGTTTGATATTAGCACAGGTACCATTCCATAAACCAAATACAGAATAGACAAGACCTACACCTTCCTCAGTGAACGGGACTCAACACCCCTATGCCCCACAGAGGAATATATCTGACTACTAAGAATCTTAAAACCTATGTATTGATATGTCTCCGTAAGGGAATCAATTGTGTCTAGACTGGCATAAACACGTCAGTGAAAATCAGCTCAACCCCATTATAAAAATGAATTTCAAAAAAAACCCAAAAAACAGCGAAATTCTTACACAATTCCTTCAGGGGTTCTCATGAAACCTGGAATGACCCTATCTGCAAAGACAGCTGGATGAGACATAAGGCTGGACACTTGGGACTGAGAGGACTGGTGAGATTGGGAGAGAAAATGCAGACCTTTTAAAGTAGTAATGCATGCCACCATTCCATGTGTCCCAAATCTCCAGGTAGAAGGGAATATCACTACAATTATAACATGTATGGGAAACCTAGAAAATGGACACCCTGTGATGGCGAAAGGTTTCTAAAACTCCTCTAATTTTTCCTCTCCTTGTGCTCCACTTTGGCATTCCAACTGCTTTACTATCAATCTCCCAACTTAGGAGAGTCAGCCCCTATAACCTCCTGGTTCGCACAGTTTGCTAATTGTGCAGAGGATGAAAGGGAAGAGGGAGAACCAATCAGAGAGTAGATGTAGGCATTTGGACGGGCACATGTCACTCTAATTTCCCGGCAGGAAGAAGAATTAACCAAAGCCTCAGCCACCCACAGGGAACCAATATAGCCACCCCTGGAACCAGTATAGGTCCTGAAGCAAAATTGTGGATTTGCGGCCAGCTCACAAAGATGGGATTTGAAAAATGGAGCTCAGGGGCACAGCAATTCACAAACCTGCAGACTTATAAAGGACTACTCTCTTCCAAAAATCTGTTGAGGGAAGGCAATGAAGCGGACTTGAAAATGAGGCAGAATTGCACAAAACATATTTCACGAGGTAAATTGGAATCACCTTTAAAGCACAGGAAAAGCATCCCAACTTGGACAGAGATGCACTTGGCCAAAAAGGGCGTATGCCTTTTCTCCTGAATATATTCAGAAGAAAACACATACACCCTTTTTGGCCAATCAAGCAAGCGCGCAATACAAATCCACACTACAAAGAATTGTCACTTCCCACCGGTCAAAAGGGACATCCACAAAATGTGTAAAAACCAGAAAGTCAAGACAGGCCCTGGAGAACAGGGAGCCTTGTTATGCTGATGGGCGGGATGTAAATTGCCAACTGCCTCTCTGGAGGAGTGCATTGTGTTCCCTAAAACAAGTAAACAACAGAGCTACAGAGCCAAGGGCACTTCCAGTCTAGGGAATATACCTTGGGAAAACTGAAAATCAATAAGACAGAGCCACCCCAAAATTTAGGGCTGCACTGCTTACAAGGACCTCAACTTGGGTACGCCTTAAATATCCCAGGAAATATAAAAATGGTTCAAAAAATTGTGGTACTTACGTACGATGGAATATCCCTCAGCCATGAAGTCAATGTCATAAGACCAGTAGCAGCAAAATGGGTGGATTCAGGTACGATGATTCTAAGTGAAATAAGTCACACAGAAAAAGAAACTTATCATAAGATATCACTTATGAAGATCCTATAAACATGGCTACACTTGAACTGAGTTAGGAAAGAGAACAGTGTCTTACATTTAGAAAACACTCTTATGCCTGCTTAAGGGGGAAGGAGAGGTGGGGTGATGCATAAAACCAGAGTTTGATATAAGCACAGGTACCGTTCCAAAAACCAACTATGGAATAGACAAGACCTACACCTTCCTCAGTGAAAGGGACTCAAAACACCATATTTCCCGCAGAGGAATATATCTGACTAGTAAGAATATTAAAACCTATGTATTGATATGTCTCCGTAAGGGAAACAAGTGTGTCTAGACTGGCATAAACATGGCAGCGAGAATCAGCTCAAACCCACTATAAAAAGGAATTTCAAAAACAAAACAAAAAAACTGGGAAATTCTTTACAATTCCTTCAGGGTCTCTGATAAAACCTGGAATGACCCTATCTACAACGACAGCTGGATGTGGCATAAGGCTGGACACTTGGGACTGAGAGAATTGGTGAGATTGGGTGAGCAAATGCAGAACCTTTAAAGCAATAATGCATGGCACCAATTCCATGGGTCCCAACTCTCCAGGTTGAAGGGAATATTACTACAGTTATAACATGTACGGGAAACCTAGAGAACGGACACACTGTGAATACGAAAGGTTTCTAAAACTCAATGAATAGTCCCTCTCCTGGTGCTCCGGTTTGACTTTACATCTGCTTTACTATCAACCTCCCAACTTGGAGAGACAGCCCCTTTAACCTTCTGGTTCACACAGGATGCCAATTTGTCAGAGGATGAAAGGGAAAATTGAGAACCAATGAGAGAGAAGCTGTTAGGCATTTGGACGGGCACATATCACTGTAATTTCCCGGCAGGAAGAAGAATTAACCAAAGTCTCAGCCACCCACCGGGAACCAGTATAGGTCCTGAACCAAAATTTTGGACTTGAGGTCAGCTCACCAAAAACGAGTTGAAAAATGGAGCTCAGGGGCACAGCAATTCACAAACTGGCCGAGTAATAAAGGAAAACTATCATCCAAAAATCTGTTGAGGGAAGGCAACGAGGCGGACTTGAAAGCGAGGCAGAATAGCAGGAAACAGATTTCAAGAGGTACGTTGGAATCGCCTTTAAAGCACAGGAAGAGGGGCACAACTTCGACAATGATGCACTTGGCCAAAAAGGGCGTATGCGTTTTCTCCTGAATATATTCAGGAGAAAACGCATACGCCCTTTTTGGCCAAGCAAGGAAGCGGGCAATGCAAATCTGCACTACAAAGACGTATCACTTCCCACCGGTCAAAGGGACATCCACAAAATGTGTAAAAACCAGAAAGGCAAGACAGGCCCTGGAGAACAGGGAGCCTTGTTATGCTGATGGGCGGGATGTAAATTGCCTACTGCCTGTCAGGAAGAGTGCATTGTGTTCCCTAAAACAAGTAAACAACAGAGCTACAGAGCCAAGGGCACTTCCACTGTAGGGAATATTCCTTGGGAAAACTGAAAATCAATAAGACAGAGCCACCCCAAAATTTAGGGCTGCACTGCTTACAAGGACATCAACTTGGGTTCACCTTAAATATCCCAGGAAATATAAAAATGGTTCAAAAAATTGTGGTACTTACGTACGATGGAATATCCCTCAGCCATGAAATCAATGTCATAAGACCAGTAGCAGCAAAATGGGTGCATTCAGGTACGATGATTCTAAGTGAAATAAGTCACACAGAAAAAGAAACTTATCATAAGATATCACTTATGAAGATCTTGTAAACATGGCTACACTTGAACTGAGTTAGGAAAGAGAACAGTGTCTCACATTTAGAAAACACTCTTATGCCTGCTTAAGGGGGAAGGAGAGGTGGTGTGATGCATAAAACCAGAGTTTGATATAAGCACAGGTACCGTTCCAAAAACCAACTATGGAATAGACAAGACCTACACCTTCCTCAGAGAAAGGGACTCAAAACCCCATATTTCCCGCAGAGGAATATATCTGACTAGTAAGAATCTTAAAACCTATGTACTGCTATGTCTCCGTAAGGGAATCAAGTGTGTCTAGATTGGCATAAACATGGCAGCGAGAATAAGCTCAAACCCACTATAAAAAGGAATTTCAAAAACAAAACAAAAAAACTGGGAAATTCTTTACAATTCCTTCAGGGTCTCTGATGAAACCTGGAATGACCCTATCTACAACGACAGCTGGATGTGGCATAAGGCTGGACACTTGGGACTGAGAGGATTGGTGAGATTGGGTGAGCAAATGCAGACCCTTTAAAGCAATAATGCATGGCACCCATTCCATGGGTCCCAACTCTCCAGGTTGAAGGGAATATTACTACAGTTATAACAGGTACGGGAAACCTAGAGAATGGACACACTGTGAATACGAAAGGTTTCTAAAACTCAAAGAATAGTCCCTCTCCTGGTGCTCCTGTTTGACTTTAGATCTGCTTTACTATCAACCTCCCAACTTGGAGAGACAGCCCCTTTAACCTCCTGGTTCGCACAGGTTGCCAATTTGGCAGAGGATGAATGTGTAGAGGGAGAACCAATGAGAGAGTGCCTGTTAGGCATTTGGACGGGCACATATCACTGTAATTTTCCGGCAGGAAGAAGAATTAACCAAAGTCTCAGCCCCCCACCGGGAACCAGTATAGGTCCTGAACCAAAATTTTGGAGTTGCGGTCAGCTCACCAAAAACGAGTTGAAAAATGGAGCTCAGGGGCACAGCAATTCACAAACTGGCCGAGTAATAAAGGACAACTATCGTCCAAAAATCTGTTGAGGGAAGACAACGAGGCGGACTTGAAAGCGAGGCAGAATATCAGGAAACAGATTTCAAGAGGTACGTTGGAATCGCCTTTAAAGCACAGGAACAGGGGCACAACTTTGACAATGATGCACTTCGCCAAAAAGGGCGTATGCGTTTTCTCCTGAATATATTCAGGAGAAAACGCATACGCCCTTTTTGGCCAAGCAAGCAAGCAGGCAATGCAAATCTGCACTACAAAGAAGTATCACTTCCCACCAGTCAAAAGGGACATCCACAAAATGTGTAAAAACCAGAAAGGCAAGACAGGCCCTGGAGAACAGGGAGCCTTGTTATGCTGATGGGCGGGATGTAAATTGCCAACTGCCTCTCTGGAGGAGTGCATTGTGTTCCCTAAAACAAGTAAACAACAGAGCTACAGAGCCAAGGGCACTTCCAGTCTAGGGAATATTCCTTGGGAAAACTGAAAATCAATAAGACAGAGCCACCCCAAAATTTAGGGCTGCACTGCTTACAAGGACCTCAACTTGGGTACAACATAAATATCCCAGGAAATATAAAAATGGTTCAGAAAATTGTGGTACTTACGTACGATGGAATATCCCTCAGCCATGAAATCAATGTCATAAGACCAGTAGCAGCAAAATGGGTGGATTCAGGTACGATGATTCTAAGTGAAAAAAGTCACACAGAAAAAGAAACTTATCATAAGATATCACTTATGAAGATCCTGTAAACATGGCTACACTTGAACAGAGTTAGGAAAGAGAACAGTGTCTCACATTTAGAAAACACTCTTATGCCTGCTTAAGGGGGAAGGAGAGGTGGGGTGATGCATCAAACTAGTGTTTGATATAAGCACAGGTACCGTTCCAAAAACCAACGATAGAATAGACAAGACCTACACCTTCCTCAGTGAAAGGGACTCAAAACCCCATATTTCCCGCAGAGGAATATATCTGACTAGTAAGAATCTTAAAACCTATGTATTGATATGTCTCTGTAAGGGAATCAAGTGTGTCTAGACTGGCATAAACATGGCAGCGAGAATCAGCTCAAACCCACTATAAAAAGAAATTTCAAAAACAAAACAAAAAAACTGGGAAATTCTTTACAATTCCTTCAGGGTCTCTGATGAAACCTGGAATGACCCTATCTAAAATGACAGCTGGATGTGGCATAACGAGGGACACTTGGGACTGAGACGATTGGTGAGATTGGGTGAGCAAATGCAGACCCTTTAAAGCACAAATGCCTGGCACCCATTCCATGGGTCCCAACTCTCCAGGTTGAAGGGAATATTACTACAGCTATAACATGTACGGGAAACCTAGAGAACGGACACACTGTGAATACGAAAGTTTTCTAAAACTCAACGAATAGTCCCTCTCCTGGTGCTCCGCTTTGACTTTCCATCTGCTTTACTATCAACCTCCCAACTTGGAGAGACAGCCCGTTTAACCTCCTGGTTCGCACAGGTTGCCAATTTGGCAGAGGATGAAAGGGAAGAGGGAGAACCAATGAGAGAGTAGCTGTTAGGCATTTGGACGGGCAAATATCACTGTAATTTCCTGGCAGGAAGAAGAATTAAGCAAAGTCTCAGCCACCCACCAGGAACCAGTATAGGTCCCGAACCAAAATTTTGGACTTGCGGTCCGCTCACCAAAAACGAGTTGAAAAATGGAGCTCAGGGGCACAGCAATTCACAAACTGGCCGAGTAATAAAGGACAACTATCGTCCAAAAATCTGTTGAGGGAAGGCAACGAGGCGGACTTGAAAGCGAGGCAGAATAGCAGGAAACAGATTTCAAGAGGTACGTTGGAATCGCCTTTAAAGCACAGGAAGAGGGGCACAACGTCGAAAATGATGCACTTGGCCAAAAAGGGCGTATGCGTTTTCTCCTGAATATATTCAAGAGAAAACGCATACGCCCTTTTTGGCCAAGCAAGCAAGCGGGCAATGCAAATCTGCACTACAAAGAAGTATCACTTCCCACTGGTCAAAAGGGACATCCACAAAATGTGTAAAAACCAGAAAGGCAAGACAGGCACTTGAGAACAAGGAGCCTTCTTATGCTGATGGGCGGGATGTAAATTGCCAACTGCCTCTCTGGAGGAGTGCATTGTGTTCCCTAAAACAAGTAAAGAACAGAGCTACAGAGCCAAGGGCACTTCCAGTCTAGGGAATATACCTTGGGAAAACTGAAAATCAATAAGACAGAGCCACCCCAAAATTTAGGGCTGCACTGCTTACAAGGACCTCAACTTGGGTACACCTTAAATATCCCAGGAAATATAAAAATGGTTCAAAAAATTGTGGTACTTACGTACGATGGAATATCCCTCAGCCATGAAGTCAATGTCATAAGACCAGTAGCAGCAAAATGGGTGGGTTCAGGTACGATGATCCTAAGTGAAATAAGTCACACAGAAAAAGAAACTTATCATAAGATATCACTTATGAAGATCCTGTAAACTTGGCTACACTTGAACTGAGTTAGGAAAGAGAACAGTGTCTCACATTTAGAAAACACTCTTATGCCTGCTTAAGGGGGAAGGAGAGGTGGGGTGATGCATAAAACCAGAGTTTGATATAAGCACAGGTACCGTTCCAAAAACCAACTATGGAATAGACAAGACCTACACCTTCCTCAGTGAAAGGGACTCAAAACCCCATATTTCCCGCAGAGGAATATATCTGACTAGTAAGAATCTTAAAACCTATGTATTGATATGTCTCCGTAAAAGAATCAAGTGTGTCTAGACTGGCATAAACATGGCAGCGAGAATCAGCTCAAACCCACTATAAAAAGGAATTTCAAAAACAAAACAAAAAAACTGGGAAATTCTTTACAATTCCTTCAGGGTCTCTGATGAAACCTGGAATGACCCTATCTACAACGACAGCTGGATGTGGCATAAGGCTGGACACTTGGGACTGAGACGATTAGTGAGATTGGGTGAGCAAATGCAGACCCTTTAAAGCAATAATGCATGGCACACATTCCATGGGTCCCAACTCTCCAGGTTGAAGGGAATATTACTACAGTTATAACATGTACGGGAAACCTAGAGAACGGACACACTGTGAATATGAAAGGTTTCTAAAACTCAACGAATAGTCCCTCTCCTGGTGCTCCGGTTTGACTTTCCATCTGCTTTACTATCAACCTCCCAACTTGGAGAGACAGCCCCTATAACCTCCTGGTTCGCACAGGTTGCCAATTTGGCAGAGGATGAAAGGGAAGAGGGAGAACCAATGAAAGAGTAGCTGTTAGGCATTTGGATGGGCACATATCACTCTAAAATCCCGGCAGGAAGAAGAATTAACCAAAGTCTCAGCCACCCACCGGGAACCAGTATAGGTCCTGAACCAAAATTTTGGACTTGCGGTCAGCTCACCAAAAACGAGTTGAAAAATGGAGCTCAGGGGCACAGCAATTCACAAACTGGCCGAGTAATTAAGGACAACTATCGTCCAAAAATCTGTTGAGGGAAGGCAACGAGGCAGACTTGAAAGCGAGGCAGAATAGCAGGAAACAGATTTCAAGAGGTACGTTGGAATCGCCTTTAAAGCACAGGAAGAGGGGCACAACTTCGCCAATGATGCACTTGGCCAAAACGTGCGTATGCGTTTTCTCCTGAATATATTCAGGAGAAAACGCATACGCACGTTTTGGCCAAGCAACCAAGCGGGCAATGCAAATCTGCACTACAAAGAAGTATCACTTCCCACCGGTCAAAAGGGACATCCACAAAAATGTGTAAAAACCAGAAAGGCAAGACAGGCCCTGAAGAACAGGGAGCCTTGTTATGCTGATGGGCGGGATGTAAATTGCCAACTGCCTCTCTGGAGGAGTACATTGTGTTCCCTAAAACAAGTAAAGAACAGAGCTACAGAGCCAAGGGCACTTCCAGTCTAGGGAATATACCATGGGAAAACTGAAAATCAATAAGACAGAGCCACCCCAAAATTTAGGGCTGCACTGCTTACAAGGACCTCAACTTGGGTACACCTTAAATATCCCAGGAAATATAAAAATAGTTCAAAAAATTGTGGTACTTACGTACGATGGAATATCTCTCAGCCATGAAATCAATGTCATAAGACCAGTAGCAGCTAAATGGGTGGATTCAGGTACGATGATTCTAAGTGAAATAAGTCACACAGAAAAAGAAACTTATCATAAGATATCACTTATGAAGATCCTGTAAACATGGCTACACTTGAACTGAGTTAGGAAAGAGAACAGTGTCTCACATTTATAAAACACACTTATGCCTGCTTAAGTGGCAAGGAGAGGTGGGGTGATGCATAAAACCAGAGTTTGATATAAGCACAGGTACCGTTCCAAAAACCAACTATGGAATAGACAAGACCTACACCTTCCTCAGTGAAAGGGACTCAAAACACCATATTTCCCGCAGAGGAATATATCTGACTAGTAAGAATCTTAAAACCTATGTATTGATATGTCTCCGTAAGGGAATCAAGTGTGTCTAGACTGGCATAAACATGGCAGCGAGAATCAGCTCAAACCCACTATAAAAAGGAATTTCAAAAACAAAACAAAAAAACTGGGAAATTCTTTACAATTCCTTCAGGGTCTCTGATGAAACCTGGAATGACCCTATCTACAATGACAGCTGGATGTGGCATAACGAGGGACACTTGGGACTGAGACGATTGGTGAGATTGGGTGAGCAAATGCAGACCCTTTAAAGCACAAATGCCTGTCACCCATTCCATGGGTCCCAACTCTCCAGGTTGAAGGGAATATTACTACAGCTATAACATGTACGGGAAACCTAGAGAACGGACACACTGTGAATACGAAAGTTTTCTAAAACTCAACGAATAGTCCCTCTCCTGGTGCTCCGCTTTGACTTTCCATCTGCTTTACTATCAACCTCCCAACTTGGAGAGACAGCCCCTTTAACCTCCTGGTTCGCACAGGTTGCCAATTTGGCAGAGGATGAAAGGGAAGAGGGAGAACCAATGAGAGAGTAGCTGTTAGGCATTTGGACGGGCAAATATCACTGTAATTTCCTGGCAGGAAGAAGAATTAAGCAAAGTCTCAGCCACCCACCAGGAACCACTATAGGTCCTGAACCAAAATTTTGGACTTGTGGTCCGCTCACCAAAAACGAGTTAAAAAATGGAGCTCAGGGGCACAGCAATTCACAAACTGGCCTAGTAATAAAGGACAACTATCGTCCAAAAATCTGTTGAGGGAAGGCAAAGAGGCGGACTTGAAAGCGAGGCAGAATAGCAGGAAACAGATTTCAAGAGGTACGTTGGAATCGCCTTTAAAGCACAGGAAGAGGGGCACAACTTCGAAAATGATGCACTTGGCCAAAAAGGGCGTATGCGTTTTCTCCTGAATATATTCAAGAGAAAACGCATACGCCCTTTTTGGCCAAGCAAGCAAGCGGGCAATGCAAATCTGCACTACAAAGAAGTATCACTTCCCACTGGTCAAAAGGGACATCCACAAAATGTGTAAAAACCAGAAAGGCAAGACAGGCACTTGAGAACAAGGAGCCTTCTTATGCTGATGGGCGGGATGTAAATTGCCAACTGCCTCTCTGGAGGAGTGCATTGTGTTCCCTAAAACAAGTAAAGAACAGAGCTACAGAGCCAAGGGCACTTCCAGTCTAGGGAATATACCTTGGGAAAACTGAAAATCAATAAGACAGAGCCACCCCAAAATTTAGGGCTGCACTGCTTACAAGGACCTCAACTTGGGTACACCTTAAATATCCCAGGAAATATAAAAATGGTTCAAAAAATTGTGGTACTTACGTACGATGGAATATCCCTCAGCCATGAAGTCAATGTCATAAGACCAGTAGCAGCAAAATGGGTGGATTCAGTAACGATGATTCTAAGTGAAATAAGTCACACAGAAAAAGAAACTTATCATAAGATATCACTTATGAAGATCCTGTAAACATGGCTACACTTGAACTGAGTTAGGAAAGAGAACTGTGTCTCACATTTAGAAAACACTCTTATGCCTGCTTAAGGGGGAAGGAGAGGTGGGGTGATGCATAAAACCAGTGTTTGATATAAGCACAGGTACCATTCCAAAAACCAACTATGGAATAGACAAGACCTACACCTTCCTCAGTGAAAGGGACTCAAAACCCCATATTTCCCTCAGAGGAATATATCTGACTAGTAAGAATCTTAAAACCTATGTATTGATATGTCTCCATAAGGGAATCGAGTGTGTCTAGGCTGGCATTAACATGGCAGCGAGAATCAGCTCAAACCCACTCTAAAAAGGAATTTCAAAAACAAAACAAAAAACTTGGAAATTCTTTACAATTCATTCAGGGTCTCTGATGAAACCTGGAATGACCCTATGTACAACGACAGCTGGATGTGGCATAAGGCTGGACACTTGGGACTGAGAGGATTGGTGATACTGGGTGAGCAAATGCAGACCCTTTAAAGCACAAATGCCTGGCAACCATTCCATGGGTCCCAACTCTCCAGGTTGGAGGGAATATTACTACAGTTATAACATGTACGGGAAACCTAGAGAACGGAAACACTGTGAATACGAAAGGTTTCTAAAACTCAACGAATAGTCCCTCTCCTGGTGCTCCGGTTTGACTTTCCATCTGCTTTACTATCAACGTCCCAACTTGGAGAGACAGCCCCTTTAACCTCCTGGTCCGCACAGGTTGCCAATTTGGCAGAGGATGAAAGGGAAGAGGGAGAACCAATGAGAGAGTAGGTGTTAGGCATTTGGACGGGCACATATCAATCTAATTTCCCGGCAGGAAGAAGAATTAATCAAAGTCTCAGCCACCCACCGGGAACAAGTATAGGTCCTGAACCAAAATTTTGGACTTGCGGTCAGCTCACCAAAAACGAGTTGAAACATGGTGCTCAGGGGCACAGCAATTCACAAACTGGCCGAGTAATAAAGCACAACTATCGTCCAAAAATCTGTTGAGGGAAGGCAACGAGGTGGACTTGAAAGCGAGGAAGAATAGCAGGAAACAGATTTCAAGAGGTACGTTTGAATCGCCTTTAAAGCACAGGAAGAGGGGCACAACTTCGACAATGATGCACTTGGCCAAAAAGGGCGTATGCG